>NC_083350.1:58906308-59587023 GCF_030254825.1 Meriones unguiculatus | reverse complement strand
GAAGACAGTTCAGAGTTGAACTTAAGATTACACACATACACATACACACACACACACACAAGAAGTATAGTGATAGAATACAAACATTATTATCAAAATTAGCATAAGACTGTTATTCTGTCAGTCTCTAACCCTATTTATTCTCCCCTTTTCCAGTAAAGAACTTTCTTTCATTGTAAAAACCCTGTGGTCTCTTGCCCTTTCTTCCCTTACCTTCTGTTTGTATGTAGACAATCTCCTATTCCAGCATCTGGGGACACTCAATCAATATAAAAAGTATTTCAACTTACAGATATGATCATTCAAAACACAAAATGTTTAGGAAGATAATGTTATTTTAGATGATAATCTTGCTTGGAAATATGTAACAGTGTATGTGAGTATGAATAAAATATGACATTTTACAAAACCTGTGTACATGTAGACCTAATAAGCATTGACAATTAGAAATTGGTATTCAGGAACAGTTCACGTAATATGCAGATTGCCCACCATACTGTATCTCAACCATAAAATGGTAGGTCAATCTTGTAATCCCTTGTTAAAGGACAGCTGCAAACAAATATTTTATGCTTGTTCATGAGCCTTCCCAGAAATGTCCAGTTTGCATAACCAAGAGAGAAGGAAGCCATAGCCAGATGCAGTCACATGCCAGCAAGAACCTCAGAATACCACTGTAGACTGCTGGCATTCAGACTTCAAATCTGCCAAGGAAAGCAGTTAGACCATCCAGCTGCACTGACAACAATGAGAACAGAATTCCCTTTTTACAACGCTTTTGCTGAGCTAAGATTACCTCCTAGGCCCCTGCCGTGGAAATCGCTATCATCAGGAAAATGGGGAATAGTAGTAAGCTCATCAGCTGTCAGTTGAAAGATGTTTGCAATGTATGAGCATGTGAGGTACGGACAGTAGATTGCATGGCAATATTGTGGCAGATAAATAGACTGTCCATCTGCCAAAGGGACTCAACAAGATATGACCCATTGCCTTGGCCATATTCTTCTACCCTAGACTTTAAGACTTTATACACTTGAATGCCAAGCAGAAGGAGACATGCAGACCTACTAGACAGCCTGATTTTAAACTAGAAATAAAAAAATCAGCTTCCAAATATCAAAAGGCATTTCCAAATTAACATTCCTTAAAGAAAGCAATTTCCTAACACCTTCCAGAATGCATGCATACATAACGTCATAGAACACATATGTAACTTAGTTATCAATGCATGGAGAGCTTGGAAACCTGCACACTCTCTTTCTTCTTATTTCCCCTTGTCCTGTCTCTTCCAAGTAAGAACTCAATAATATCAGATCTCATATGATGACATTCTTTTAAGAGCTATTTTTTTAATTGCACAGCCTCTTTTTTTTTCTTCAAGTTATAGTGTAGCCGAGATGACAGAATTCTGAGAAATTAATTAATCAAATTAATCAAGCTGCCAGATGCTTAAATATAAAATACTGTAAATTAGATATTGCTTTTGACAGCCACAAAAATAGACTACAATGATCAACTAGAACACATGTTATTCGTTTTTCTTCACTGTATTGGAGTCTATTTTAGTTTACTTTACCTACATCTTTGGATGAATGTGGACTAGGAGAAATTATTAAGTTCAGGTATTGAAACCATGACTTTGGGCCAAGAAGACTTGGTGTGAGAGAGAAATTCTAGCTTTCTTTTCCTTAGCTTGACCTGATGGAGACTTAGTCATCAGTGTTCTTCAGTGGCACTTAGAATTGCTGTTTAATATTTAAAGTAATTTCAAAACTTCTAGTTCAGCATGTTGTTCTGATGAATTCAAAGTTATATTCTCAGTTTTGTGCCTGAGATTCCAAAGGATCCTTAATTCATACTAAGAAGCATCAAGCCAGTGTCATTTTTAGTTTCTTTTTAATAATTAATGAATTTATTCGTTTTTACAATCCAGTTGTAGGCCCCTCCTCTCCTCCCAGTCTCACCCACCCTCCTTCATATGCCCTCCCATATTCCTCAGAAAAGAGGAACCCCCTACCCACCCACCTCAGCTTATCCAGTCTCATCCTCTTCCTGTGGCCTGGTGAGGTAGTCTTGTTATGGGGAAGTGATCCAAAAGCAGACAGCAACCTCTCTGAGGGGATAGCAGTCTTGCCAGGCCACAGGAGAGGACAATGCAGCCAGTCCTGATGCGACCTGATAAGCTAGATTCATATGGAAGGGGAGGAGGATATCCCCTATCAGTGGACTTGGAGAGGGGCATGGGAGGGGATGAGTAAGGGAAGGTGGTATTAGGAGAGAGTGAGGGAGGGGGCTACAGCTAGGAAAGTGAATAAACTGTAATTAATATAAAAATTAAAATTTAATTTAAAAACCGAAAAAGCAAAAACAAACAAACAAAAAAAAAGCAGGCAGCAGGGTCCATATCTAAGACAGCCCCTGTTCCTCTTAGTAGTAGACCCACTAACAGACTAGTGGACTTGAGCTGCCCATAGACTACATTTATATGGAGGACCTAGGTCCAGTCCATGCATAGTTCCTCGGTTTGTGCTTCAGACTCCACAGACCACTCTGGGCTCTGGTTAGTTGTCTCTGTTGGTCTTCCTGTGAAGCTCTTGTCACCTCTATGTCCTTTGGTACTTTCCCCTACTCTTCCACTAAAATCCCTATGCTCCATCCATACTAAGAAACAGGCTCATATACATCACCATTTACATCAACCATGGTCATGAAAGATACTGCTCATTGATGATGGTAAGATTTCCCACTGAGCCTTAGGAAAACTTTTGTCTCATTAGACTACTCAAAAGTACACTTTGACTATATGAATTCTGCTCTTTGTTTCTGTATTGGAAATGTATTTTTAAAACACGTAACCAGGAAACTTAATTTCAAGCCTTGTTGCAATCATATCAACAAACAAAACCATCCCAAAGGTCAGAGAGTCAGTCACCTGGACAGTGTATTTCTCTCATTGTTCCATGTGCAGCTCATTAATAAGGTCTATTGTCAACTGTGACAGACAATTCAGCGATCACTCTCATTTGTCTATCAAAAGGTATGTTTTCATGTTCTCTTTGGAAAAAGAGACTTAAATATATGTCTTTCATGTTACACTCTTATGCATATCCATATCACAAGGTTTTCCTCTTGATAACAGAATAATTACCAAGGCATAATGGTGGTTGTCAAAATACTATTTTCCTTCTAAAATTAGCAGGCATGAATTATGGATTATGAAAGGCAATCTTCTTCAAACGTGGGCTGTGTTATTCAAGGGTAAATAGATCCCACAGGAAAACTTTAAGGAAGTGGTGATGTTTAGCTTGGCAAAGAAGGGATTAAAGGGTGCTCTGAGACCTGCATCAGGAGTATGATGATCTATTAAACAGAGGACAGGTGCCAGCTGCTCCTCAACTCCAGTGAGGATAGAGCAGGAGACTATCTCTGTAGAAGTGAATCAACATATAAGAGCACATCCGCAATTAACCCCAGTTTTGGTTTTCTGAATGTTATTTTATTACTACTTCACTAGAGCCTAGGGGATGAGCATATAGGGTAAGATTTTATATCTATTAGATTGGATGCTTCCAGGGCATTTTGATATTTATCTCTAAAGGCACCACAGAGATCCTGCTATGAGCTAAACTTTGTGTCTGGAATTCACTGTAAACTCTCAGCAATTTCATGGTAAAGTGCTTTTTCCTAGTGTTCAGGAGGATCTTCTACATGTTCCACAAATACTCTGTGAACTACATTATATTTCCAACACCAAAACAAAAACTTACAAATGCTTATTGTCTAATTGATATCATTAAAGTTCCTGAGTGTGAAATATCACTACAAATTTACCTAATTTTAGTGCTTTATTAACCACCGTAAACATCTTTTCCCATACACTACCCTACCCTCACCAATGTGTATGTACCTCACCAGCTTGAACATACCTCATATACCACACTTGCCTATTTTCAAAGTCCTATCATGTTGCCAAAATGTATATGCAGACCATATTGTCCTCTAGTCCTCTAAGGAAGAGAGAGAGAGAGAGAGAGAGAGAGAGAGAGAGAGAGAGAGAGAGAGAGATTCCATGTGGCAGAAAAGCTAACCAGAGCACCATGCCACATTCTTGTGAGAAATGACTGTATCAGTGATGACACACACACTGTGTGTGTATGTGTGTGTGTGTGTATGCATGTATACACACATATATAAAACTTGACAATGGGAGGTAATTACAAAAATATGCAAAATAAATTAAAGGGTACATTGATAATAGGGGAGGTGCCTTGCTTCGTTTCCTTGTAGCTTGTTTTTAGAGACAGAGTCTCATATAGTCTCATATGGTCTTGACTTTGCTATGTAGCTGAAGATGATGTTGAAAGTTTTATCCTTCTGCCTTAATCTTGCAGATGTTGAGATTACAGCTGTATGGCACCACACCAAGCTGGAAGATACTTTCTTTTCTTCTTTTTTTGGGGGTGGGTGGGTGGGTGTCAAGACAGGGTTTCTCTGCTGGGATCAAAGTCAAGGAAACAGGACTGCAATCTACCACAGACTTCTTCTAAAGGACTCTAACCAGTTCCCCTGGTGACTAAGGATGTTGAGCATTTCTTTCAGTTTTCTCTGCCATTATATATTCCTCTAATGAGAATTCTGTTTAGCTCTATACCCCATTTTTCAATTGGATTACTTGATTTCTTGCTGTTTAACTTCTTGAGTTTTTTTTAAATTCTTTATTAATTACACTTTATTCACTTTGTTTCCCCCTTGTGGTTCACTCCCTCCTCCTGTCCAAATCCCTCCCTTCCTCCCCTCTCTGCATGCATGCCCCTCCCTAAGTCCCCTGATAGGGGAGGTCTTCTTTTCCTTCCTTCTGATCCAAGTCAATTAGGTCTCATCAGGAGTGGCTGCATTGTCTTCTTCTGTGACCTGGTAAAGCTGCTTCCCCCTTAAGGGGAGATGATTAAAGAGCAGGCCAATCAGTTCATGTCAGAGACAGTCCCTGTTCCTATTACAATGGAACCCACTTGGATACTGAACTGCCATGGGCTACATCTGTTCAGGGGTCCTAGATTATCTCTGTGCATGGTCCTTGGTTGGAATATCAGTCTCAGGAAAGACCCCTGGGCTCAGAATTTTTTGATTCTGTTGCTCTCTCTGTGGAGTTGCTCCCCTCTCCAAATCTTACTGTTTCCCACTTCTTTTCTTCCCAAAGGTTGGCCATTAAGTCTCAGCATCTGCTTTGATAGTCTGCAGGGCAGAGCCTTTCAGAGGTCCTGTGTGTCAGGCTCCTGACTTGTTCTCTCTTTTCTCCTTCTTCTGATGTCCATCCTCTTTGCCTTTCTGGAAAGGGATTGAACATTTTAGCAAGAGTCCTCCCTCTTGATTAGTTTCTTTAGGTGTACAGATTTTAGTAGGTTTATCCTATATCATATGTCTATATGAGTGAGTATATACCGTATGTATCTTTCTGTTTCTGGGATAGCTCACTCAGGATGATCTTTTCCAGTTCCGACCATTTGCCTGCAAATTTCATGATTTCCTTGTTTTTTTTTTTTTGTTTTGTTTTTTGTTTTGTTTTGTTTTGTTTTGTTTTTTTTTTTTTTTGCTGAGTAATATTCCATTGTGTAGATGTACCATAATTTCTGTGTCCTTTTCTCAACTGAGGGAAATGAAGGTGGGAACCAGATGAGGGGAGATCAGAGACAGGAGGACGGAGGAAACAGAAACATTGTGTAGGGGCATTTCTTTAACAAACTGAAGACCTATGACAGGATAGGCTCCTGGGAAGATATTGGGTTGACTCTAACTAAAACTTCTAGTAGCATGGGTCATGGAAACTGAAGAGGTCACCCTCTAATCCACAAAAACTTCAACACAAAATATGCCTTGCCTACAAGATGTGCAGGAATAAAGATAGAGCAGAGATCCAAGAAATATCCATCCAATGCTTGTCCCATTGAGGTGCACCCCATGGGAGACACCATTAAAGACACTTTGCTACCCTTGCAGATGGGAGCCTAGCATAGCTAGGCTCTACCCAGTAGCAGATGAAAACAGATGCTGAGGCTCACGGCCAAATGTTAATTGAATAGAGCACAGGGAGCCTTGTGGAAAGTCCAAGGAATGATACAAGGACAGAGAGGGTAAAGGAGCCCACAAAGAAACCAACAGAGACAACTCACCTGGACCCAGAGGGACTTGCAGAGACTGAAGCACCAAGAACCATGCATGAACAGGACCTAAGCCTCCTACACATATGTGCCTGATAGGTAACTTGATCTTTATGTGGGTTCCTTGATAAGGGGAGCAGGAACTGTCTCTAACATGGACTCTGTTTCCTGTTTTTCAATCACTTTTCTCTGGGGATGCTGTCTTGCCAAGCCATCATGGAAAGGGATGAAACTTGATATGCTGATGTGAGTTGGTGAGCAGGGGTGAGCATTTCTGAGGGGCAGAATGGAGGAGAGAGAGAGAAATGGGAGGGTTGAAGCTGGGAGGAGGAAAGAAGCTACATTACAGATGTAACTTGAATAAATAAATTTAAGAAATAAAGTTGAAAACTGGTATAGAAAAAAATCAAATAATGATCCTGTGTTCTTTCTTTCACAATCCATTTATTTAATTATCTGATAATGTGTTTGTTTACCTACTGAGCATGTGTTGCCTATACATTCATGGGGATGGGAACTTCAACTATAGTGCAGGAAACCTGATAGTGGTAAGCTGTGCTATACCTCATCACCTGCCAATTGTTTTTTTTTTAAATATAATTTCTTATTTATTACAATTTATTCACTTTGTATCCCAGCTGTAGCCCCCACTCTCTTCCACTCCCAATCCCATCCTCCCTCCCTCCCTCATCTCCTCCTATGCCCCTTCCCCAGTCCACTATTAGGGGAGGACCTCCTTCTCTTCCATCTTACCCTAGTGCATCAGTTCTCATCAGGACTTTCATAGTTTTTATCTGTGGCTTGGTAAGGTTCCCGCCCCCCTAAGGGGTAGGTGTTCAAAGAGCCAGCCACTGAGTTCATGTCAGAGACAGTCCCTGTTCCCCTTTCTAGGGAACCCACTTGGATACTGAGCTGCCACGGGCTACATCTGTTCAGGGGTTCTAGGTGATCTCCATGAATGGTCATTGGTGAGATTATCAGTCTCAGAAAAGACCCCTGGGCCCAGATTTTTTTGGGGGGTACTGTAGGTCTCCTTGTGGAGCTCCAGACCCTTCCAGGTCTTTCTATCTCCTCATTTCATAAGATTCCCTGCACTCTGCCTAAAGTTTGGGTATGAGTCTCAGCATCTGCTTTGACACTGTGCTGGGCAGAGTCATTCACAAGCCTTATGGGGCAGGCTCCTGTCTTGTTTTTTATTTTCACCTTCTTCTGATGTCTATCCTGTTTGCCTTTCTGAATGAGGATTGACCATCTTGCCTAGGGTCCTCCTTCTTGCTTAACTTCTTTTTTTTTTTTTTTTTTTTTTTTTTTAATGCAGTTTATTCAGGAACATTGAACAATCCTCGGACCCCGGGGAAAGCCAGCCCACAGCTTAAATAGCCTCTGGGTAGCCAACCCAGGCGTGCCACGGGGGCAATGCAGATAGGTCCACATACATGGAAGCAAGCCAGATCCTCGGCCTTAGCCAAATGTGGAGTTGTTCGTGACAGAGAGCACTCACCATCGGGAAGGTGGAAGGCGGAAACCAGCTCCATCTTTAAGGCATAGCATTCCGCAGCTCTCTACAGTTCCCCATTTTTGTTTTAGACGCATCAGGCAAGAGTAGAGGTCTGATCTCTGATATTAGAAATAAATTGGGACTTTGTACAGATGTTCATTTAGGTGTCATCCACCCAAAGAGCATCAGACCCGTCCAATACCTTTTTCTCAGAGGCGGGACCTGGGGCATCAACCCGCATGCAATCAGACATGCTCTTCTCTGGGTCCAAAGCGGCTGACCCTGAGTGCAGTGCTTAGCCTCGCATCCTGAGCGTATCATTTTAGCTTTTTATGGTATCCAACCATGCTTGGGGAGAATGTCCTGCTTCAATGGCTGTAAAGGCCTGAATGATCATGGCTGCATCACACTGTTGTGAGACTCTAATCTTGCATATATACCACAGGCAAACCAAGGAGACCAACACCAGAAGGCCTGCTAACTCTCCCATGCCCGCCCATTCCTTCAGATGATTCATGGCTGCAGCAACCCATGTTGATAATCCTCTGGCTAGTCCTGCGTCCACTCCGGTAGAATTTACTGTGACAATGGCCACTCTCAGCTGCTCCATCGTAGTATCGAATTCTCCAGTCCAATTACCTAAAATATAGCTCGACAATTGTTTAGACAGATTTGCAGCACAGGAAAAATTCTCATGTTGTATGCTAGTGACACAAAGTCCAGCATACTTTCATTGACAGCCAGGTTGAGCGATTTGCCATAGGGTATCAATTTGCTCCTGCAAGAGGTCAATCCTCTGATTGAACACCATCAAGCTTCCTTTTAGTTGAGCATTAATTCCTTTATGTACAACTAAGGCATGAGCTACATTGGCTAAATGATTATTCAGGGTCTGAGCAGTCTGCCCAGTATGACTCATGGCTAATGCCCTGGTGGTAGCTCCAACAGCCGTCAATGAGATGGTAGTAACAATGGTGGCTGTAGTTCCAAGATCCCTTTTCTGTCTGAAGAGAGTCATAGCGTGAGGGGCATCAATAGGCACAGGCACCCAGTGAGGCATGCGAGTAACCAGGGCATACCTAAATTTACTAGCATTCCAGCATTGGGCAAAAAAGCAAGTATCATTACCACAATTACTTGGCTCTATCTGGCTAATAATGAATAAAAATGGGGGATATAGACAAACAGGTGTGGGCTTATAGGAAATATTATGAGAAGCCTTAACCCCTCGTTGGAACATCCTGCGTCAGTTCTAGAACTAGCAGTGGTGGTGTCCGAGGTCTGAGTAGGTTCAGGAGACCATTGCCCCCAGGGGCAAGACGTGCTCCATGCCAATTGACTAACTCCATGTTTTCCTCCAATTTTGAAAGTCATTTAAGGTTCTTAAATTACTTTTTTCCCTTTTTTCTTAAATTTTTCATCAATTACACTTTATTCATTCTGCATCCCCCCATAAGCCCCTCCCTCCTCCCATCCCAATCCCACCCTCCCTCCTCCCTCTGCTTGCATGCCACTCCCCAAGTCCACTAATAGGGGAGGTTCTCCTCTCCTTTCTGATCTTAGTCTGTCAGTTCACATCAAAAGTGGCTGCATTGTCCTCTACTATGGCCTGGTAAGGCTGCTCCCCCCCAGAGGGAGGTGATCAAAGAGCAGGCCAATCAGATTATGTCAGAGGCAGTCCCTCTTCACATTACTATGTAACCCAATTGGACTCTGAACTGCCCTGGGCTACATCTGTGCAGGGGTTCTAGGTTATCTCCATGAATAGCCCTTGGTTGGAGTATGAGTCTCTGGGAAGTTCCCTATGTTCAAATTTTCTTGTTCTGTTGCTCTCCTTGTGGAGACCCTGTCCTCTCCAGCTCTTACTATTTCCCAGTTCTTACCTAAAATTCCGTTCACTCTGCCCAACAGTTGCCCATCAGGCTCAGCATCTGCTTTGATAGTCTGAAGGGAAGAGGCTTTCAGGGGCCCTCTGTGGTAGGTTCCTAGGTTGTTTCCTGTTTTCTTCTTCTTCTGATGTCCATCCTCTTTGCCTTTCTGGATGGGGTTTGGACGTTTTAGTTAGGGTCCTCTCTCTTGCTTAGTTTCTTTAGATGCACAGGTTTTAGTGGGTTTGTCCTATGTTGTATGTCTATATGAGTGAGTATATACCATGTGTGTCTTTTTGCTTCTGAGACAACTCACTCAGGATGATCCTTTCCAGATCCCACCATTTACCTGCAAATTTCATGATTTCCTTATTTTTCATTGCTGAGTAATATTCCATTGTGTAGATGTACCACAATTTCTGCATCCATTCTTCAGTTGAGGGGCATCTGGGTTGTTTCCAGCTTCTGGCTATTACAAATAAAGCTGCTACAAACATGGTTGAGCAAATGTCCTTTTTGTGTACTTGAGCCTCTTTTGGATATATGCCCAATAGTGGTATGGCTGGATCTTGAGGAAGCGCTATTCCTAATTGTCTGAGAAAGCGCCAGATTGATTTCCAGAGTGGTTGTACAAGTTTACATTCCCACCAGCAGTGGAGAAGGGTTCCCCTTTCTCCACAACCTCTCCAGCATGTGTTGTCACTTGAGTTTTTGATTTTGGCCATTCTCATGGGTGTAAGGTGAAATCTCAGGGTTGTTTTGATTTGCATTTCCCTAATGGCTAATGAGGTTGAGCATTTCTTTAAGTGCTTCTCTGCCATTCGGTATTCCTCTACAGAGAATTCTCTGTTTAGCTCTGTTCCCCATTTTTTAAGTGGATTACTTGGTTTGCTGCTTTTCAGCTTCTTTAGTTCTTTATATATACTGGATATGAGTCCTCTGTCAGATAAAGGGTTGGTGAAGATTCTTTCCCAATCTGTAGGTGGTCGCTTTGTTTTGATGACGGTGTCCTTTGCTTTACAGAAGCTTTTCAGTTTCATGAGGTCCCATTTATTGGTTGTTGCTCTTAGAGCCTGTGCTGTTGGTGTTCTGTTCAGGAAGTTTCCCCCTGTACCAATGAGTTCTAGGGTATTTCCCACTTTTTTTTCAAGCCGATTTAATGTGTCTGGTTTTATGTTGAGGTCTTTGATCCACTTGGACTTCAGTTTTGTGCAGGGTGACAAGTATGGATCTATTTTCATTTTTCTACATGTAGACATCCAGTTAGACCAGCACCATTTGTTGAAGATGCTATCTTTTTTCCATTGTATGGTTTTGGCGTCTTTGTCAAAGATCAGGTGTCCATAAGTGTGTGGGTTTATTTCTGGGTCCTCTGTTCGGTTCCATTGATCCACCATTCTGTTTCTATGCCAGTACCATGCAGTTTTTAAAACTGTTGCTCTATAGTACAACTTAAGATCAGGGATGGAGATACCTCCAGAAGATCTTTTATTGTAGAGGATTGTTTTAGCAATTCTGGGTTTCTTGTTATTCCATATGAAGTTGAGAATTTTCCTTTCCAGGTCTGTAAAGAATTGTGTTGGTAATTTGATGGGCATTGCATTGAATCTGTAGATTGCTTTTGGTAAGATGGCCATTTTTACTATGTTAATCCTACCAAGCCATGAGCATGGGAGATCTTTCCATCTTCTCATATCTTCTTCTAATTCTTTCTTCAGAGATTTGAAATTTTTTTCATACAAGTCTTTGACTTCCTTGGTTAGGGTTACTCCGAGGTACCTTATGTCATTTGTGGCTATTGTGAAGGGTGTTGTTTCCTTAATTTCTTTCTCAGCCCTTTTGTCTTTTGTATACAGGAGGGCTACTGATTTTTTTGAGTTAATTTTGTATCCTGCCACTTTGCTGAAGGTGTTTATCAGCTGTAGGAGTTCCCTGGTAGAGTTTTTGGGGTCAGTCACGTATACTATCATATCATCTGCAAATAGTGATAATTTGACTTCTTCCTTTCCAATTTGTATCCCCTTGATCTCCTTCAACTGTCTTATTGCTCTAGCAAGGACTTCCAACACTATGTTGAAGAGATATGGAGAGAGTGGGCAGCCTTGTCTTGTCCCTGATTTCAGTGGGATTGCTTTAAGTTTCTCTCCATTCAGTTTGATGTTGGCTATAGGCTTGCTGTATATCGCCTTTACTATGTTTAGATATGTGCCTTGTATCCCTGATCTCTCCAGTACTTTGAACATGAATGGATGTTGGATTTTGTCAAAGGCTTTTTCAGCATCTAGGGAGATTATCATGTGGTTTTTTTTCTTTCAGTTTGTTAATATGGTGGATCACATTGATGGATTTCCGTATATTGAACCACCCCTGCATAAGTGGGATGAAGCCTACTTGGTCATAGTGAATAATATCTTTGATGTGTTCTTGGATTCGGTTTGCAAGTATTTTATTAAGTATTTTTGCATCAATGTTCATAAGGGAGATTGGCCGGAAATTCTCTTTCTTTGTTGAGTCTTTGTGAGGTTTAGGTACCAAGGTGACTGTGGCTTCATAGAATGAATTTGGTAATATTCCTTCTGTTTCTATTTTGTGGAATAGTTTGAAGAGAATTGGTGTTAGCTCTTCTTTGAAGGTCTGGTAGAATTCTGCGCTGAAGCCATCTGGTCCTGGGCTTTTTTTGGATGGGAGACTTTTGATGACCGCTTCTATTTCTTTGGGGGATATGGGTCTATTTAGTTGATTTACCTGGTCCTGGTTCAGCTTTGGTAAGTCAAATCGATCAAGAAAATTGTCCATTTCATTTAGATTTTCAAATTTTGTGGCATATAGACTTTTGAAGTAAGTCCTAATGATTGTTTGGATTTCCTCAGTGTCTGTAGTTATATCCCCCTTTTCATTTCTGATTTTGTTGATTTGGGTGGTGTCTCTCTGCCTTTTAGTTAGCCTGGCTAAGGGTTTGTCGATCTTGTTGATTTTCTCAAAGAACCAGCTCTTGGTTTCATTGATTCTTTGAATTGTTTTATTTGTTTCCAATTGATTGATTTCAGCCCTGAGTTTGATTATTTCCAGCCGTCTACTCCTTCTTGGTGTGTCTGCTTCTTCTTTTTCTAGGGTTTTTAAGTGAGCCATTAGGGTGCTTGAATGAGCTGTCTCGAATTTCTTCTTGAAGGCACTTAGTGCTATGAACTTTCCTCTTAGCACTGCTTTCATTGTGTCCCACAAGTTCGGGTATGTTGTGTCTTCATTTTCATTGATTTCTAGAAAGACTTTAATTTCTTTCTTTATTTCTTCCCTGACCCAGCTGTCATTTAGTAACAAGTTGTTCAGTTTCCATGTGTGTGTAGGCTTTTTGTTATTTCTGTTATTGTTGAGGTCCAGCTTTATTCCATGGTGATCAGACAAGATACATGGGATTATTTCAATCTTCTTGTATTTGTTGAGGCTTGCTTTGTGACCCACTATGTGGTCTATTTTGGAGAAGGTTCCATGAGGTGCTGAGAAGAAGGTAAATTCTTTTGTGTTTGGGTGTAAAGTTCTGTAAATGTCTGTTAGGTCCATTTGATTCATGACCTCTGTCAGAGACATTGTTTCTTTGTTTAATTTCTGTTTGGTTGACCTGTCCTTTGTTGAGAGTGGGGTGTTGAAGTCTCCCACTATTAATGTGTGTGCATCTATATGTGCTTTAAATTTTATCAATGTTTCTTTCACAAATGTGGGTGCCCTTGTATTTGGGGCATATATGTTCAGGATTGTGATGTCTTCCTGGTGGAATTTTCCCTTGATGAGTATGAAGTGTCCTTCCCCATCTCTTTTGATTAATTTTGGTTGAAAGTCTATTTTATCAGATATTAGAATGGCTACTCCTGCTTGCTTCTTGGGTCCGTTTGCTTGGAAAGTCGTCTTCCAACCCTTTACCCTCAGGTAATGTCTATCTTTGTGTCTTAGGTGTGTTTCTTGTATGCAACAGATTGCTGGGTTTTGTTTACGTATCCATTCTGTTAATCTGTGTCTTTTTATTGGAGAGTTGAGTCCATTGATGTTGAGAGAGATTAATGACCAGTGGCTGTTAGATCTCTTGATTTTGATGTTGGCTGTGGTCATCAGGTTGTGTGCTTGGTTGCTTTTTGTTTTACTGAAGTGAGGTTATTTATTTCCTGTGTTTTCTTGAATGTAGCTAGCTTTCTTGGGTTGTATTTTCCCTTCCAGTGTCTTCTGTAATGCTGGATTTGTTTGTAGGTATTGTTGAAATTTGTTTTTGTCATTGAATATCTTGTTTTCTCCATCTATGAGGACTGAGAGTTTTGCAGGGTATAGTAGCCTGGGCTGACATCTGTGTTCTCTTAGGGTCTGCATGATATCTGTCCAGGCCCTTCTGGCTTTCATAGTCTCTGTTGAAAAGTCAGGTGTGATTCTAATGGGTTTGCCATTATATGTTACTTGGCCTTTTTCCCTTGCAGCTTTTAGTATTTTTTCTTTGTTCTGTATACTTACTGTTTTGATTATTATGTGGCGGGAGGATTTTCTTTTCTGGTCAAATTTGCTGGGTGTTCTGTAGGCCTCATGTATTCTAATTGGCCTCTCCTTTAGCTTGGGGAAATTTTCTTCAATGATTTTGTTGAAAATATTTTCTGGGCCTTGGAGAAGGGAGTCTTCTTTTTCCTCTATACCTATTATTCTTAGGTTTTGTCTTTTCATATTGTCTTGCATTTCTTGGACGGTCTGTGTCAGGAATTTTTCAGATTTAACATTTTCTTTGACAGATACATCGATTTCTTCCATTGTATCTTCTACACCTGAGATTCTTTCTTCCATCTCTTGTAGTCTGTTGGTTATGCTTACCTCTGTAGTTCCTGTTTTCTTCCCTAGATTCTTCCTTTCCATTATTTCTTCCATTTGTGTTTTCTTTAATTTTTCCAATTCTATCTTCAGGTCTTGAGTTGTTTTGTTTACTTCCTTCACCTGTCTGATTGTACTTTCCTGTTTTTCTTTTAGTTCCTTCAACTCTGTTTCTTTCATTTCATTTAGTGTTTTAAGCATTTCCTTTCTAAAGGCCATAAACTGTTTGGCTGCAGCTTCCTCTATTTCTTTACGGATGGCAATATTCTGTTTGAGTTTATCTTCCTCTATGTCTTTACGAATCTTATTTGTTTCCTCTGTTATCATCTTCATGAGCATACTTGTTAGGTCATCTTCTTGGATTTCAGTTATGGTGGGGTGTCCAGGGCTACTTGCCCCTGGGTAACTGGGTTCTGGAGATGCCATATTGCTCTGTCTTTTGTTGCTTGAGCTTTTACGCTGGCCTCTACCCATTGTGTTATCTTAGGAGTTTGGGGTTATTTTCTGGTGGTTCCTGGGGATCCTGTGGTGGAGAGAATCCCCTTTGCAGAAAGCTGGATTTTCCTGAAGGATGTCTTCTCAGCTTTTTGGGTATAGTCCCTGGATGGTTGGTGTTTTTTCAGGAGTTGCTCACCTCAGGGATATAGACCTGAGTGGTCTTTGTTAGTCGAGAGGGTTCTCCTCTCACCCAGGGAAGTCCTGAGGGCAGCTGCCCTGTTTCTGGGTTTCTTGTTGCAAATTTAATGATCAGCTGCTGTGACCCAGTTGGACATCAGGCACGCCTCAACTGTTTGTGCTTGTGTCTGGAGCACAGCTGAGTGCTGGCGCCTCGGCCCCACTAGACTACTAGACTTTTTCTAGGGAAGGATTGGGTGATTTAGATCAGTACAGTTTCCTTCCTTCCCCGTGGATTCTCTGGAGACACGGACTCCTAGTATCTTTTTTGCCCTGGTGCACAGTGCTCAGTGTCCGCCAGCTGGCTGGCCACAGAAATTTGCCTGTGCCTGGAGCACAGCTGTGTGATGACGGCTCAGTCTCTGCCAGCTGTCTGGTGCGCAGAAACTGCCTGTGTCTGCCTTTGTGGCTTTTGGGAGTCTGAGTGGCTCCCTAAGCTGGGTAATTTTCCGGGGACCTTTTCAGGTTGGGGGTGAGCTGAGTGCTCTGAGATCAGACCCGCCGTTTCTATCTCTGGCGGCGAATCAGGCGCGCAGGCAGGCAGGGCTCTGTGCCGGAACCTGGGTCCCCGGCTCTGGCTCCGGGCTGGCTCCTGGGGTGCCCGTGGAACCCGCCCGAGTCTTTTCCAGGGGATGTCTGGGTGACCTAAGGCCGGTCCCAATCGTTTCCTGTACCCTGGGGTTATCCCTCGACTGAAAATTCCAGTCTCTGATAGTGTGGTGCCCAAGGTTCAGTCTGGGACCGTGACCAGAGACACTGGCTTGTGGCTCTGGGCTGGGGCTGGGGCTGGCGGCCGGCAGCCAAGCGTCTGGCGGAACCGGGATCTCTTCCGCGGTTTAGCCGGGTGAGTTAAAAGCTGATTGAATCCCCCACCGTGGGGTATCCTCTCACCTGGGAAACACAATGACTGTGTTTTATGGACGAGAGTTCTGATTGCTGTTCACTGTGCTGATCCTGCTGTGCTGCTGCTCAGAATGAGAGTCCTCCCGGCGCCGCCATCTTGCCCCTCCAAGCCTTGCTTAACTTCTTTAGGTATACAGACTTAATATGATTATCCTGTATTATATACATAATATCCACTTATAAGTGAGTATATGCCATGTGTGTCTCTCTGCTCCTGGGATACCTCACTAAGGATGATCTTTTCTAGTTCCCACCATTTGCCTGCAGTTTTCATGATTTTCTTGTTTTTAACTGCTGAGTAGTATTTCATTGTGTAAATGTTCTACAATTTCTCTATCCATTCAATTGAGGGACATCTGGATTGTTTCCAGATTCTGGCTATTACAAATAAAGCTGCTACTAACATGGTTGAGCAAATGTCCTTGTTGCATACTTGAGCATATTTTGGATATATGCCTAAGAGTGGTATAGCTGGATCTTGAGTTAGAACTATTCCTAATTGTCTGAGACTTATTTGCCTCAAGTGTTTGTCTTGGAAGATTGCTACCTGTTAGCTAACCTAGGCCTAGTTCTAGAAGTTTCTAGCCTCCATCCAATCTAATCTAGGCCTAAAAAATTTCATCATCCCCGACTTACTGTTGAATAAACTTACCCTTTCTAGCTTTTTCTGCACTCTGGCTGGCTGGTTGAACTCAGCTGTTGTGGCTCAAATTCCTTTCCTAGCTGACTCATTCAAACTGGCTTCTGACTGAATTGTTCTGCTCGGCCTCAAATTAACTTTAGAAATGTGTTCTAATTTTCTGGCTCTTTCTCATTCTCTGACTCATTCTGTCTTCATCTCTGTCTATATTGTTCTCCTTTAACTTCTCTACAAAAATCTCTCCATAAAAATGCCTGTGAATTCCATGAAATGAACTTCCACAAACTCAACTCCTTTCAATTCACCGACTCAACCAAACTGCCTGAACAGAACTCAGAGATCTGCAAGCCTCTATCTCCTCAATGCTAGGATTAAAGGTTTCTACTACCATTCCAGGACCTAATCTTTTCTTACCTGAAACTTGTTCTATACCATGCTAGCCTTGAACTCAGGGATTTGCTTGCCTCCATCTTCTGGGATTAAAGGTGTGTCTGTAATCTGCCCAGATCACACAGAACTAGAAGAGCCTTTAAATGTGATCTCTTGGCAGAGTACCCATGTTCTGAATTAAGATTCCTCTACAGCCAATACCTCGACAACTATGGGTGAAACTTCCGAGTCCCCTCCCCCACCCATGCAGAGATATTTAACAGCGTTGCTCCTGTGCAGATAGGTCTTGTGATAGTAGTCACAGCTACTGTGTATAAATGTATATGGGTGACTGCCATGTCAAGCCCAGAGGACATTCCCAGTTACCCATATTTATTCTTGCTTAAATCTTGTTCAAAATTAAAATTAAGGCAAATAGTAATTTTTTCCTTTACAAAAACAAACAACAACGAAAAGGCTAGTTTTTATATTTATTTATGTGTTTTTGTGAACCTAATTGAGTTTATTTGTATTAAGTGATTACAAATACTGGGAGGTCAGATTTAAAAGTTTCTTAAGCTGGATTTATAGCAGGTGTGATGTGCATAATCTGGGAGCTGTGAGTGGTCAGTGGTCATCTTCAAGAGCAGCAAGTGCTCTTAAGCTGTGAGGCATATCTCTAGTCCTCATTTAGGTCCTTTAAAAGATCTCAGAGCTAGAGATCTATTCCATCATTATTTCTTCCCCATAGACAATCTGTGATGAGACTGGAAAGGATCACTGACAAAGCAGCCAGAGAGACAGATGCTGCTAAATAATGTATTCATATGTAAGTCTTATCTGTGTGTTCCCATCGTGGTGAACTGAATTGTGTAATAGAATTCACTGAATTTTTCTGCTTGTTTGACTGTATATCATCTCAGAGTATTAAAAAAAAAAGCTGAGAACTTGGTATTATTCTCTAAAGTTTTTATTTTTACTTAATACTGTGTGTTTTTGTTTGTGCCTGTATATCTGTATATATGGTAATATTATGATGTTTAAATGTGAGTGTGGGTGTTAGAATCCCATGGGCTGTGTGTGAAGCTCAGAGGACAAACTGTAGTAGTTGATTCTTTTCTTCTACTGTGGATTCTATGAATTAAGCCCAGGGTGTCAGGCACAAGTGAAGAGTGCTTTTATGTACCCAGTCGTCTCTGTGTCGTAGCCCTGGAAATTTCAAGCCTCATTCACATCTAGAAACGTGCCCTACATGCATAAATATGCTCTCTCTCTCTCTCTTTCTTTCTCTCTCTCTCTCTGTGTCAGTCTCCCTCTCTCTATCAGTCTCTCTTATACACACACACACACACATACACACACACTTGAGTTATATTAAATGAATACATATGAAGAAATGTCTTCTTACCCAAAGAGTTCATCAGTGGCAAACCAACTAAACAATGTCATCATGCCTGTCTCAGTCTTTGTGAATTAATGTGGCTACTGAGCATATTAAAAAAGAGCATATGAAAGGTGTTACATGGCTGTGAGGGACCCAGGAATAACTGAATCACTGGAAAATTTCCACTGTAGCTTAGCTGATGGTCATGCCCAGCTACATCACAGAATCCTGTCTTTAGTTAATCTTTATCTCCAGTATATGCTATATCCTTCCCACTGACAAAGAAGATGTACACACACCTGAAGAAACATAGGAGTAAAAGTCAAATCCCAGAAAAGGGTGTGATTCCTAACTCCTCCTTCAGGATTTTAACAACTCCTAAACACTGTCATGGATCTAGGGTGTTTTCTTGATTTATTTATTGTCATAACAATGGGGTCAAGATTAACTATTTTGCATGATTGTAGGGGAATGGCTTGTTTTATCCCATGATGAAAAAGCTATACTATACAACACTCTTAACTAACTGTTTTGTATTTACAGTTAAAATAACTTCAACATACTTGTGGAATTAGAACTATCTTCTATCAAAATCCTGTGAAAATATCTCATTGCTCTATTGACATGAATAGGTTTTAGAAATACTAAATCTTGTCTTTAGTAAGCACTTCTGTCAAGCTTCTTTGTTTTAAACGTAACTTCTATTCCCATGAAAGAATTTGACAGACTAATTGAATTAAGTTTCCAAGCAAAACACAGCTCTGACTTCAAGGGGAATAAGACTTTATTTATTCTGAGCCAAATATGACTGACCACAGTCTGGGAATATGGACTTCAGTTTTCCCCAAGTAACATGTCCCAATTTGGAAGTGGTTACAGAAACATTTTTTAGTAACAGAACAAAAGCAAGCCATTAATCAAGGCACTCACAAAATATATTGGTGTGAACATCAGACCAATTGGTTGCAGCAAAGCTGGAAAATCTCTGCTTTGTGACTCAACCTTGAGGTTTTGGGGTGATGGTAGCTAGTTGCTTATTAGAGGAAAACATGCACAATGCCTTTAGCAGAAAGTCACGAGGTCTGACTGGAGCTGGGAAATGAATTCCTGTTCAAGAAATTTAAGACAGCTCATGAAAATTTGGCTTTGAATTGAGAAACCTGGTTGAAACATCCCAACTTTACACAATAAATTAAGTCCTAGTTAGTCATTCAGATTCATGAAACTGTCCACACATTTGTGCTTATAGTTTATGACCTTCAGTTTATGAATGTATGCCTATGTATATCAGTATCTGACATATCAATGTCCTGAGCTCCAATCAAGACATCCTTAATTTCCCTTTATTTTCTCTGTTTTTTTTTGTATTATCATTTATTACAATTTATTTAATTTGTATCCCCGCTGTGGCCCCCTCCCTCATCTCCTGCCAATCCCACAATCCCTCCCTCTTCTCCCCCTATGCCCCTCCCCTAGTACACTGATAGGCATCATAAGCAGGAGAAGACAGGGAACAGGACTGGGGCCTACCACAGACGGTTTCTGAAAGACTCTACTGTTCAAGGTGTCAAAGCAGAGGTTGTTTCTGGTTTTTAGCTGTATGTTATAAGCTGAATGAGTTCACATGCAGACTGGAACTCCCTTCTAAAGTTTTTAGTATCCCTAAGAACTTGTTAGCAACTAAAAACTGGCTCATATAAAAGATACTTAGCTTCTCTTACATATAAATTTACCTTCTCTCAATGTTTACCTCCAGTGATTTTTCTACATGTGTTACTCAGATAATACCTCTGAAAAACACTGACTCTGAGCCAGGCAGCATCCACTTATTGGCCTCTTAGGGATCAGGCCCATTTTCATCCAGTAACCATCTCAAAGTGAGAACATAGAGAGGTTTTTTTTGTTTGTTTGGTTGGTTGGTTGTTTTTTTTTTTTTTTTTTTTTTTTTTTCTCATTTAGCACAGGGAACCTTGAGTGCCTCAGTCATGCCTTTCAACATCATTATACCAGAGAATTTACAAATCCCTTGGAACTGTTGATTTCTGGACACTTGGCATCTCTACTGGTTTGTAACTGGATGTTCATTGATTATTTCATAGTGACTAGAGAGTACACATTTTATATGGTAAAGTACAGAATTGTAAATAAATTACCAAATCTCAGCATTTCTTTATCGCTTTCTTTTAATAACCCTACATTTCCTTTGTTTGGTGACTATGGACACAGCATTGTTGTGCACAAGACAATGAAATTGAAAGTCACTGGCTCAAAGTGGCTTTTGTAGCCATTGAGTGTTGAAAACTCTAGCCACCCTGTCTGGAGTTAAGCCCCCCCCCCCCCCATAAAAGCTGAAAAATAGCCACTACACTCAATTAACATACATCATTTTATTTTGATATTTGAGAATTTTATTGGGTTCAAATACATATTAGAAATATCAGATTAAAATATTTTTTGATATGGATCAATTTATATTCTTCCAGTTGCTGACATCCAGTTGCTGAAGATGTTTCTTTTTTCCATTGCATAATTTTGACATCTTTGTTAAAAAATAGGTGTACACAGGTGTGTGGATTTACATTTGGGTCTTCATTTTGATTCCATTCATCACACCACCTGTTTGTATGGCAATACCTTGTGGTTTTTATTATTATTATAGCTTTTTAGTAGAGCTTGAAATCAGGATGGTGATACCTCCAAAAGATTTTTTATTGTACAGGATTGTTTTAGCTATCCTTATTCTGGATTTTTGGTTTTTCCAAAAATCTGTCCATTGTAGGCTGTCCATTGTTACTATATTAATTCTACCAACCCATGAGCATGGAGGATATTTCCATCTTCTGATATCTTCTTCAATTTCTTTTCTTCAAAGTCTTGGAGTTCTTCCCACACAGTGTTTTCACTTGCTTGGTTAGATTTTCACCAAGATATTTTATATTATTTGTGGATATTGTGCAGAGTTTTGTGTCTTGATTTCTTTCTCAGCTTATTTTTTTTAATCATTTGTAAAAAGGAGGGATACTGATTTTTTGATAATTTTGTACTCTGCCACTTTGCTGAAGGAGTTTATCCTCTGTGGGAATTCCTTGGTAGAATTTGTGGGTCTCTTATGTATAATATCATATTATCTGCAAATAGTGATACTTTGACTTCTTTCTTTCCAGTTTGTATCACCTTGACATCCTTTAGGTGTTTTAGCGTTCTAGCTTGAACTTCAAGTACTATATTGAGTAGATATGGAGAGAGTGGGCAGCCTTGTCTTATTTTATTTTATTTTAATTTATTTGTGTGTGTGCAACTCTTTATTTATTTAATATTTATTTATTATTTTTGCAATGCTTGCTTTTGCTTTTCTTTTTTAAATATTTATTTATTTATTATTTATACAGAATTCTGCCTGCATGTGGGCCTGCATGCTGGAAGAGGGCACCAGATCTCATTATAGATGGTTGTGAGCCACCATTGCTGGGAATTGATCTCAGGACCTTTGGAAGAAGAGCCAGTGCTCTTAACCTCTGAGCCATCTCTCCAGACCCTATTTTTTTATTTTTAAATAATTTTATACATTCACTTGTATCCCAGCTTCAGCCTTCTCCCTCTTTCTCTCACAATCATCCCCTCCCTCCCTCATCTCCTTCCTGTCCCCTTTTGAGTCCACTGAGAGAGAGGTGTCCTCCTCTCCTTCTGTCTGGCCCTAGCTTATCAGGTATCTTCAGGATGGTTGCAATGTCCTTATCTTTGGCCTAGCAAGGCTGCTCCTCCCTCAGGGAGGACCAGAAGCTCATGAGTTCATGTCAGAAACAATTCCTGTCCCCTTTACTAGGAAACCCACTTGGATACTGAGCTACATGGGCTATGTTTGAGCAGGGGTTGTAGGTTATATCCATGCATGGTCCTTGGTTGGATAAACAGTCTCATAGAAGACCCCTGTGCTCAGATATATTTGGACCTTGTGGGGCTCCCTGTTCCTTCTAAGATATACTAATTCCTCCTTCCTTCATATGATTACCTATACTCTGCCGAAAGTTTGAGTATATGTTCAAGTATGGGTCTCAGCATCTGCTTTGACACACTGCTAGGTAGAGTCTTTCAGGTGTCTTCTGTGGTAGGCTACTGGCCTGTTGCTAGTTTTCTCCTATTTCCAATGTCCATCCCCTTTGTCTTTCTAGATGAGGGTTGATCATCTTACCCCTGGACCTCTTTCTTGTTTATATTCTTTAGGTGTACATATTTTAGTATATTTATCCTATCTTATAGGTCTATATGAGTGAGGATATACCATGTGTGTCTTTCTGCTTTTGGGATACCTCACTCAGGATGATTTTTTCTAGATCCCTTACAAATAAAGCTGCTACAAACATGGTTGAGCAAATGTCGTTGTTGTGTACTTGAACATCTTTTGGATATATGCCTAGGAGTGGTATAGCTGGATCTTGAAGTAGCACTATTCCTAATTGTCTGAGAAAGCACCAGATTGATTTCCATAGTGGTAGTACCAGTTGACATTTCCACCAGCCTTTCCACAGCCTCTCCAGCATGCATTATCTCTTGAGTTTTTGAGCTTAGCCATTCTGATGGTGTAAGGTGAAATCTCAGGGTTGTTTTGATTTGCATCTCTCTGATGACTAGGGATGTTGAACATCTTACATGTTTCTCTGCCATTCTATATTTTTCTACAGAGAATTCTCTATTAAGCTCCATATGCCATTTTTTAATTGGGTTACTTGAATTATTGCCTTTTAACTTCTTTAGTTCTTTATATAGTCCAGATATCAGCCCTCTGTCAGATGTTGGGTTGGTGAAGATCCTTTCCCAATCTGTAGGCTGTTGTTTTGTTCTAATAACAATGTCTTTTGCTTTCATTTTTCTGCATGTAGACATCCAGTTGGACCAGCACCGTTTGTTGAAGATGCGGTCTTTTTTCCATTGAATGGTTTTGTCTTCTTTGTCAAAAATCAAGTATTCATAGGTGTGTGGGTTTATTTCTGGGTCTTCTATTCTGTTCCATTGATCCACCTTTCTGTTTCTATGCCAGTACCATGCAGTTTTTATTATTATTATTTCTCTGTAGTACAACTTGAGATCAGGGATGGAGATACCTCCAGAGGATCTGTCGTTGTACAGGATTGTTTTGGAAATTCTGGGTTTTGTTTCTCCATATGAAGTTGAGAATTTTTCTTTCCAGCTCTGTAAAGAATTGTGTTGGTATTTTGATGGGAATTGCATTGAATCTGTAGATTGCTTTTGGCAGGATGACCATTTTCACTATGTTAATACTCCCGATCCATGAGCACAGGACATCTTTCCATCTTCTGATGTCTTCTTTGATTTCTTTCTTCAGAGACTTGAAGTTTTTTTGTTTTTTTTTTTTCAAACAGGTCTTTAACCTGCTTGGTTAGAGTCACCCCAAGGTATTTTACGTTATTAGTGGCTATTGTGAAGGGTGTTGTTTCCCTGGTTTCTTTCTCGGTCCTTTTGTCTTGGGTAAACAGGAGGGTTTCTGATTCTTTTGAGTTAATTTTGTATCTGACCACTTTGCTGAAGGTGTTTATCAGCTGTACGAGTTCCCTGGTAGAGTTTTTGGAGTTTTTGACTTCTTCCTTTCTGATTTGTATTTCCTTGATCTCCCTTACTTGTCTTATTGCTCTAGCTAGGAATTCAAGTACTATGTTGACGAGATATGGAGACAATGGGCAGCCTTTCCTTGTCCCTGATTTCAGCGGGATTGATTTAAGTTTCTCTCCGTTAAGTTTGATATTGGCTATAGGCTTGGTGTATATTGCCTTTACTATGTTTAGGTATGTTGTATATTGCCTTTACTATGTTTAGGCAGGCTATCAGAGAAGCTAACTAAGAAAGATGGCCTAAATGGGAGTGGGGTGCAGATGAATCTCACTGGGAAGGGGAAATAAAAAAGATAACATTAGTGGACAGGGATGAGGATATGGAAGTAGTAGAAACAGGAGGGATGAGGTAGGGAAGATGAAGAGAGAGAGTACTAAGAGAGACAATTGGAACGGAGGGACATCTCGGGGACAAGCTAGAAACCAGTCCAATAAAAACTACCAGGAATCTTTGAGGGTGACTCTTGCTAAGATTCCTACCAATGGGAGATAGAAAGCCTGAATTGGCCATTTCCTATAATCAGGCAGGACTTCCAATAAAGGGATTGGAACCCCAATCCTGCTTTGACCTAGAATTCATCCTGCCTACAGGATGTGCTGGGATAAAAGTTGTACAGAATTTGCGGCAGTGTCCAACCAATGACTGGTCTGGCTTGAGACCCATGACATGAGAGGTAGCCCATCCCTGACACTGCCTGGTGGACAAGACCCAGACACTGGGTGGCCTCATGACCTTGGATAGAAACAAACACAACTGGTGAGTGAAAATAAAAGTCAATGAAATGAAATTATTCCTAATAATATTTTGCTATACTCATAGTTTGGTGCCTAATCCAATCTTCATCAAAGATGCTTTATCCAGCAACTGATGGAAACAGATATAGAGACCACCACCAAATATTAGGTGGAGCTTGGGGAATCATGCTGAAGAGGAGAAATAAGGATTGTAAGAGCCATACGGGTCCAGGACACCACAAGAAAACCCAAGAATTAACTAACCTGAGCTTATAATGGCTCACAGAAACTGAAGCAACAATCAGGGACCCTGACGAAGTCTGACCGAGGCTCTCTGCCATTGTGTAGCCTGGTCTTTTGGTGGGAGTAAGGGCTTTCTCTGACTCTTTTGACTGCTCTTGGGACCCTTTTTCTCATAGTGGGTTGTTTTGTGCAGCTTTAATTACGATGTGGTATGCCATGTTTGGATGACGTCTGCAGGAGGCCTGCCCTTTTCTGAAGAGAAACAAAGGAGCAGTGGATAGGACAAGGGTGACATGCGGGGGAAGAAGAAGAGGTAGGAAAAACTGAAGTTGAAATGTAATACAGGAGAGAAGAATAAAGAGAATGCATTTTTTTTTTCTGGAAAATGAAGACAAATGTTGCTTTAATTTCTTTCATAGACAGAGTGTAGATTTTAATCTCTGTTTCTCTCTGTCTTCCTGTGTGTGTGTGTGTGTGTGTGTGTGTGTGTGTGTGTGTGTTTATGCATGTGTGTCCACATGTGACCATGTACCCAATGGAGACAACTAGGAAGGAACACTAGTGGATGAGGAAGGAAGAAGAAGAAGGATAACAGGTGGTCCTCATGAGAAAACTAAACTGGTGTACATGTGTGAAAATGATGGTATAACATCTACCATTATGCTTACAGTCTAGTAAAAAGAATAAATTTCATTTTTTTTGTGACAAAGTTATCAATTTCAGTGCAAAGAAACTAGAAGTAGAAAGCCTAGACAAACCTCATCATGCTAATGTTGCTTTATGTTCTGGGGTTTCAAATGAAGGACTCCTGAGCCAATTATTTAAAAACTATGAATTAAATAGAGTAAAGTGTGAAGGATTAGCTTGGGTGGGTTCACATAAGTGGATATACATACTTCTGCGGAAAAAGGGGAAAAACATATTAGAAATGTTGGAAATCACGGTAGAACCCTTCACAACAGGAATGATTTTCTCTATGACCTTGCTTCTCAGCCTTTCTAACACTGATGCCCTTCTACAGAATTCCTCATGTTATGGTGACTCTGAATGATAATCTCACTTTTGCTGCTGCTTCATAACATTAATTATGCAACTGCTATATATTGTAATGCAAATACTTTTTGGAGATAAAAGTTTGACAAAGAAGTCATGACCCACAGATTGAGAACCTCTGCACCATCCAAGAGAGAAACAGTGCCCATGGTCAGGGTGTTTAACATGGGCCATAACATACCTGGTAGACAAAAATAGAAGACAAATGCTATTCAAAATAAATATGAGGCCTGCTTTCTATGTATAAGCAGAAACATAGTTTATGCCTTCCAAGGGAATAGCAAGAAGGATAGCTCAGAATAGATCAATACCTGAGTGTCATTCTACTGGTGGGAAACCATCACCAGAGTTCTACCCAAAGTGGTTGTCTCTGTACCTGAAGCCCCTGGAGATAAGTGATCTGGTATATATAAGGAGGAACCTGTCCATGGGAGTGAGGACTAGAGTAGGAGAAATAATTCCATGTTTCAGATGATAGTCTGGTTTCTAATTTTCATTCCTCCTCTACTCACTCCCCAATGCTGAGATTAAAACTGTGTCCATATCTGTTAGAAGACATTTATTTGTGAACAATGTAGTATGTGTGTACATAGAAGCAAAGGGCCCCTTTTCCACTCATTGTTTCTGTAATGCAAGTGCATACACATATCCATGTATGGTCTCTTGAAGGGTTGTGAGCATGCTAAGGAATACTTTATCCCTGAGCTACATTTTATGTCCATTATATATTTGGTGAGTACTTTATAAATTAATATGAGATAATACCTAAAACACAATTAAAATTATTGTTTAACATTAATTTTATGTGAGCTACTCTATATTTACCTAAAGTCAAAGTCACCATAATTCATGCTCTATATACAGTAACATTTTTTATTTCTTGAATTTATTTACTTATTTTTGTGTATAAATATCTTATATTTATGTATGCATGTTCAACTTCTGCAAGCCTCCAAATTCAGAATCATTGTGAACTGTCATATGGATGCTGGGAATCAAACACAGGTTCTCTGGAAGAATATCGAGTTCTCTGAACCACTGATCCATGTCTCCATCCCAATGGCAGTAAAATGTTATAAACTCACACAAAATTATCAACAATAACCCAGTTTTTCTGCTCTTCATTTTCCATCTCCTCTTAATTTTTCTCTTTTCATTTTCCTATTTTTCTCTCAAAATTTACATGTTGTATTGTCTGTTTTTGAAACAGGAGTCTGAAAAGTAGGCTAATATTCTTGGTAGAAATCTAAAAGTTTAGCTCTTATAGTAAAAATCACAGTTTCTTTATCAGCTTTTCTGTGTCATCTCAGTGTCTCAGCTCTACAGAACATCTTCCTGAATGGTAGAAATCAGAGAAAACAACAAACAACATTCTCAGAAGTTTCCTTTAGTTTTGAGCATTGTCTTTCTTCTTATATTAAGGTGAAACAAAGAATGCCAAACAAACAAAACCTCAGCAGTTTATCATCAGTTTCACAGCTCCAAGCTTTGTGCTTTTTGTTGAATTTATTAAGATCATCCTTTATAATATTAAAAAGTCTCAATGTTTAGAGCTAAAAACTGCTTATGTTGGTTTTCTATGTCATGAGAAAAGAAAGCCATAACTTTTCTAGCCTCATACAAAGTACACAGCGTAATTACTTTTCTGTTTCAGTGAAATCATCATGACCAAGGTAACTGAGAGAAGAAACATTTTATTGGCATTTACAGTTTTAGAGTCATTGAGCACTGTGACAGGAAGCATGGTAGCAGGCAGAAAGATAGTTAACTAGGAAGGTCAGGTGTTTTTCGTTTTGTTTTTTTTTTTTCCCTGACTTCAATGCCTAGCCCTACTTACATACCTCCTTTAAAAAGGTCACAACTCCTCATCCTTCCCAGACAGTAGAAGCAACAACTAAACATTCAAACATAAGAGCCTATAGGTGCCATTTTCATTCAAATCATAGAGTATCCTATACCCATATTTGTCATGTGTATGATCTACGTGGATTTTCTGGTAACTTTGCACAGAATCAGAATCAATATATCTTCTTGCCAGGCTCTCTTTTCATCTGTAGACTCAATTGTGGCTAAATCCACTCCAATATCACTCAGTCACTAGCAGAATTCATGTCTGTGAAGCTGAATATCAGGGAGCCCCATCTTCCCCCCTGATTGTCTCCTGGGATTTATTCTCAACTTTCCCAGTCATGGAAAGTTTCCTATAGGCAGTTCAATAACAGCAGCTTGCTGCTTCGGACTGATAGAAGAGGAAAAGCTACTCAGCTAGAAAGATCCAGTATATATAACACCAAATAATCATGGCAGCGACATCCTATCATCTTTGATATATTCTTCCAGGTAAAAGAAAGTCATAGGTTGTAGCCACAATCAAAAGGAGATTATACAACTGCTTGAACCCCAGGAGATGGGAAAGAGATCACGGGGTTGCCTTCCTGTTAACTGCCACATAGAGGGTAAGGTTTAGCATGCAGAGCCTTTGGCCTGCCAAAGAAGCAATCAACATGGTTTCATCCATCACGACTCAGTTGATCTTCCCATCCATTTCACAGAGATCCCCAGGGGCAAGAAATATGGAGCTATAAAATAAAGATGATATTGGAGGGCAACCTGTTCGGTGACTGGTGAGTGATGGAGCTCCCGTTCTTCTCGCTATTATTTGTGGTATGAGCTCCTGATTTCTAATCTTAGCCATGGTTCACAGTCTATTAATGGTGACAGGCCTAATTCTTCTTTAACTTCTTCCTCAACTTTCAAAATAGAGATGATGATATGCATCAATCTTAGCAGGGCTCAACATGTAAAGAAATCATCCCGATTCCAGGTAGAAAGACATTGCAGTAAGAATTTAGCAGTAAGGAGCATAAATCTTTAAAGACCTGGCATAAAACAGTGTTGAAAAGAAGATAGGAGCTCTGATTTAATTTACAGAAGTGAAGGCTGAGAGTGATTTAATTGTAATCTGTAAACACAGAAGAATCTTTGTAAGGAAGATTCTCTTTGTGTAGTCAGTGAAACCTGAATTCAATTAAATACAAGAAATAGGAAATTTTGTTTAGCTAACACATTTGTTTTAAAGGGTGTTGAAAAGATTTTACAATCTTTTCCAGGTGGGCTGTTAAACCGAATATGTGTAAGGACGAATTGAGAAGAGTCTGGTCACTTTCCATAGAACATATAAAGAACATACCATGTACGTGTATTAATTTACTTCTAATGTATAAAGCAAATGATTTCAAAATGCTTAGTTTATTAGTGAGAAAAAAACTTAATCTTTTCTGAATTTGGGACATATCTGACATTCATTTAGAAGAATAGAATCACATTTATTGGGAAAGGGCCTGGCCGCCAGTGAACTCAGGTTTTGTCTAAAATTTAGGTCTGCATCTTATGCTGTGTTATAGGAACCAGTGAGGTTGTGGCCACATTTTCACCTAAGAAGATATGAAATCATCACTTTAAAAGGCTTATATCACTTTGTAAGAAAATCCCGTGAAGTAAAACAGAACCAAAGAAAATAATTTAGGATATAAGAAAAAGAGTAGACGATGAGACAAAGATAGAGTGGCTATCTCAGTTGGTTGATAAGAAAAGAAAAAAGGGCTTGGTGGCAGGCAAAGCTTAAAGCTGTCCATTCCTGAGGAAATGCCATCTAGTCCAAGCTTAAGAGCAAATATGGCATCCGGTTTAATGTACTTACAGAGTCCTACCCAGAATCCTCTGGAAACCTTGCATTGATTTAACTCCCAACTTTTCCCTGGTGTCCTTGTTTTACTGTTGAAAACTGGAAATGTTCTTCCTTAACTCCACCCTTATTGTTTCCACATGACCAGTGTTTGATGTTTGGGGCAGTGCCTGGTCATTATACCTATTATTTTATAATGCATAACTCTTCCCATATCAGAACATACCATGGGTATTTCCCTTGTTTCCCTTGTTGGTAGATTTAGTCAATTCATTCATGTATGAAAATCAGGCTATAGTTCTTCCAGAAGCAGCTATTCAACTAAGGTCAAGAAACTAGGTGTGATACAGGACCTTATGAGGCCAAAGTCCTTAGGTAGATGTGTGAGAAATGTTAGCTTGTCTATGAATTTAACTTCAAAACCAGTTGCTTAATCAGTTCATCACAAAGACACAGACTGGCTCATAAAACAACAGATGAATGAGCACACAATAAAATCTAAGCTGCAGAGGCCATTAAACAGGAAAGATATATTGTATAGGGGAAGTTGCTTAGGTAAGAATTTCCTACCCAGGGCCAGCCCATGATGATTAATGCATGCATATGTGAACTTTATGAAAAAGATAAAGAATTGATTGTGTTCTTAAATGATGCTGGTTTAGACCTGTTTGGCTGACTCTCTTCCCTTGGGAATCTTTTAACCACAGTCTGTTAGTTTAAACAAATGAACTATTAATGTTGGCCATTTTACAGACCACGTTGGAGAAAACAGAATCATTTATCAAGATACACCATAGAAAAATGCGAAGCAGTCTTCTATTCTGGGAAGATGGTAAAGGTCTATAGTTAGTGAAGCAAGGGAAGTTGTTGTCACTCTGGTAAAGGCCCAAACAGGGCCTTAGGCAACCTGTCATATTTCCATCTTTGCCAAATTTGTTATCTAGATTACTCTACTTATGTCATGATATCTTTTATTTCTTGCTTTGTGGGGATACATTCTCCTTCCATCTTTATTTCTTAGTACCTAGAACTCTGATAAAGACATCAACTTCTTGAAGGTCATTTAATCAGTTGTTAATATTGACAAAATAATTAGGGAGTGTGTAAGTAAAAAAGCAGCCAGAAGGCTAAATTTGAAAATGGCTATTGGATAACTTAGCTATAATCTTAACATTTAGCAACTGCCAATATGCTGACATTAGTTACACTAATCTAGTAACTGAAGAAAAATTATAGGTAAATAACTCCCTATAGATTTATAAGAAGATAAAATTGCAGCATATATATATATATATATATATATATATATATATATATATACATACACTGAGAGGAGAGAGACAAAAGACAGACAGATAGATAGACAGACAGACAGACAGACAGACAGACAGACAGATAGATAGATAGATAGATAGATAGATAGATAGATAGATAGATGGTATTATATTGCTAGAGAAAGCATATCTATGTAGAAATTATTACACACTAGGCATGATGGTGCCTGCCTGTAATCTCAGTGTTTGGGGAGGCAGAGGTAGATGGATCTCTGAGTTTGAGGACAGCCTTGTTTACAAAGAAAGTCCAGACACCCAAAGCTACCCAGAGAAACACTGTTTGTTTGTTTTTTGTGGGAGCTCCTTTTGATAAACTTTTGCCAGTCTTGTTTATCTTTTCAAATAGAGAAAAGTTTCCTTAAAAAAAAAAGAAAGAAAGAAAGGAAAGGAAAGAAAAAGGAGATACGGAGAGGAAATCAGCAAAATGGCTTCATATTAAAGAGCAGCTCAGTGTCCAAGTGGGTTTCCTAGTAAGGGGTACAGGGGCTGTCTCTGACATGAACTCAGTGGCCTGATCTTTGATCATTTCCCCCTGAGGGGTAACATTATTATGCCACAGAGGAAGACAATGCAGTCATTCCTGAAGAGACCTGATAGACTAGGATCAGATGGAAGGGAAGAAGAACCTCCCCTATCAGTGGACTGGGAGAGGGCCATGGGTGCAGAAGAGGGAGGGAGGGTAGGATTGGAAGGGGATGAGGGAGGGGCCTACAGTTGTGATGAAAAGTGAATAAACTGTAATTAATAAAAATAATTTTTTAAAAATGTGATTGTGTGCAGATACATCAAGTCCCTCTGTTCCTGAGAAGTCTGTTTAATCTGTACCAGAATGTTCTTCTTATTGGCTATAGGAAAGCTGAGCCATATTTTCCTGTGGCCTGGGATAATCTTAGAGACATCCAGAGAAACATTTTTTCCCCTTGGACTAGCTCTCAAAAATATAGGTTCATATTTCATATATATTGGTTTTTGAGAGTGTAAATTTTCTTCCCATGTAACATTAACTTGTAGTTTACTCATTTCTCTGTTCTTTCCTTGTGGATCACACCATTACATGGAATGATATAAAACATTAGAAATGAAATATATGAATGTGTGATGTTAGAGCAATGGAGAGTTTTTATTGTTTTAATTTTTAATCATTATTTTATTCCTCATGTGTTCTTTTGAAAACTGTTTACTCTCTCTGTCTCTCTCTCTGTCCTCTGTCTCTCTCTGCCATATAGCCGACCACACTCTTCTCATGCTCATATATTATTTTAAGCAACATCATGGTATTAATCTACAGGATATGGAGTTTCTTTGTTTTTTCCCCTTCAGCTGGTAAAAGCATGGAACAAGTATTTATTATTTATTTATTTATTATGTTCACACCTCTGAACCTAAATTATAGTATACAAGTAGCTCTGTTGATAAGGTGTGAAATTGAGAAAAATATTGCACAGGCTCACGTGCTGTGTACCAGGTGACATATTTTGAATGCTATGGGTCCTTAGGAGATTTGCCCAGGTGGGAGCCCCGAGTGGGGCTTCAGAGGATAAAGTGCACTTTTTAAAAAAAACTGTATACAAGACAATCCAATCAGCCTGGGCTAAGCACATTTTTTTTCTCGGTGTAGTCATTCTCACTGAATGTCTGTTTAAGACATTCAGACAGATTGATTTCTCATTCATGTCTTTCCTGTGGTGATAGGAAAAAAAATAGATCTCTATGAAACCATGAGCTGAGATAAACCATGCTTTCCTGACGTTCCTTCTGTCAGGTAGTTTACCCAAAGTAATGAAAAAGTAACTGCAGGAGGGAGACGATGAGAATGAAAATATCGTCAAGAATTCTAGGCAAACAGAGCCCTAGAGCAAAGATGCTCATGTTTTCATTCTGAGCCACTTTTACATGAGTGTAAATCTTAGGTTTAATATGCCTCACTAGCTTTCTCAGAAATAACTCGAAAGTTTGGTCTGTGCACCTGTCACACATCCAATATCAGTGAACACTGTTTTTCTTTTGTTTTGTTTTAATTTTCTAGAACGATAAACCCCGGTATGAAGCATTGCTGCCTCTGTTGTGTTACTGTCTCAGATTCATCATTTTCTTCATTGGCTTTTAGGAAATCTGATATTTTGCCATATTATTTTACATTCCAGCACCATAAACAATACCAATAATTATCACTCAAACTTCCAAATATATGAAGTGGCTACACACATACATGCGCACACACGCACACTTGAAAGATATTTCTAACAGACTGCTCTATTATCTGGGAATCATTTAATCCTGGGCAAAATCTCTGACACTGTGATCAGAGGATTCAAGAACTTGGAAGAACTTTGAAGTCCTTTCCAAATTAAGAGTTGGCTGTTCTTTTGTCTCTGCCTTGCTAATTTTCCTGAGTCTGATTTTAGGAGAAATTTGTTCCTTATCCTCACACATTTCTTCCCAATCAATACATTCTTCCCCCCAGAGGTCCCAAATTATTCCTTTCAAATGCCTTTTTTATTTACCCTTGGAAGCCACACAAGCAAATGGAGTTTGACTTCCAGCTGTCAAATCAAGTGTTAAGGCATACCCTGTGAGTGAGAGTCACTCTCTCTTGCCTTGTTCAATCTGGGTTACATGGCACAGTCCCAAGAAACATCTTCCTCCACAAAGAGAGACAAGAAAAAGGGTTTCTCTTTTACAAAAAGTTAAAAATGTTATCTCTGTTCATTCTATATGTTCCACTCCTGTATAAAGTGAGTAATTAAATAGTAAACCCTCATTTCTGTTGCTCAGCCAGAGTGCGGATTTGGAAACGGTGTATCAGAAGTAGGCAGCACCATTACCCCAGTTAAGGACTCAGTTATACCTTCTGCATAGATCCAACTCTGGGAATCTACCATCTGGAAACAGAAGTGATGACAAATCTATGATTTTTGCTTTGTTTTGTTTGTTTTGTTTTTAGTGATTTGAAATTCCTGATAGACAAGTTAATATTTAATGTATAAGCTATAAATCAGACTGTTGACTACAATACAAAAGGTAATTGTATTTGTAAGACATTATGGACTTTACTTAGACATATTGTATATTTTATCAATACATTGCACATTTCTACATTAAAATAAGTAGCACTGGCAGTTAGAAAATAATAAAATTAATAATGTCTATGAAGGTTGTTGGTTCATATTTAGTTTTCATTTTTTAACAATAATTACAGATTATTCACTTTGTATCCCAGCTGTAGGCCCCACCCTCATTCCTTCCCAATCCCATCCTTCATCCCTTATCTCCTCCCATGCCCCTCTCCAAGTCCACTGATAGAGGAGGTCCTCCTTCCCTTTCATCTGACCCTAGCCTATCAGGAATCATCAGGATTGGCTACATTGTCTTCCTCTGTAGCTTGGTAAGGCTGCTCCCCTCTCAGTGGGAGATGATCAAAGAACCAGCCACTGACTTAATGTCAGAGAAAGTCCCTGTTCCCCTTACTAGGGAACCCAATTGCACACTGAGCAGCCATGGGCTACATCTGAGCAGGGGTTCTAGGGGTTCTATCTCCATGCATGGTCTTTGTTTGGAGTATCAGTCTCAGAAAAGACCCCTGGATCCAGATTTATTGGTTCTTTTGCTCTCCTTGTGGAGCTCCTGTCCCCTCCAGGTCTTTCTATCTTTCCCTTCTTTCATAAGGTTCCCTTCACTCTGGCAAGGTTTGGCTATGAGGCTCAACATCTGCTTTGATACCCTGCTGGGTAGACTCGTCTTTACTTTATGGAAATGAGAAATTTTATTTTGGAAACTAGATAAGAATAGTTATGTTAACTATACAAATGACCAGTTCTTAAATCTCATTATTTTTCTTTCCTTTTATTTTTCTAGCCACAAACATGTTTTATTTTTTCCTTTGTAATTTATTCACTATATATCCTGATGTAGCCTCCTTCCTCATTTCCTCCTGATCCCACCCTCCATCCCTCTTCAAACCTATCCTCCTACTCTAGACCACAGAAAGGGGGAGAAGTTGAAAAGAGAGAACAGAACAGGAGTCCATCATAGATGTCCTCTGAAAGGCTCCACCCATCAGGTTATCTAAGCAGATGCTGAGACTCACAGCCAAACTTTGGGCAGGGCATAGGGAGTCTTAAGGAAGAGTTGGGGGAATAGAAAGACCAGGAGCAGACAGGAGCTCCACAAGAAAAACAACAAAGATAACAAACCTGGGCCCGGGGCTGGGGGCACGAAGAGACTGATGCTCCAGCCAAGGGCCATGCATGGAGAGGACCTAGACCCCCTCCTCAGATGTTGCTGAAAGGTAGTTCAGTCTTCATGTGGGTCCTAATAAGGGGAGGAGAGGTTATCTCTGACATGGACTCTGTTACTCGCTTTTTGTTCACTTTCCCCTGACTGGGCAGCCTTGCCAAGCCACAGAGGAAGGGGATTCAAATAGTCCTGATGAAGCCTGATAGACTAGGGTCAGATGGTTAGGCAGGAGGGCAACCCCTTTCGCACTTAGTTTATATGTTTCCTTTGTTCAAACCATTTTCACTTTTTCTCTGAGCCTGATTTTCAGATACATGAGGTGTTCTACATGCAGATGCGTGCATCCGTGCCCACGCTCATACATATTGCTGTTTCCATTTAAAACTGAGACTTACACACTCTTTTGTTGCTTTGAAGAATTCTCATTCTTTCAGAATAATATATAATACATCTTATGCCAGATAAGCTGCAAAATCAAATAATCAAAGACAGAAATTCTCTGTATTTTGGTCATATGCCGGTGCTTGCTCAGTGGTGTTATTGATGATGCTGGACTTTTTAAAAGTGAAAGTGCATACCGAGGGTCCAAATTATTGCCCTGGTCTGTTTTTTGTGTGCTTTTCATGCCTTATTCTATTTTCTCCTAGCAAGATGGCAAAGCAAGAAAAAAAAAAGTATTCTTTATTTTCCATTCAACACTGTCCAAATCCTCAGACTCTATCAAAGCCCACTTTGAGCTCCACCCCCCACATTGTACTCCCCACTGGTGCCAATCTTCCCACTAACTCCATTTTCCCTTTGTAAACGCTCGATGTGCTGACCTATTTAAAAATATAACTCAGGTGCCTGGCGAACCATGATGCCTGCCAGCTCTTCAGATAAAGAAGATCCACTTATTAATCTGCTCGCTCTCCATCTGCCTGCTCAATTGGGAATGACTGCTTGCTGTCCAGACTGATACGAGGGAAATCTGATTGAGGACCACATCTCTTTGTACATTTCCTCCACTGATACGGCACAACAGGCCTGTTGCAGCCAGGGAGTTAAGCCGATGTGACATGATGTCAGGTGGCCTGCCATTGTACGTCAGAAATTAAACAGAAAATATTCTTTCAAACTAGAATTTCTTATGTGAGTTTTATTTCTTTGAGCTTTGTGCTGATTGAGTATTGAGTTGCTTGACGAGAGCCCATAGATAATTTAATACCTGCACCATTCATCCCTGGGTGGATTTCAGCCACTTTTGGCGTGTTCGGTGTGCAGTCTCAGTTCTAAGCATTTCAAGGAAATCTTGGAAATACCAGTTGATGAAATCCCAAAGAAATACTGTTTCTTGTGATTTGGAAATGTTCTGGAAGCTAAGTCCAAGTCTCTGTTCACCTCCTTTCCCCCTTCTGGGTCTAGCTTTGTCAAGTGTAAATGCCAATTTGGGCTCTTATTTCATGCTTCTTCTCTGAAAATACTTCATCCTCACAACTTAAACAAACAAACAAAAAAACATAATAGTGTGATTTGTTCCTCTAAACTGGCAAGGATGAAAAGCAAGTGCATTTAAACTGAATAACTGGAAAACTATGTATGATAGACATAGTATTTCTTGGAAAGCAGGACAATCCCCAGTTTGACATTTTGAGTATATGTTAACCCTAAAGGAGATGGACAGAGAGTATGTATATATAGTTCCCACATACTGGTTGGTAAGTTGCCCATCTATGGCCTGTTCAGGATTTGAACATAAAGTCATGTTTCATTAAAAAGATAGGGGGTATAGCCTTGGACCACATCGTACCCAAACGTAATAATATGCAACATACCTAGAAAGTGTTTCTTAATTTAAAATGAAGACAGAAATGATAGATATCAATGGATGTTAAATAAGCAGCACCAGCACGGTGGCTGCCCAGAGATAAGGAATAAAATGGTATTACTTTTGTAACTCTTCTCTTTTAAGCCCTAGTCAAGGTTGTCTGCCAGTGTATGTAACTAATAGTGTTAAAATAGTCACACCAGTGAAATGTTCAGGTCATTTCAAAGTTTTTTTTTTTATTATTATGTAATCATTATGAATGTTAATGTTATTGTAGAAAACTAAACTTAAAAAATATTTAATGAACATATTAATAATCTTACTGGCACCTGATATTCTTTCACTATGAAAATGTGTATATGCCAGTATGTGTGTGAACACAGAGAGGTTTGTAGCATTGGAAAAGAAGAACGTTAACTCATGAAGTTGGTACCAGTCAACAACTTAAAGGAATTAATTAGGAATTTCTAGCCTTTCATATGAAGAATAGGTGTGTCTTATAATATTTTCTTAAGATAATAAAAGAACAGAAACTTACCAAAAATCTTAAGGGTTAAATCCAAGAAGAAAAAGTAACCCAGAAGACTGATAAAAGAGAAAGGGTTGTCATTATCTTGGTGGCATGTGGACAAGGGAACTGAGTGTTTCCTCCCTCTGTGACCATTTTCCAAAATCATGGAGGAAAAAAATGTATCACCTGTAAATGGACTTTAGGTTAAACTGACTGGTGCAGCATTCCAAGTAGTCCCTGGATAATCAAGCCTAGAAGAAAATTATCATCAGCCTCCTGTAAAACGCACCCTAAGTCCACCCAAAGCATAGAGCTTTGTCTTTACTTTCTTCTGAGTGTTGAGTTAAAAGATAATTCCTACCTACCATAGAGGGCCTCTGAAAGACTCTACCTAGCAGAGCATCAATGCACATACTGAGACTCATAACCAAACCTTCTGTAGAGTGCAGGGAATCATATGATAAAAGGGGGAGTTAATATGACTGGGAGAGGACAGAAGCTCCACAAGAACAAAATACATCAGGGAACAGGGGTCCTCTATGAGACTGTTTCTCCAACCAAGGACCATGTATGGATATAATCTAGAACCCCTGCTCGGATGTAGCCTATGGTAGCTCAGTATCCAAGTGGGTTTCCCTAGTAAGAGGAACAGGAACTATTTCTGACATGAACTCAAGGACTGGCTCCTTTACCTCCCCCGATTCCCAAGGGAGGAACAGCCTTGCTAGGCCATAGAGAAGGACATTGCAGTCAGTCCTGAAGATACCTGATAAGCTAGGGTCAAATGGAAGGGGAGGAGGACCTCCCCTACCAGTGGACTTGGAAAGGGATAGGGAGGAGATGAGAGAGGGAGGGTGGTATTGGGAGGGAATGAAGGAGGGTGCTACTGCTGGGATACAAAGTAAATAACCTGTATTTAATATTAAAAAAATAAAAATTAAAAAAAAGAATGATAAAAAACAGGTTCTTTAACTTTTAGTCACAAAGGGAGAACTATTCAAAAGATAAACACTATGTCATATAGGTACTTAAATTATGTATTTGTAAGCTTACATTTTTATAATTTGGGGCTGGATGGATAGTTGTTTCAGTACTTAAGAACACTTATTGCTCTTCTGGAGGAATTGAATGTGTTTCTGAGCACCCACATCAGGCAACTTACAAGACTTGTTGCTCAGCTACAGGGGATGCAATGCCCGAGGCCTCCTTTTTGGACATCTACACCCACACACATTCACACAACAACAACTGCAATGATGATGATGACGGTAATAATAATAACAAAAAACACCTTAAAACTAAAATTTATTTAAATATAATTTGTGATGTATGTTAATGTTTAAAGGGTGGAGATAAGCTTAAAATAAGAAATAAAAACAAAGTGTAATCACCAAAAAATTATATAATTACTATTTATAATTGCATTATAATTGCATTTGAAAAAAGTTAACTATAAAAATGAGGGCAGGTGGGAGAGAATATATCGGAGAAACTGCAAACTTCAAGAAAGTCCTTCAAAAAGGCAGGAACTGTCGCGATCAAGTAAAGAGATTCAAAGTCATACAGAACAAATGTCTCAATACTGTAAAAGAACACCAAAATTCGCAAGATTCAAAAGTGTTTGCCTGAACTTTGTAGGATGTATTGGCAGCAAGGTATTCTGTTACCTAAATTACCCTGCAGTAAAAGGCTATGCTAGTTCCAAGTTCATGCAGCTACAGATCATGCACCTCTACTGAACTCAATAGGTACCAATTAAAATTGATAAGAAAAGTCTCTGGCAATACATTTTTTTTAACGTTAGAAGCATATTTTCAATCTAAACCAAACCAGTAAAACGTTTATCAAATAAATGTAGGGCGAAAAATAATTTTATAAACACTTAAAGAATGAGATCACAGACAACAAGCAAAAGAGTTGGAAGTGAACAATGAGAAAATAAAGGTTGTTCATTAACTTGTTTGGTTCAAGGAAAATGTTTGCAGGCAAAGTTGTTTGTCTCTTAAATGGAATATTTTTCTCATACACATGATATCATCCTAATAGCATTTTCTTTTCCAAATTATATTCCTCTCTTATCAAAATCCTTCATTGAAGGCAATCAAGGTGGGAGGCAACAACGTTGATAAAGAGGTTATTATAACAACTCAAATAAAAGATACAAAAAAATCTATTTCAAAATGTAGGGACAATTTCTATCAGCATTTGCAATATGATTCATCATTCTGCAGTTCCTCTCCACCTTTCCTCTGCTGCAACCTCTTAACTGCTCTGTTCTGGGAATCTTTGACCTTGCTGGGAAATAGTAACACAACATATCTGCTCTATCATGTGATTAATCTTGCAGTCTGCAAGGAGTGCCCTCTCTGGCAGAATACAAGTAAAATGCACATACACCCAGAGGAACCCCTCGACTTATCCACCTTCTTTTTAAATATTTCATCAGTTTAATGATAATGACATTCAAATATCATAATTACAGCTGACTCTTTAAAAAACATCAATTCCAAGGCCAAAAAAAAAAGAGAGAGAGAGAGCAACCAGCCCCTGCCCTTTTCTCACCATTAGCTGTTAATGCCAAAATATGATCTTCATCCATTTTACGGACATAATATAAAACCAATGCAGATTCTACATTTTTCATGAAATTTTCATCTGCACTATTAGTTTCACCGATAGCAGACTGCAAAATGTTGTTAAGCGACAAGGCAGAAGACTCTGCAAAGCTCTCAGCATGTTAGAAAGCCATCAAATTTTATTCAGTTCATTTACTGCTACAGTCCAGTAACCTGATAGTAAGAGTGCACTGTCTTTATTGTGTATTTATTTAAAGGTTGAATCTTCCATTCCCTAGACTAGACATCTAACAAAGTTAATCTGGACTGCTAATATGCCCAGTTGTATTCTATTTTGGGGTTCATCATTTCCTTAGAAATATTTTTCTATCTTGGCCCTGTGAAATATGTCATAGTAAAACATTGCAAACTAAGGCTTATTTTGGATAATGGCTCATTTATGTTAGGAATTATTTCACCAACCAACTGGTTGTCATCTCCCATGAGATTGCAGTGAAATATCCTCCGCTCTTTCTTCCACTTGTGTCTTCTGAAAACCAAATCTGAGGTTTAATTGCAAACTAACATAAAATGAGAGACCTTGTTCTGATGGGCTGGCATCTTTCTGCCTGAAGGTCTAGCATGCTCCTGCAGTTCTCCAGAAGGCAGGCACATACCTTATTTAGGGCAGAGCTATATAGCTGCTGAACACAAATGTGCAAAATTATTTTAAGATTAGCATTAGGGAGAACATGTTTTATGTCTTCTGATGAAAGTTTGACCGTGTAAAGCTTGTGGTTTTTCATATCAGATTATATTGCGCTGTATTACATTAGTTGTAATACATTATATCGGATTTTTTTTTATTATGGGTAGGTTGGAGCAAGGCTATACAGTGGACAGAAATGATGGAGTGAACACAACATATTGAATTCAACTGAATCCTCCAGTATGTGTCTTCCAAAGACTCCCTGGACCATAGAGCTATGGTACAGAGACCAGCACAAGTTATGCTTTGCAAACAAAGTGAGGCCAAACAGAACAATGGATCTTGGCCAGATCACTGATCTTCTGGATTTTAGATTTTCTCCCTTAGAAGGAAAGTGTGGACTCCATGAGGGCAAGAAACTCAGTCTTCAAGGTCTAAGTGTTCCCTTGTTCAGTCCCAATCAAAAGTCATGTGAAAACTTCAAATGCGGGAAGTAGACGGACTAGCAGCAAAATCTACAATAGCAACAGGACCAAACAAATAAACTGCAAAATCAACAACGCATTCCTCTTGCCCCAGATAAGCCTCCCTCCTCTATATTACAGTCTAAAAGAAACTATGTCAGTTGTAGCACTTTCTCCAGGAAGTTCAAAATATGGGGATGAGAAAAACAAAGTGTGAATTTTTTGATAGCTCTTTTTATTATTACTATTATTTCAGTTTATTTACTTTATATCGGAAGGGTGCCCCTCCATCTTCTCCTCCAAGTTTCACCTTTTCCTCTTTCTCCCCTCCCCTCTCCTTCTACCTGTATCAACTTCCCTAGCACATCAAGTCACATCAGGACTAAACATATCCTCATAACCTGAGGCCAGGCAAGGCAGCCCTGCCAGGGGGAAGTGATCCAAAAGCAGGCAACAGAGTCCATGTTAGAAACAGCGGTCCCACCTCCTCCACTCGCAGGCGGCCCTTGAGAAGACAAAGCCACCCATTGGCCAAATGTGGAAAGTGTGCATTTTTAAAGGCCCTGGAGAGACAGACAGGAGAGGGGGGGGGGGAGAGGGAGAGGGGGAGGGGAAGGGGAGGGGGAGGGTGAGAGGGAGAGGGAGAGAGGGGATTTAATTGGGACCTAGAATTGATCATCCTGAGTGAGGTATCCCAAAAGCAGAGAGAGAGATGGTATATACTCACTTATATAGACCTATAAGATAGGATAAATATACTGAAATCTATACACCTAAAGAAGATAAAAAAGAAAGAGGACTCGGGGTAAGATGACCAATCCTCACTTAGAAAGACAAATGGGATGGACATTGGATGTAGGAGAAAACAAGTAACAGGACAGGAGCCTACCACAGAGGGCCTCTGAAAGGCTCTACCTAGCAGTGTATCAAAGCAGATATTAATAACCAAACCTTTGACAGAGTGCAGGGAATCATATGAAAGAAGGGGGAGTGAGTAAGACCTGGAGAGTACAGGAGCGCCACAAGGGCCAAATATATCAGATCACAGGGCTCTTTCATGAGACTGTTTCTCCAACCAAGGACCGTGTATGGATATAACCTAGAACCCCTGCTTGGATATAGCCCATGGTAGCTCAGTATCCAAGTGGTTCTCTAATAAGGGGAACAGGGACTATTCCTGACATGAACTCAATGGGGACCTCTTCGACCCCCACCCCCCAAGGGAGGAATAGCCTTGCTAGGACACAGAAGAAGACATTGCAGCCAGCTTGAAGAGACTTGATAAGCTAGGGTCAGACAGGAGTGGAGGAGGTCCAAGTGGACTTGGAAAGGGGCAGGGAGAAGATGAGGGAGGGAGGGTAGGATTGGGAGGGAAGGAAGGAGGGGGCTACAGCTGGGATACAAAGTAAATAACCTATGATTAATATAAAAAAATAAATTAAAAAAAAGAAAAATAAATAAATAAATCACCCATTGTGTTCATTTTGTATTTATTCATTCCAGAGAAGTACAAGGGTTTGCCTGGGTAGCATTAAGGAGTAAAGACCTGAAAGGAATATGAGGGAGACTCCAGGAAAATGCAAACATAAGAATGCATTAAAATGAGAGAGCGCATATGTCACCCAATAGACAAATAATGACTATTCGTAGTTACTATCTTGTTAGCATTGATTGTGGCATATTTGAGGGCCTGGGAGAATCAATGCATATAGTAAACAATCACCTCCAAACTGAAATGTCAGAGGTGCAATGCAGAATAATAAATATAAAATCTAGACAAAACTAATGACCAAACAAGTTAAACAAATTAAAACAAAGAAGGCGTGAAGGGTGAGTGGCAAACAATTGAGTTACCTGGAATCCCAGTGTGGGGAAATATCTATCCATCTGCACAGCCTTTGCTGATTGGTGTCCATAGCGGCTGACAGCTCAGCACTGTGTGTCTTCCTTCAAATTCTGTAATAGTGAATCTTGGGCATAAGACACAGGAGCCAGGCATACAGGCAATGGTCAGGAAACCATATACTTTACATTTTCGCAGACTCTCACTCACTGTCACCAGAGGCAGAGTTATGTCCTGTGTTTATTTCACTTGATCTAAGAACATTGGGTCTTGATTTTATCTCTGAAAACAGAAACAATTTACAAAGGACTTTTAAAGATGTATTTTTTTAATTTAAATTTTTATTTTTCTCTTCTCAATTTATTCATTATATATCCAGATTGAAGCCTCCTCCCTCAACTCCCCCCAGTCCCACCCTCTCTCCCTCTTCCCCTCATCCCCTTCCCCTAGTCTCCTGAAAGGGGGTGTTCTCCACTGTTGCCATCTGCCCTAGCTTGTAAAGTCTCATCAGGACTGTCGGAATCCTCTTCCTTTGTGGCCTGAGAAGGCCACAACATCAGGGGCAAGTGATAAAAGAGGGGTCAACTGCCTCCTCCTTTTTGGTTTTATTTATTTATCTGTATTTTTTTTAATGGCCCTGAAAGTCCTAAGTGATCTCTCTTCCAATTTTCCTTTATTTTGCGAGCCTTCTTGGTTTTTCTATTGAAATTGATTTGTGCATCTTTTTTTGCAGCCAAATGAGTCAGCACAGATGGGATGTTGATGGATCTTACTGGTCTTGGGTCAACATTGTTCTGAAAATAAAAGGAGCCAGTCCCAGCCTGCTTTAATGGTCTACTTTATCACAGTGAAAGCTGTGCCTCCAGGATGCAGTCATTATGTATGCCTTTATATTCTAAAAGGATATGATTAGGTAAATCTAGGAATTGGGCAGAATCCGATCTTTGCATTGTCTCTTTTCTCCCTGGGAGTTCCTCTGCTGCCTTTTGTATTCACATTACAGTATATAAGAGGTCTTTTTCTATCTTGGGCATCCCTTCATTTTCAAATTCAGCATATAAGATCTCTCTTCATTTATCCTCTTACTCTCAAAATGATCTGTTGGAAGTTTTAGAACAATTTTGTATAAAGTATTTTTTGTACTTGTACTGGCAAAGCTTAGACTTAGACTTGAACTCTAAGTCCATGTATAATAAAGGCTACCTAGAAGTTCTCTTCCCTTAGGAATATTTGTTTTAAAAAGGAATTTTTCTTCCTTAAGAAAAATACTATTCATGTCAAACTGCCGGATTTTAGACATGATTGCAGTCAAAGTCACTGATATTTCTTTTAATCAGAGTTCTTTGTCAGCAGTATCACAGAATGTGTATCTTGACTGGCTTGATATTGTTTGAACATCCTTCTTGAAAGAGAGAAAACTAGGTATTCATATTATATTATGCAGCAACATGGGAAGAATAAAAATTTTAATTACAAAAGTAAACATATTTGTAACTTCTGTACTTGGCGATCCTTGTGAAATTCATAAGGGAATTTGGTTTTTAAATAAATCAGATTTGGGTCTAAAATTGTCTGTATTTGGGTCTAAAATTGTCTGTATTCCTATTGACACCACTTTCACACTAACTTGTTAATTGGCATCCAGTCAATGCTGTCTATATAAAGGAGTTGATCTAATTAGAAATAATATTGTAAAATTTGTTCCTGATTTTAATGAAAGTGATTCATGACATCATGTTGGGCCTGTCTCCACATCACTCTCCTTTTATTGGGTATTGTGGTATGGTATAATTACTGTTTGACCCCTACTTGAAGGTCAAAAATATGATCGTTAATGCACTCTGCTTTGGAATGGTGATGTCCTATGTCAATTAGAAATGACAATATAAGGAAACCTATAGGCCTCTACATCTCGTTTTGTAAAACAGACTCCAGTGATTCATAACCATTGTTCCTGACTGAAAGAAAGACTATGAGGACACTGTTGTGGTCAAATATTACTTTTAACATTTTTGTTTGCTTCAATATTGTTGCTTGGATCACAACTTAAAAATTTTTGAGATTGATTAAGCAAGTTGACAGAGTTTGTTTACTCACAGAAAGATGTTCCAAAATTCAAGATGCTGCAAATACGATGGTTGTGTACAAAAAGGGGGAGGGTGAAGTTGCAGAAATATTATGTTTTTTTCTTATGTTATCAGCAAACACACAGACTCTTTTGTCCTGAATTACGTTTTCAAAGACATTTGTATAATTTGCTTTAGAAATTAGGGTTTGTATCTCACTCCAGAAAAAGCAGATTGCATAATTCCTTGAAGCTACAGATAATGTTTTTCTCCAGGGCAAAGGGCACTCAGTGTTTGCTGTCTAGTACAATAAAGATAATATCTCTGTCTGGAGCTCATGGTCGACTTGCTTAATGTCCCTTCTGAAATATTTGGCCTCCCTAAGCTAAGGATGCTGCTAAGTTGCAAGCTATCCTGTATGCAGGAGCTGTATGCCTTTCTTTACTTCCCCTGTGAACACTGCGGCTCAGGGATTCTCCATGAGAAACACACTGCTGTTGTGACGATTTTCAATGTGACTAATTTTATTTTCAATTATGTGTACCTTGGGGGTGGGGCATAGGAGTGCTGGTGCCCATTGAGGCCAGCAGCGGCTTTGATCTTTGATCCTCTGCAGCTGGAGTTAGAAGTGATTTTGAACCACCTGACATGGCACTGGGACGTGAACTTTACTCCGTTGAAAGAGCAATGTGCATTTTTAGCAGCTGAGCCCCAGCCCCAGCCCCAGCCCCAGCCTCAGCCCCAGCCCCAGCCCTGCTGTTTTTGTCTGTGACTGAAGAAGGGAGAGACTTCTTTTAGTCTTCGTGGATTCTTGCATCTAGGGTAAACTCATATCTCCTTCACAGTTTTTGTTATCTGCTGCTGGATTGGTACAGGTTTGCCTTCCTCTAGCAAAAATCATCAAGGAAGGAGTTTCTGTTTTTAATATTCCTTATCAGTTGTGGCTTTCTGACTTGCTCAGTCTAGAAATGATTTGAGAGACCACCACTGACCCTATGTATAAATATGAGTGAAACTAAGTCTTGTTTGTATAAAATAAATTGTTTACTAACAATATGAACAAGTATTAGCTTTTTATGTTCATTCTTTGTGTGCTTTTGCATATGTACCATTGTTTATTTTGGAAGTAAACATCAAGTTCTACTTAATTTCAAACAGATAAGTGATAGGTGAGGCTTTAACAGATAAAATGTAGGAATTGAGGAAAGACTATTGTCTCTCCCATATCACCAGAGCTTAGCAAGTTCCTTTACTGCTTAGGTTGGCACAGGCCTTGGATTGGAGCTAACAGTAATTTCCAATCTTGGAAGAAAAAAAAATACTTTTGACATGGCATATTTTCATCTTGGCTAGCTACAATACCATATGCAAATTTCTAAAGTATATTTTTGGATCTTAAATGTGTCATGTACGTGGACAACAGGAATTAACACTTTATGCATTCATCCAAAATACTGGATTAGTTTTAACCATGTATTATATTCCGGCGGAAACATTTCTTAAAATGACAACAATTTAACCTCCTTTCTAATTTTTTTTCTTTTTAGTCTCTATACTCTTATATCTGAATTCCAATAGCTTATTGGAATCTCTCATATTATACATTTTAACAAACAGCTTCCATATCTCAAAAGCTTAAGAGAAACACTAACATTCTATGAGTTTGTACAGATATTTCCAGATGTGTCCCCAGGATGGCGCAGAATCACTGAGTATTCCATCTTTAACATGAGACACTGTCACAGCATGAGCCTTTACATCATTTTTTTTCCTAGTAGTCTCCTTGCCACTCCCACATGCTAAAATTTGTGTCATGGTCACATCAACTTCAGAGGAGAAGAAACTGAGGCTGTCATACTCCAGCAAGAAACAGAGGAACTTTGTAAATCCCATGAGTGACAATGATGACCCCATGCTCACCTTGACTGTCATATGTGTTAAGGTTTTGGATGAATTTTACTTTTCTTCATCCATTACTTCTGTTTTCTTTGGGTCATCTTCCTCACTTAACCTGACATAAAACAACCTTTGTCATTCATTGGAATGTTCCAAGGGGTAAGTTATTATTGCAAATTATATAAGAAAAGTTTGAAAATAGTTAAAAAGTGAAAAGCAGTTTTAAAAAATGCTACAGAAAAGATATAAGAAAAAACAATAGAAAAAGGTGATCAGGCAAGAAGAAAAAAGAGAAAAGGAACTAAGAAAGAGAAGGAAAAGTGAAGAAAGAACAGCTGTGGAGGAAAAATAATCAAAAGAAAAGACACAGGTTGCAAAGAGCACATTTCCCCATCTCAGAACTTCCTGGGAAGAAAGACAAGAGACCTAAAGGACTTCATTTCCATCTTATAATGTGCCCTGGGGCTGATACCCATCCTGAGCTCATCATCCTGGGACCCTTGCTGATTTAAAGAGAAAAATATACATATACATTGTAAGTGCCAATGGAACAAAAGTTCAGAATCTAAAGCCACTGATGAACACAGACACACACACACAGACACACACACACACTCCATAGCTATGTCCTTTCCCTTTGGGCTCTTTTTTTTTTTTTTTTTTTTTTTTTTTTTAAATAAATGGCTACCCAGCTGAGAACCAAATTTCCCCCAACTCATCAAGAAAAGAAATAGAGCATTACTGGCCTCAAACGTTATTAAAATGACATTTCAAATATGGGAGTGTTCTTGACAATCTCTTTTGATTGTAAGGGTCTCTTCCATATCTCTCTATGTCTCGGGTGATGGTTTCTTAGCTGTGTAGGCAAAGTGGAATGAATTAGTGTTACACAGTGCCTGCCCACAGTATAAGCAAAATTTCTCCCGACAGAGATACCCTCCAAAATGGAAATCACAGTGCCACACATGAATCCACTTTTCCTCTTTGTTTGCCTCTTTATTTGAGAGAGAATGAGAGAGAGAGAGAGAGAGAGAGAGAGAGAGAGAGAGAGAGAACAAGAAAAAACTGGGCTGTGCTTAATGCTAACCTACAAAAGCCTTTTATTTATTTATTTATTTATTCATTCATTCATTTATTTTTTCTGTCAGTGGCAGGGTGGTATTTGTCCTTCATTTCTTTATAACTCAAATAACCAAACTACCCCTTACCTTTCTCAGAGGCAGCTCTGTCCTGGTCCTGGATTAGTATAGAGCCTCCATTGGCCTCTCATGTGTTTCTAGACTAAGAATGCAGGCATCCCCTCTGCTGAAAGGTGTGCTGATTGCCAAATCATTTTGAACTTTGTAACATTTGTCATCAAATTTAGTGATATTTATGATACTCAAGCACAGTTTTCTGATGTCTATGCTTAAAACATAGAATCCCTGACCCATTAACAATTTAAAAATTTACATCAAAATTTAAATGAATAACTTGCAAGGACAAACACAATTAACTATAAGATCCAAATGGTGTCTGTCCATTTCACAGCCAGTCTTTAAGGGGTTTTCCCTGTTAGTTATTAAAAGATAACATATAGTAAAAATAAAAAAACCCAAGACATTAATTTTTATATTAAATAAAATTAAATAAGTAAAAAAAATCAGACTGAATTGCATGCTACTGTTTTCTATACTGCTGTTTTGTCCTTAGACACAAGTCATGAATGATCTCTGTGTTTCCCTGAATCTCTCTGTAGGTGGACTCAACGCAATTTCAATTCCCACGAAGAGGTAAGTAGAAACTAAGAGCTAAGCAGAGCTAAGTAGAAACTCAATAGCAGAAAAAATTTAAGAACCTCAGTCCTGTGTCCCAAGAAGGACAGTTGCTTCCTCTTGCCCACAAGTGAGTAGACTTTTGTCCTAGCATTGGAGAACCTGAAGAAAACACTCTAAGACTTGACTGGTGACCCTGTGTCACCGACTTGCGAGAACAGTATAAAGATGCTGGGCTTGTGGCTGGGCATTTGAATCAGAACAAAAGCCCCATCACATATCATTGTAGACTCAAAAGGCACCATACCAAGTCTGCAAGAGGAGTGGCTCTCTACTCCTCAGTTCCTTTCTTCAAACAAGTGTGTTCCAAACTTCATTTTTAATCCACTTAAGGCTATGACAGAATGAGATTTCATGAAAGTTGGTTTGAGAATCCGGGAACACCTGCAGTATGAACCACAGTGCATCTGAAGCACAGCCTTGGAATTACATATAAAAGGACCTGTAAGGTCCCATTCATTCCATTGCCTCCAGGCTAGACAGGTGAGCACCAGAACCAAACAAACAGAGAAAAATAAATTTCATCTCTTCTCTGTTCACCCACATCAATGTTTAATAGCTTCAATATACATCTCTCTCCTTATTGCAGAGATATGGTGTTCATGATTCTTCTGCTCTTGTTAGGGCAAACACAGGAACCTGGGAAATTTTGATGCTCTCTCTCTCTCTCTCTCTCTCTCTCTCTCTCTCTATGTATGTATGTGTGTTTCTGTGTCCATACCCAGTAATATATTTCAGGTGGCAATGATGAAATCAACGGGTCATGATCAGGTTTGTTTTTCTCTGCTAGTTAAAGAATTAAAATTGAGGAAAAAAAATTAAAATTCTAATGGAAGATGTAGCAGCAAAGAAATCTCAAAAGACAGCAGAAAAAAATCAGCAGTTGAAGAAAAACATTTATTGGGGGTGGGGGTTGTTGAGGAAACACACTCATGCAAGAGACATGCAGAGAAAAGACCTTCCACAAATCAGTTTCAGGACACAGAAAAATTGTCTCTTCTCGAGGTCTGTCCTTTTTCAGCCTAACCAACCTAACATACGTTGGTCAGTTTGATGAAAGAGAGGATTGTCAATTGCCCTGCCACTGTTGTGTAGCATCCGATCTTTCCTTGAACCCCTTGATCCGGTCTGTCAGCAGGATACTGCTGGTGAAAGACAAAATCCAAAAGCAGCATTGTTTTAATCTGGCAGGCTATTGTCTCAAGTTAGAGGAGGATGAGGGAGAAAGCAGACATCTTGGAAATTTACCACCTTTGTTCCTTAGCCATGGACCTTCTCCCTATATGTCTGTCAGCTAGGAACTCTATCTAACTCCTAGTCTCTCAGTAGGAACCCTCATAGAATATAGCACTAAGACTTTTCCATAATTCACTCACTCAGTTTCTGTTGGTTGAAAATTGAGCCTGAAACTTTTGTTTTGTTGTTTTGTTTTGGGGTTTTTTGTTTGTTTTTTGTTTTTTTCTTTTTTTTTCCTTTGAAGAGAAAAGTGTTATTTTTCATTATCCCAGCCAATTTGGGTTCTTTCTGCATTCAAAGAGGTGTGTGTGCAAAAATGTATGCATTCTCTTTCAGTCATAACCCTCCTTAAACTTGTTAGGTCTTCATTCTTTATTGCAAGACCTTGCTCCCAGACTTTGTGTCCTCCCCAGTTCCCTCCTGCAGAATATTTTTTTTTTCCTGAGGACTAATTGACATTCCATACTCTGCCTTGAGCTAAAATTTGTTGCTGCCTCAAATAGGTCTTTGATTCTCATTTACACTATGTGAAAATCAGTAATCCAGGGCATAGTTTATTTGTCTCTTAACCCCCTATGGTGCCTAGCTGAGTACTACATCTGTAGGAGGCTTGTAATGAGTATTTGTTGGAAGAATGAAGGAAAGAATCAATTCATCACTTCAGTAACCAGGTCTCTAGCTTGGTGAGATGGGTTACTATTTTAAAGATACAATAATGCTCTGACTCACAGTCCTTTTTGAAGAGAACATACAATCCCTATGTGATTAAGCAGGTCTTGATTACATATTTTAAGTAAAATTGACAACAATTCTTAAGATTTTTTGCTCAGATTACATCAAATTCAATTGATTTTTTTGATTTAGACATCTATTAGTTTCATCTTCCGTAGTAAATTTTAAACACAGAAAGAACTCATGTTGTAATATATGGATTGGCAAATACACTCATACACACACACACACACACATGAACTATTTTGATAAAGACAGAAATGAACACTCTTCAATCTACAATTTGTAAAAGACAAAAGAACCAAGAGAGAAGCCATAAAAGTTTATAGCCCAAAAGAGTTTTTCTCCTTTGTATATGAGTGGCCAATTAGCAATAGCTGCTATTTTATATCTCTTACATAAGAAATACATTATTTGAAGAAAATAACTAACATTCTATAGTTCTAATTGATGTTTGTTTGTTCGTTTTTTATTTTTAGTTTTCACTTTACAAACGCAAACCACAATGTACAAAATAATAAAAGTGCGATACTCTGTTTAACTCAGCTTGGAATTGATTTTCCTTTTTTATTCTCTCTTTTCCATTTCTACTTTGAAAGTGATCTGGAAAGAGAATTTTAAACATGGCATTAATAAATACTTAGAATGGACTTAAATCATGAAGACCAAAGTGAATTTAGGCCTGTGTGTGCCTAGGAAATTCTGAAGTACATAGTTTAGGAAATAAAATATCTCTGGACTCATTATAAGAATCACATAAAGTTTAAAATCCAATGAAATAGGTGAGTGAACTTTTGATTATTAGAAAATAGCAGAGTATTTCTCATAACAGCAGGAAGTGGTGTGAAATGATCAACAACCTTCAGTTGGTGCAGCTAAAAGCAATTGCAGAGTGGGTAAAAGACCATCAAGTTATAAGTAACCTTTCTGTCAAAAACTCACCCAAATGTTGGAAAATTGCTGCCCAATCTCAAAACACATGAAAGAATTGTATGTCAAAGCCATGATCCGAGTTCAAATAAAACTTGTGGCTGATGTGCTAGCTTTGCTATCTTTTAATGTTATGTTCCCAAGTCAATGGATTAATATAACGATGGTAGAAATTCTTCAAGGTATATTTTCTATTTTTCTGAATGCAATGTTTTAAATGATATATTCTTTTTTTTTTTTTTGAAGGTATTGTGACTAGTCAGACTCACAATGTTACCAAACTTCAGGTTACTTCCTGTGCTCCACAAAGCCAGATTTCTTCCCTTGTCATTAAGAAGCCAACTGAATAGCCAAACTAATAGTGAAATTCAGAGAAAAAAAAATATTATTCAATGTGCCCAAGTTGGGAAAGGGGACAAAGAGATCCATTTATCTCCTCCCAGTCCATTATCAGTCCTCCCAAACCTACTGTGAAGTTAAGATATATATGGAAGCCTTGGTATATCCATATCTAAGCAGTCCAGGTCAAAGTATAGTCCTTCTTAACAAAATCCCAGCTTTATCTGGGGTGTATTCACTTCAGCAGCATATTCTGACAAATTGTCAGAGTTGTGTGAACTTTCTTTTGGAAGGTAAGTTCCTCTGTGGGTGGCACCAGGTTTTAAACTTTTCATTCTCTAATCATGTTATTCTTGGAGAAATTCCAGTTGTTTTTTTTTTTTTTTTGATGCCATTTTCTTTTTTGTCAAAAGTTTGGTAGACCAAGGGACAAAATTGTCTCTAAAATGTCTTCATTTATCCAAACTGGAGAACCACTTATGAGTTACAGGTACAGTTTGGCTCTCTTTCAGGCAGATGAGCCACATGTCCAATTTCATCTTTAAGATGAAGAATCTGAGTTGCTGTGGGTGTGTTCACGACTCATAAAAGTCAGTAGCTTTGGGAGTTGGCTACACCTCTCCTGTAATGAAGGACACAACTATGTTCATTTTGAAGGAGGTACCTGCATGATATCATGTTCTGTAATTAATGGCTCAGGGAGAACAGCATCAAGATGTTGGTTTGGAACTGCAAATTACTAGGAACAATTGCATATGTTATTTTGTGCTGTTTACAAATTGTGAAGGGGAAACAATGACGGCCCTGAAGGAGGCCTGAAGGAAAGAAAAAGGAGTGATGGAGTGAAGTACAGCCTTGCTTTTTGTACAGCATACATGGGTTCTTGATGTGCAAGAACTTGGGTTTTCTTTTCCATTTTATTTGTTTTTTTATGTTTTTCTCTTGGGGCCATCTGCAAGTGAGTCAGTCTAAATCTGTTTTAATCAATCAATTGGAATTTTCATTCTTTGCTAGGTACAATAACAGATAGGAAATTCTATCCAATTCGAGGGGGCATTCTGTGGAACTGGAACATGTCAAAGGCATGTTTCCACTGTGTTCTGGTGGGTGAAGCCTTCCTCAGGGAAGTGCAGTAGACATGTCTTCACTTTTTATACTTCCCATGACCCGTGGCCTCGAGGGCAGGATTACATTCTTGACTGGTAACTCTAATCTGGGTTCTTTAACATGGAATGGCTAAAGTCCACTATAATAACAAAAAATAAAACAAACAACAACAAAGTCTCTTTCTAGATAACTGAGAAAAGATCAGGTCAGCTTTAGAACAAGGTTCATCTTCTTTACCTCGTATAAGATTAAAAAAAAATGTATGAGAGTAATCCAGGCTGAACTGAGTTGTTTTAAGCTGATCTGACACATTGGTATATAGCTATGATTAGTTAAAATGTCAAAGAGCTCATTGTTGAATGAAGTCTCTTAGACTGTGGAGACAGGATTGTGTGTGCAGATTACACACAAAAGCTAAAAGTGTACTATCCTCCAAAGGAGAATTTTTCATAGGGATTCCATGTGCCTTTAGTTTTCTCTCTTTGCTCCAGACCTATGCTCTGTAGCGCATAAGTCAGCAAGGTTGGTCAGTGACAGTTACTCAGACATGGATAGAAGATGATGGGAACGGATGGCAAGCAGTGTAAATCCACCATCCTTTCAACATTTTCTCTGAGGAATCAAAGTTGTTTTTCACTAATATTTATGGCATATATTCAACAAAAGTATTGAAACATGGCAAGGGAGAACCTTAGATAAAAGCATGGCCTCAGGTTGAAATGGAATAAATGTTTGGTCATGGTGTATGACTACAAGCAATTTCTTGGTACATCAGCAGGAACACTTAACTGGTAGCACAAGAGGCGTCATTTCATATTAACATATGCAGATTATTTTCATTTCCATTAACTTTGCATTGAGTGTGCATGCATGTGAGTGTGTTTGTGTGTGTGCATATGTGTGTGTGTGAGTGTGTGTGTGTGTGTTCCACAGTTCATGTCTGGAACTCAGAGGATGATTGGCAGGAGTTGGTTCTCCCTTTTCACAGATAGTGGGTCACAGACTGTGAGACTTGCTTGTAAACTATTTATCTCCTGAGTGATCTCCCTGATATAAAATATTTAGATTGTTGTGAGGAATAAAAAAGATACACACACACACACACACACACACACACAGAGCATTCTAAATTTCCTCACTGGATGCAAAGAACATGAATAGAATACTTGCAGGCTCCTGGTTGAATTGCTGATGACTGGGGTTTCCCTTCTACAGACATTAACAGAAAGGATCCATGCTGCTATGTCCTTCCCCTGTGCTAGGTAAGGTCTCTCATATTCTAGAGATGTGTCTTCTGGAAATGCAGTTTATGTTGGAGCCAGATCGTAGGTAAAAGTTGAGGTCACTGAGACAAAAGAAGTTTTATTGCAATGAAAACAACAACAACACACTCACACAAACAAAAACAATCACAGAATCCACTAACCCCTACAGCCCCAAAAATTTTGACAATTATGATACTACCATAGTAAATTTTTTAAAGCAGTGAAGATATGTATGTAAATAAGATGCTATGGAGATGTTTCAATGGTTAAAGGCACTTACCACTCTTTCAGAGGACTTAATTGCATTTCTTAGTACCCACTCTGGTTATCTTAAAATTCAGTGTTACTTTATATCTATGGGATCTGTCCTCTTGTTGTGGCCTCTGAGGGCAACTGCACACCTTTGAATCACAGGCTTGTGTGTGTGCGCACACATACACACAAACACTCAGAAAACAGACAACTAAAGATAAAAATAAATATTGCAAAAATATATTAACTTGCAAGTTTGGCTGGTGATAATTAGTATGCCCAGGCATACAAATCAGACTTTTTCTAAAAAAATAACCAGTTATATTCATAAGAATTTGAGGATTGGAGACAATATATGTACACTTGTTAACACTAAGGTAAGAAGAAGACAACTTTGTTCTTGACTTAACTAGCCTTTATATATTTTGACTTGTACTTCAATGCAGGTCAAATAAAATGTAAGAAAACCTCATATTGAAGGGTCTTGATGCTTTTTTTTATGAATATTGATGCAAGTCTTACCCTTTCCCTATCCTGTTTCTGCCCACTTTCACTTTTCACTCTCATGTTGTAGTCGTCCCTTTTCATGAAAGCACCCATACAATTAATGTCTTATTTTGCCCTTTTCAGAACAAGTGTAAATGTTTCATTATATTCTTGGTGTATCCAAATTCTCTCCAAATCCTAAATGTTCAGATTAAGACCATCAAAAGACTGACTTTCTATGATATATTTTCCTACATCTCAAAAAAGAGCTCTTCCCACCCACCCTAATCTAGTCAAAAGAGAGGTATACATTCTTTCCAGGATGTTTTTAAATGTGGAGCAGAGCCTCCAGTGGGCAGAACTTGCAGAACAAAGTCCACCTTGCCCTCTTTCTTCACCTCTAAGCCCACTTTCCTCTGACCATCTGGGCTCTAAATCACATGCTCCTTTTTTGGAATATTATTTAAGGAAGACCTCTGAGCCACTGATTGAATTGTTTCTCTTTCACTTGATTGGAATCTAACAGTGTTTGTTTTTCTCTTGTTAATCTGTCTTCTGTGGTGAAACCTCCAAGCATGAGAGGTACAAAAGAAAGTAAGTTAGAATTACAAAGGTGAGAAGAAAAATCAGCCTTTCACTCCATCATAAATCTATTCAGTATCCACGCTTTACTTTGGCAAAAATGAGATCACTGACGATATTCCAACATCTCACTCACTCCTGCTTCATCCCACTTTCCACATGCAGCTCAGTACAAATTCCTCTTATCTCTCTGCCTCATACCACAGATTTGCTAAAGCACACAACATGCTTCCTCTGGTCATCTACTTGAGTGGCTTAGAATGGTCACTTTTCTCCTATACAAGTAAGGACCATGGTGCACTTAACTTTTCTCAAGCAAGCTACAAAAGCAAGGGCCATTGATGATCCACGGGGGCAGTTTCAAACTTGCTATATGTAGGCTTCTTTTCCTTTCTCCTTTTTTTTTTTCCTTCACTAGCCTGGTTTACCTGAAGGCCATGATGAAGGCAGTTTGAATACAATGGCTGTTTAAAAGGACAGAAAAAGAATTATTGTCTTTTCACCTTTTAAAAAAAATCATTATATACTCACCGAAACCAGGCAGAAACGTCATACAACCTGGACACACCAGGCGCTGGGCCTCCCAAGCTTGGAGAGCACAACGAAGAGATCCCAGGACTTCCCAGAAAGCTTTGGGACTAGCAACCCAGTCTTCAGTTACAGGGGGACGTGGAGGCGGAGCAGCACTGAACTGGCGGGGCACCACAGCCCTCCAGTTTAAGACTAACCAGGGCCAAACCAGAGAACAGAGAGCCTGGTTACCCCATCCCTGCTGAAGTGACCACCCTGAAATCTCCAGCTGCAGCAAGACCTCAGAACCTGGCAGTGACAGCAGCACAGAACTGGCGGAACACATCAAAGAAGCAGGGCCAAACCAGAGAGCAGAGAGCCCCGGATACCACGATCTCGGCCAAGAGACCTGCCTGTAAGTGAGTGCATCCTTGAGAATCTGCAGTTCCCCAGATCCTGGGTCCTTCTAAATCAGAAGCCAGGCATCGAACCCCCCTCCCACCCACATACCCACTTTGGGAAACAGAGGGGCACTAGGGGCATTGAAGTTCCTGCCCTGTGGGCCTGATTGAGGAGCTAAGACAGTTAATGCCAGAAATTGCGCTGAGATCATCATTAGCGCCTGCGACATATACAGTGCAGAGCCCCTCCCACACACTCAAGGGTTCAACATTACCCATCACTCTGTCCCTCGAGAAACTCATCCACGCACACTTACACACACAGACACGCACGCGCGCGCGCGCGCGCGCGCACACACACACGCTTGCATTTGCCCCGTTTGCGCCTGCGTACTTTCCTCCCACAGGTACAGCTAGTCCTCAGCACACGCTGAGAGTGCTCAGCTTTCTGAAGAACTCTCCAGACACCAGAGAGAGACAGCACCAGTCTGATCTGCAGAATCCAAAAACAAACAGGGAAGGTTTCAGATAAGCCAATAGCCAGAGGTAGGCGAAAGAACACTTCCAACATAAATCAGGACATCATGACTTCACCAGCAAACCCCAAAAATGGTGGATACACCAATTCAGCAGAAGCACAGGAAAATGATTTTAAAGCCATGCTTGCCCAATTATTTGAGGCTCATAAGGAGGAAATGAACAAGTCTTTCAAAGAGATGGCCAGTCAATTGGAGGCAAAGAAAGAAGAAATAGACAATATCCTTAAAGAAACACAGGCAAACATAGCCAAACAAATAGATACACAAGTAGAGGAAAAATTAGTGGCATATAAGAAGGAAATGAAAAAAGAAATAGAGGCCATCGTAGAGAGACAGGAATCCAAATTCAAACACATGAAAGAAATGGTGCAAGGCATGAAAACAGAATTAGAATCAATAAAGAAAACACAAAATGAGAAAACCCTTGAGCTGGAGAACTTGGAGAAAAGATCAGGAACAACAAAAGTAAGCATCACCAACAGAATACAAGAGATGGAAGAGAGAATCTCTGGAGCTGAAGACACACTTGCAGAAATGGATACTTCTCTCAAAGAAAAAGTAAAATCAGAAAAGTTCCAATCACAAAATATCCAAGAAATCAAGGATGCTATGAAAAGACAAAATCTAAGAATAATAGGAATTCACGAAAAAGAAGACTCCAGACTCCAAGGTCCAGAAAATATTTTCAAGAAAATCATAGAAGAAAATTTTCCCAACTTAAAGAAAGAGATGTCCATAAATATACAAGAGGCCTACAGAACTCCAAATAGACTAGACCAGAAAAGAAACACATCACGTCACATCATAGTCAAAACACTAAATCTACAGAACAAAGAAAAGATATTAAAAGCAGCAAGGGAAAAAGGCCAAGTAACATATGAAGGTAGACCTATCAGAATCACGCCGGACTTCTCATCAGAAACTATGAAAGCCAGAAGGGCCTGGGCAAGTATCATGGAGACTCTAAGAGATCACAAATGTCAACCCAGACTACTATACCCTGCAAAGCTTTCAATCAACATAGATGGAGAAAACTAAATATTCCATGACAAAACTAAATTTATACAATATCTACACAGCAAACCATCTCTACAGAAGATACTAGAAGGAAAACTCCAATCCAATGAAAACAAATTCACCCAAGAAAACAGGGCATACAGATAATGTCCCAACAAAAATGAAAAGAAAACAAGCAATGAAACAGGGTTAGATCATCGACTCCATTACAAAAGGAACTAACATGCATTGGTCACTATTATCTATCAATATCAATGGACTCAACTCACCAATAAAAAGACACAGGCTAACAGAATGGTTAAGGAAACAGGATCCAACATTCTGTTGCATCCAAGAAACACACCTATGCAACAAAGACAAACACTACCTCAGAGTAAAGGGCTGGAAAACTGTTTTTCAAGCAAACGGTTCCAGAAAACAAGCTGGAGTAGCCATCCTAATATCTAATAAAATAGACTTTCAACCCAAGTTAATCAAAAAAGATAAGGAGGGCCACTATATTCTCATCAAAGGAAAAATCCACCAAGAGGGCATCACAATCTTGAATATCTATGCCCCAAATACAAGAGCACCGACATTCGTAAATGAAACATTATTAAAGCTTAAATCATACATTGATCCTAATACCTTAATAGTGGGAGACTTCAACACTCCACTCTCACCAAGGGACAGATCAACTAGACAGACACCAAATAGGGAAATAAAAGCACTCACAGAATCCCTAAATCAAATGGACCTAATAGACGTCTACAGATCATTTCACCCAAACTCAAAAGAGTACACCTTCTTTTCAGCACCGCATGGAACCTTTTCCAAAATAGACCATATAGTGGGCCACAAAGCAAGCCTCAACAGATACAAAAGGATTGAAATAATCCCTTGTATACTATCTGACCACCATGGACTAAAGCTCGACCTCAACAACAACAGAAACAACAAAAAGCCGACACGCACATGGAAACTGAACAACTTACTACTCAATGACAGCTGGGTTAAGGAAGAAATAAAGAAAGAAATTAAAGACTTCCTAGAATTCAATGAAAAGGAAGGCACAACATACCCAAATTTATGGGACACATTGAAAGCAGTGCTCAGAGGAAAATTTATAGCACTAAGTGCCTGCAAGAAGAAATTCGTAACATCACATACAAACAACTTAATGGCCCAACTGAAAACCCTAGAAAAAAAAGAAGCAGATACACCCAAGAGGAGCAGACGGCTGGAAATAATCAAACTAAGGGCTGAAATCAGTCAACTAGAAACAAATAAAACTATCCAAAGAATCAATGAAACAAAAAGCTGGTTCTTTGAGAAAATCAACAAGATTGACAAACCCTTAGCCAAACTAACTAAAAAGCAGAGAGAAACTATCCAGATCAGCAAAATCAGAAATGAAAATGGGGACATAACCACAGACATTGAGGAAATCCAAACAATTATTAGGTCATACTACAAAAGCCTATATACCACAAAATTTGAGAATCTGAATGAAATGGATAATTTTCTTGACAGTTTCCATCTACCAAAACTAAGTCAAGATCAGGTAGAAAGACTGAATAGCCCTATATCTCCCAAGGAAATCGAAGCAGTTATTAACAGTCTCCCCTCCAAAAAAAGCCCTGGACCAGATGGCTTCAGCACATAATTCTACAAGACCTTCAAAGAAGTGCTAACTCCAATTCTCCTCAAGCTATTCCACAAAATAGAAACAGAAGGAACACTACCAAACTCATTCTATGAAGCCACAGTCACCTTAATACCTAAACCACACAAAGACCCAACAAAAAAAGAGAACTTTAGGCCTATCTCTCTTATGAACATTGACGCAAAAATACTTAATAAAATACTTGCAAACCGAATCCAAGAACACATCAAAGATATCATCCACCATGACCAAGTAGGCTTCATCCCAGGCATGCAAGGGTGGTTCAACATACGGAAATCCATCAATGTAATCCACCACATAAACAAACTGAAGGAGAAAAACCACATGATCATCTCCTTAGACGCCGAAAAAGCATTTGACAAAGTCCAACACCCATTCATGTTTAAAGTCTTGGAGAGATCAGGGATACAAGGCACATACCTAAACATAGTAAAGGCAATATATAGCAAGCCTATAGCTAACATCAAACTTAATGGAGAGAAACTTAAATCAATCCCACTGAAATCAGGGACAAGACAAGGCTGTCCATTGTCCCCATATCTCTTCAACATAGTACTTGAAGTCCTAGCCAGAGCAATAAGACAACTAAAGGAGATCAAGGGGATACAAATCGGAAAGGAAGAGGTCAAAGTGTCACTATTTGCAGATGATATGATAGTATACATGAGCGACCCCAAAAATTCAACCAGAGAACTCCTTCAGCTGATAAACACCTTCAGCAAAGTGGCAGGATACAAAATCAACTCAAAAAAATCAGAAGCCCTCCTATATACCAAAGACAAAAAGGCTGAGAAAGAAATTAGGGAAACAACACCCTTCACAATAGCCACTAATAACATAAAGTACCTTGGTGTGACTCTAACCAAGCAAGTGAAAGACCTGTTTGAGAAAAACTTCAAGTCTCTGAAGAAAGAAATCGAAGAAGATATCAGAAGATGGAAAGATCTCCCGTGCTCATGGATTTGTAGGATTAACATTGTGAAAATGGCCATACTGCCAAAAGCAATCTACAGATTCAATGCAATTCCCATCAAAATACCAACTCAATTCTTTACAGACCTTGAAAAAAAGATTCTTAGCTTCATATGGAGAAACAAAAAACCCAGAATCTCCAAAACGATCCTGTACAACAACAGATCATATGGAGGTATCTCCATTCCTGATCTCAAGCTGTACTACAGGGCAACAGTAATAAAAACTGCATGGTATTGGCATAGAAACAGAAAGGAGGATCAATGGAACCGCATAGAAGACCCAGAACTAAATCCACACACCTATGAATACTCGATATTCGACAAAGAAGCCAATTCCATTCAATGGAAAAAAGACAGTATCTTCAACAAATGGTGCTGGACCAACTGGATGTCTACATGCAGAAAAATGAAAATAGATCCATATTTATCACCCTGCACAAAACTGAAGTCAAAGTGGATCAAGGACCTCAACATAAAACCAGATACCCTAAATCAATTGGAAAAAAAAGTGGGGAACAGCCTAGAACTCATTGGCACAGGAGACAACTTCCTGAACAGAACACCAACAGCACAGGCTCTAAGAGCAACAATCAATAAATGGGACCTCATGAAACTGAAAAGTTTCTGTAAAGCAAAGGATACCATCATCAAAACAAAACGACTGCCTACAGATTGGGAAAGAATCTTCACTAACCCTTTATCTGACAGAGGACTAATATCCCGTATATACAAAGAACTAAAGAAGCTGAAAAGCAGCAAACCAAGTAATCCAATTAAAAAATGGGGAACAGAGCTAAACAGAGAATTCTCGACAGAGGAATATCGAATGGCAGAAAAACACTTAAAGAAATGCTCATCCTCATTAGCCATCAGGGAAATGCAAATCAAAGCGACCCTGAGATATCACCTTACACCCATCAGAATGGCCAAGATGAAAAACTCAAGCGATAATACATGCTGGAGAGGATGTAGAGAAAGGGGAACCCTCCTCCACTGCTGGTGGGAATGTAAACTGGTACAACCACTCTGGAAAGATATCTGGCGCTTTCTAAGACAAATAGGAATAGTGCTTCCTCCAGACCCAGCTATACCACTGCTAGGTATATACCCAAAGTTTGTTCAAGTACACAAAAAGGACACTTGCTCAATCATGTTTATAGCAGCTCTATTTGTAATAGCCAGAACCTGGAAACAACCCAGATGTCCATCAACGCTGGAATGGGTACAGAAATTGTGGTATTTTTATACAATGGAATACTACTCAGCAATCAAAAAGGAGGAAATCATGAAATTTGCAGGCAAATGGTGGGATCTAGAAAAGATCATTCTGAGTGAAATATCCCAGAAGGAGAAAGACAAACATGGGATATACTCACTTATATAGATCTATAAGGTATGATAAACATAATGAAATCTATACACCTAAAAAAAAGATAATCAATTGAGCGGACATGGGGTAAGATGATCAATCCTCATTTAGAAAGACAGATGGGATGTGCATTGAACGTATGACAGGAGTCTACTGAGCGCATCTGAAAGACTCTAACTAGCAGTGTTTTCAAAGCAAAGACTCATGACCAAACCTTTGGCAGAGTACAGGGAATCATAAGAAAGAAGGGGAGTTAGTCTGATGGGGAAAGGATAGGAGCTCCACAAGGACCAAATATATCTGGGCACAGGGTCTTTTCTGAGACTGACATTCAACCAAGGACCATGTATGGATATAACCTAGAACCTCCACTCAGATGTAGCCTGTGGTAGCTCAGTAACCAATTGGTTTCCCAAAGTGAGGGGAACAGGGACTATTTCTAACAGGAACTCAATGACTGGCTCTTTGGTCTCCCCACCCCCGAAGGGAGGAGCAGTCCTGTTAGGCCACAGAGGAGGGCTTTGCAGCCAGTCCTGAAGATACCTGATAAAACAGGATCAGATGAATGGGGAGGAGGTCCCCCCCATCAGTGGACTTGGAAAGGGGCACGGTGGAGATGAGGGAGGGAGGGAGGGACTGGGAGGGAATGAGGGATCGGGACATGGCTGGGATACAGAGTTAATAAAATGTAACTGATAAAAATAAATAAATAAATAAATAAATAAAAAATCATTAAAATTTATTTGTGTGAAGCCTTGCAAACTCAGCTCTTATATTCTCTATTTGTGTGTGTATGTGACTTCATGTAATTTAGGTGGCCCATACTTCTGAGAGTTCATTTTATCCACTATTATTGTCCATAACAGAAGCTACATATTGAAAGAAAAATGGCTTTAACAGAATAAACACTGTCCACAGAGCTATTCACCTCAGTCAGTGAATTTCCAAACCAAACGTCATAACAAACACTAAAAGTTTTGTACAGAATTATGAAAATGACACCACTCTATCATACTACTACCTCCTGCATGAACTCCAGGAGGCCTGCTGTCCTCATGAAGCTCATAGTAGCATATCCATATCCAAGCCCTGCTATCCTTTGCATTCCGTTGATTTGGTCTACTTACCTGAACATTGTATTCTCATAACTATGTTAAGAATACCTAAGTCCATGCAATATTCTAAAATATCTCAAAGACTGAATATTGTTAGCAGAAAACATTAAGTGTCTTTCTACTTAAAGAGACAACCCATACAATTCTGATCTGAGGACAGAACTGTAGAGTTACCTGTTTTCAGTTACCTATGTTCTCCAGACATAGGCTTACAATTCTCATTAATATCTGTCCTCTTCAGTCCATCATGTCAAAAAACTCTCCTCAGCTACCTGGGTCACACAATTTTTCAATGTGAATTGTTTTCTTGGAAAATAATGAAAAGCCAGCATCAAAGATGAAATAACCTTCCTTATAAATGTCTAATTTATAGGGAAGTTCCCAGCAAGCGAGTGAGCACTGCTTGAGGTTAGATGGTGTGTTGGGCTTTGAATTACCATGTTCTTAAGTACAGTGAAACTTATGTATACAAACATTTATCTACCGTGCCATAGCATATCATTTATAATAACATGTTATGTCATATCATATAAACTTGATGAAATTATTGTCTTGGAATACCTGCTAGGCTTAAAAAAAAGGAGAGAAGAAGAAGAAAAAGAACGACCACTAGAGTTCACAGGCTATGTGAACACATTTAGCCAAATCCCTAACACTGTAGGCCTTCATGATCCACAATGTCTCAGAGTCTATTTCGGAGTTAAATTTTGTCTGAAATAGACTCGTTTTAAAAAGTGTTTTCATATCCACTCTGATGTATGCTCAATCAAAAAATTCTTTAAAATTTTTAAATGAAATAAAAATGGATCTTTGTAAAGATTCAACATTTTAATTATCAGATCATCTCCATGTAGACATTCTGAGCTAAAGCTCAGAAGACCTGGCACTCTACAATGTGTACAGCAGACATTGATTTTGTAAATTCCCTTTTACACAAGACCTGGGTTGGTTTATTGTTGTTGTCTTTTTATTTTATTATTCCATTATTGGCTAAATCATCAGAGGAAATCCATGCAAACATGAGAGAAATGGAGATTTATTCAAGTTAATCAAAGTCTAAACAACTTGGGCATTGCAAAATATGTACCCACATTTATAGATGAATGTGTGTGTGTATATATATATATGTGTGTGTGTATTATATATGTTTATAATCTGGTCATTTGTGTACATATATATTCATTCATATATATGTATATATGATGTATATATGCATATATGTATATATGATGTATATATAATATATATACATATATAAAGCAGGAAGAGAAAGAGATTAAGAGAGAAGAGAGAGCAACGGCTACTAAGAATTTACCTAATTGCAGACTAAAGATATCTGAAAAGTAAAAAGCATCTGTATGCATATGCACAGACATTTTTCTTGCCATTTTTCTCAATAAGATTCTATAACAACTATGTAATATCTGTATTGAAGTACGATTTATAAGCAGTTGCCAGCTGATCTAAAATATATATCTAAAATGTTTACACTATATATCAATATTGTGCCATGTTCTGTAAGACTAACAAGCATTGTAAAACCCTATTGTCTCCATGGGATCTGGGAACTAGTCCTCGGAGGCTACTGAGGAAGGACACTAAATACAATGACTTTCATGGTATCCTTGTGGGAGGGAAGAATGACATTTAGAGGACCTGAAACCATTGTGTTCTCATCACTGTACATGCTTCCACAGCTTCTGTGACTACCCTGCGTCTGCATCTTTGTTCTCTCTTGTTAATTGAAGAGGCAGGGTACCCAATATCTTCAATGGAGAACCATGCCTACACCAAGACTCAGGGTATATGTCTTCATCTCTGAAGGGAACACCCAAGCTTCTGAAGTCGTCATATAAATACCTTATTTTTGATGAATAGACTATTGCTACCTTACTCTACTTTAAAATCATGACCATGCTTATTTTCATATCATTTCTGTCAAATGGGAAGAAGAACCTTTATCTCCCATTACTGCTGATGTAGTGCTAAGCAACTTACTGCTGAAACATTTGAGTGAATGGGGTCCAGCAGATCTCTTAAACAAGAGAATTATTTAAATCTGCATATGCAATGAGATCTGGTAGGAAAAAGTGCTCCAAGATCCCTAGGGTTCAAGAAGATATTTGATATGTAATTTCCTAAACTGTTTACTGTAGTTTTTGCATCTTATTGTTTATTTTGAATGAAATTGTATTGTCAGTAGGAAGATTCCCAAAGAGAGCTTTGATTGAAATATGCTTGGATGAGCACTACGCTTTATATTTTGTGCATGTAATAATATTAAATCTTCAAGATATTGCTAGCTGAGTATTTGCCAGGGCTTGAATCAAAGTGCTTGCTTTTCTTTTTTGTGTTTTTGTTCTGTTTGTTTTTTATTTTTTTAAACAAAGGTTATGTACAAGTAAATGAAATATATTTAATTGGTAAGCATAAAGATTTCTAATAAATGACAGATCCATTTCTGCAGAAAGACTGAATCTCCTAATTTTCTTCCAGGCACATTGTTACTGGCTTCAAAATCAACTTTTAGACATTACGCATAATTCACTTGCAGCTGCATATCAACGGGTTTCTAAATGCTGCAAATACTGGGTCCAAAATTTTATTTGTTACTCCAGGGAAGCCAGAGGACAAATATCATAGTCTGTCCTAGTAGTGTCACCAACCTATGCAGAGAATTATGCCCTGAAAGACACACAGGCACACAGAATGGGTGTTTGAAACATGAAAGTTCTGATAGTTTTACAAATCACACAATATTTTTTCTGTACTTTTACTCTGTTTGTGTTTGTGTTTTTGTTTTGTTTTTAGAGAATTGACTTGGTATGGAGGAAGGGAGCACCAGATTGAAGTTGGGAGAGCACTAATTTCAAAATGTATTGCATAAAGTTCTCAAAATATAAAACATAAAATACCGAACATTCGTTAAAAATCCAAAGCAATCAAATGATCTTTCTTTTTCTTGACTTTAGTTTGCTGTTAGTTTCTACTGCCCTTTTCTATTTCTACATCTTTCCTACTTTATCTTTTCCCATTACTTCTTTCTTGCCCTCCCCACATATGTATCTTTTCCTATCTCATCTAAGGAAATACTTCAAAGTTATAGTTCCATCTAGTCTGGTTGGTTCCTTCTGTTATTTATGAATGGACAAGCAGAGGATTTGGCTTTTAGATATGGTCTGGCACAGCCCCCAAAAGGTTAAGAAAATAAAAAAAAGTTCCTGTTCCTCTAATACAAATACTTGTCCAGAGGACCAGAAACTTGCCCATTTTTGCAAGTTTTTAAGGAAAGGGAAGGAAGAAAAGGACAAAAAATGGAAGAGCTAGGTGAAATGCAAGCTCTATGATGTCTGTCAAGCAACTTCAGTTGCAATGTCATTGCTTCTCTTTTATGGTGATTCATATATATGTGAATACGTATGAACATATTGCTTCATTTTCTTGTTTATTTATTTATAATTTATTCACATTACATCCCAGTTTTAGCCTCCTTCTTTGTCTCTTCCTGGTCCCACCCTTCCTCTCTTTTCTACCCTCTTCCTCCCATAGTCCTCAGAAAGGTAAAGCCCTCCTCCCTCACCATCTGACCCCAGCTTACAAAGTCTCATAAGGATTGCATGCATTCTCTTCCTTTGTGGCCTGGGAAGGCCACAACTCCAGGAAAGTGATCAAAGAGCAGGCAACAGAGTCCATTTCACACACAGCCCCTGTTTTCCTTACTAAGGGACCCACTTGGAGACTGAACTGCCTATTGGCTACCTCTGAGCAGGGTATCTGGGTCCTCTCCATGTACAGTCCTTGGTTGGTGCCTCAGTCTCTGCAGTCCTCTCTGGGTCCTGATTTGTTAGCTCTGTTGGTCTTATGAAGACCATGTCCCCTCCAGTTCCTTCTATAAGCCCCAGTCTTCCCTATGAATCCCTGAGCTCTGCCCAAAGTTTGGCTGTTAGTCTTAGCATCTGCTTGATCCCCTGTTAGGAGGAGTTTTTCAAAGGACATCTATAGTAGGCTTCCATCCTGTTCACTCTCTTCAATTGCTTTCAGTGTCTATTCTATTAGCCCTTCTGAATGAGAATTACGCATCCTCCCTTGTTTCCTCCTTGTTATTTAGCTTCTTTATGACTGTAGATTTTAGTATGTGTATCCTGTATTATATGGCTAATATGTTCACATAAGTGAGCAATACACCATGTGTATCTTTCTAGGTCTGGGTTATCTCACTCAGGATGATATTTTCCAGAAAATCAAGATGACTCTGAGTTTCATCCATTGGAATGGCTAAGATCAAAAACTCAAGTGAGAGCACATGATGGTGAGAATGTGGAGAAAGGGGAATATTCCTCCATTGTCGGTAGGAATGTAAACTTGTACAACCACTTTGGATATCAATTTGGCACTCTCTCAGATAATTGGGAATAGCGCTACCTCCAGACCTAGGGCATATACCTGAAAGATGCTCCACCATACAACAGGGACATTTGCTGAACTATGTTCATAGCAGCTTTATTCATAATAGCCAGAATCTGGAAACAACCTAGATGTCTCTCAATGGAAAAATGCATACAGAAATTGTAGTACATTTACACAGTGGAATACTATTCAGCTATTAAAGACAAGGAAATCATGAAATTTGCAGATGATTCATCTTTTTTTATTTCCTGTTACTTGATGATGAAGAGCTCACTAGTAGACAATTAGCTGACCTATGGTTTTCTTGCATGTCTTAGTAGTGACCTTACTTACCCTCAAAAAGAACTATGCATTCCTTGGAAAAAGACTGATATTGAGAGCACTAGGAAAGAGGAACTGGCAATGCTTAGAACCCAATAAACTCACCAAGTTTCAGTGTTCAGCTCTTTATTCATTATTGCTTGTAAGTGTGTGTTTACATGTATTCTCTACAAGACTCTGAACCCAGAGCCTGCACACTCAAAGAAAGCCCTGTATACCTGTGCTATACACTCAACCTATGTTCCTTGTGTAATGTAAAATCAAAGAGCTAATTTTAAATCAACCCCACAGACAACAATGATTGTTAAATAAAACTAAACCTCCCACATCTGTTTTGTTTTGTTTTGTTTTTCATCTCTTGGTAGACAATGACTTTCTTGACCCTCTACTATGAAGAGATAAAATATAATAACTATGTTCATTTTAGCATGGGCCTGAGAGTATCTTACAGTCACATCCTTCTGTGAGACTACCTCAGTCTTCTAGATGTCATACAGCAAGACAATACTTAATGTATGTCTGCCTCTTTTCAGTAGTGATGGTGGGTTTTAAAAATCATTTCAAGGTAAATGTGCACTCAACCAGCTGTTGAAATGAAAATACTAATCTAAAGAGTGGGTCTTGAGTTCATTTGAATGTTATGTTGATAAGGTTCTGATTTGGAAATTGTCAGCAAGCTATTACCCTGACAATTGAACCCCAACTCATAAAATAAAAGGAGTTTCAACTTTTTGCCTGCCCTAGAAAACCCAGGAATGAATTGAGTGCACTCTAGAGAGAAAAATGTCATGCATTTAGGGGAAGAGGCTTATTTGTGGGGTTGGGTATATCTGAGAATAGTGCTGAATCTCCTTCATGGTAAGCTTTAACAGTGCTCTACGGTACTGCTCCAGTGTTCTCAGCTCCTGATCCCTCATTACTTTGAGCTAAAGATTTACTGCTCATGCTTTGGAGGGTGTTACTTATGTGCAATTATGTTGGCTTAATTGTAGCTCATTCTTCCTCCTATATTGTTGTGTGACCTCGTGCTCACTTTATTGTGGGCTGTCACTATCAAGCTTAATACCTGAAAAGCTGTAAGTACATTAGAATTCATTACAGAATACAAAGAGGAATACTAATGGGGTGGAGGAAATTTGATGGGGGGGGGAAGGATTAACTTGATGCACTATATTTAGGGAAATGGATCATCAATGGAGTCCTAACCTGGCTTGCAGTGTAGTGGATCTTATTTTAAGATCTGTCACAGAAGATGGGTAAATGACAAGGGTAGATATGGTTATGGAGAAAGATTACAAGCTCTGGTTTATAGTTGGTCACCAAAGGAAGATTGTGGATATTTCTAGATGAAAACAGGCAAAATTAAGCAAAGCCCAGATTTCTCCACAGTAATTATAATATTTCCTGAGGTTTCAGAGCCTGTTCACTCCACTGAGCCTACTGAATAAAGGAGTGTGATTCAGGAGAGAGTAATGTGTCTGAGGCTATCATTTTGTATAAGACTATATGAAATTCTTACTCGTTAACATATGTATGCATTAAAAATATGTAATAAGGCTTCGTAGAACTGCATTTTTCAATTTGCTAACTCCCTGGAAAGTTCTATCAGAATGGCTTCTTTCAGCTTTGCTGGTAACCTTATTGACAGAGCTCTTCATGAAAGCCCATAGCCAGTTGCTACATTGTCTTCCTAGGCTTCTGACTCAGGAGAATCATTTAGCTTCAGAGACTATCATGAACTACTTGCAGTCATGTTTCAGGCAGAGTCCATCCACGTTGGGCAGTAACTGTTAAACTACAGGTACCCCTGTACAAGTATAGGAAGCTGGGGTACTGAGGCATGGCTGTCTGACTCAGGGGATGAATCCCTTTTCATTGAGGATCTAGTATTTCATAAAGCCAAAACTAGGAAGACCACAGATAAAGTGGTGAATACACAAATGGAAATATTTATACTAAGGTATTGTCTTAAGAGAGTCAGTTTGGCGTGCTTAGACAGCTTGAATGTGAGGTTGGTTTCATTTAACTGTCAGACATCAGAGCTAGTGATCGCCTTATTTGTGTCCATTGCTGCATGTTGATGGGGTGGGGGGGATTCTAGGTTGATAGAAATGACAGGAACACAAAGGCTCAATTTCATCCTCAAGAGTTAGGGCAGTCGTGAGCCCCTTCAGTGGTCTCCCTCAGTCAGCATTTTCTTCTGCTGCCTATTTCTTCTGTCTTCAACCTGGGAAGGTGCCACTTAGCCTCTTGGCCCTGTCTGTGTTTGCTGAGCAGATAAACACTCCAAGACTGATTAAATGCTAAATCAAAATGATATGTGCTGAACTTCATAGCACTGTGCCCGATCCCGCAGCAGGTGCTGGATACATATGCCACTCACTGGAATCATTTTGATACCATCTCCGATCCCACCAGCCCTGTGTTCCCATGGCTCTGAATTTGCCAGTAGTTTTGCATCTAATCTGATAATCCAATCTGTGATTTTATTTTTTCTAGAATCAAATTGCCCAGAATAGAATGTGTTAAGGGAGTTGGGGTGAAGAAGGAACAAAAGGAGGAGAGAAACAGCAAGGGACCAATCCAGAAGTTTCTGTGCAGCATTGATTCCCAAACACAGAATACATGCACTGGGCTAACACAATTTCCAAACTAATAGCACTGTGGGAACTCGCTTTCATCTTTAGGAAGCTTGTGTGGAAAAAGCCTTTGGAACATTGAACATTAAACTCATCTGATGAACCTCGCCCAATCTTTCTCTCCCACTCTCTGCCTCTGTTGCCCTACCACCTTAAGTCTCACAGAGATAGCTTTAGAATTAAATAATCCTGGTCTCCTCTCTCATAGGGCCTTACCTTATATAAATTGTCTGGTTCAAATGAGTCTATGCCATAACTAAAATGAATTTTAATGTCTCATTAAAATCAAACATGCCTTCCATCTGTCACTCAACAGCTGATGACCACTCTTGGTGAGAACACACTCTCTTCAGTGTTGTTACTACTGTCGTTGCTGTTTTCACACAGGGTCTCATTTGGCCCAGGCTGGCCTCCAACTTCTATAAGCCAAGAATGATCTTGGTCTTGTATTCCTTCTGCCTCTTTCTTCTGATGTCTAGGATTATAGATCTGTGCTACCACAGCTTGTAAATGAGTTGGGATCAAAAGCAGGGTTTCATATACACTGTAGCAACTGGCTGTTACTGTTTCCTCCTCTACCTGATAAAATACTGCTCTCCTCAGCACAGTGAATTTTCCCAACTCCTTCTTTATGTTACTCATTAACTTTGTATTCTCCCCCTCACTGTTGCAATCACCATTTCGACAATAGACTAATCATAGCTTGGAATTTTAAAGTATTGTTATAGTGTACCTGTATTAAGGCAAGGACATCATACAATCTGAAGAGGCAATTAGGAGTAATTAAGATCTGCTGCCAATAACAGATAAACCCTTGAAAATACTCCTGTCTCCTTCAACATATCTACAAAGTCTCTGCCTGCCTTTTCATTTTTCTCTAATTAAAAAGGCTTGTCTCTGTATTAGCATAAGCTATATGTAAGGAGCATATGTTGTTTGAATTCATGCTTGTGTTCACAAAAGTTACTAAGCAAGAACAAGGTGTCTTATATGCAATCCTGCTTGATGTTATATAGTTTTGTTTTGAACAAGCAGGAATATGAATTAATTTGAAATGTGAATATGATCCTAGAAATCACAATCGCCATGATTAATATTACTCCCATGAAGAATATAAGACATTTTCATATAACTCATTTATAGGTAGATTTTCAGAAAATAAGCTACTGTCAACAATATACTATGCAGAATTAACTTCATTGATATTATTTTTATCCTGATTTGATTGTAAGATTTTATTGTATACTATAGGTATATTAAATTATTTTGAATAAAAAAACATTAAAATTACTCCCAGACTCTAAATTCCTGAATAGAAAATCTCTTTTGACTCTTCCTTGAACAGGATAATTTATAACTGTGACTTTGGGATACCAAGAATCAAAGAAGACCAGTGTAATTTCTAAAACATCCAGAGCAAACCCAGAGGTAAAATTGAAAATCTTTTTTTCCCTTCCTTTATTTTTGATTTTTTTAAATTTATTCACTTTATATCCCAATTGTAGCCCCCTCCTACACCTTCTCTTGATCCCACCCTTCCTCATCCCCCTTCCCTAGTCCACTGATAGGAAGTTCCTCCTCTACTAGCTTGTACTAGCCTATCAGGTCTCATTAGGACTGCCTGAATCCTCTTTTTCTGTGCACTAGCAAGGTTGCTGTGCCTGGGTAAAGAAGGAACAGGTAACCCATTTCATGTCAGTTCGTGCTCCCCTTCTTAAGGAACCTACATGGAGACTGAGCTACCTATGGGCTACATCTGAGCAGAGGGCCTAGGTTCTCTCCATGCATGGTCCTTGGTTGGTGCATCTTTAACATTCAAAGCAGTCCAATGTTGAAAGAAAAGTACTCCACCTCATAAATGTCATTCATCAAATTGTTCTCTGTAAGTGTAAACCTGAGTTTACACCAGGTATTTTGTACCCAAAAGCATAAACAGATATATCAGTCTGATTTCCAAGTAGTTTTTTGAGTTAGCGAGTAGGTAACATATTTTCCATTTCTCAGTAAGTTGTACCACACCATTTCTGAATGAGAATAGCTGAACTGTGGTGTGTACTTAGGAAATTATCAAATTTGATTGTTTCTCATCCCGAGATATTTGAGTCTGTTGGCATCTCAGCAGAACTTAACCAGTCCTAACAGTTAAAGTAACTGCTAAATTAACTTAACTGCTAAATTAAGATGCCAGTCTACAGCAAACTTCTAAAATTCAAGTGCTGAGAAGACAATAGCTATAAAGGTCACATTTTAGCAATAGCTTCACAGCCAGGATTACAAATTTTGCTTCCAGACTCCTATTGATTAAAACAAAAATTATGAAATGTATGTAAGATTTGGAATGGAAGAAATTTTAAGAGCTGGGCTCAAGATGCTGCCTTCTGTCCTGAGAACATAGGTAGTTAATAAAACTGAGCTTGGCACCCTACAGAAAGCGATACACAGGCTTTAAAAACTATGTAACGAAACAAAACCATCTGAAGCTACTGCTACACTATACTAGACTGTCACTAGATAGTTAACTTCATGCTTGATTTTCAGCTTTAAATACTCAACAAACTTTTTCATGATTTTATATAATATATATATATATATATATATATGAAGCCTGAATAGAGGCAGCTAGATTATTGAGAATTATAATGGGGTGTTAAATGTGGTTTTTATTTATTTATTTATTCGCTGAAGTATTTTCCTATTCTGTTGGCTCATTTCGAATTAGAAATTCCCTCTCTCTTATCTCCTCTCACTCTCTCTGTTTCTCTATCTTTTCTGCTCACTCCAAAATCTCCTAATATATCCCAAGATAAACATGAACTCATGGAAATTGTGTTGACTCTGTTTCCAAGGGTCTAGAACTGTAGAATTTTTGAGCATCTCCTATACCCAGTCCCCATAATTAAAAGAAATAGATGAACCAGCCCCTGGCCTGAAACTCTCAATAGATGCATATATGCATACATGAGAGGTACATCATACTATCACTCTCATAAAAAAAAAACTTCTAAAGTGAAATGGAGCAGTTACACAAAGATATTATTTTCCTAACTTGCCTTTCTGAGTCTGTGTAACATCTATTTATTGTTATACCTTTGGATGCTAGCAACCCTCTCTGTTATTGTTGGTGAATGTGTCTGAAAATGAAATTCAGAGTAAGAAAAACAAAGCAAACAAACAGTCAAAAATCTAAAGAACAGTAACAAAAGAATCTCAATGTTTTGTTTCTCTGAAGTTACACCTGCCATTGGACATCTCATGTTCACGAATAAAATATATCCCTATGTTTATTTAAATGCAAAGCAATTTTAATGATATTTCAATTCTGTAGTTGTAAGTCATGAAAACTCTTCAATGTTTGGAGCCTAAGTTTCCTCTTTTGCAGAAGCAACTCAATGCTTCTCTAACATCTTAGGTGAGAATCTAATTAGCATATGGCTAATATTGTAGCAAAGCACCTGCCTCCATTTATGGTTATATTTTTAGCATTAGTCATAATGCATAGACATTATGACTAATTATGTAATGCTATTATATATTCTGACATACATAACACTATTGGCATTTTATAACAAATCCAAGCAGTTCTAAGCATTCTCTGTGTGCTTTTTTTTTCTCTTTTTCATGGTTGCTGTGTTGGATAGTTTTATGTCAGCTTGACACATGTCATTGAAAAGGAGGTAACCTCAACTGAGCAAAGGACTCAATAAGATTGGAATATAGGAAAGCCTATGGAGCATTTTCTAAATTACTGATTATTATGGTAGGGCCCAACCCACTGTAGAAGGTGCCATTCCTGCATTGGTGTTCTTTGGGTCTACAAAAAAGCAGGTGCAGCAAACCATGTGGGGCCAGCCAGTAAGAAGCACTGACCTCCCTCCCTCACATCACTCACCCCATGCCTCTGTATTATTTCCCGCCTCCAGGTTCCTGCCCTGTCTGAGTTATTTTCCTGACTTCATTCAATAATGGATTACCATGTAGAAGTATAACCCCAATAAACACTTTCCTCTCCTAGTTGTTTTTGGTCATGGTATTTCCATTACAGCAATAGCAGCCTCAATCAAGACAGTGATGTTACCAGACAATGCAGACAGTCTTGATGTGACCTGATAGGCTAGGGTAAGATGGAAGGGGTAGACTGGAGAAGGAGCATGGGAGGAGAAGAAGGAGAGAGGGCAGGACTAGGAGGGATTGAGGGAGGGCTTTACAGCTGGGATACAAAGTGAATAAATTGTAATAAATAAAATAATAATAATAATAATAATAAAGAAATCTGGGTCCAGTGGTCTTTGCAAAGACCAATACTTCAGCCAAGGACCATGCATGGAGATAGCCTAGACTCCCTCCTCAGATGTAGCCCATGGCAGCTCAGCCTCCAAGTGGGTACCCTAGTAAGGGGAACAGGGGCTTTTTCTGACATGAACTCAGTGGCTAGGCTCTTTGATCACCTTCCTCCGGGGGGAGTGTGGCTGTACCAGGCCACAAAGGAAGACAATGCAGCCAGCCATGATAAGACCTGATAGGCTAGGGTCAGATGGAAGGGGAGGAGGAACTCCCCTATCAGTGGACTGGGGGAGGGGTATGAGAGTAGAAGAGGTAGGAAGGGTGGGATTGGGAGGGAATAAGGGAGGAAGCTACAGCTGGGATACAATGTAAATAAATTGTACATCTACACAATGGAATACTACTCACCAATAAAAAACAAGGAAATTATGAAATTTGTAGGTAAATGATGGGAACTGGAAAAGATCGTCCTGAATGAGCTATCCCAGAAGCAGAAAGACACACACTGTATAAACTCACTCATATAGATACATAATATAGGATAAACCTACTAGAATCTGTACACCTAAAGAAACTAATCAAGAGGGAGAATTCTGGCTAAAGTGCTCAATTCCCATCAAGAAGGCAAAGAGGATGGACATCAGAAGAAGGAGAAAACAGGGAACAAGTTAGGAACCTGCCACAGAGGGCCTCTGAAAGGCTGTGACCTGCAGACTATCAAACCAAATGCTGAGATTTACGGCCAACCTTTGAGGATATTGCAGGGAATCTTAGGAAAGAAGTAGGAGTTAGTAAGAGGGGACAGGAATTCCACAAGGAGAGCAACCGATCCAAAAAATCTGGGCACAGGGGTCTTCCCTGAGACTGATAGTCCAACCAAGTAGCATGCATGGAGATAACCCAGAACCCCTGCACAGATGTAGCCCATGACATTTCAGTCTCCTAGTGGTTTCCATAGTAATGGGAACAGGGACTGTCTCTGACATGAACTGATTGGCCTGTTCTTTGATCACTTCCCACTGAGTGTGGAGCAGCCTTACCAGGCCACAGAGGAAGACAATGCAGCCACTCTTGATGACACCTAATAGACTAAGATCAGAAGGAAGGAGAAGAAGACCTCTCCTACCAGTGGACTTGAGGAAGGGCATTCATGGAGAAGGGGGAGGAAGGGAAGGATTGGGAGGGGAGGAGAGAGGGAACTACAGGGGGGATACAAAGTATAAAGTGTAATTAATAATAAAAAAACACGTTGCTTATCAAGGGGGAAAAAAAGAGGTGGGAAGGAGACAAGATCAGATTCTGCTCAAAGGAGAGCCATGACTCAGATGACTATGTCTTCTGTCTGCTTTGTTGTAAAAACAAACTGGCCCCGTCATAAAGCGGTGAAGCCTTAATCATTGCAATAGAATATCAATGTCAGTGAATGTTCACAATCTCATTAGTTTGATACAAGAAAAGGTGGGAAGAATAATATAGAAGTTTTTTATTTACTGTACAAACTTGATAAAAATAAGGTAGTATTATATTTAATAAAAATTATTTACAAAGCCAAAAATAAATAAAATAAAAAGGAAAGTATGTGAACTATAAACATGGTAAAGAGTGATTTAGCAAGATAGATCATATACAGCATAGACATATAAATATATGAATGTATGATGCCAATGGTTTTTCTGATCTTCTTAGTCAACAGTGCTTTTTTCTGTTTTTATTGTGATACAATTCCTCTTGGATAAGAGGACAATAGTTTTTCTTGGGAGATCAGAGTTTTGTTGTTTTTTTTTTTTTAATATCACTGAAATCAGAAGAAAGAAAACAGTATATATATTTTTTTTTCTTTTTGGCTTCTTACTGCAGTAAAACATAATTTGGCTGAAATAATGAGATTCAATTGCTCATAAATAATCTGCAGTTTACAGTGGCAGTCAGGCAGTGTTTTTTGTTGTATTTCCCATTTCAGACAGGAGCTTTGTTATTGACTCATTGTTGACATATTTACTTTAGTTTAAGAATTTGGTAAAAAGGCCTAAGGGGGAAAATAGTAGGCCAGTCTGAATTATCGTAAGGTACAAACTATTCTATCATTGCTCTGTTTCCATTGTATTTTCCAGCCTTACCTTACTTACCTAAACACCAGGAAACTACAGTTAAGTAGAGCTCTTCCTGTACTATGTATTTTCTGCTTATCCAGATATGAATTCAAATATTTTGATTTTCCTAGATTCCAATTGATTCATTATTACCTTTATTTGTATATTTTATCAAATTATGCTTAGAGAAGGCAAAGCCCAAGAGTTGCTTATGACCTTTTCACTGCTTAGAGAGTTATGTATTTGAGCCCTATTGGCTGGTCACAAACCACACTTTATAGACAAGGCACAGGTGAGTTCTGCCTGAAAGATGACTTCCATGAGAGAAGCTCATTTCACATTTTCTGGGCTGTCTGTAAACTTTGCTTTGTGTTTTGAAATGTGCTGTCTCTTCTGGTTTGCTATTGCTTTTTCCTTTTGTTCTAAAGTCAGAATTTAAAGGTCACTTCCATAGCTTCTTTATATGAAAAAAGAAGTATAATAAACAAGCAAAAGAGAATGCAAATGTGTGTAGACAAGGATAATTCATAAGTATGTTGTCAGTTCGCAGGTCTCATGAGCACCCAATGCCCTGCTTTTCATCCTTGATGAGGAGTCCATGCTATCTAGGCACATTTGCTGGGGTGAATATAAGATCTTATGTATTTGAGGTGTTGTCCCAAATATAGCCCATAGGCAAGAACAATGAAGTCTCCCTTTTGACTTCCTACAATCCTCTACCATCTTTGACTCTCCAGAACCCTTCATAAGTTCTTCTTTTAAGCTAATTTCACAGAATTTACCTCTTTTCCAAGGTACAGTAAATTCACATATGTGTACTAAATGTTTGTGACCATCCTGAACTCACATTTGGGAATGACACTCCATTGTTCCTTATTCTCTGCATTTAACTAGTTATGGACTTTTGTAATAGCATTATTTCTACTACAAAAATAAATTCACCTATGGGCAAGGAAAGTTGGAATTATTTATAGTAAAGGGATAGTTTTGTGTTTATAAGGCAATTTGTAATTATTTAATTTAATTTAGCAAAATGGCATTAGTAGATTCTTCTATAGACTGTATAGCTTCTCCAGTGATGGGTTCTGTGCTAGGTTTAAAACAGAATCAGGTATAAGTTTCCTGTTATTGAGCAAGCTTGAAATCTAATTAGATACTTGCTGGGTACACCCAAGATGTAAGTGTCACTACTTCATCATAGAGATACCCTGGCAGAGGAAACATTATAGGGATTGGCAGGCTTCATAGTTGGGTAAAACTTTTGATAACTATTGATAAATATTATTCCTTGACATCATGCATAGAACCTTCGGTTAGATAGCCCTCAGGGAAGAGGACTCCAGATCAATGGAGCTTGATTTAGATGATAAAAGACAATGTGCTATTTTTTCTTCCACTCTCATGTTGGGGAACATTGCCAAGGTGTTCTCAAATGCAGTTCTTGCTTCTGTCACCTTGCATGCCATATGACCAACAACTTGCACATTCTGAGAAAATGTAAATTACTCCTTACAGAAATTCATTTAAAAATATGTTACACATTCTTAAAGCTAAATACACAGTTATTCTTAAACATACCTCAGTTGAAGTAATTTCAAACCGCATTTTCCTTTGGGTTGTTGATAGACCTAGACATTCTCATTGGAAAATAAGACTTAAAATTGTTATGATCCTCCACAGGGCAAAGTACAATTTCTCTATTTGTCACTTGAAATGTGGGATTGTACAGCCAGCATGCAGTAAAGGGTTTGGCTACCCAAGAAGGAACTGGGCTGAATATCCCTTAATTAGTGATTACAGCCTCTTGGAACACAGGGCGTTCAGAAGCAGGCTGGAGATTTACAGTCTTTTCCAGACTGCTGTATCATCATTATCAAGATTTTATGCTTGATGACATTGAACTGCACCATATCGCTAATCTCCACTTCATTTCACCCGATTGTGTACTCCTTCTCTGTGCAAACCTTTGTATTGTAGCAAATTATTTCATATTCCTAAGTGCATTTCATTTTTAGTTGTAGTTGGTCCTTTCAATTGTCCAAGATAATCAAGTATCTTCTGGGTACATATAGTTGGATCTTAAGGTAGTATTATTTCTAATTTTCTGAGAAAGTGCCAGATTGATTTCAGAAGTGGTTGTACAAATTTACATTCCCACCAGCAATGGAGGAGGGTTCCCCTTTCTCCACAACCACTCCAGCATGTATTGTCCATTGAGTTTTTGATCCTGGCCATTCGAAGCAGATGCTGAAACTCATAGCTGAACTTTGGGCACAGTGCAGGGAATCTTATGGAAGAAGGGGGAAATATAAAGACCTGGAGGGAACAGGGGCTCCACAAAGAGACAAACAGAGCCACAAAATCTGGGCCCAGGGGGGCCTGCAGAAACTGATGAATCAGCCCAGGACCATGCATTGAGAGGACCTAGAACCCCTGCTAAGATGTAGCCCAAGGGCAGCTCACTCTTCATGTGGATACCTATTAAGGGGAGTAGGGGCATTCACTGATCTTTGATCTCCTCCCCCTTGTGAGGTGGCTTTACTAGGCAACAGACAAAGAGGATCCAGATAGTCCTGATGAGATCTGATAGGCTAAAGTCAGATAGCAGGGGAGGAGGACCTCCCCTATCAGTGGGCTACAGAAGGCACATGCAGGGGGAAGGAAGAGGGAAAAAGGGTGGAACCCAGAGGAGATAAAGGAAGGGGCTACAGCCAGTATACAAAGTGAATAAATCATAATTAATAATAATAATAATAATAAATGAAAAATAAAAATCAATAAGAAAGCATTTTTTAAAATAATCAAGTATCATTATGTTTTCTATTATGGACAAACTATGTGAGTTGTCAGAGGATCAGTGGTAAATTATTACGCATTCTGCTTTTCATATACGAGGTGAAGAAATGGAAGCCCGAAATAAAACAGGACAGAATAAAATAACTAGGTACAGTGACTAGTGCCTTTAAAATTAAAATAAAAAAACATTTTTAGGTATTGTGTTCTGCAGTATTCACTATTGGCATGAGTGGACTGGGAATTACTTAGTAGACACACTCATGGGTGAATCTACCAACAATGTTTGAGAGCACTTTGAGGAGGGAGGAAACTCACTAAGCAATTAGTCTATACTTTTCTATCAGCAGGGATATGGTTGAATAAAATAAGAGGAAGAATCGATGCTCCATAATTGCCAACATTAATATTTTCCAATGTTCTGACCCGTCCACGTATCACAAAAACAGCTTTCCACTGACATTCCTTCCCCACTATGATGGGTCTGCATCATCATAGTCTTTTATATATTTAAATGTATGTATATATAATATAGATACAGATATAGAAATAGATATTTAAGCAATCAAACAAAGCAAAAATAGTGACCATTGCAGCTATTATTCCAGCACTTTGTGTGGTAGTGCATTGAGAATTTCAGAATAGGATCAAAGTATCCAGAAGCCCGTTTGAAGGAATTTTAAATTTGGCTTCAGGAGATACATGAAAGGTATTATTATTATTATTATTAATTACAATTTATTCAGTTCATATCCCAGCTGTAGCCCCTCCCTTCTTTTTCTCTCAGTTGTACCACTCCTCCATCTTCTCCACCTATGTCCTTTCCCTAGTCCACTGATACGGAGGACTTCCTTCCCTTCTATCTAACCCTAGAATATCAGGTCTCCTCAGGGCTGGCTGCATCATCTTCCTCTGGCCTGGCAAGGCTGCACCCCCAGGGGGAGATGATTAAAGAGCCAGCCACTGAGCTCATGTCAGAGACAGACTCTGATCCCCTTACTAGGGATTTCACTTGGAAAATGAGCAGCCAATGGACTTCATCTAAGCAGGGTGTCTAGGTCCTCTCAATGCATCATCCTTGGTTGGAGTATTGGTCTCTGCAGGGCCCCCTGGGCCTAGGTACTTTGGCTCTGTTGGTCTCCTTGTGGAGCTCCTGTCCCCTCCAGGTCTTTCTATACCCCCTTCTTCCATATGGTTTCCTGTACTCTGTCCAAAGTTTGGCTGTGAATCTCAGCATCACCTTTGATACCCTGATAGGTAGAGTCTGTAAGAGGCCCCCTGTGGAAGGTTTCTGTCTTGTTCCTTGTCTTCTCCTACTTCCAGTGGCTATCCAGTTTGCCCTTCTGAATAAGGATTAAGCATCTTCCCTAGGGTCAATCTTGCTGTTTAGCTTCTTTAGGACTATAGATTTTAGTAAGCTTATCCTATATTATATGGCTAATATCCACTTTAAGTGAATATATACCATGTATGTCTTTGTGCTTCTGGGATACCTCAATCAAGATGATCTTTTCTAGCTCCACTTATTTGCTTGCAAATTTCATGATTTCCTTGTTTTTAATTGCTGAGTTAGTATTCCATTGTATAAATGTACCACAATTTCTGTATCCATTCGTTGGTTGAGGGACATCTAGGTTATTTCCAGATTCTGGCTAGTATGAATAAAGCTTCTACGAACATAGTGGAGCAAATATCCTTGTTGTATAGTTGAGCATCTTTTGGATATGACCAGGAATGGAATAGCTGGATCTTTAGGTAATATGATTCCTAACTTTCTGAGAAAACTCCAGATGGGTTTTCAACGCGATTTTACATGTTACATTCCCACCAGCAATATGGAAGGGTTTCCCTTTCTCCACAACCTTTCTTGCATGTGTCATTCCTTAGTTTTGAATCTTAGCCATTGTGATGGGTATGAGGGGGAACCTCAGGGTCCTTTAGATTTGCATTCCCCTGATAACTAATGACATTTCTTTAAGTGTTTCTCTACCATTCGATATTCTTTGTTGAGAATTCTCTGTTAGCTCTGTACCCCACTTTATAAATGAATTACTTGGTTTGTTGGTGTTTATCTTCTTGAGCTCTTCATATATTACATATAAGCCCACTGTCAGATATAGGGTTGGTGAAGATCTTTTCCCATTCTATAGGTAGTCATTTTGTTCTGTTGACAACATCCTTTGCTTTACAGAAGCTTTTAAGTTTCCTGAGGTCCCATTTATTGATTGTTGATCTTAGAGCCTGTGCTGTTGGTGTTCTGTTCAGGAAGTTGTCTCCTGTGCCAATGAGTTCCAGGATCTTCCCCACTTTTTTTTTTCTAACAGATTTAGTGTGTCTAGTTTTATGTTGAGGTCTTTTATCCACTTGGACATTATTGCAGCATGAAAAATATGGATGTATTTGCACACTTCTACATGAAGATATCCAGTTAGACCACCACCATTTGTTGAAGATGCTATCTTTTTTTCATTGTATAGTTTTGGCTTCTTTATAAAAATCAAGTATCTATTGGTGTGTGGGTTTATTTCTGGGTGTTCTATTTGATTCCATTGATCTGTCAATGTGTTTCTATGCCGGTACCATGCACTTTTTAATACTGTTGCTCTATAGTACAGCTTAAGATCAGGAATGGAGACACCTCCAGAAGATATGTCTGTCTTTCTGCTGTGGATTACTTGAAGTTTATCAAGATCATTAAGATGAACAAAAGAGTTACATTGAATGTCTAGACCACTGTTACTTCATGTCCAAAATGGAATTGTAGAATTACATTTTATAGCTCTTTTTGAAAGGAAAATGTTACTATTTTATATGAATTTTTATTTTTATTAGTTTTTTATAAAGTTCTCTCTAATTCTTTCTGGGTTTAGAACACTTTTTTTCCTCACACAGATTAAACTTTAGCCATGTGAATAAACTCAATTGATGTTTCAGATGCTACTCTGAGTCCTAGAAATGCCTCAGTGCAGGACGCATGAAAGACAAACCTTCTATACTCACAGGGTTATATTCATTCCATGTCCATAGTGGGGTATCCATGGTGCAAGCATGTAGGGACATAAAACAAGATATAAAAAGGTTTTTCTTGTCCATCCCTGTAATGGTGGGTAACCATGTATGAAGCACCTTTGATATACCAGTACTTAGGCAAATATTTATCACCACTCCTTCATGGAGTTCTCACAAGAGCCCTGAGAAATTGGAATTACCTTATAATTTCCTCTAGTCTTTCCCACCTCTGCTTATTTATTTATTTATCTATTTATTTAGTTATTTATTTACAGTAGTTATAATTTTTTCTTTGTCAAACTTTGGAACCTGTACTCATGGCCAACACAGAACACTTTCTCAAAACCATATCTGAAGATTAGATCAATGTATGGTCTACTGGTGTTTGTACTACATCATACAATACCTCTGCTGGACTATCAGATATTAGACATTAATATTTAGTTTTGCCGTAAAAACATTCAGAGTCTAGTCCACTTAAAAAAAAAAAAAAAACAGACAAATGGAAAAGTAGGAAGTGGCCAACATACTGACAGTTGTCTCAGGATGTGAGGACATCTATTCTGCCTTGTTCTGGAATATTTGCCATTAGAGAATCTTCACATCCAAAGCCACAGTTTAGACTCTAGAGAGGGTTTTATCCTATTCTGGTAGGGACTCGATGTTGGAGAGATCTGTATTTGGGCTGTGAATGTATTGCTCACTTTAGAGCCATCCTTTTCCTTTGCTTTATCCTGGCTTCTGTGTAGATTTCATTTCTATCTTTTTTTCCTTCTATTCACTAAGGGTTTTGAGTTTGCATTTCCCTTTTAATCTAAAATATTTACTTAGCTGTAAAATGTTTTCCTTGTTGCTATAGGGGATCATTTACTTTTCATTACGTAGCATTTTCATTTATATCTAATTCTATTAATTTTATAATTTTTATTTTGATTCTTTCTTGACACTCAAGTTATTTAGAAGTGTGTCCTGTAGCTTATTACTAATTTGGAGTGTCCCAGGGCTGTACCTTTCCCAATACTCACACACACACACACACACACACACACACACACACACACACTCACTCACACATATATATATTCCCACTGGAAAATTAAATGATAGATTTAAAATTGTATTTATTTGGAAATGTTTTGTGAGTAATCTATGGTCTATCTTGATAGATATGCTAAATTTCCTTTTTTACTTTTTCATTATTTTTTTTACAATTTATTCACTTTTTATTCCAGCTGTAGCCACTTCCCTCCTCTCCTCCCACTCCCACCTTCACTCCTTCTTCTCCTCATATGCTTCTTTTCTAGTCCACCAATGGGGGAGGTCCTCCTCCTGACTTCTTTCTGACCCTAGCCTATCAGTTCTTATCAGGACTGGTTGCATTATCTTCCTCTGTGGCCTGGCAAAGCTGCACCCCCCCAAAGGCATCCCCTGCTCCCCTTACTAGAGGACTCACATGGAGACTGAGCTGCCTTTGGGCTACATATGAGCAGGGGATAGGTCCTCTCCATGCAGGGTCCTTGGTTAGCGTATCAGTCTCTGCAGGACCCCTGGGTTCAGGTTTTTTGATTCTTTTAATCTCCTTGGGGAGCTCCTGTCCCATTCAGGTCTTTCTATTTTTCCCCTTATTATGTAAGATTCTCTGCATTCTGTCAAAGTTTGGCTGTGAGTCTCAGCATCACCTTCAATACCTTGCTGCATAGTCTTTCAGAGGCCCTCTATGGTAGCCTCCTGTCCTGTTCCCTGTCTTTTCCTGCTTCAAATGTGTATCCAGTTTGCCCTTCTGAATAAGGATTAAACATCTTCCCTAGGGTTCTCCTTGTTGTTTAGCTTCTTTAGGACTATGGATTTCAGTATATTTATCCTATAGTGATGGGTATAAGGTGAAATCTAAGTACTTATGTTGTGTTGCTGTTGGACAGAATGTTTCATAATGTTCATTGTGTTATGCTCACTGGTAATGCTCCTGCACTCTGCATTGTGAAGTTTGACTTTCTGTCTGAATGTTGGAGGGGACTAAAAATTTCAAGTACATAGGCATTGTGTATTACATTTTCCCAATGAATCAGAATTTTTATTGTTATACTTCAAAGTGTTTTAATTATGAATATTCTACAATTTTTTTCTTGTTACAATGGATGGATCTATTTACTTTTACAAGAAGAAATGTCCTATAAATGATGAAGACAATTTTAAAATGCTAAATAATTTTTATTTTTTTGGAATTACAGTATAATTACATCATTTTCACCCTTCCCTTTTTTGTCTCCAACCACTCTTGTCAATACCTTCTTTTGCTCTCCCTCTCAAATTCATTACCTGTATTTCTTTTGTTGTTGTTTGTTTTTGTTTTGCTTGTTGCTTTAAATTATTCCCTTAAGGATTTTGATTTTCTTGCAACATGTTTTTGTCATATTCACACACACACACACACACACACACACACACACACACACACAACTCTTCCCAGATCAAGTACTCCTTCCCTAACCACCGAAATTTTGTCCTTTCTAATTTTATCAGAATATTTAAGATGAATTTCTGCTGCACAAATATTGACAGATGTGTTTTCCACTAGAGCATCTCCAATGTATTAGGAAAAACCATGGCAGTGAAAACTGTCTCTTTCTCTCCCAACAGTTGAGAGTGGTCATTTACTCACATCTAGAGGTGAGATTGTGTGGCCCAGTCACCTCTCAGGCTGAGTTTTGGTATGGCTTAGGCTCTCTGTTTATTCTTTTGTTTTTAACTTATTTATGTCTTTGTATTTACAGTGATTTCTTACAAAATGCGTAGTCTTTCCATGCATTGTTATGCAAGTTCCAATCACATAGTCAGGATCTGAGAGCACCATCTTCTCTGTAGAGTCATATCACGTTGGTTCCAAGGCCTTTCTTCCAGATGCTAAGCTCTTAGGGTCTCCTTAGATTCAATAGCATGACTTTTGCAGAAGACCTACACCTTTGCTTGCGTTAGCTGTAAATTAACTCCTTATTTCTCATCATAGCTGGTATGAACCACGACACTCTGTAAAGCCCTGCTGTTAATGTGTAGTGTACAATGAAGCAAAAGCATGGAATTATTTGGTATAAAAATGGCCTTTAAAAAACAGTTTTTAGTAAAGGACCAGTTTTTAGGAGCTCCTTTGGTGAAGTCTTGCTTTGCAAGTGTGAGGACTTCAGTTTGATTCAAAGAACTTGAACACAGAATACCCAGCTGTTGTGGTGCATGCTTCTGTCCCCAGCGCGAGAAAGGGAGAGAAGAGAATTGATGAAGTGCACTTGCCAGTCAGCCCACCCTACTTCAGCAAGTTCCAGCCATGAAAGATCATGTCTCAATGAATAAAGGAATGACACTGAAGGAGAACCTCTGGCCTTCACATGTAACAATTATGCACATACCACACACACACACACACACACAAACACAGACGCACTCCCCCTCCTACATACACAGAGTGTACGTGGCAGTTAGAACCTTCAGACTGGGAAAATTTCCTGTCTTGAAGTTATTGACATCACCTTGCTATTTATATGTGGCCTATTGCTTTGTGTCTTACTGTGATTTGGTTCAGAATAATTAGATCCTGGTATTTCAGTCTCACTTCCTTTGTCTCTGAGGAACTGAGAAACTGAGGTGTAGTCCAGGCTACATAATGAAGATTGCTTTAAGTTACAGTAATCTTCCTTTAAGTATAAACATCATTTATTTTGAAGTAATTCCATATTTTGACAAATGATTTAAGAACTTTTTTCATACATATAGATTTCAAAGTATTATGACTACTATATTGTTAAGTTTTTCTTTAAGCAGTTTGCATACTTAAAGATAATCAGATAGAAAGATTTGTATTTATCTAAGTAATTACCATTTGCAACTGTCTCTAATTCTTTGCACAGTTTCCATGCAGAGACAACCCTTTCACCGGTCTTATAAGCTTGGTGTGCCAACAGTAATTTTGGCTCTGCCTAACTGGGAGTGCTAAGTTCTCCATCACTCATAAAAGATATTTTCACTGGAGAAACAAACATCCACTTTGACTTTTAAATTTTGAGAAATATTTAAAGATGGTGGTCCACTGTGTTCCCTTTCCCTTTCTGACCTTACATTTGGTTTCATGCTCCTGGGTGGCTCCAAGCTCCAATCCATGGAGCAACTGCCCAGAGTTCCTCTCAGTTTATAATTTTGTTTATTTAGTTATGAGACATGCTAGTTTTATTCAACTTGGAAAGCTCGAGATGTGCTTAAACAGTTGAAGAGAGGATGGCATGATGGGTTCGGTGGAGAAGGAACAACATAGGTGAGGAGGAAGGACTCTGAGAATGGCATGGATGGAAAAAAACACCCAGATTAAAAAAATACAATCAAGCATTTATAAGATTATGGGTAGAAGGTAGTCCAGAGAAAGAAGGTTAAGGTAGATGGCATTGGACGGGGGTTGGGAGATGAATGGTGAGGTGGTTGAGACAGCATAGGTGAAATATCTGCCTGGCCCAAGGTAATAAGGCAATTATAATATCTCCATGTATCTATCTATCTATCTATCTATCTATCTATCTATCTATCTATCTATCATGTATCTATCATCTATCTATAAGTATATAGCTGTTATTTCTTTAAACATGTATTCCTTTTTAATCCATTTAGAGATTCTAATTATTCTAATTAAGATTTTATCATTCTTGGTTCATTTAACAAAAATAATCCCTTTGTGTGTGCCTCCCACCACAATCCCCAATTAGAAACATTTTTAGGCAGTGACTTTAAACATCCTTATCATTCTGCTACAACATTGAATTTGCCATTAATCATACCAAATGTGTTTTGTGTTGTGGACTTTGCAATTTCCATCCCTATGAGTTCCATCACTGCCCTGTTCATGTACGTAACAGAGTCAATCTTTCATCTTGATAGTGGAGCATGGGCAGTTATAATGGCCATTGCCTGATGTCTATCATCTGTGTAATTTCTGTCTCACTTTCCATTGATTAAGTTTCTTGATCATTATTTTCTTGCTTCTATACATTCTTGATAGTTTTAATCATATATGGAATGTAACAGTTTTTAAGTTCTTGAATGTTATGTTATTTATTTCTGTATTTTCACTTTTTCCTTATTTATTTAAATTACTTTTAAATGTTTAAGTATTTTCATACAATGTATTTTGTTCACATTCTTTCTGATATAATCCCCAGTTCCCTACACATCCAATTTTAAGCACACTCTCTTTTTATCTGTCTTTCAAAAAAAAAAATGAAAATCAAAACAAACTAGCTTTTTTAAAAAGGACAAAATAACAAAACAAAAAAAAAAGTGTTTCTAAAACATGGAATCCAGTTTTTGCTGGTAAGCTACTCCTAGGCATGAGGCCTAGTTGATAATTACAGTGACATTCCATTGAAGAAAATTTATTTTACCTTTTCCAGGAGTTCTCAATTGAGTTTTGTTGGTGGACATGGACGAGTTGTTTGGAAGCATTGTCTAGCTTTCTCTGTCTTAGTTTGAAGTTTGCTAGGTAAAAGAACCAAATATTAAGGTTAGGCTTGCCACTGTGGTAAGGAACTCTTCTTACCTTTTGCCCAGTAAATAATAAAGAATAGTGCTTACGTGGAGAGGAATGTTAATCATTCTTGCTCCTTGTCAACTCTGCACACTGCTCTTTCTAAGCACATGGAATATGCTTTTCTGCTCTGGGGAATTTTCCTACATTCTTGTGGAATAATACATAACTGAGCATTCAGTTGTTTCTCTTAATTTCATGCTTCTTTATCAGTAAGCTGAGAAAATTAAAGGGAATGCCAGAGTTCATCTCCAAATCTTCAGATTCATATTACTTATTGATTGATGGTCGGTGTCCTGAAAATATTTTTGCCTAAATTTAAATGTATTCAGAGGAAGAGTAAGTCAAGGTGTGTTTTGTCCACATCATAATTCAATTGATACAATTAGTGAAAACAACACACTGTGTATTTGCTTGAGACTCCAGTCAGTTACTGTGTTAGTTATCTATGTTTTTAAAATATTTCTTGGAGCTAGATTAGATATTTGAGACTGATGTCCCATTGAGAGTTTTCATTTTCCCTTCCTATTCCACTCTTATTTCTTTACTCTTTTCTTTAGAAAAACAAAACTTTTACATTGTTGTGTGACAAAACTTACCCTGGGGAGACACAACACACATATAGGGAGATAGGGAGCCTCTGACACACCAAACTACACCTGCTTCCAAAGTCCAACTTGGAGAGCCAGCGAGTTTTGTTTACATATTTAAAGGAGGAAAAAGATTCAAAGATAGCTGCAAAGCTCACCTCAGCATGGGTGCCAGCCTCCAAAACCAGAACATAATCCATGGCCTGCCAACAGCTCAACATTTCAGAAAGTGGTCTTTCCAAGTGACTCAGTCAGTCTAAAGGATGTCGAGGCAGCCAGTTTGGTCTTAGAGACTTCTGTGCAGCTTGACTTATTTTAGAATGACTCTCGTTAGCTTAGCTTGTTCATTCTTGCTTGAAAGAGCCTTGAGAATCTGCTCAATTTCAGGGACTTCCTGAAGCTATTTTGATCAAGGTCCAAGTAGACTTAGACGGCCTCTTTTTAAACAAGCATATAATTTTGTTCTTTTCAAATAAATGAAAGCTAACAGATTAGTTCAATCTCTTTCTCTATGCATGTGTAAACACACATATAAGACATGAGCAGAACAGTAGGTTATGCATCAATGGTCTACTTTTAAGTTGCTTTCAAAAGCATTACATCAATGAGAAGTATTGACTGAGTACCTGATTGGTGCTCCTCAGTGCTACAAATAACAGAAAATATATAGTGACTAATTCTTTTCCATATGTTCAAAGGTTTATTTCTGATCTAGTGTCTTCTTTGAGGACTTTTTGTTAGACTTTGCTTGTTTTCTTTTTCATGATTTGGAACAATGTTCTGTACAAAAGAGATATCCTGAAGTTTAACTTAACTTTGTTGTCAGGTTGTCATTGGTGTTTAGGAAATGAATGGCAGTTTGTCTCAGTGTCAGAATCAGACAGTGAAAAGTAGAGTAAAAAATTAAGTGGTTTCTTGTCTGTTATTTTCTCAAGCATACGGGACCACAGACATTAAAATCATATTGAGTCAAGCACTTGTGTTAAGATTTGCACAAGGTTTAACTCATATAATTTTTTTTCTTTATTAATTACACTTTATTCACTTTGTATCCCCCCTGTGGTTCCTTCCCTCCTCCCCTCCCAATCCCTCCCTTCCTCCACTCTCTGCATGCATGCACCTCCCCAAGTCCACTGATAGGGGAGGTCTTCTTTTCCTTCCTTCTGATCCTAGTCAATTAGGTCTCATCAGGAGTGGCTGCAGTGTCTTCTTCATATCCAGGATATATAAAGAACTAAAGAAGTTAAACAACAAAAAAATCAAGTAATCCAATTAAAAAATGGGGTACAGAGCTAAACAGAGAATTCTCTGCAGAGGAATATCAAATGGCAGAGAAACACTTAAAGAAATGCTCAACCTCATTAGCCATCAGGGAAATGCAAATCAAAACAACCCTAAGATTTCACCTTACACCCATCAGAATGGCTAAGATCAAAAACTCAAGAGACAACACATGCTGGAGAGGTTGTGGAGAAAGGGGAACCCTCCTTCACTGCTGGTGGGAATGTAAACTTGTACAACCACTCTGGAAATCAATCTGGTTCTTTCTCAGACAACTAGGAATAGCACTTCCTTAAGATCCAGCTATATCACTCCTAGGCATATGTTTTTTTAGAACCCAAGGAGTCTTTGTTATCGATTTTTCAACTTAAGCTAATATTCTAGGCATAACTTGGAATAAAAGCCCCCTGGATTTTTTTTCAGACAGTTGAAACATAAGCATATTTATTTCTTACAATAATAAAATGTTGAAATAATTAATGCTGATTTTGAAAGCTGTTAATTTGGCATACAAAAATTATTAATAACTTTCAAACAGTTAAACAATATTAACAGTTATTATGAGTAAGAGAGAGTGCTTTAGATAGATAACATTAACAAGAACATAATATCCGTTTGAGCCAGCAAATGTTTATAAAAATTTAAATGCTAATAAAAAGCAGGATAATAGAAATTAGATTATATCACAATGCTAGTCTTTAGAAACATTAAGAGCAATATTTAATTCTTAGTTACTTAATTCATCTTAGGCCAGAGTCTTTCAATGAAAAAAAGAAGTTCCATTTAAGAGGAATTCATATCTCATGAACATGAATTCAAAGCAGATTTTCAGCTCCCCTACTTTTAAATGTCATGAGCCGGAAAAATGGCAAAAGAATGTAACAGTATCCGTGAGGATCATTTTTGATCCTGACTGTGAAAAATAGAAATGGTGCAAATACTGAAGGGAGGGCAGAAAGACAAATGAAATAGTACAGATAAATTTTCTGTTTACTTATCCACATTAAAACAATATTTTAAAGAGGCAATCTTTTATCTTTTTCAGTTGATATTGGGAAAAACTTTGAGCATTTTCAAAATGATATTTAGAGAATGCAATATTTAAAAAATATTAATTACACTTTATTTGTATGCCCCTTGTAGCTCTCTCCCTCCACCCCTCCCAATCTCTTCCTTCCTACTCCTTCTCCACGATTGCCCCTCCAATGATAGGGGAGGTCTACTTTTCCTTCCTTTTGATCCTAGTCTATTTGGTCTCATCAGGAGTGGCTGCATTGTCTTCCTCTGTGGCCTGGTAAGGCTGCTCCCTCCTCAGGGGGATGTGATCAAAGAGCAGGCCAATCAGTTCATGTCAGAGACAGTGCTTGTTCCCATCACTATGGAACCCACTTGGACACTGAAATGCCATGGGCTACATCTGTGCAGGGGTTCTAGGTTATCTGCATGGATGCTACTTGGTTGGAGTATCAGTCTCAGGAAAGACTCCTGTGCTCAGATTTTTTGGTTCTGTTGCTCTCCTTGTGGAGATCCTGTTCTCTCCAGATCTTACTATTTCCCACTTCTTTCAAAAGATTCCCTGCAATCTGCCCAAAGGTTGGCTGTAAGTCTCAACATCTGCTTTGATAGTCTGCAGGGTAGAGCCTTTCAGAGGCCCTCTGTTGCAGGCTCTTGACTTGTTCCCTGTTTTCTCCTTCTTCTGATGTCCATCTTCTTTGTCTTTCTGGATCCAGATTGAGCATTTTAGCCAGAGTCTTCCCTCTTGATTAGTTTCTTTAGGTGCACAGATTGTAGTAGCTCAAAGTCATTAGTCATCAAGGAAATGCAAATTAAAATGACCCTGAGATTTCACTTTACACCCATCAGCATGGCTAAGATCAAAAACTCAAGTGACAAAGCATGCTGGAGAGGATGTGGAGAAAGGGGAACCCTCCTCCACTGTTGGTGGGAATGTAAACTTGTACAACCACTCTGGAAATCAATCTGGCACTTTCTCAGACATCTAGGAATAGTGCTTCCTCAAGATCCACCTATACCACTTCTGAGCATATACCCAAACGAGGCTCAAGTACACAATAAGGACATTTGTTCAACCCTGTTTGTAGCAGCTTTATTTGTAATAGTCAGAAGCTGGAAATAACCCAGATGCCCTTCAACTAAGGAATGGATACAGAAATTGTAGTACATCTACACAATGGAATTTTACTCAGCAATAAAAAAAAAAAAAAAGAAAAGAAAATCATGAAATGTGCAGGTAAATGGTGGGAACTTGAAAAGATCATCCTGAGTGAGGTAACCCAGAAGCAGAAAGACACGCACAGTATATACTCACTCATATAGACATATAATATATAGAATGCAATTTTTAATGTATAAAATATAAAGAGTTTTAGGTATGCTTAAGATTAGGAGAACTGGGAAATAGTAAGAGCTGGAGAGGACAGGGTCTCCACAAGGAGAGCAACAGAACAAGGAAATTTGAACACAGGGAACTTCCCAGAGACTCATACTCCATCCAAGGACTATTCATGGAGATAACCCAGAACCCCTGCACAGATGTAGCCCAGGGCAGTTCAGAGTCCAATTGGGTTACATAGTAATGTAAAAAGGGACTGCCTCTGACATAATCTGATTGGCCTGCTCTTTGATCACCTCCCCCTGGGGGGGAGCAGCCTTACCAGGCCATAGTAGAGGACAATGCAGCCACTTTTGATGTGAACTGATAGACTAAGATCAGAAAGGAGAGGAGAACCTCCCCTATCAGTGGACTTGGGGAGTGGCATGCAAGCAGAGGGAGGAGGGAGGGTGGGATTGGGAGGGGAGGAGGGAGGGGCTTATGGGGGGGATGCAGAATGAATAAAGTGTAATTGATGAAAAATTAAAAAAAAAGATTAGGAGAAAATCCTTTACAAAAATTATTAAATACCTTCCTAATTTACCATTTGGCATGTGTAAGTCTGCAGAGAATAAACTCTCAGTGAAGTAGTGTTCAAGGTGACATGCAAAGAAAACACCAACAAAGAGTGTTATAGGGAACCTATTGCATATCTGAGGATACTGAACCTTTAACTCAGTCATTCATATCTTTTACTCCAAAACTATCATACTCATTTATTTTTGAAGATAAAATTGACATTTATAATATTGGCAAGTCCAGGTGATCGAATACTTTTGGGATTCAACCATGAGAATAAATGAAATATTTTTACCCAACAGATGTTATCCAGTTGTTTTCTTTTCAAATGTTTTTCTTTTTTTTTTTCTTCATGGTGTCTACTGTCTTTGAATGCTGTGCATTATTTTTCTAGCAATTGCCTTCGTTTTGATGAGCCTTTCTATTTCTTTCCTCCGCTCTGTAGACACAGAGACTCAAGGTGTCTAACTATAAACATAGTGTAGGCAGTTCAGGATCAGTTCATAACTCGAAAATGCCTTGTTGGCTTGGAATTTCTTCAAACTATGATGGTATAGAGTTGCCTTCTTTTTTTCCTAAACTTTTCTTGGAGTTAACGCAGGAATCCAGACTCTGGTAATATCCTAGATATCACACAAAACCTACATCACATTGTACTTCTTATCTTTGTGAATTTCGGCATTATTGGCCACTTTTTCTGCAATGAGTGGCCAATGGCAATTTGGGGTAAAAATTTATCCATGAGGACAAACAAGAAAAAAACAACCCCTTATTTTATTTTGTCCCAGAGAAAAACAAATGAGTGGGAGGAAACAGTTATAAGTTGGAGTGTTTCCATTAAAGGAAGAACACATTAAAAGTGTGAAATTATATCATTATGGTCTCATGTGTTCATCAGTGCAGAATCTGATCCCCAGCACAGTAGTAGAAATGGCCGTTTTAATAAGTAAATAATTATTCCACTTTATTCCTGCCTGTGTGTGAATGCTTTCAAGCCTCCTCTGAGAACTGAAGTTTTTCAGGAGGTAGTAGCTGGTGTCTGATTCTCTGTGATACTCTAGAGAACTATCATGGCTTCCAGGTTATTGACCCCGTTCTGCTGACAGGTTGTGGCCACTCCCAGTTCTGAGGCAATCACTCTTCCATACATATTAACATATGGCTCTGTGATAGACTCACAACCTCACCCACCCCCATCATTCATAGTGAGCAAGTAGTCTTCAACAAAGAGTTTTTACCCTTGGTAAAGCAATGTGGGTGGAGCTTCAATGAAAATGAAAGATCTGAGCACCTTGTGGCTACCTTAGTTACTTTTCCCCCTACCTGGGATAGTATCTGCAGTAGCTTGGTTCTAGGACAAGAAAAATCAAAGCTCTCCTTAAACCTGTGATACTGAAGAACAAACTTGCTGCCAGTGTCACTGTTTGCATTTTTTTCTTGTCCCATCTCTTTGTTGCCATCAGACATGAAAATGTCCCCTGTTAAAGGGTGTAAAATGCACTGACCATATGCCAGTTACTTCTTATGGTACTTGAAACATAAAGAAATAGAAGAATGTCAAATGGAAATAATATACAGCCCATAATTCTATCATCATCACTAGTATTGACTTTCACTTCTCGCTTTCATGGTACATTAACTTCTTTTCTTGCTTTCCATTCATATTCTACACTAGAGTTCCATGTAGTCCCCTTTAATGTGCATTGTGATCTCTAATTCTGTTTATAATATTTATTTCTTAGACTCCAACATCGTTCATCTTCCATCTCTCTGCCAGATGACTGAGATGGTGGGACTCTGCATTCCTTTTATTATGCAGACACATAGCATCCTGAAATAACTCTAGTCATATTTACTGTTGTTTTCCTATCCATAACGAATCTGGGGCTTTGTTTATACCTATATTTCTAAACATGAATCCATCACGTGTTATTCCCAGTGTGTAGAATTTTGATCTTGCATAGCACTGTGGAAGAAATAAGCCATCATTCATCCACAAATACCCAGATTAAGAAAAATGTAGAGGTTCCTTGCATGACAAAAATGCATGACCAACAAATTAACAAATAGGTGATGTTTATCTTCACATGTAAATTCTCCAAAAACATGCACCAACATTCTCTATATACAGCTGCACTTTAGTTAGTAACTACAAAAAACAAACAAACAAACAAAAAAAAACATATGATTCTTAAATTGTTGAGGATGTCAATGTAAAGAACCGGCTTAGGATATCCCTGTTTCTGTACTGTTGTCACCAAGGTTGGCTTTCTTTGCATCTCAACAGTTGGCATGACACTTGGAGCAGTTTTACCTGCCAATTTTAATTTGTGCTTTTTGAGATCAGCAACCTTACACAGCATGCAATCATTTAAGGTTTTCATAAGCAGAGCAGGAGAATTAAGACTCAAGAAACCACAAGAGTAAATGATATATTACGTGCTGAATTGTCAGCTGCAGTTTTAAATGCTCTTTGAAACTAAGAGAGTGGCACTTCATCCTGTGCAGTAGGTGAGAAAAGAACAAAATTGTGGGTAGAAAGTCTGGGTAGGATTTGGAATTAGAGAACAGGGAGAGTGCTTGAGTTTTCCAGGTAGAGCTAGGGAAAAGATTCGGGTGGAGGAGATGAGATGTGCATATGGGAGACTTTTCATTACTTGAGCAAGGCTGATAGGTGAGAAACATCATTCAGGTGGAACCTGCCTTTGTGTCAAAGCTTTGCTGGATGTATCTAGCAATTGTTTTAAAGAAATGGTGTTGGAGAAAGCAAAGGGAAAAGGAAAGGCATGTGGGCAGTGAAAGTAGCATGGGAACCCCTTCTTTTTCTATATGGAATCACCATTAGCTAAATCACGGTACTTTCTTGTTGATGGAGAAAGACTATTTTTAGAGTCAGCCCATCAGACACTCTACACATAACTGTTTTGTATTTAGACACCATGGGGAAGTGAAAAGGGTTAGAGAAGTCATTTGCTAATTGTGCATCAAAGCAGAGATATTGAGCAAAAGACAATGCTGATAGAAGTTTCATGACTCAACCACTCTCTAATCACAGTAGAGGGGACCATACTCTCTATGATTCTCAAAGCTCATTGGACTCTTTCTTTCACCCAAATAATAGGGAGTGAATTCTGTCATCTGCAACAAGAAGTCTGTGTATTAGAAGCTTCTACCACAGTCAGACTTCCTATTAATTTATTTAAAATATTTCTGATAGGAACTCAATGGCAGCCTCCCCACCCCACAAGGGAGGAGCAGTCCTGCTAGGCCACAGAGGAAGACTTTGCAGCCAGTCCTGAAGATTCCTGATAAAACAGGGTCAGATGAAAGGGGAGAAGGTCCTCCCCAATCAGTGGACTTGGAAAGAGACAGGGAGGAGATGAGGGAGGGAGGGTAGGATTGGGAGGGAATAAGGGAGTGGGATACAGCTGGGATATGGAGTTAATAAAATGTAACTAATAATAAAAAATAAAATTTAATTAAAAAAATAAAAATAAATAAAAGAGCCTTGAATATATACTTGTTTTACTGCTTTGGGAATTAATTTATGTTTCTTCCTACATATACAACATACGGTAATGCCATTCCATAACGCCGCCAGGACTTACTGTGACACACAGAATAAAGCATAGACATGTATGATACTGGAATTAAGTAATTTAAAGAGAGATAGTATTATCAATAGAAGTATGCTGTGCCTATATAACCTCATAATTACAACCTAATAATTGTATTTAAGATTTTTAAATATCAGCATTCTCCAAAAGCAATAATTATTACATGCACAAATGGCCATGGTAATATGAAATAATTAGAGTATAGTAAAGTAATCTATGAGTGAATCAATAATCATTTATGGAGCTCTTTGTACAAAAAAAAAAAAAAAACACTTGGCTCACATAAAGACTCCAACACTTTACAGTGCAGCCATCAGTTTCAGGGCACACAACACTCCAGCTATGGCTTCATGTTAACTAAAACAAGGGGCGAGGCACTGCTTTAAAAGGGAAGAGAGAGGTGTTCTGTCTAGCCATATTTCTTGTCAGTTTTGCAAGTTAGAAACAGTATTCTGAATCTCAAAATTGTAATTTTTTTAAAGCGATAGAGATAATATTTGAGATGTCATCAGTTCTAAAATGGCATTTCTCATTAAATTTTACACACTCAATATATATAGTTCCTTAAGATGTGTAGATGTTGCATCTACTTAATTTTAGTGCACAACATGTTTTGCTGTTTGCTAGGGTTTATAATAAAGTATATAAAAAACTAAATGAATAAATAACTTAAATGGAAAAAATGTGGCTTTTCTCAATTCAGTCTCCTTCAAAGGATTCAGGGTGCTTGATCAGTGTAATTTAACTTCTGAGCCAGCTTTGCCCCAGAGATAAAGTTAAGAGAAGAGCCATCACCAGCACCAGTTGGGATGGGAGTGCCTTGACTGCCCGTGGACCAGTATTTGTTGTGGATAGAGGAAGCCACGACATTCTCTCATTTCCTAGCTGCAGTTTCTCCCTCAACACCCCTGGAATAATTTGGATTCTTACTTCACCCTCCTTCCCAGTCCCCTGGGACCTGGACACATAATTTTGGTTTCTAGCCCCATGGATCAGACCCTCAGCTGAAGGACCACTTGCAGCCACTATGATGCCATCCACCTGATGGTCATCAGGGCTGCTGCTTGAACTTCCTGCTACCTGTCCCAGAAGGCACTGCTGCACACACTTAGACATGGGCATCACCCCACATCAAGCCTGAAGTAAGAACACATCTTGAACCATCAGAATGAATATAGCTAGCTGTGGTGGTCAAGGAGCAATCACATTAAACCACCAGTATTTATTGTTTTCTATGTGCTGAGTATTCCCCTTAATACATAAATGTGCCCCTTATTTGTGCATATTATTTCAAAAATTAGCTTACTCAAAATATCAGAGCTAATATAGGGTGAGCCATGTTCTGAGCCTAAGAACAAATTCTTAGTGATCTTTCATACAAATTCATGCCTGATATGTGATCAAGGATTCAGTCCTTTCAACCAAGAGGCTGATCAGTGAGATGCTTTTATTTCTTCTCTGTTTTATTTGTTACCTTTTCCCCCCTTTTCATTGTTTGATATTTTATACTTGCAAAAGGAGTGTTCTAATTAAATCCAACCCCACACTCTCAAATTCTGTCCCTGCATTCCTGCCACCTTCCCTTTCCAACTTCAAACACACACACACACACACACACACACACACACACACATGCACACACAGCTAGTGCACTAAATTCTGGTTATATGTGCAATAGGTGTTGGACCATAAACTGGAATATGGGCAGCCCCTCAGGGACCATGTCCCTGCAGAGAAATGATTTTCCATTTCCCTGAAATTATCAGGTGCCAATAATTTCTCAGACAGGGACTGGGGCATCATGCCTTCTTGGCATAACCCATGCCAAGATTTTGGCTGGCTTGATCTGTGAGTTGACTCACAAACTTTTTGATGCCTTATGTACAAAGAACCTGTCCTGTCAACACTATGGTTTTGCTGAAGAATTCCAGTATTTCTGGCTCTTACAATCTTTAAAAAAAAACAATTTTTTAATTGAAACAAAATTATTACCATCATCCCTCCGCCTTGTTACTCCCTCCAAGCCCTCCCAGCTAGCCTTCCTGGAAACACTCCCATAGCCCCTCCCAATTGCAAGTCAATAGCCTCTTTATCTTTAATTATTGGTAAATATAAACAAACAAAATTTTCCAAGTCTGTTTTTGCTGCTGGTATGTATATAATTTCAAGGCTGGTAATTTTGTTTTCCACAACCAGTTACAATCTTTCTTCTCCTTCCTTCGCAATGATCTCTGAGCCTTGTATGAAGAAAGTATGAGCTATACGTCCCATTTAGGGCTCATAACTCCAGTATTTTTTATTAGCTGTGTTTTGGCCAGATGTGGATTTCTGAGTAATGAAAAGAAGAAGGAGGAGGAGGAGAAAAAGAGGAAGAAGAGCCTTCTTTGATGAAGGTTGAGAGATTCACTAATTTTTGTGTACAAAAATAGGAATGTGGTGGGGAATCTATTGCTATGTCCATTTAGCTTAATGATAGTATTAAGTTCCCTTAAAGGTTCCATGGCCTATTCATCAGTAGGTTTTTGGCCTAGTAAATTGTATCAGGCGTAAGTCCTACCTTGCAAAATGAACTTTAATTTCAAGGGCAAATTAGTTGGCTGTTGCCACAGCACTCATGCCACTCCTGAATCTCCTAGGCTGCCTTGTCAGGCTAGTTGTTGGCATACTTCACATGGTTCACAGCTAAGAAATGAATGTTGATTAGTCTTATACTCAGCAGTTTACACAGAACCGTTTACCACTATGAAATCTACCCAGTAGAGATGAAGCTGCCAGGTAATTGCATCCATTATTTTTCATTGCTCTAGGACTCAACTCTTTGTTGTCTTCTGCAATAAGGCGTTACCACTAAGCACCAGAAGGATGCCAAGGTCAATGATAACACCCTACCATACTTGTAGGTGTACGGAACCCCACTTACAAACAACATTTAAAGAACAATCCATACTTTCCTGTGAAAATACATATATATGGAGAGAGAGACACAGAGACATGTATGTATGTATGTATGTATATATGATGTATGTATGTACAATGTATGTATCTGGAAGAGGCATTCTCTCCCACTCTCCATTCTTTTATACATGTATACATTTTAGTAATCTTTTACATTAGTAGGTTTCTATAGAGCTTTCTCAATGTCCTTTGATGTTAGTTACCTTTTCCACGCTCCTTTATCTACATTGACCTCCCGTGGTTTATTTTGGCTCCAAGTTTTCTAAAACAGTCCACCTCTAAAGGAACAGTTTGGTAGGACTATCTCTAGACAGCTGGTTACAATGCATCTGCAGTGAGGAGTCAGAGCAATGAATGTAGGTGCTTAATCGCTTGCACTGTTTATTAAGACTGGAACTTTATTGCATGGGATGATTTCAACCACATTTAACATGAGTCTTCTATCCTAGTAAACCTTTTGGGAAGCATTTTCACAGACATAGCCAGTTGTGTGATTCTACCATAACACTAAATCCAATCAAGTTGACAAGATATACCATCAGGCTTATTAAGAAATTTACTACTGTAATAGAATTCACAAATGAATATAATTAATATAATATACAGCAAATAACCTCTTTTATTTTTAAATTGTTTCTATAAAAATACTTGATTGTTTGCATAATTCAGTAAAACAAGTTTTGTACTTAATTAATTACCAAAATATTTGATTAAATTTTGGCCTGAAGGTTTTTTTTTTTTTTTAAATGATGGTATAAACCTCCTAAATTAACAAGCAGTGTGATTTCAGTGTGATCCATTATATCTGGTCTCTGAGTAGATGAGGAAGTTACATGAGTGAAAGTAATAATCTAATAAGTATCTAATATTTTCAGGAATGTACAATATGCTGGTTTTAGAGCGATGGAGCTGACCAACTTCCTGCATGACCAGATCCCTGTATCTTGGTTCTATTATATAGGTTGAACATCTAAATAAATATAAGAAGCAGCCTTTGTCAGCCAGCAAGTGCTCAATTCAGTGAGCATGTTGCTCAGGACAGCTTCCGTAGATAAATATTCTGTTGGTTAGGGAACAACAGAGTATTTCCGGGCTCTTCCCTTCCTCCCTGAATAACCCTGTATACTAACCCACTCACATACAGAGTCCTCTTTTTAAGATGATTCTAAGATGACTTTAAAATTAACTGGTATTCAAGAAACCCACATGTAGTAGTTACCTGTCTATAGATGTGAGAAAACAAAATTATCTAGCCAAATTAATAGAAAAAAATAGTTTATTTGACTTACCATTCCTGGGTGCTCAAGTCCATAGGACAGGTAAGTCATTGCAACAAGCAACAGGCATGAAGGGCAAAGCAGGAAGCTGAGCGCTTACATCTTCAACGACAAACAATAAGGGAAAAAGCAGACTGGAAGGAGGACTTGGTATGAAGTTTAAAGCCCACCCTCAGAGACATACTACCTGAGGCCAGCCTGTACCACTTGCCCCAACTTAACTTCTAACTAGAGAAGGACTCCTCAAATAAGTGAACCTATGGGAAAATATTTCATTTAAAATAATACACCAAGTAACAGCAATATTGTGATAAATATTTTTGTATTGTATATAACACACATATATTTAAATTTTATTGTATTTTTATATATTACAGTTTATTCACTTTGTATCCCAGGGGTAGCTCCCTCCCTCAACCCCTCCCAATCCCAATCCCACCTTCCTTCCTTCATTTCCTCCTATGTCCCTCCCCCAGTCCACTGATAGGGGAGGTCCTCCTCCCCTTCCCTCTGGCCGTACTCTATCAGAAGATATGAGAAGATGGAAAGATCTCCCATGCTCATGGCTTGGCAAGATTAACATAGTAAAAATGGCCATCTTACCAAAAGCAATCTACAGATTCAATGCAATGCCCATCAAATTACCAACACAATTCTTTACAGACCTGGAAAGGAAAATTCTCAACTTCATATGGAATAACAAGAAACCCAGAATTGCTAAAACAATCCTCTACAATAAAAGATCTTCTGGAGGTATCTCCATCCCTGATCTTAAGTTGTACTATAGAGCAACGGTTTTAAAAACTGCATGGTACTGGCATAGAAACAGAATGTTGGATCAATGGAACCGAACAGAGGACCCAGAAATAAACCCACACACTTATGGACACCTGATCTTTGACAAAGACGCCAAAACCATACAATGGAAAAAAGATAGCATCTTCAACAAATGGTGCTGGTCTAACTGGATGTCTACATGTAGAAAAATGAAAATAGATCCATACTTGTCACCCTGCACAAAACTGAAGTCCAAGTGGATCAAAGACCTCAACATAAAACCAGACACATTAAATCGGCTTGAAAAAAAAGTGGGAAATACCCTAGAACTCATTGGTACAGGGGGAAACTTCCTGAACAGAACACCAACAGCACAGACTCTAAGAGCAACAACCAATAAATGGGACCTCATGAAACTGAAAAGCTTCTGTAAAGCAAAGGACACCGTCATCAAAACAAAGCGACCACCTACAGATTGGGAAAGAATCTTCACCAACCCTTTATCTGACAGAGGACTCATATCCAGTATATATAAAGAACTAAAGAAGCTGAAAAGCAGCAAACCAAGTAATCCACTTAAAAAATGGGGAACAGAGCTAAACAGAGAATTCTCTGTAGAGGAATACCGAATGGCAGAGAAGCACTTAAAGTAATGCTCAACCTCATTAGCCATTAGGGAAATGCAAATCAAAACAACCCTGAGATTTCACCTTACACCCATGAGAATGGCCAAGATCAAAAACTCAAGTGACAACACATGCTGGAGAGGTTGTGGAGAAAGGGGAACCCTTCTCCACTGCTGGTGGGAATGTAAACTTGTACAACCACTCTGGAAATCAGTCTGGCGCTTTCTCAGACAACTAGGAATAGCGCTTCCTCAAGATCCAGCCATACCACTACTGGGCATATATCCAAAAGAGGCTCAAGTACACAAAAAGGACATTTGCTCAACCATGTTTGTAGCAGCTTTATTTGTAATAGCCAGAAGCTGGAAACAACCCAGATGCCCCTCAACTGAAGAATGGATGCAGAAATTGTGGTACATCTACACAATGAAATATTACTCAGCAATGAAAAATAAGGAAATCATGAAATTTGCAGGTAAATGGTGGGATCTGGAAAGGATCATCCTGAGTGAGTTGTCTCAGAAGCAAAAAGACACACATGGTATATACTCACTCATATAGACATACAACATAGGACAAACCCACTAAAACCTGTGCATCTAAAGAAACTAAGCAAGAGAGAGGACCCTAACTAAAACGTCCAATCCCCATCCAGAAAGGCAAAGAGGATGGACATCAGAAGAAGAAGAAAACAGGAAACAACCTAGGAACCTACCACAGAGGGCCTCAGAAAGCCTCTGCCCTTCAGACTATCAAAGCAGATGCTGAGCCTGATGGGCAACTGTTGGGCAGAGTGAACGGAATTTTAGGTAAGAACTGGGAAATAGTAAGAGCTGGAGAGGACAGGGTCTCCACAAGGAGAGCAACAGAACAAGAAAATTTGAACATAGGGAACTTCCCAGTGACTCATACTCCAACCAAGGACTATTCATGGAGATAACCTAGAACCCCTGCACAGATGTAGCCCAGGGCAGTTCAGAGTCCAATTGTGTTACATAGTAATGTGAAGAGGGACTGCCTCTGACATAATCTGATTGGCCTGCTCTTTGATCACCTCCCTCTGGGGGGGGGGTGCAGCCTTACCAGGCCACAGTAGAGGACAATACAGCCACTTTTGATGTGAACTGACAGACTAAGATCAGAAAGGAGAGGAGAACCTCCCCTATTAGTGGACTTGGGGAGTGGCATGCAAGTAGAGGGAGGAGGGAGGGTGGGATTGGGATGGGAGGAGGGAGGGGCTTATAGGGGGATGCAGAATGAATAAAGTGTAATTGATGAAAAATTTAAGAAAAAAAGGGAAAAAAATAATTTAAGAACCTTAAATGACTTTCAAAATTGGAGGAAAACATGGAGTTAGTCAGATCTCATCAGGACTGGCTGTATTGTCTTCCTCTGTGGCCTGGTAAGGCTGCTCCCCACTCAGGAGAGAGGATGATCAAAGAGCCAGCCACTGAGTTCCTATCAGAGACAGTCCCTGTTCCCATTAGTAGGGAACCCACTTGGAGACTGAGCTGCCGGTAAGGTATCGAAGGAGATGCTGAGACTCGTAGCCAAAATTTGGACAGAGTGCAGGGCATCTTATGAAAGAAGGAGGAGCTAGAAAGAGCTATAATAAGTATTTTAATTTAAAAAGTCAGTGAATAAAAATCTAATTGAGCAGGGACAATGTTCCCCTATCCTTTCTTTAATTCTTCATGCACTTTGATATCATTATGCATGTTTCTTCCTTTGTCTCATCTCATGGCATCTCCGTTCTGCAGTTAATCTTTGGTTGGCCACGATGTAATGTGACCCCTTCTCTGATTTTGCCAAATGAAACAAAGGGGTATAGACGGCTTTGGATAGGCATATGGCCTAACCCCTTCCCTACTTTTAGTCTAATTAATGAAGTATATGACGTCCTAGAGGGGTTTACGCGGCATAAAAGGGCAAGTAGTTAACTTGAAGATAGTTTGTAGGTTTATGTTCCACAAATATATCCTAACTTCTAATAACATAATTGTCACAAAACTCTCTTTTCAAGTTTCTTTCCAATTATATAAAGCTACACAACAAATTGTGAGCATCATTCTACTGTGTTAATCAATAGACTTAAAAGAACAACATCATGGTGCAACCAGGGCCAGACAAGAGTGCAGGAGGTCCGAGAACATCTGAAACCATGAGGCCACAGCTACGGTTAGGGATCACTCCTAGAAGAATCAATAAAGCCAGAATAGGTAGAACATGATTCTAATCTCAGTATTCAGGGGTAAGAGCCCAGAGGTGTTTGCATGTCTGAAGCTAGCCTGCCGTATATGATGAGTTCCAGGGCAGCCATCAAAATACAATAAAACTGTATCATCATCATTGTCATCATCATCATCATCATCTGCTGCTGCTGCTGTTGCAAAGAACTGAGATTCTGGCCAGGCAGGACTGCCCACTTTTTTAAAAAAAATACCACAGTTGCATCATCATTATTATTATTAATTACAATTTATTCACTTTGTATCCCAGCTATAATCCTATCACTTGTCTCTTCCCAGTCCCCTTCCCTACTCCTTCTCTTTCTATGTCCCTACCCATGGCCGCTGATAGGGAAGGTCATGCTCCCCTTCTGTCTGACCCTAGCCTATCAGGTCTCCTCAGGACTGGCAGCATTGTCTTCCTCTGTGGCCTGGCAAAGTTGCATCCCCCAAATGGGAGGTGATCAAAGAGCCAGCCACTGAATTTTTGTTTGAGTTTATATTTGGGATAGCCCCTGTTCCACTTACTAGGGATTTTAATTAGAGACTGAGCTTCCCATGGACTATTCACAGATGATGTGATAGTAGTATTCATGAGTGACCCTAAAATTCTACCAGAGAACTCCTGCTGATAAACACCTTCAATAAAGTAGCAGTATACAAAATTAACTAAAAAAAAAAAAAAATCAGTAGCTTTCCATTGTATAAAAGTCAAAAGGGCTGGAAAGAAATTAGGGAAACAACATCCTTCACAATTGCCACATATGACATAAAGTACCTTGGTGTGTCTTTAACCAGGCAAGTGAAAGACCTGTATGAAAAGAAAATCAAGTTCTGAAGAAAGAAATCAAAGAAGATATCAGAAGATGGAAAGATCTCCCATGCTCATGGATCAGTAGGATTAACATAGTGAAAAATGGCCATCCTTCCAAAAGCCATCTACAGATTCAATGCAATTCCCATTAAAATACCAACACAATTCTTTACAGAACTTGAAAGAACAACCCAGAATTGATGACTGCTCACTCTTTTAAAGATATCTTTTATTTTTATTAATTACAGTTTATTCACTTTGTATCCCCCCTGTACCTCCCTTCCACCTCCCTTCCCAAGCCCACCCTCCCTCTTCCCCACCCATATCCCTCTCCCAGTCCACTGAAAAGAGAGGTCCTCCTCCCCTTCCCTCTGATCCTAGTCTATCAAGTCTCATCAGGAGTGGCTGCATTATCTTCTTCTGTGGACGGGTAAGGCTGCTCCCCCCTTAGAGGGGAAGGTGATCAAAGAGCAGACCAGTCAATTCCTGTCAGAGACAGTCCCTGTCCCCATTACTATGGAACCCACTTGGATACTGAACTGCCATGGGCTACCTCTGTGCAGGGATTCCAGGTCATCTCCATGAGTGGTTCTTGGCTGGAGTATCCGTTTCAGAAAGGCCTCCTGTGCCCAGAATTTTAGGATCTGTTGCTGTCCTTGTGGAGCTCCTGTCCTCTTCAAGTCTTACTATCTCTTACTTCTTTCAGAAGATTCCCTGTACTCTGCCTAATGTTTGGCTATGAATCTCAACACCTGCTTCGATACCCTGCAGGGTAGAGCCTTTCAGAGGCCCTCTGTGGTAGGCTCCTGTCCTGTTCCCTGTTTTCTCCCTCCTCCGATGTCCATCCTCTTTGCATTTCTGAATGTGAATTGAGCATCTTAACCAGAGTCCTCCTTCTTGATTAGCTAGACTGCTCACTTTTAACCCCCACACCTTAGAGACAGGGTCAGGTGGGTGTCTTTGAACAAAACAGAATGTAAATTTAAGGTTAGTTATTTATTTATCATGAATCAGTTAGAATTTGTTCTTTTATAATTTTTGCAGGAAGAATACAAGTTGAGTCAGAATCCTGGGTAATATAAAACCTATGTGAAAAATAAAGACCCCTACCTTTAAGTGTCAAGGATCCATATATCACAGACCCATTGAGGAAGAAAGGGTTCTCTTTGAAAAGCCCACAAATCCATTAGAAATATATATAACTGAAAAAAATGATGCCTCTGAGTTTCTTTCTTTTTTATTATTTGTTATTTCAAGGAAGGGATTCTTTGTGTAGCCCTGGCTGTCCTGGAATTTGCTTTGTATACCAGGCTGACTTCAGAGATCCACCTGCCTCTGCCTCTCACATGCTCAGATCAAACATGTATGTCACCATACCCAGCTCCCTCTGATTTCCTAAAACATAAATTTTAACACTAATATGTCAGTAATATTTGCCAAACAAGCGATCGCCTCTTCTTAATCTCTGGATGTCAGAGCAGAACACAGAAGCTCTTGGGAGACAGGAAAAATGAGATGAGATGGAAAGGAAGGTACCAAGCTGCTCATCACTTTCAATCTTAATGGCGAATTCCAGATTCCCAGTTTGCTGGGAATGGTTTCTTCTCTTTTAAAATTTATTTATTTATACAAATTAAATCCCTATTACAGCCCTCTCTCTCCTGTCCTTGTGAGGCAAATGCCATTTAGGGAAATGCAGATCTGGTTACTTCCCAGGTGCGTTTTCTCTCACGCCATCTTGGCATTTCTGCCTAACTCTGCCCCTTGTATCAACACTGTGGCATGTCCTCAAAGCAATTTGTCCTATTAAAATTCTACTCAAAGTCAGGACTTATGCCCTTGGAAGGGGTTATAAATAAGATACGAGCAAACTGCAATGGGATATGGCTTCATCTATCTGTTTATGGTTATGGTTATGGTTGTACTTATAATCATCTCTTGTGTGGCTAAAGTATGTCTATCATCTTTCTATTATCTATCTATCATACAGCAATAATCTAGCTATCACCCATCTGTTCTATAGAATGTAGGGTCTCATCAGTATACCAGGCTGGCCTTGTTCTCATCATCCTCCTGCCTCAGCTCCAGAGGGCTGGGATTACAGGCATAAGTTATCCTGCTTGGTTTGCTCCATTGTTTTGACTACTGAAATATTAATGCTACTGCTGTTAAGTGAATAAAAGGACTAAGCTCATTACTGACTGCCTGGAACTAGGTCTTTCACAGCATGCATTACAGAAAAATGTTTCCAGATGATCTATGGAGAAAGTCTTTCTTTAACCCTTTTCTACCAACAAAACTGTCTCTATTGAACCACAAGCTGTAACCCTGACTGATAAAGATGACAGTCTCTATTGTGTTGGATAGGTTGTATTTTGTATGAAACTCAGTAACTTTATTCTTTAAATCAGCCAGGAACATAATTGCCCAACGTGAAAGACCCTGTGTGCTAAGACAGTGCCACATAGGGACACAAACGTGCAGCAACCTCAGAAAAACAACATCTTGTACCTTCTGTGTAGTATACACTGCTTTTCTCAAGGTATTGACGTGACATGATGGGATGAAGGATACGTTTTTACAAAGAGAGACAATGCTAATCTCCTGAATTGAGTACCTTCGACTACAAGGTTTATTTTTGCGGTTAATGGGTTTGCCTCTGAGTAGTTTACAAAGACAAAGGCAGAGAAAATGCATATGCTAAATAGGTTATTTTTTTCTGTCTGAATATTTACAAATTGAGAGATGAAGAACAAACATTTCCATCTGATTTGGGCTGTGATTATACCATAACCCAAATTGAAGTGTCTGCAGAAATGGATTGGGTGAGCATCTTGCTTGTCAGTCACATCACTTATTTCATATAGGGTGAGATGAGGGCCCTCACCCGAAACAGGAAAAGAGCTTCCTTCATGTGAAGACCTCTCATTACCTCAGCAGCACTAGGTGAGGAGCAGGTGAGGCTCTGTTCAGCAGCAGTGGGGATACCCTTTGCCTTGTGCCAGGAGAGCATCCAAACTGAAGTGAATGATTAGTAAGTAAGTTTGAAATTGGACTGCACGCAGGAGAGAGTTGATACATATTGCTTCAACACTGCTAAAGAGCCAGGATGTAAACAAGAGCTGAAGCATTGAAAGTTTCTAGTAAGTTAAAGACAGAAACAAAAAAAGCAAAATATCTGTTGCTGCTGACTGCACAGAAGGAGATGCTCCATCCAGGAAGGCTGGGGTGTGTCTCTATGATAGATCTCTTGTTTATCATCACACATGGCCCTGGGTTCTACTCAGCCTCACAAACAAAACCAGAAAAACAAGGAGAGAGACATAGATCCTGTTCAGCTGGCAAAATGAGTTTCAGTATCACCCATGAGTCTTAGCAAATGACACAGAACATGATTAAGTTTGCTCTGACGGGAGAAGGAGGGGAATCGGTTTTTCCTTTCTTTTTCTTCAGTGTTAATCACAGAAACACAAGCAATCAGAGGTAAGAGCTCCTGAAAGGTTGAATGATTGAAAATTAGATAAACCAGGTTTATGGAATTATCTCAAATGAGAGCTAACAAGTCTAAAGTCTATAGGGCACAATTTTATTTTGTAGAATTGAAGCAAAATTTCTACTTTTCTCTGGAAACTATTTTCCCTTCTCTTTGAAGGTGTTTAACTGGCTGAGTCCCATCCATATGATTAGGTATTTTACTAATTATGTAAGTAATAATAGCATCAGCAGAGTAACTTTATGGACGAATCTAGACTGTTTTACCTGGATTTTGAGTCCACAGCTAAAAGATGCTGGGTACTGGAAAAATAAGCACTGCCTTTAGAGGATGACATGCATACATGTGTGCATGCATGCACACACACACACACACACACACACACGTACACACACAGTAACAGGGGATGTTTAAGCTTCTGCAATTGTCTTCTCTAGGACTGCAGCTGTCCTTTGTTATTACATTTTAACACTGTTATTATTTGTGGTTGTTAAGTATTCCCAAAATTACTTCTATTTTCATTATATGCTTTTCATTTATAAACCATGTCAGGATTCTCTGTTCCAACTATCTTTTGGATTTCAATGATAGGTTCTTGTACTTCAGGTTACCATTTTATCTCTTGTGCGTGTCTCCTATTTTTTCCTGTGATCACAAGGTGTCCCTTTTTTCTAAGTATGAGCTACTTCAGTTTGTCTACCATCCAGAGTACTCTGGTATGGGTTTCCTTAATTTGATTTTGGAGTTTCTTCACTGAGATAAGATGCACATTCCAATTAATTTAGGTTTTAATAAAATGCTTTATATTTCTCTAAGCATAAACTTGTCACCTGTGATATCTACTAAATAATTTTTGACTAACGTCATATACTGGGCTGTCTCTTGCATAGTATGCAACCATCCTTTTCTTCACTGATGGGCATCAGGGCTATTAGGCTAGAACACTATTCCTGTACTCCTTACTCAGTGGCAATGTGTTGTAACTCTTCTGAGTGTACTTTTAGAAAGAAAAATGAAGTGGAAGAAAAAGAGGAAGAAAGGGAAAGAAAAATTACAATGACTTGATATCAAATAAATGCAAAACCCCACAATATTTTAGGTCTTCTGGCTTAACAGATCATTAATGACTATATAGGGTTAAGCCTGAAGAAAGAAAAGAAACCTTGAAGGAATACATGGTACATCTTTACAGGTGACTTGTGGATGAGCATGCAGTGGAAGTACAATGTTCATGACCCCCAGTCCTTCCTGTGAGCCATATGACAAGCAAGAACACCAGGAGGTCAAATTCTCCAAAAACTTTTATCTCACGTATGTTTCTCCACCCTTATTCCTTCTCAGGGTGCACTGTTACAGTCAGAGAGCTGAGGAGGCCTTTCTCTTTCCAACACAAGACAGCTCTCATTATCTCTCTCTGTAGAAGCTCTCTTGGTCTTGCTTTAGAAAGTATTACAGGGATGTGATTCCAGCAAGCCTGTGAAGGACATATGCAGAGATCAAGGGCTGGCCTTTCTTGTGTTATTTTGAATGTATGAGTTACTACAGTGTATCTTAGCCCACACTTTCTGATGTACTGTACAGGTGACTACATTAATTGACCCCAGTTGTTATATAAAATGTCACAGACTGACTATTTAACCAACAGGCACCTCTTTTATCACATTATGACAGGCAAGGAAACTACGAACAAAGCGTCTGCATGCCTTTCTTCCATGGCTTCTTGCTGACTTACAGATAGCTTCATAATCTCCCTGGGCAGTCTTTTCTCTACTGGAGCATTCTTGGTTTCAAATTGTGTGTTAAATTTTCCTCTTCTTATATGGACAACTGTCATATTGGATTAGGTTTTGCCTTAAAGGCTCCATTTTAGCTTAATTACCTTTAGAAAGGCCATATTTCCAAACATAATGACATTCAGAGCCATTGAGATTTAGAGCATGAACATATGAATGTCGTGATAACACAATTGGACTCATAACAGTGAGCAAATCTCATAATATGCTTAAGATGCTGAGGAGCTCATTAGCTAGTAAAAGGAAGGGACATAGTGCATTGTTTTGGTTGTCCGCCCCTGGACTTCTACAGACAGCAGGATTTGTTTTAACGTTCCTTCATTCCAAGTCTGTTTGAGAGGGGTCTGAGAAGTAGACACTGAACCCAGTATCTGTGATCTCTGCCACACTCTCTAGCCTTTGTGACTAGAACACATAAGCAACCTCATTAAAATATTTCAAAGGAGTATACACAATGTCATCTTTAGACCAAAACATTTAAAAAATGTTAGGAACCTCATTGTCATTTTTTGTCCTTCAGTTTTTCTCTGTGTTATAAATACAAAAAAGGAGCTAGAAGATGGCACAGTGAATGAGAGTGACTTCCATATGAACATGGTGGCCTGAGTTCAGGTCTCTGTCCCTACATAAAGAACCAGAATGTCTCTATATGCTTATAGTCCCAACTCTGAATATGGAGACAAGATTGCTTAGATTAGCAAACTGAGAATAGTATGTCCTTTCCTGCCTATCTTCAGTATATATATATCTGCAGTTGTGATTGTTCTCTCTCTCACCCACTTTCTCTCCCTTTTTCTCTCTTCCTCTCTTTCCCTCTCACACTTTCACATATTGGCAGGAATATTTTTATTATTAATTATGTTTATTGAAATTTTCACGAATATAATGTATCATGATTACTTTCCTTTCTGCAACTTCTATTATCTCCCTCATATCCTCATTAACTTCCCTTCCTTCTCTATCAAACTTTTCCCCAGATTAATGACATTTGGTTTTGTTTTGCAACAAATTTAGTTAACTAGGACTGTCCATGTGAGCTTTAGACTGGAAGTGTTCACTGGAACCTGGATTTCACATTGGGTCCAAAGATGAAAGTGATGATTTCTGATCTCTGAAAGTACCAGTTGCATATAATTCATCAGAGATGGGTAGAGCCCTTCCTCACCTCAGACACCATCTCCAACAATACCTGACCCACGATGGGTACTTTCTTTTTTGTATCCGCAGATACTCCGAGTTTATGGTGAAATGACTGTGTCGTGCCCAGAAGATGACATTTTATTGCTCCATTCTCATCTCTGCCATCCATGTTCTTTCTGACACTTCTGCAATGCTCTTTGGGTCTTAGAGGAGATGGTATGAATGTCTCGTTTATCTGTCACTTATTCTCAGCACTTTGTACACATGAGTTTCTGCATCTTCTATTCTCTTGAAAAATTATCTTCTTTGGTTAAAGCTGAGACTCTAATTTGTCTACTAGTATAAACTGAGCTTGACAGTATGTTAGTTTGTCTAAACAATGGTAACAAGTAGAGTGGACCCAAAATTCTGTCAGAGAATGTGGTTACTTCTTTAACAGACTCTTCTTTTTAAACATGAGACCCATGTGAGTTGCAGAGTAGCTACATGGGTATAGATTTCTTGAGAAGCTCATGGACTCCTGCATCTTTCATGAGTACCAAGTCATCATTCTTACATGAGGCCCTTGGGATCTATATTGTTAATTACTGAAGCATAGGACTCACCTACCTTTCCTTTCAAAAAAGGGACAGGCTTTATTTGCAGTTGGATGGATATGTACATAGTGACAGAGGTAAAAAAAAAAAATAACACAAGTGTCCTGAAACCTTAGCAAGAGTGAGCTCCCTTGATTTTTGTTCTTCCCTTTTTCACTTAGCATGGATAAGTTCCAAAAAAAAACTTCACCAGCTTCAAGATTTCACCTAGGGCTGGCTGTGAATACCAACCGAACAAAACCAGCCTTTCTCCCCAGACAATTTGCACTTCAGAAAAGCATTTGGAACTAAGTTTTCATACGGTAGAAAGTAATTTAATGTTGAAAAGGTAGAGTCAAGCATATATGAATAAATGCATATCCATTGCATATTAATAATGCAATATAATAATCTACCTTTCTCACAGCGAGACGAGTCCTCTGAGCCTTCTCCAGATCTGAAGATGGCACTGAGCTCCAGGCCACTTCTGACTTTTTTTCTCCTTGTTTCTACGAAGTGTTCAGGATAGTTACAAGCAGACTCCAGAAAATCCATTTGAAATGGATCACCGACAGAGTTCTCTGAAACCTGAAAATAATTAAACAAAAATCCGTGTAGCTATATAATACCTAAAATAGTGACACAAACAATGGTTGTTTATTGTAAATAAAGAACACTAATTAGGACCATTAGTTTTGATATTTTTAAAAGGCACACTGAATGAATACAATTGAAAAATTAAAAAGTAATATGCTTTTGATTTTTGGTATTGTGGCAATAACAATGCCATTATCAGTAGCCATACAAGCAACTGAGAATGGACTGCCTATTGAGTCTACTGTAAAGAGAACTACTTGATTTACAGTCATGTGTTTAACTGAATTATGAAGCTGACCACTGTAATCTGTATGTCTGACTCTTTATTCACCAGCAGTCCACTTATTGAGGTCATGTATACTTGGTCACTCTAACACAGCTCAAGTAGCTCAGAATTTTACTAGGTAAGATAGGTGAATCACCAAAACATTACAGGAGAGGAAAAGGAAAGAATACTGGCACACACACACAGACACACAAACAAAAAGACTCATACTCCAACCAAGGACTATTCATGGAGATAACCTAGAACCCTGACAATGCAGCCACTTCTGATGAGAACTGATAGAGTAAGATCAGAAAGAAGGAGGGAAGGACCTCCCCTATCAGTGGACTTGGGGAAGGGCATGCATGCAGAAAGGGTGGGGGAGGGTAGGACCGGGAGGGGAGGAGGGAGAGGTTATGGGGGGGGATACAAAATGAATAAAGTGTAATTGATAAAAGTTAAATAAAAAATTAAAAAATCTGTCATGGTGATTGTAGCATAAAGTGTCTTTATGAGATATGACTTCTAAGAAAGGCAAAACCAAGGGCATGACGTTACAGATTAGGAATATGGACTGTCCCAAATGGTAAAAGATGTGGGTTTTTTTTTTTTTTTGTTTGTTTTGTTTGTTTTGTTTTGTTTTTGTTTTTGTTTTTGTTTTTTTTGTCATGACTAGAGAAATGATGATGTATTGTATAGGGGGAAAGATGAGATCAAGAATGCATGGAGTTTCAGGACTTTGGCATTTAATTGTGCTGGCAATGAAAAGCCATGAGAACATCTTAAGCCTAAGAGAAAAGGAAGTAGAACATAAAACTGTTGTCAAATCTGTGTTGTTCACTGAGGCCTGTGTTGCCAAGAAAATGTTAGACTGTTCCTCCTTTCCAATATCCTCAATATTAAAGATCACATTTGCTGTGTATTTATATTTTGGCTTCACAGTTGTGTTAAATTTTCTTTTGATAATCTTTATTTCCTTTTCTTTAATAACATTTTAACCATTCATGAATGTCATTAGCTCAAAAATCTATTCTATTTTGATATTTGATTACAGACAATTATAAATATTTGTCTACAACTGTTCAATAGTAAGTGTTGTTGAAATTCCATGCATTTGTGTTTGTGATGATTTTTCTATGTCAAGGGGGAAATACCAGGTCAGAGGAATGATTCCTTCCCCTCAGTGAAATCTGTGCTTACAATGAACATTCAGTGAGCTTCAACTAAAAATTCCTGAGAAAAGATCAAAGCCTATACTTACCGGTTGACTTACAATACAATCTGGACTTCAATGTCTGAACAAGTAAAATATGTGTACAAAGTGCAATAGTGATCTCAGAAGACAAATTGTGAGACTTGGGAAAGAAAACACAGTTAAATTATTAGAGGTATCAAATCAGTTTTAATAGCTCTCACAATGCCAACAATAACAAGGGCAAAAACGAAGAGAGCAATATTGATTCATCCAGCAGTAACACATTGGGGAAATGTCCTTCACTTTTCATGCTCATGAAACTAGAATATCTTCTTCACTGTTGTAAGTACAGAGATGTTTACTACCTTAATTATGCTGTATTTGGTGACTGCTACTGCCTCCTTATATTTGGAAGGACATTTAGCACATGCAGGTGGTAAAAATAGTAGTCCACACCATTGGATGCCAATCTGAGTTCATCACTGTTTTTACCATGTTTCATATCAAAGAAATAGACAGGAACATAAATTTGATTTCCTCCTTTGGATTAATTTTCTTGTTTAATTACAGGAAGTAAAAATTCACCCTTATACTTACAGAAATCCATATGCTATTCTCTTAGATTTGATTCTGGTCTATAAGATGTAAAATTCACTCAGTGATTTCTTGGGACAGTTTTGCCAAATGATGAAGTTGAGTTATAATCAAAAAAGATACAAGCTGCAGCCACCTATCTAAACCATATTTGTGCACCCAGAAATTTTATGCACAAATGTGGCTTTCTCAATTACCATGAAGGTTGAAACAAGTATGCTGCATCAGTATAGGCACATAAAAATGACAGGCACTAAAATGCCAACAGTAGAAGCAGCACCTTTCTAATATATGTTCTCTGCTCATTGAGATAATTATCAGGGTGTTCTTGAGAGAATATGATTTGTACACACTCCAGGCATGTTCTTTCAGCCCTTGAGAGGAGGGTAAAATACCTTCATCAAATTTCTTCTCCTTCAAATCACCCTAAAATATAGTCTCTAACCTCTGATAAATATTTATCAAGTTGCCCATGCACTCACAGCTAATTTCTGAACACCTACTGTGTATTAGTTTCATATTAGCATATGTAGATAGCAGTTCCCCTTGTTAATGATTGCCCTTTCCACTTTTTAGGGAATACCAGTCATGTAAGTAAAACACATACTAAATATATTACAGGAAGCATACACAGAAGACCGTATGGAAGGCTTTCATTATCTGGGGTAGGAAGCAAACCTTTACAGGGAAGTAATACTTAATATGATTCTTAAAATATGAGTGATTTCATAAGCACACAATATGAAGAAACTTTCCTAAGTCAGATTCAAATGAGGAAATACATGACAGAGTATGGGATATCCAGACAAACTACTAAGTGGTATTACCAAATATGGAATGTCCACTGTAGAAATTTTAGGTAGGTAATCAGATGTACAGGACCTGTAATAGGGTAGTACAGGTCATCTAGATGATCTATTTTTGGCTCTCCAGATGAGACTTGAGGCATAAACCAGTTACTTAGAATGTGTGTGTTTCTTCTTGTTCTGTAACTGAAGAACACCTAAATAGTGTTCTGTATTTGGGCTTTCTTCTCACTCTTCATGATAAGCAGGATTTTCAAACAAAGACCCTTCAATTCTGCATTAGCCCAGGATTTGTCATTTTATATGCATTTGTATCTTGCCAGTGTCACCAAGATTGGATCCAGGTATATGAGGTCACCTTTATAAAAACAAAAATAACAGAATAGATGACAGGATTTTGCACTGCTTGAAGACAACACCCATAGGTTGATGATCAATACAAAACCAAAACTTCACACTGGCATAACACCCAGGTACCTTGTCACATACTACTATATGTTACATTATTTATCTATAAAATGGATAAAATAATATTATCATCATCTTACTGAGATTTTTTGAGGCATGTAGTGCAAGGTGAATATTGGTTTATTTCTTCATCATCATCCTAATCATCATCATCATTGTTATCATTATTAGTAGTAGTATTTTTCTGAGACAAGCTCTCATGCATTCCTGGCTCCCTTCAAATTCCCCAGCTAGTTGAATATGATGTTGAACTTCTGACACTTCTACTTCAACCTCTAAATAGTTATCATTTCTAGCCTGCAACATCATTCCCAGTTTATATGGTGCCAGGGATGGGACCCACTGCTTTCTGAATGCTAGGCAAGTACTCAAGAAACTGCTGCACACATACTTTGTTTATTATTAAGTATAGATGGTGAGACACTTCTTCCTAGAAAACAGATAACTGGATCAATGCTGCTGTTTCTGGAAATCTCATTTATACCATCATGTCTAACATTTCAGCCAATGCATTGTCAGCATACAAAGACACTAAGCTGAACTTTACTAACTGGTTAGCTGAGATTTTATCTAAACATTTTGATTATCATGAACTTGAGATAAAATGAAATGATCCATATTAAATACTGGTCAAACCCCTTTTATACAATTGCTTGAATTCTTAATGACATTAACATTCTTAAAATTCACATACAAAATGTAATGACCTCTCTTCCACTAGTAAATACAGGAATCCCAGCATGGAATTGCATTAGCTGAAATAAGTATTTGATCTCTTCAGCCAAAGTCCATTTTTTTTCTTCCATCCCCAAAGCCTTGAAGTGTATTACACCACTGGCAGATTCCCACATAGGTAGGGGGATGAATAGTTCACTTCTGTAATTAATAACTATTAAAGCAGTTTGACTGATCCTATCTTTGGGCTTCTGAATCTCTTCCATGCAGGTGTGTATTAATGGAATTCATTGAATTCATATATTTCAGCAGATATTAATTTACAATCTCTTATAAGATCTGTCAGAAACGGCATGAGATGCAGGGCTGTCTCAGGGCTTTGTGGATCAAGCTGGGCCACTGACCTCAGAAATGCGCAGCTGTGAGTGACTGCAGCCAACTGTCAAGGCCATGGCGATCATCGTCAGAGGTACACACCATTATTCACATCTATTATCGAAGACAGCTGAACTAGGTATGAACAGCCTTAAAAGACAAGTGTGTGGGAGTTACCACATTACATTGACCACATAAAACAGAGAGGTTGATATATAAAATATACGGAAAAGGTAAGATTTTCCCAGAGGTCATCAGTCTTCAAACCCAGCTGCATGTTTGAGTTCTCTCAATGGCTACCTTTCCATTCTCACTGATGTTTCAAAACTAATGAAATGCTGCCCTGAAGGTGAGCCAGGTCTCCCTCTGTTCATCACAGACAAAATCCAGTATTCTCACATATAATATATCTTTTCAGCTGACCATATGTCCCAATTGCTATAGGATTTACTTTCCTTCCTGAAGACACATGAAGGTGACAAGCCATGATTAGGACTGGAAAAACTGAAGGGTTTCAGTGGCCGGTTGAAACCTAATAACAAATAATAGAAATCTCACGGAGAATGTATGTCATCATCAACTAAATCTGAGTGGACAGTGATAGAACCTGAGTTAACAGTAGAAGCATGGTTATAGGTGAAGGGAAGAGCAACTTGGATTGAATTGCCCTGGACCTTTGCTCACATCATGTTAGCGAAGGTGGAAAAGAGTATCCCTAAAATGCACTATCATATTTTACAAAGATCTTAAAAAATTCTGTCATTAGCCAAAGAAGAAATCAGATTGAAATGATGACAGTGCCCCTATGAGTGTTGTCTTCTACATATGAGACATTTTTCCATTACAAAACAAACTAGGAAACACTCTGTGTTTCACAGACATTCCCAGTATGACAACTCTGCAGAAGTAAATTCTTGTCTAACATAGTCTACTCAAGTCTGTCATAGCCCTGAAATGGGAAGTCTATGGAGAACATGAAGGCATTGTTTTTGAACATAGGGAATATGGTCATTATACTAAGAGTTTTAGCTGAAAACAAAATTCTGGTAGAGTGTCAAAACAATAAAGAATCCAATCAGAACCAGGCAACAGGAGGGACTTCCAGGGAGAATTCATCTCTTGAGTGATACTTAAACCCAGACTGGACAGGGAAACGCTGGTACACTAAAAACAATTCTGCAGGAGGAGTAAGTCAGCCTGTGGCCCTAATGGATCTTCTCCTTTTCTGTCTGCTGCAATATGAGGGCTGATGAGTTCCTGCCTGAGCAGGACTGGCTCAACATATATTATCTTTCCAAGCACAGAGGTAAACACTTGATTGGGAGATTTAAAGTGAAATTTAGAATTACAGAGAAGTATCTAGGAAACGGATATTTTTTTCTCCAGTGAACTCTTAAGAGGGCTTGTCAGTAAAGTTCAAGCAAGCAGGTGTGCTGAAAATTGCTTTAAAACCTGAGAGACAGGAGGAGAGGCTGTGCCAGGAATCCTCAACCCCACGAGAGAACCAAGCCCATTCTTTAGCAGCAACAGCTGTTGGTACATCTGCAGACAGGTTGTTGTCAGAAGTGTTGAGCAGAGAATTTCAGGAAAAGGGAACTCATGTGAAGGGAAGAGGTATGAAGTCTCTAGTGGGTGAAATTTGGCAAGGCAACCTGGGCATGGGCTGAGTGCAGGAAGGCCGTTGTTAGCATTCAGAATGTCACCTATGACAGGGAGGTAGAAAAAGTGGGACTGAGACTTTAGATAGGAGTTTGTTAAATCCCAAGCAATAAAAATTGCAGTTCACTCTAATGAAACTTCCTGGGAAGACTATTAGTATTAAACAGGGAGACGCTACCCGCTAGAAAGAGCGCTAAATCACGGTCACAAATAATTCGGAGCCTGACTCTGCACAAGGCAGAACATGATTGCACTTTTTAAATTAAATTCACTCTTATTGCTTTGGAGGTTACCGATTTCTAAAATTAATAGGAGCTACACACGTGTGCTTCGGGGCCAAGGGTGGCTCAGCCAGATTAGAGGGCAAGAAGGTTCATGTAACAGAGCTGGGTGGGTAGGCAGCAAAGGCAACAAAAGCAGCCGCGGCAAGGAGTGACCACCATGGCTTTACTGGGCACTTATTTCAAGGACACAGAAACGAAAAGGACTCTGACACTAACAAAACCTATAAAATCATTCCTGATACCCAGGATCAGAATAACTTTCCACAGGCCAGTTAGATGGCTTAGCTGGTAAAGGCGATTGGCATGACCATCATGAAGGCCCAGATGATCTTGTAACCTTTCTAAGAATGTTATTATCTTAGCAAGTATTTAAGCACTGGAAAGTTGCTAAGCTCTACCTTTAAACTTACAATGAAACATCATAAGGAATCATGCTATCAACTATCTATTAAAACTGTAATATACATAGGTTTCTTTATAAACATACACATATATATTAAACGAACTTGCCTTCAAGAGCCAAAGATAACCTAACAAAATCTCTAACACCATAGATGAGAAGCCCTAGTGTGAGTTGTTGGTCAGAGTTGCCCAAGAGACTCTGAAAACATACAGATAGACTATTGCCATTACTTATAGTTACCTTTCAAAGGTGGAAAGTAAATTCCTATTGATGAAGACACCATAAACTTCACAAACAGGACCCAAAGACTCTGAGCTGGAATTGATTTGAAATTACTCTCCTCTTAGGGACTAGATTTCATGAGACCAAGAAGTGATATGCAAGCTTCTAAAGGATGGAGAGAAAAAACACTACTACCCACCTATGATGCCTCTGAGCTGCATCGATGATCATTGCAACACAATAACCCTATGTGTTTGCTAGTGGTACATATACCTAGATAGTAACCTTACACTTTCTAAGTGGAGTTAAGACCCATTCACCAAGAGGAAAATCATGCCTGGTACTAGAAACCAACCAACTCCTCAGTGCTAGTGAAGTCATGGTAATTTGTGGAGAAACTACAACCAATACTTTTCTAAATCATCATTATCCCTAATGATAGTCTATAAACATGTGTCCTGATATCCACCAATAAGGATAGTCCTTATCCCTCATCAAGCACACATACTTTTGTTACATATAGAAACCACTACTTAAAGGCACAAACAATCAGAACAGAGAGTTGTGGAGCAAAGTCTCAAAAGATACAGCTACGAAATGTTTTCACTTTTAAGATTCAGTGAACATGGCAGAGGAGGGAACAGAAAGAGTTTTAAAAGCCAGTGGATTAAGGAGTTTGTTATGAGATTATGTCTCTGAGGAATGTAATGAACTACACCCATAAAATCTCAACAACATGACTTTCCAAACATGAAGTGGATAATGACAACAAAAATAAGTACGCCAAAATCATGGGGAAAACCCATGAGACCACAATTCTGCACAAAGATCTGCTAAGGAATGCTGAAAGCAGGAAAAATGATCTTCTCCATGGAATGGGATACCAGTTGGTTACCCAATACCAAAAGATCAGCCCGAAAATCTCAAGTAGTATTTAGTTTCTAGAGCAGATTATATTGAGGAACATATAGTTATATACAGTTGCATATATACACATAATAATGATTAATGAGAACAGACATCATGAATTTGAAAAGATAAAGGTGAGGTGTATAGAAAGGTTTGAAAGGAGAAAAGTGAAGGGAGAAATACTGAAACTATACTATAATCTCAAACTTTTTAAAAACTAAAAATTACATAAAAACATTCATAATACATCTTCTGGAAATCTCACTTATTAAGAGCACCAATTTTTACTCTACAAGCTCACATAAATCATTTACTGAATTTCAATGTTTTAATCATTTATTTATAATTTAGCAAATATTTGTTGAGCCTTCCTACTATGTACAGGTGATTACTTTTCAGATGTAGAGATTAAGAGCATTTGGTTACTACCTTCAAGGAATGCACTTTAGGATCAATGGAAAAAAAGGAAATGAATAATTACTGCCTAGAGAAGCAGGTGCCATTGTATAAGCATTCAACCACCCCCAAGAAGAGTTGAAACTTTCAGCTCAGGAATAGAGATTGGAGAGCTCAGAATGAGACGTGGCATTCTGTTACTGATTTCAGGGAATGGGTGAAGGTCATCCAAGATGACAGAGTCAGGATTTTTTTTTTATAGGCAGCAAACACGGGCAAGATCATGCAGAGTCAGGAGAGTGGAACTAGGATTAAGGTTGCATTGAACATGATGTTTCGAGAGGAGTCTGAAGAAACAAGCAAACAGTATGCTGAGCTCTGTGACATAACTTAGAATCTACTAGAATATTTTGAAGGGTAGCAATACAAATACATTAGCAGAACTCAAAAGAGGTTTTATACCTTCTCTTTAATAGAACTCTTCTCTCATTCCCTTGATTTCAGCAATATTCATACCCTCTTTCTCTTTAATTATTATTGTTATATAAATATGGAATTTCATGTGTACATATAAATACAATGTGCTGACTCCTTTTAATTTTGGTCATATGTACATGCATTTAGGACTAACCTAATAGGATTTATTAACCTATCAGAGGTCTCTTACATACAAAAACACTGATTCTCAACATGGCTGCAGCCATTAATGATTTGTAGTTCTTCACTTGGGTCCTCTAGTACTTCCACTATTCATTATGGCATGCAAAATGTTATTGTTATTATTCAGGGCTTGTTTAGGTGTCCATATTAAGATCTCAAGGGCACAACTTCCCTGACACATGTAGAAGACTCTAGGAGCAAGAATACAGTTCTTACAATCTTTTCCGGATCCTGAAATCTTTCTTCCCGTTTTCCCCTCATGTTTTCTGATCTGAAAATATAGAATAATATAACTTATGCATCATTTTGTTTTGCAAACCTCATGTTTTGTTGTTTTCTGCATTGTACTAATAGAATTGGACTTCCCTGAATGAAGAGAGGTTTCCCATGCCTGATATTGAATATTTTAGTGGAAAATCTCTAGTTCTTGAACATTTCCACACAAAATGGTATATCTCTAAATTTTTATGTATGTGTACATACATATTTATGTTCTGTATAAATATAAAACAATGTTCTCAAAGTTTTAGTCTGGTAGTTTTATTTATACCTCTTTGCTCCCTTGTACTTATTATTAATACCCTCTCCCATTAAAGTTCCTCCATTCTTCATTCATAGCAGGTGAGTCTTACTATCTTTCTATAGAGCTGTATGTCCAACACCTTTAACATGATCCTTTTAACAAATTTTGTAGTTTCTGGGGTTATTCTGGATTATACATTAATATTTAAAGATTTATACCTAGGATCCATAAATAAAAGAACACATGAATGTTTATCTTTCTGGATTTTGACTACGTCACTCAGGATAGTATTTCCTAGTTCCATCCATTTACCCACAAATCTCATAATTACTTTTCATTTTTTTAGCTAGAGTATGTCATTGTGTATTTGTACCAAATTTTCATTGTTAACTCTTCAACTGAAGGTCATTCATGCTGTTTTGTTGCCTAACTGTTGATGATATAGGAATGATGAACATAGCTGAGCAACTGTCCGTGGAGAAGTATGTAGAGTGCTGTGGGAAATGCCAAGGAGATGTACATTAAGACAAGTGGTAGATTTACTCTTAGGTTTTGTGAGGATTCTCCACATTGATCTCCAGGATGACTGTTGCGATCTTTCTGCACAATGCACTAACAGTCACCAGCACTAAATGAGGGTTTTTCTTATTCGCAACCTCTTCATCATTTACTGTCAGTTGTTTTCTTGATCTTGGCCTTTCTGACAGAATTAAGATGAAATCTCAACATGAAGACCAGCCTAACACAAAAAGAATCGTTTCAACCAATTAATAGCATAATCAGATTACCTCCCCAAATTAAATAAATAAATAAGGTTTTACACCAATTAATTTTTATAAAAAGGGAATTCAAGAACTTGAGAGAATAATATTAATTACAGGTGAAATAAGAGAATAAGCAAAAGTAAGTGTTCCAGGGCACTGAAACAACAGCAGTCATTTCTTTATCCTTGAATTTCTATTTTTATATTCTTTTTCATCCAAGCACATCCAATTTCTATTTTAGAAGAAGTGGTAAGATACCCAATGTACTTGTTAATTCTGGAATAAATTATTAAATGTTGTTAGGGTTTCTACTGCTATAACGAAACACGATAAGGACAGTAGCTCTTATAATGGAAAACATTTAATTGGAGCTAGCTGATATATTCAAGGTTTAGCCCGTTTTTATCATGGCAAGAGAAATGGAGGCATTCAGGGAAACATGTTGGTAGATAAGAAGATGAGAGTTCTAGATTCACACTGTCAGGCAGCAGGAAGAGAGAGTGATATTGGTTCTAGTTTGAGCATTTGAAACCTCAAAGCCCACCCACAGTGACACACTTCCTCCAGAGAGGCTAAACTTTCTTTTAATGCGGTTGGCTTATGACCCTGTGAAGGCTATGTTAATTCAAACCATAGGAAGAAAAATGCAAGGAATGTGATACCTAGTCACTCTTTTATTACTGTGAAGAGACACCATGACCAAGACAACTTTTAAAATAGAAAGTATTTGATTGGAAGATTGTTGACAGTTTCAGAGGCTTAGTCCATTTATCATCACAGTGGGGAGCATGGAAGCAGAGAGAATGTCTAATGTTTCTAAGTCTAGTGTCCATCAGCAGACTAAAGACAAAGGTCACTAAACAATAGCACTATATAGCCAAAAAGCAAAAAGACAAGAGTGGTAGGTAAACATGTGATGTCTTTAGTGTAGAATGCAACTTTCTTCTAACAAAAACAATCTGAAGAGATGTGAGTTCTCCCAGATGGTCTTAAACTTAATGGTGAACATTACTGTCTGCAATGAATGCATCTACAATTGTTGGAATTAATGAAATTAGCAACACGGCTCTGTTGCTGTCCATCGTTTCTGTTCTCAGCTCATTTACAAGCAACAGTGATAAAAAGCAAGAAGAGACATTTGATATCAGTGATGAGAAGGTGCACTTAAGGTGAGCTTAACAGATGTAATAAATAATAATATAATTAGAGAAAACTACAAACTGATTTGAGAAGGAAAGCAAGGGATCTATGTAATTTAGTTGCCATACTATCCTGGAGTCACTACATGCACCGATTTTAAGTAACAATTTTTACAGAGTTAATACAATCACAAAAAAGTAGAAGCACATGCTTTGAAGAACTTGATCCATGAGTCAGTTTGAAGAGTTAAACCAAGAAATACTCTAGACCAAAAAACAACAAACAAACAAACAAACAAAAATGAAGGGACAGAACAAGTACTTTGCCTATTATATGACAGTGTTAAAAGAAAACAAAAATAAAAAAGACTGAGCTCCTGGAGCAGATGTTATCAGAATGTAAAAACTGGTTAAAATCTGATGTATGTGGAAATTCAATGTGTGAAAAGAATAATTAAAAAAAAAACTGGGAGAGAATGGAGAAAATATTGTTTGAAAAATAGCAGTTCACAGGGAAAGTACAGATCAATCAAGGGCAAAAGACAAAAATCAATTTATATTAAGAAGTATATATAGTAAAAGTTAAACTTTATAGAAACTTCAGTGAAAAACAGCAATATCTTTATTATAGTAAAATCTGAGAGCTTCTTATGTAGCATACACAAATCACTACCTTAAATGTATGGAATATAAGTTTGATATTATAAAATACACTTCAAGCAAGTGTTGGTTGTTTAGTTATTTATGTTTATATATTTAGATATTGTTTCATATAAGCTAGGTTGTACTAGAAATCAAAATGTAGCTGGTGATGACCTTGGACTTGTGATCTTTCTGCAGCTGTTTCCTGAGTTCTGAGATTAAAGGTGTTTGCCACCACACCCAGTTCCTGCTGTGCTTCAGTTCCTAGACAGAGCTTGCTGCATTCTCGGCAAATATTCTACTGAGCTACTTCTGTCTTTCTTGATATTTTTATATAATTTCCTTTCATTGAAATATTACTCAATCAGAAATCTCAAAAACAACAAAGTACATTAAGCACTACCTAGATCATAGACAAATCTTCTAAGGACAATATTGATTAGCAAAGCAACTTTGTTTTACAGAGATTTAGAAGATGGAAAAAGTCTTACGCAAGCATTTAAAATAAAATTACTCTTAGGTATTGTACCTGAAGCACGGTCTGTGAAATGAAAAAACAAAGATATAAGGAAAGGAAGGCTACTGGATGTCAGAACACTCACCCCAACAAAGTTCAGAACAAGGTAATGGGTGAAAAAGACCGTTACAATTGAATTTGTAATACTATAGCCTCAAAAAATTTATTTTTAATAAATCTTTATAGTAGTAACCAGTTCTTCATGTTTTAAAATTTCATGCCACATAATAAAAAAGGAACTATAAATCTGTAGAGGATAAAAGAGTGACCCAACTTCTCAAGTCAGAAATAGAAACACAAAAAGAGCTTTTTCATGATGAGAATTTTCTAGTAAATCCCAGGAGTTCATTTTCTATATTAGCACATTGATATTAGATTGGAAAAGTAGCTATTGATTTTCTTTGTCTATTGGTGTATGAAAGTAGACCCTTTGGTACTATGACTGTAAATATATATGTACATATATAAGTTTATATATATATTTATATATATTTATATATATATATAAACTAACATACACACACACACACACACACACATATATATATATATATCTTATTCAGGATTTATTACAGATTATTTGTTTCAACCATTCTATGTATCTGCAGCTCCAGTGAGAAATTTGCAATGGCTCTCATTCTGCTTTTGTACAAGATGGTAAAATGACCCTCAGCATTTAAGTACCTGTGAGAAAACAGATTGGAGAAGTTTATTTCAGCCAAGTTCTGGTAATTAAAAGTATTTACTAAATCATGTAGTTTTTATATGGAAAACAGAAACTCTATAGTGGTTCTGATTGGACTGTTCAGGTCTTCTTCCTGATATATCAGCTATGAGATTATCCCCAAGAGTCTGGACATTGCATGAAAGAGATAATGCTGGATCTTTTGGAGCATTTATGGATGTGCAGGTTGGTGTCTGTCAACTTCACATAAACCTTAAACATATCTAGGTATAAGGAATCTTAACTGAGAAAATGCCTCTATAAGCTTGCCCTATAGACAAGACTGTTACACGTTTTGTGACTAATGACTGATGTGGAAGGACCAGGTCTACTGGGAGGTGTCATGCTGCTCAGATGTCCCTCAGATCTCTAAGAAAGCAAACTTAGCAGGCCACAGAGTATTAGCCAGTGAACAGCATTCCTCCATGGCTTCTGCTTTAGCTCTTGCTTAGAGGTTTCTGCATCGACTTCCTGCTTTAGCTTTCCTGAATACAATGTGACTCAGGATATGTAAGACAAATAAACCCTTTTCTCACCGAGTTAGTTTTGATTGTGGTTGTTTAAATGAGAATGGGCTCCATAGGCTAATATATTTGAATGTTTTGTTCCTAGTTGATGGGCTATTTAGTAGGAATTTGGAGAGATAGACATTCTGGAGGATGTGTGTCACTGGGGGTGTGCTTCAAGGTTTCAGAAACCCTTAGGTGCTCTCTTTCTTTTCCTCTCTTTTTGTCTGACTTCTGCTTCTACTCTTCCAGCTCTGTGTTGGCCTGCCTATCAATATAGTCACAATCTCCACTAAAGAGGTCATACATTCACCCTTGAAATTGTAAGCAAACCATCAGATAAATGCTTTCTTTTATAAGTTACCTTGGTCATGGTATCTCTTCACAGCAATAGTACAGTAACAAGACAGTCATGGCAATTATCACAGCAATGGAATCCTGTCTAGAGCAATGGGATACTTGTTAAAATGAACCAAAGAAATGCAAAGATTGAGTGTAGAAAAGTAATCCTAGCCACATGTCCTCAGTGTAGCACCTGTTCCATGTCTGCACCAAAGAATTATCAGAAACTGTATTTTTCCTTACCTTTTATCCATTCCATGAGTATAATCACTTGCTCTCAAAAGTATACATTTAGAGTCTGGCAAAACTTTTCTCAATATTCACCTATCAATATGAACTGGTTTCTATTCTGCAATCTGTACCCAGTCCTACTTTGAGCTCCTGAGAGGAAAAATACATGGAAATGCAAAGTATTAATAACATATGTATTCCCTACTCTTCACCAGGGTATTGTAAAAACTAATGAGTTATTGCTTGAAAAGACCTTTGTGGCTTTCAGATGAAAGGAGGAATATGCACAGCATTTTGAGGGGTTTATTTTTTGTTGTTACTGTTATAATTACAGTATATTTATATAGTCTGTGAGGCATGCCACTAGCAAAAGCTTTTTTCTTTGGCTGTCCTTGTTTGAGCTTGAAAATTAAGCCTGTTGTTGTCTTTTGGTCTTCATTGTGCAAATCAGTTTTTATTCTGCAGTCTGACTCTTTGTTCGAAGTTTGGTTTATTCAGTTTATTCAACACCTCAGTAAATTCTCCAATCTTTTTAACATTCTTCTTCCTACACCTTCCTAGTATTCTCTGTGTATCAGAATTTTCCTATTTTGATGATTAATCTGGCCCCCTGCATTTGGTGAGGCATACCTGGGTTAGCAGCGCTCAGCAGCACTGAAGGACTTATTTGAGGCTCACCCTTCCAAAATGAAAGTCAGTCCTTGGTGTCAACATCTAATAAGGCACACAGCTCAGAGACATATTGAGACAATAACTTTTTTTTTTGTATGTGTATGTGTGTGTGTGTGTGTGTGTGTGTGTGTGTGTTTAGCATCAAGCTGATTTCTCCTGGTCTTTTCTGACCCTGGGTTATGGAACTCAGTTTTGCATTTGGTAAACAGTATACCTTGTCCCTAATGCCCTCTCCTCCCTTGTTATGTATGGGCTGTCTGTGTCTAAAATTCCTTATGCTGATTTTTCAGACAAGTTTATTTATGTTCACTTGCTAATTGAAAATCTCATATTTGAAGTTATTATTCTGATTGATGTCTGTCATTTTGATCAAGCTACAGCTCACAGATGCTCTGTGAGAACAATTTTACAAGTGAGTTTATCACCATGCCTTTCTCGTCCGACCTTCTCTATGGGTGATAGAAAAGACATAACAGAGGCTCAAAAGGAGGAAATATTTGTCAAGCTTCTCATATTCACTGCAGTTTGTTTTCACTAATGAATTAGTTCTACTTCATAATGTCTGGGCAGTCATGGGGAAGAGCATGACCACCAGACTCAGAGAAGAAGGATGAAGCAAAGAGAAGGCTAACCTCATCAAGGTGAGCCACACCAGCCTCCTAAATCTATCCTACATTCTCATCTTCCTACACATGTAATGCATGGTGTGATTGGTTGGCGTACAGTGCCACCCTAATAGTTCCCCATGGTGAGTATCAGAAATTTCAGAGATGCTCAGGTAGGCCTGGCAGATAGGAAGGGACTCATAAAAGAGGGATGCAATAGAAAGCACGCATTTCGAAATTCTTAGATTTCATCAAATGTGAGAGTTCCCTCAAAAATATTAAAAAAAATATTTCTGTCACCAAGTGTATCTATATTTGGATTAGTATGATGAGCACTGCAGTCCTAACCTCCTTTTTGGATATGAACAATGTTGATTCATATAGTCAAGATAATTCTAATTAAATTTGTATTGGGTTTAAATATTTCAAAGTGTGTTGTTCATTCACTTAAGATAAAGATCCAGAATTTAAGATTCTATGATGTACAAAAGGCTGTGTTCAACATAGTAAAGCCCAAATGTCAGAGATGCTGAAGACCACTGGCAAGAGATGGCTGGTGTGTCAGTTTCCTAAGAAGAGAGAAAATTTTCCTCAGAAGTGTCTTTTGTTCTTTCTGAGCCCTCTGCTTTACTATGTTTACTAAGAGAACATCAGTTTACACTGCGTTAGACCTGACATGAGAATTCCACACTCTGCTTCTGTGACAAAGGTGTTGTCAGACGTGAAGTGACAACTCTCATCTCCTGCTTGCAGGTGACCGACCATTCAGCTCCTGAGCACTTGTTATTGTGTGAGCCAATCTCCAGTTACCTTTCCCATGTTCCCATGTCTATGTGTGTTCTTACCTCTGGTTATGGCTTCTAGAGGGTGGAAAATGTATAATGGAGAAGAGTTTTCCAAGTCAGAAAGTCTTTATTTGGATGGATGGAAATACACTCAATGAGGTCCAAGGTTAAACCAGCATTTATAGGCTGTTGCTGCTCATTTTAAGTACTCCAAACCATCACTATTAATAATCACTTAAAGGTAAGCACAAACTATAATTTCTAAAGCAGGAGCATTTATTTATTATAAATTGTTTAGATTTAGCTTAAAAACATATGGATAATAAAGTGATTATGGAAAGAAGATATTTAACATGGAATAAAGTATATATCTATATTATTTGTATGTGAACTTAACTAGATTCCCAATATACCAGTTGATTAAATCCAGTCTCCTATTATTTCTCAGGGCAGAAACTAGCTGAGATTTTAAGCCAGTGCAGGAAAGTACATTACTTCCACCCTATTTTTAAACACTCTATAAAGAACACCTCATTTATAATAGCTTTGTTTACTGCGTAGCACACCATGTTCTAATTATTACCCCCGCCTCACTAACCACACAGCTTATGTTCCCACACTCATCTGTAATTTTTATGCCTCCTGTAGAAATGAAGAGAACGTTAATAAGAATAATACTTGGAAGATAATATTTTTGGCAGAATTTGGGGAAACGTGGTGGCTGATTGTATGGGAAGCCAGAATTTTCTGCTCAACGAAAATGACCCATCAGCAGTAGCGCGCTCTTTTCTTCCTTGCATGTGTAATATGCTGTCAGTCTCTCATCTAATTATTTATCTCTTTTTTCTCATGATTGATCTGGTTATTTTTCTGATGATGTTTTTCTCTGTTACACATTTTTCTGCTATTCTTCCATACTTGAGAACTCCTTATCTCTTTATATATTCTAAAATTATTTTCTAATTCTCCTTATTTTATGTGCTTCTCATTTTCTTTTTCAACATGTTTCACTTTGTTCTTTCTCCCTCTCTTTCTATCTTCTACTTGAAACAACTTCTCTACTGCATGGACAGAATATTTATTTTATTCCTTTACTGCCAAAAAAATGTATATACATATATAATGATATGAGGATTAATGCATTTTTTCAGTGCAAGAAATGGGACCACCAGGAATGTCAAACAGAACATTATGTTTAAACTCAGTACATTAAGCAAGTAAGGTTTAAATAATGTTTTCGTGGCATAGAATCTAAATAAAAGAGCAGGAAAGTAATAGAAAGAAAAATTATTATGAAAGGATTCTTTTAAAAATAACATGTTTACACCAATATTATTTCTAATATCAGAGATCAGACCTCTACTCTTGCCTGATGCGTCTAAAACAAAAAGGGGAAACTGTAGAGAGCTGCGGAATGCTGTGCCTTAAAGATGGAGCTGGTTTCCGCCTTCCACCTTCCCGATGTGAGTGCTCTCTGTCACAAACAATTCCACATTTGGCTAAGGCTGAGGATCTGGCTTGTTTCCATGTATGTGGACCTATCTGCATTGCCCCCGTGGCACGCCTGGGTTGGCTACCCAGAGGCTATTTAAGCTTTGGGCTGGCTTTCCCCAGGGTCAGATGATTGTTCAAGGTTCCTGAATAAACTGCATTGGAAAAAAAAAAATAACATGTTTGTAGAGATTCTTAGGAATTTTCTGAATCTAGACAAGGTAAAAATAATTGTGTCTTTTTCACACAGTCTTTTCTAACACTTAAAAATATGTAATTCTTCATATGTTTCTTATGTGACAGAGAAAGCAACAGGACATAACTCATTAAGGATGATGTATTCTGTTGGTTTTGCTGTTTGAAGAGCTAGACACAGTGTTTCTGATAGAAATTTCATGTGTGCATAAAAGAGAAAAGATGGAAAGAGGAGAATGTGATGGATTGAAAAGAAAAAAGACAGAATGCTGATATGTATCACTTCATAGAAATACATAATCAGTGATAACTCAGGAATACTATTTCATGGGTGATGTCAACTTTTCCCTCAGTAGTTGATTCTGATCATCTCTCAGAACTGATCGAAGTTTAGTGAAAAAAAATAAAAAGGCAACTAATACCTTCCCTGCTTATCCTCAACCTCTGGAAATATTTTACTTTGAATGATAGAGATGGGAGAGCCTGTTATGGTTGGAAAATATTTTGATGAGTTCCACATGGTTTAATTCCATTTAAGGCAATAACTGAGCCCAGAACTCATCTCTATCAGTCTTAAAGGGGAAATGCTTACCTGGAGAAGAAGAGAAAGACAGTAGAAAGTCTGTTCTTTCAGTTCACTGCAGTATCGGGCATAGATCCTAATACTAATCTCAAAAGATCATGTTTCCTTCCTTCAGCTTTTCCACTGATACCAAGTGAATGACCCCTGCGAGATTTGTGGGCTGGGTTAAAATTATCCAGGTAAGACAGGTGAGGAAAGTGTTTACCCACAACTCTTTCTGACTTAAGATTTCTAATCATGCCTTTGGGTTTATACAATACTTCCCAGGAGAGATTCAGTGAGCAATCAAGGAGGGGTTACAAGTCTGCTCATTCAGTGTCATCAATAGGCAGTGAACAACTGAGGAGGTAAAACTACCGAGGCAGTGTTTGGCACCAAAACTCATGGCCTGATACATGGTCAGTGAGTAGCTGTCTTTTCACTGAGATATGTTTACAGTCCTTCCAGTAAATGTTTGGAAAGTTTAGAACAAAAGAATACTGGAGACTGTACTGTGATTGCAAGAGGGGAAATAGAGCTGAAGTCTCCAGACATCCACTCACCAGACCCCCAGAATGACTGAGCTTTGAACCAACAACTTTATCCTCAATACCCTCGATGGACAGACTCTCCAGAATACAGTCCTCAGAACACATGCTGTGTGCTGGAGTCGGATATCATTACTTAGGAGAAGAGAAGGATTTAGTCACAGTCTTTCCTTGCCTGGGTTGTCTCTGTGAGAAGAGAGAGCATGGATCTCCCATAACAGAGGAGGCATATGATGAAGTCCTGTGGTGAGATGGCAAAGAGATGTAGGCTGGATGGCTTCCATTAGATCCAAGCACAGCATGAATGTGAACCCCACACAGGGGTTAAATTGCTACAGTGACTTCTAAGTGCCTCAGTCTCTCCTGAACCAGGACTCCTCTCTGTTGTCACAAAGGAGATTGGGATACAGCATGTTCCTGTAGTAGATGGACATTTAAAAGTAAGGTGTCTGAAGAAATAACAATGCAGTTGCAGCTCAATTTGGGTGCTGGCTCTGGGGTCTGGGCCTAAAGCTACAATTTCAACTTCTAAGGGTTTCAAGTCAATTCAGGGTTACTGGGGAAGCATCTTGTTTCTCTCACAACCAAATTCAAAACTGAGTTGGTGCAAGGGAAAGGAAACATAGGAGAGGATGGACAGTAGAAAGTAAAGAGAAAAATAACGTTATTTATTTTAATTTGAAGCAATAGGAAAAAATGAAAAAGGCAATAAAATAAAATAAAATCCCAGTCTGAGGTTGAGAGTACTTGTAAATGACAGAGAAAAGGAGAAAGAGCAGGGGCCGCCCATAGCTACTTCAGTGACATGTGGTGTGAAAAAGACAGATCGCAGTGGGTACAGCTCCCTTTGACTTCTCAGCTTGAAAATAGTCTCCCCCAGGTCACTTGCTATTCTCCTTGCCCTTTCCCAAATGAAGATGCTTTAGGCAGAAGCTTGTTGTTGCCATGGTTACTTGAAAAGCTCCCACATCAACATAGCCACATTCATTTGAAAACATTCTCAACTGTGACCCACTATCGGACTGATGTGCTGAGAAATCGACAGCACCTTCACGCCATTGACAAAGAAGGAAAGGTTTTTCTGCTCATGCTGTTGACCCGTGATGCTTTCTTCTGCTATGACCTACCTGCCTGTGTTCACAGAAATGGGAATCTGTCTCATTTCACATTGCTGAGTTTCTGCACTAGAAATCAGCACATCTGTCTTTGGTCTTTGTCTAATAGATTTTATATAAGGAAATAGGTATTGCCTGAAATAGATCTTTTGTTTCCTGGGTTCTCCTAATGGTGAAGACCTCTGACGACATCGAACTCTACTGTTTTTTTGTTTTTTTTGTTTTTTTTTGTTTTGCTTTGCTTTGCTTCCCCCTTCTGATACACACACACACACACACACACACACACACACACACACACACACATATATATATATGTATGTATTATAAATCTGTGAGGCAGCATCTACCGCTTTTCTTGAATGTTGGGACAAGCAATTTACACACTAAAAATAATTCATTCTGGTATCTTAAATTAAAAGCTTTATCAGGAAACACTTTTAAGATTTGTTTCCAAAGGGAAACAAATATATCTTCTGTAATTTCTTAGCCTTCATAACACGCAGAATAACCTTCAGTTTCTTCTATCTCCAAGCAAAGACAGTCAACTACAATGGAACGGTTTTTCTTTCCTGTTAAACTGAATCCAGGCACTTTAGGATTTTTTTCCTTTTTTCCCTCAAGTTTTGCTGTAATTTTTTTTCTATCAGTAGTGATTAAACATAGGAAAATATATACATTTAACGGGCTTGTGGTATGTATAAAACTTGCTTAGTCCCAGATTAGACCAGATAGGAATCTGGAAGCCCTTCCCACTCAGATGGTGGTTAGTTCACAGAAACTCATGTGTCCTCATGTGACGACAGAACAAAGCATGTGTGTGCACATTCCCATGTAAACAATATTCTTTCAAAAGTAGTTGTATGAAATGGATAGATTCCGTTGGGTATACAATTTCTTAGTTTTGTACCTTCTTAGAACTTTAAGCTAAGAAACTTCCACAGCAGACTTTTACCGTACGGATTTGGTATGGCTGGTTCACCAGAATGCAGAACCTTACAAGCCGTTGCTGGCAGCATGCTCACCAGCATATCTTGGTTGACTCCCTGTAAGCCTGAGAAAGCACGAGTCTAGAGAGACATAGTGAAATACATCTTCTTTGATACCAGTAAAGGGAACAGAGAAGACGTTAGCACAAAGGGAAACTAAAACATGTTTATATGTGAGTAAGAAACTCAGATCCTAAGTAGCTACATTGTACTTCTACTCTCCAACTTTCAAATTTTTAAGCTGAGGATTCAAGAATGTACATCTACTTTTTCAAACAGGACTTTCAAAACTTTTCTCTTTCTATATTTTGTACACTATGTCTGATTCACACATCGCTCCTCCCATCTCTTGTGTTCTTGTCTCCTAAGTTTTAATATATATATATATATATATATACATATATATATATATATATACATATATATATATATATATATATGTTCTTGCCTTTAAAAAACAACAACAAAACACTGTTTCAAAATAACAAGAAATCAGTTATTAGCTTACAGTTTTGAAAGAGGAGGTTAGAAAAGCATCAGTAGACCTGGGTGTTTCTGGGGGGTCCAGAAGAATTTTCCTCTGCCCCTTCCCTATTCTAAGTAATACACTGATCCTTGGGTGGTGCCTTCCTTGCTTCTGCCTTTCCACATTTGTTTTCTCTGCAGTCAGTCTCGTGGTTCTATATCTTTTGCAAGGATAACTGTGATTCCATTACAATAATAATCAAAAGAAATAAGCTATGTTTTGAAAAATTATTTTCTTATTTTTTATATCTTTTTTATTTTTTATTAATTATAGTTTATTCACTTTGTCTCCCCATAAGCCCCTCCCTCCTCCCCTCCCAGCCCCACCCTCCCTTCCCCTTCTTCTTGCTTGCCTTTCCCAAGTCCACTGATAGGGGAGGTCCTCCTCTCCTTCTTTCTGATCTTAGTCTATCAGATCCCATCAGGAATGGCTGCATTGTCATCTTCTGTGGCCTGGTAGGGCTCCTCTCCCCTCAGGGGGAGGTGATCAAAGAACAGTCCTATCAAATTATGTCAGAGGCAGTCCCTCTTCTCATTACTATGTAGCCCACTTGGACACTGAACTGCCATGGGCTACACCTGTGCAGGGGTTCTAGGCTATCTCCATGCATGTTCCTTGGTTGGAATATGATCTTGTTTATTTATTTTTACAATTTATTCACTTTATATTCTATTGTAACCCCTTCTATCATCACTTTCTAGTCCCTCCCTCCCTCCCTCCCATTTATCCTCTATCCCCCTGCCCTAGTCCAATGAAAGGGGCAAGTCCTCCTCCCTTACTATCTGACCCTAGCCTAGCAAGTCTCATCAGTACTGCCTGGATCTACATTCTCTGTGGGCTGGCAAGGTTGCCCCTCCAGAGGGATGATCAAAGAGGAGACAATTAGTTTATATCAGAGATAGCCCGTGCTCCCCTTGCTAGGGTACCCACATGGTGTCTAAGCTGCCCGTGAGCTACATCTCAGAATGGGGTCTAAGAACTCTTCATGAATGATCCTTAGTTGATGCATCAGTCTCTGCTGGCCCTACTGGATCCAAATTTTGTGGCTCTGTTGGTCTTCCTGTGGCTCTCCTGTCCCCTCCTTGTCCTTCTATATTCCTCTTCTTCCATAACACTGTGCTCTGTACAAAGTTTGGCTGTGAGTCTCTACATCTGCTTCAATGCTGAGTGGAGTATTTCAGAGGACATTTATGATAGGCTCCAGGACTGTTCCCTTTCTTCTGTTGCTTCCACTATCTATCCTATTTGCTTTCTGGATGAAAATTAAGCATCCTCCCTAGGGTTTTATTTTGTTGATGTTTAGCTTCTTTATGTCTGTAGATGTTAGTATGCTTCTCCAGTATTTTAGGGCTACTATCTGCTTATAAGTAAATATATACCATCCGGATTTTTCTGCTTCCAGGTTACCTCACTCAGGATGATATTTTTAGTTCCCACCATTTGCCTGCAGATTTCATGATTTCCTTGTTTTTAATGGCTGAGTAGTATACCATTGTGTAAATGTACAAGAGTTTCTTTATCCATTCTTCGGTTGAGGGTCATCTACATTGTTTCCATTTTCTGTCTATTACAAATAAAACTACTGGGAACATGGTTGTCAGAATGTCCTTGTTGTATGGTGGAGCATCTTTCAGATATATGCCCAGGAGAGGTTTAACTGGATTTTGAAGTACGGCTATTCCCAGTTTTCTGAGACTGTGCCAGATTGATTTCTAAAGTGGTTGTACATGTTTACACTCCCACCAGTAACAGAGGAGTTTCTCCTTTCTACATATCTTTGCAAGCATGTGTTTTGTCATTTGAGTTTCTGATATTAGTCATTCTTACGGGTGTAAGATAGGATCTCAGAGTCATTTTGATTTGCATTTCTCTGATGACTAAGGGCCTTGAATATTTCTATAAGTGTTTCTCTGCCATTTGATATTCTTCTGTCGAGAATTCTGTTTAGTTCTGTACTCCCTTTAAAAAGTGGATTGTTTGTCTTCTCCTGCTTCCGATGTCTATCGCTTTTGCTCTTTTGAATGAGGATTGAGCCCTGAAGAAACTGGTATCCCAACCAAGGTCCATGCAAGGAGAGGACCTGAAGCCCCTGCTCACATGTAGCCCATAGTGTCAGTCTCCATGTGGGTTCCCTAGCAAGGAGAGCAGGAACTGTCTCTGACATGAAGTCAGTGGCAGACTCTCTTGTTACCTCCCTTTGCAGGGTACAGCCTTGCCAGGCCACAGAGGAAGAAGATGTAGCCATCTCTGATGAGAACTATTAGGCTAGGGTCAGATAGAAGGGGAGGAGGGCCTCTTAGATCAGTGGACTAGGGGAGAGACATAGGGGGAGAAGAGGGAGGGAGAGTGGGATTGGGAGGAGATGAAGGCGGGGGCCACATCCGGGATACAATGTGAACAAATTGTAATTAATAATAATAATAAAATAAAAATTGGATTATTTGGTTTGTTGCTGTTTAATTTCTTGAGTTATTTATATATTCTGGATGTTAGCCATTTGTAGGATGTAGAGTTGGTGAAGATTTTTCCCAGCCTGTAAGCTGTCATTTTATTTTGTTGACAGTGCCCTTTACTTTAGAGAAGCTTTTCAGTTTTGAGGTTCCATTTATTAATGCTTTCTTAGAGCCTGGGCTGTTGGTGTTCTGTTGTGTGTATTTATTTCTGGGTCTTGGATTCTATTCCATTGATCCACCAGTCTGTTTCTATGCCAGTACCATGCAGTACAGCTTGAGGTCACGGAAGGAGATACCTCCAGAAGATCTTTTATTATGTAGGATTGTTTTAGCTATTCTGGGTTTTTGTTTTTCTTTATGAAGTTGAGAATTGATCTTTCGAGGTCTGTAAAAAATTGTATTTGTATTTTGATTGGAATTACATTGAATCTGTAGATTTCTTTTTGTAGTATGTCTATTTTTACTGTGTTAATCCATGGATCTTCTGTGTAGATCCATGAGCATGGGAGATCTTTCCATCTTCTGATATCTTTTTCAATTATTTTTTTAGGTGACTTCAAGATTTTTCATACAAATCTATCACTATACAAACCAGAAAGGAAGAAGTCACAGTATCACTATTAGCAGATATGATATTATATTTGAGTGACCCAAAAAATTCTACAGGGAAACTCCTACAGTTGATGAACACCTTCACCAACTGGATACAAAATTAACCAAAAAGAAAAAAAAAATATCTGTAGCCTTCCAATATACAAAAGACAAGTGGGCTGAAAAAAGAAAATAGGGAAACAATACCCTTTACATTAGACACAAACACACACACACAAAATAAATAAATAAACACACACATACACACAAAATAAATAAATAAATAAAGTATCTTGGTGTAACTCTAACCAAGCAAGTGAGAAACTTGTATGAAAAAAAAATTTAAGTCACTGAAAGAAGACATTGAAGAAGATATCATAAGATGGAAAAGTCATTTAATCAAATGGGCACAGTTTTTGTAATATAGAAGACCTTTGTCACATATTTCATCTCATGCAGAGTTTTTTTTTTACAGTGCTTTCACTTATCTTTCCTGTCATTCTTCTGTGAGATTGCCTTCTCTCCCAGACGACCTTCTTTGAATCTACACTGGGGATCTGTGACCTGACACACCATCTTGACTTTCCAAGCAAATGTTGTCTGTACACTTTCTCCCTTCTTTTATAAAAATAGCAAATTTGTGAAATTATTTTTTAAATATGTGCAAAACAACCTAGAAATGATAGCTTTCATTTTTGACTCAAACTCCTGCACTCACAGGAAGCCATTGAATATCCAACATTTTCCTTATTTCTATTTGTAAGCATGGAATAACAGTAGCTCTGAATTTTACTTTTCCCAATTGCTTTTCTCAGTTACAGCTCTGAGAGTCTTCTTTTACTGAAACTAATGAGTTCTCTCTTTTCTTGTTCTACCATGGTTTAAATCTCTCTCTGCAATGTCTCAACTCATTGAACAATTGTCCAGGAAGGTTGCTGTCTTCAGTCTCCAGAGCAGACAGTCCTCAACAATGCCCTTTGCTCATGTTCATCCTGTATCATGATGATAAAAAAAGTATTACTCATTCCAGAGAGTAAAGACCTTGCTTTTTTTGGTGTTCACCTTTCCAGGGATTGTCTTCTTTAATCAGGAACTGTTCTGGGATGCTACTCAACAGCAGGAGCCTCAGCTGACTGTTATTCATGCAGCCACCAGGTGGATCACTGACCTTAGGTAGGGCACTGTATCTTGAGCTCTGGCAGATTACGTGTGCAAAGGAACTTTCATTCTGAAAATTACTCCAAATAAAATGGCGTACACTGAATAGTATATTACCTTCTTGTATGGTGAACAATGTGTTTGCTTTCAGATGAATTGACTTTCTTTTTCCTAAATTATCTAATGATGCCTACACATTCCAGAGTTTCATTCACCTAAAGTTGCCCCAGTCATCTATTTAGCTATTGCCTATTTGATGATTTCTATTTACTGTAACCAAATTTTTAGTGTCTTCCTGGAGTTGTTAAAGGGCTTGTTAATTGTATGAAACAGGGTCCCATGTGGACCACATCAATTTGAACCTCACTATGTAGCTAAGGATGATGTTGAATTTCTGCCCTCTTGTTACTACTCCTTACGTGTTGGGATTATCGGTGTGCAGTGCCACACCTGTGTGAGGTAACACCTTCTTCTTTTCTCTTGGAACACCCTCTCCGTCTTTCTGTCCTCTTGTATGCATCCCCAAGGCTGCCACACCACACACAACATCCCTCCAAACTCAAGTTATCCTCTTTCTTTAAGAGAAATCAGTTCACAGTGTATTCTCTGGTACATTTTAGCATTAAAATTTTATATTTAGATAATAATTTTTACATGAATTAACTATAACATACCTAACAAAAGATTAACCAACCAGGATATGGCTGTTAAATTTTAGTGATTTCAAATATGTACCAGATAGAAATAAAAAATTTCATTAAATTTTCTCTTATAGAATTTTTATAAATTATTTCTTAAATTTCCTAAGATTATGATATGATTACTTATTTCCTCTTACTTTTTCTCTCTTCAAACCGTTTCCTTTACCTCACCTTGTTTGATTGTTTTTTTTTTTTAAAGTTCATGGTTGCTTTTCATTGTTGTTAAATACATATATGTACATATACAGATATATCATTAAGCATATAAATAGTCTTCTCAGTCTGTATAACATTACTTGTATGTATGTTTTTCAGGCTGACTACTTGGTATTGGATAAACAACTACTGTGCTTTTTACAGGGGTACAGTCTTTCTATGGCTGTCAGCATCCCTTTGCTGCCTGTAGTTCTTTGTAGTTGTCTGGAGTATAGGGTTAGAGCCCCTTGGGCTTTCCTCAGTCCACATTATCATATCTATTGTTGTTGTTCTTTTCCAGCTCATATTAATGCAGTCATATTGGTGACACTTTATGTATATAAGATGTGTCTCTTATAGAACTTAACAAAAACATATTTTCATTTAATTGGGAATCTATTTCTCAGCTTAAAATGTTTTCTTTACATTTCAGAAGCAAGGGCAGAAATTCCAAGTACACACATATCTGTACACACCTGCACACATACATACAAACATTCACAATTAAAGTTCTGTCTTTCTTTTCCCTTGCATATCATTTGAGTTTGATGGATATTAAGATACATACATCAGGTCTCATGCAGGAGCCCATTGTAAGTCCCCACAGCAGTTCCATCACTTAGTCATGATCTATATTCTCAACAGTTGAAGATAATGACTTCAGGAACAATCTTTCATAGATTTCATGTTAAATGATAGGAAAGTGCAGGCCCTGTGTTAAAGCCTCATGTTATTTGCAGAATACTTAGCATAACCTTAAATATGGAAATGATCAAATTGTGTGACCTTTAGTTCTAATTCTGCTGTCTTATCTTGGTGTACAATTCCTATTTTTAATAAAGATGTGTGAGCACATGTGTGTGTTTCCAGAGAAAGTAACCAAGACATTTGATATAACATTAATACTTCAGAGTCAGATCCTGAAGTCGGGCTGTGACAATGTGCATTGCTTATTTTTAATGTAAGTTTATCCGTATTACCAACATAATTGCATACTTTAAGATAATATTTTTTACGTATGCTGGGGGCACATTACAATGTTAAGAGCTTCTGCCTTTGATTTTCTTTCTACTGATTTGCATATTTCAATTTATAATGAAATGCAGAGCTCATTAGATACCACTTTTGACAATATGTGTTACTTTTAATATTAGTTAGTAAGGGAAATCTCTCCCATGAAATCCGTTGAGTTTTCTCGAGGGACTAAAACGATCTTAAAAGGTAGGGAAGAATTTAAAATCACCTTGAACAGACTTATATGAAAGAGTCATGGTACCTGCTGAAGCCCATAAGCGGGTATGTACTTGTTACTTTGGATAGAATAGCATCCAGAGGTTCACAAAACACACACAGTAATGCACTGCATACCCAAGGGAATAGTCTCCAAGCTACCTTCCCAACAAAGGCAGGGAACACCAGCTCCCAGACAGTGCAGGAAGGCCGTGCCTCTGAAGCTATTTCTCATGGAGTCTCCCTGTCTGATAGGACTCAAATGCTGCCTCAGGCAAGTGGCACCATACTAGCCTCTGTATATATACATAGGCAGAGTCTGCTAATCAAAACCCAAATGAGAAAGCCACAGAGAAATAGAGAAAACAATAAAGGGGGTTTATATAAAGAATATTTTTTTAAAATCATCCTGAGTGGTTGCAAAAGTCTTTCTTTTTAGCACCCTTTTAGGAATGCGGCAAATCCAAGGTAAAGGAACAAATATTTCTATTGACACTCACATTTTTTTTAACTCAGTTTACATCTCAGTCATAGACCCCCTCCCTCTTCTCCTCCAAGTCCCACCCTCCTTCTGCATTTCCTCTTCTTTATTCCTCAGAATAGGTGACCCCCGTACCTAGACACCCCAGTGCCCTATCCAGCTCATCTATTCACATGAGGACTGAATTCCTCTTTCTCTCTTGTGGCCTGGTAGAGAAGTCCCATCAGGAGGAAGTGAACAAAAGCATGATAGTCCATTTCAGAGATATCCCTCACTCCCTTAATAGAGGGCTAACATGAAGTCTAAGATGCCCATTGGCGTTATCTTCTTGGGGGTCTGTGCATTGTAGTATGTCTTTTCTGTATTATGTGACTAAAATCCATTTATAAGTGAGTACATACATGTGTGTCTTTCTGGGTTTGTATTACCTCACTCAGGATGATCTTTTCTAGGTCCATGCACTTGCCTGAAGATTTCATGACTTCCTTGTTTTTTTTTTTTTTTGTTTGTTTGTTTTTTTTTGACAATTATGACATCTGTGTCTAAAGTACATAACAATAGTAACTCTGACACTGACTTCCACAGACTACATTAATCTGTGGGTTTTCCTAATTAGGACTTTTGTTTTCATGTTAAATAGACTTTCTTGTTTTTAAAGGCTGAGTAATATTCCATTGTGCAAATGCAGAAGAGTTTCTTTATCTATTCTTTGATTGAGGGACATCTAGATTGTTTCCATTCTCTGGTTATTACAAATAAAGCTGCTATGAACATGGCTGACGGAATGTCCTTGTTGTATGACGGAGCATCTTTCAGGTACATGCCCAGGAGTTATAAAGCTGGGTCTTGAGGTAGAACTATTCTTACTTTTCTGAGATAGCAACAGATTGATTTCCAAAGTAGTTGTACATGTTTGCACTCCCACCAGCAATGGAGGAGTGTTCCCTTTTCTCCGTAGCCTCACCAGCATGTGTTGTCACTTGAGTTTTTAATTTTAGCCAATTTTACAGGTGTCAGATGAAATCTCAGAGTTGTTTTGATTTGCATTTCTCTGATGACTAAAGACATTGAGCATTTCTTTTTTTAATTTTTTATTAATTACACTTTATTCATTTTGTATCCCCCCATAAACTCCTCCCTCCTCCCCTTCGAACCCACCCTCCCTCCCCTTTCTGCATGCATGCCCCTCCCCAAGTCCACTGATAGGGGAGGTTCTCCTCTCCTTTCTGATCTTAGTCTATCAGTTCTCATCAAAAGTGGCTGCATTGTCCTCTATTGTGGCCTGGTAAGGCTGCTCCCCCCTCAGGGGGAGGTGATCAAAGAACAGGCCAATCAGATTATGTCAGAGGCAGTCCCTCTTCCCTTTACTATGTAACCCACTTGGACACTGAGCATTTCTTAAAACACTTCTCTATCATTCAAGATTCCTCTGTTGACAATTCTCTGTTTAGCTCTGCAACCCATTTTTTAATTGTTTTCTTGATGTTTAATTTCTTGAGTTCTTTATACAGTCTGGATATTAGCCCTTTGTCGTGTGTAGGATTGATAAAGACCTTTTCCCAATCTCTAGACTGCTGTTTCATTTTATTGATATTGTCCTTTGCTTTACAGATGCTTTTCAGTTTCAAGAGATCCCATTTATTAGTTATTGATCCTAGAGCCTGACCTGTTGGTGTTGTGCTCAGGAAATTGTCTTCCGTGCCATTGAGTTTTTTGTTTGTTTGTTTTTTCTTTTTCTTTTTTTTTTTTTTACACTTTATCACTTTGTATCCCCCCATAAGTCCCTCTCTCCTCCCCTCCGGATTCCACCCTCCCTCCCCCTTCTTCATGCATGCCCCTCCCCACTTCCACTGATAGGGGAGGTCCTCCTCTCCTTCCTTCTGATCTTAGTCTATCAGATCACATCCGGAGTGGGTGCATTGGCATCTTCTGTGGCCTGGTAAGACTGCTCTCCCCTCAGGAAGAGGTGATCAAAGAGTAGGCCAATCAGATGGTGTCAGAAGCAGTCCCTTTTCCCATTACTATGGAACCCACTTAGACACTAAACTGCCATGGATTACATCTGCGCAGGGGTTCTAAGTTATCTCCATGCCTGGTACTTGGTTGGAGTATGGGTCTCTGGGAAGACCCCTGTGTTCAAATTTTCTGGTTCTGTTGCTCTCCTTGTGGGGTTCCTGTCCTCTCCATAACCTACTATTTCCTACTTCTTACGTAAGATTCTATGCACTCTGCGCAACAGTTGGTCATAAGTCTCAGCGTCTGCTTTGATAGTCTGCAGGGCAGAGCCTTTCAGAGCCCCTCTGCGGCAGGTTCCTAGGTTGTTTCCTGCTTTCTCCTTCTTCTGATGTCCATCCTCTTTGCCTTTCGAGGTGGGGATTGAGCGTTTTAGCCATTGAGTTTAAAGCACTTACACACTTGCTCCTCTAGCAGATTTAGTATATCTGGTTTTATGTTGAGGTCTTATAGTTTTGTGCAGGGCGATAAATATGGATCTATTTGCATTTTTCTACATGTAGATATCCAGTTAGACCAGTACTGTTTGGTGAAGGTGCTGTCCTTTATCCATGGTATGCTTTTGGCTCATTAATCAAAAATCAGGAGTACATGGGTATGTGGGCTCACTTTGTTACCCAAATCCCTTCACAGAACTAATACACTTGCCAGAGTCTGCTCTGGTCTTAGATGACAAGCTGATAACAATATATCATAGTTTCCCTCATCAGTTGCAGGTTTTACCCTTGATCCTGTGTATCTATGGATTTGGAGAACTATACAGTGGCATGGATCCTTTATTATACAATCATTTGAAATATCTCACTAGTCTTAAATTCCTCTTCTTCCTTCTTTATTATCTCCCAGACACTCAGCTCTTACAGTAGTTGGTTTATTTCTGTTTTGCATAAAAATTCACATAATCATTCTTTCATATCACACATATCACTAAAATGCCTTAGAGTTGCTACTGTTTTCACCATCTCTATAGCAATGTCCATTCCAGATCATCACACATTTGGGGCTACCAAATGTTTTGAAATTAACTGCTTTGAGTCAGTAATTTTGTTACCTACATGTCTTTTATGGCTTATATCCAAGTCTTGGTGTCAAGTGGTATTCCTTTCAGGATGACCATATTTTTATAGCTTTTGTTTATGTAGCCCACTGCTGAGGTATCTTGGATCTTTACAAGATTGAGGACATTATTAATAAAGTTACTCTAAGCTTTTATGGTCAGGCTCTTGTGTGGATGGAAGCTTTCAGTGTGCTTTGGTAGAAAAGAAATGATTGAAAGAACACCTGGCAGAGGTATGCTTATTTTCTTTTTTGATGTTAATATAATTCAAGCAAAGCTTGTGTCTCATTTGTGTGTGCATGCATGTGTGTGTGTATTTGTGTATGTGTGAACATATGTTGTCATTCATTATTTTACCTTTCTGTTCCCTGAATCCAATGGATACACATCTTTTAATTATTTGTCTTTTTCTATGTACCTCATTGGTGATAGTACACAGGAGCTCACAGAGAATGGCTCTTCTCAGCATGACATCCCAATGACCCTGATATTACAACCACCGAGTCTCAGAAGTTTGCTTTTGGCTATTTCTATACTTGCTTGTGTTCCTTGTCATCCTGTGTTTTATTTTCATAATGCGTCCAAGATTTGTGACTGTAAATGTAAGTTCCTTCAGGGATATTTTCATCTTCATTCCTTTTGTCATTTCCAGCTTTATCAAAAGTTCTTAGGTAAACATATCATTTACATGCAATGAATGTTGTTGATTGACTGGAAAGCATTTTTATTCTAAATAAAAATATCACCGTCAGAAAGGAATTTGGGAAGACGGCTGATCACTCCCCAAACTTGGCAACTCCTGCAAGCTAATGTAGTAACACTGATAGAACTAAAGGTACACAGCTAATAAACTGCCCAACTCCCAAGGTTCGATTTAAAGATCTTCCAAATACTGGTTCTTTTTGGGTCACCACACTTGCCAGTTTGGACTTTTGAAACCTACTAATATGGGCTGACATAACAAATTAGCAACAAGAAAAGTTCACCGAAGGACAACCGTGAGAAACTGTGCCAAATATATTAGCATTCACTCTGCAACCTCATCTCCAGTTTCTGTGAAGTTGATGGTTGGAGGTTACGCTTTCATTAAAAATTGACAACATTTTAAATGCTAATCAAAACTGCTTGTCCTTTCTACTTCTATTTATCTTGGAAGGAGGCAAAATGAGAGAGAGAGAGGAAAAAATAGACAGGTTGCTTTGAACTGAAACAAATATTCTCCCTAAAGCTTCCCAGACAAGGTTGCCTCCTCCTGTGTGGGACAGATAAGAGCTGGGAGTCTGTGGAGACATTCACCAGCAGTGTGGAGACAGCAATATGAGTTAGAGGTGTACCCTCTCATGGAAAAAAATGCATGGGGTTTTGAAGAATCAGGTATGTATGTATTTACATATAGGGTACTCTATCCAGGACTCTATTTACTGAGTTGAGTATTAAGAAACAGTCATGAAATTATGGCTAGTTTTGCTACAGGTAAAGTATTTTTAGAGTTTTGTACATACCAAAAGTTAGCTTGTATATATAAGCAAAAAAAAAAAAAAAAAAGAAAGAAAGAAAAGAAAACAAAAAGCAAGAGAAGAAAAGAAAAGAGAAAGAAAAGAGAAATAAAGAAAAGAGAGGAAGGAAGGAAGGAAAGAAAGAAAGAAAGAAAGAAAGAAAGAAAGAAAGAAAGAAAGAAAGAAAGAACTGGAGTTTCTGGTCAAATTAAGTTACCCACCTATCTTATTTAGGATTACTATTTCTATGATAAAAGGCCATGAACAAAAGCAAGTTGGATTGACATGTGATTATTTGGCTTCCAGGTCCACATCACTCTTCATCATTAAAGAAAGACAGGACAGAACTCAAACAAGGCCAGAACCTGGAGGGCAGGAGCCATGGTGAGGTGTTACTCGCTTTCTTTCTCCTTAGCTTGTTCAACTTGCTTTCTTACAGAATCCAGTACCATCAGGACAAAGACAGTGCCCACAATGGGCTGGACCTTTGCCCATCAATCACTAATTAGGAAAATAAATTACATCTGGATCTAAAGAAGACATTGTTTCATTTATACGATCCTTTCAGATCACTCTAGCTTATGTATAGTTGACATAAGACTAGCCAACACTCAACCTAAATATTTGATTATTTTATGAAGATGACGACACAGCATACAAAATGACTGTATTTATACTGTGTGGGAATGTGTTTGTATGTGTATATGTGTATGTGTGTATGGTATATATTGCTTAGTAATCTAACTCAGAAATACATAGTCCTGTCTCTGACTTCAGATTTCTCTAGCAAAGCAGTGCTTTGACTCTGAATAGTAAAAATACTTCTTAGGCTTGCTGATCTGGTGTTATTAATATATTTATCATCACAGAAGGACATATCTCATTTTCCACAATGAAAAATAGCTTTTCTCTTATCCTCTTTACCTCTTCTTTTACATTCTTTTACTATTCCTCCTCTGCTTTCCCTTCTCTCTAATCTTTACCATCCTTCACTTTCCTTAAGCTTTGCCTCCTTTGTTGTTTTTATTATCTATACCATCATCATATACTACTGTGAGGTTAGCATTCATACTTGTATTTAATTAGTATTACAATCCCAATATCCCTGGGTATAAACATTTCTTTCATCTCAATGAAACAATCCCCACCAAGGTTTTGCAGGCTAAGCTTTTCCTTCAGCATGGGCTCTAGGAAAAGCTCGACCAGATATAGATGACAATAAAGCAAAGACTCATCATTAAACTAAAGTCTAGCCTTCTGTAGTAGTCATTGCTGATCTTTATTCAGATAGGAATCTTTGTCTGAGTCTATTTATATTTTTAATGAATAGAAATAGTAGTGATAATGAGTTCCATAAGTTTATTCCCTACTGTGTTAAAAAATAGCTCTTTCCATTTATCCTAAAACCTCTTTTTTAAGCTTCAAAGGGGGCCCTTTGTTCTGGAATTTGATGAATAACTCTATCTCAATCCTCTCTCAATTCTTTTCAGTTTTATAGACATGTACACTTTGAGCCTATTCACCTTTGATTTTTACAGCCAGAAGAACCTGATTATAGGATCTCTCCAAAGAAAAATATTTCCATTCATTTGGTCACTTTCATTGCTGTATTATATAAATTTTCTGTAGCCACATTTGAAACAAAAGGTAGTTCAAACAGAACAGAACCAAATGGAATAGAGCTAATTCCTGCAGGGGAGCCCGGGAGTGGAATGGGCTGACTTTCTATCTATTCTTTTCAATAAGGCAGTATTGTGGCTGTCCTTGAGTAGGTGACTCAAATCCTTACTGTGGACAAGGTGCTTTGCTTGACTGGTTCAGTACAACTGTCTCACTTGCTCCTCAAAGTTTGTTTTTGAAATTGTTCCTATATTTAAAAAAGCAAATGACCCACAAGAAAGGCAATATATTTAATCTTAGTGTTTTGTCTGGAGAGAGGACAATGAAGGTAGAGTTACAGTATCTGTGTGGAAAACTGAGTAGGAAGAGGAAATCCACTGACCCTTTAGGGAAACAGAAAGAAGTACAAAGAGATTACATGTGACAGTGGACAGCAACTAAAGTGGGGCCAATAATAGTAAAAAGAGAGAGAAAAGAAAAAGTGGAGCCTACCCTAGCCTCCCTCTGTCTGTCCCTTACAATGTGGTCAAAGATACAAATGAACCCTTCTGACTGCCTTCTGTCTTCCCATGCTTCTCTTCCTTCTGCTTGTCTCCAAACAGAGGGCTTGAGTTTCTTGATCCCAAACTCAATTCAAACATGGAATTTGTGTGGGGAAAATGGATCAAACTTGTTACTTACTAGCAAGTGTTTTCTATCAATAAATGCAATCTTTATGTTAAACAATCACACCAAGTAGATAAGTTTCCACTCAATTCTCTATTCCATTATTATGTTAAATTTCACAAACAAAGCTATAGTGGAATATGTTTTTAAGGTTTTTATAAGGATGAGATCTGACCAAGATGAATTCTGATTCTGACAATATTTTCTCAGCCACATGTCTGGGTTAATATAATCACCCTTTATCCCTCTCAGTGACATGCAACTTACTATCATCTCATTACTGTAACTGCAAAATTGCAGAAACTCAGGGGCACGAAGCCATTTTTTTTCCGTAAGGTTACACAATCAGTGATGGAAATATAGCTAAGAAAAGGGCAGCTAACTTCTAATTCAAAGACTACTGTTTAAGCCAATGAGAAATTTGTGGGTGATCAATAAGATGTGGTACCAGGCTTAATGTGTACAACAGGAATGTGATGCTATGGGACCAGTGGGAGGTATCAGCCAGAGAGATACCCTGCTGTTTGTGAATATAATGGAAGACAACATCAGTGTATTCCATAACTGGAAAGTGTCAATTAAGTATTCATTTCATTTCACAGTCATTTTTGAAATTAACTCTGTGCATCCTTATACCTTTAAGCTCGATAGTTTTATGCATTAGGTTGATGTGCATAACTAAGTGTAGACTATTTTTACATTGCCAGGTAAGAGTGGGTATGTCCTTACTATGTACGTATTGAAGTCAGAATCATCATGTGCTTTTAATTCATTTCACCTTCAAAACCCCAGTGTTTCCATTCTGCAATGAACTGCAGGATATATTAGGTACACTGAGTCTGTCTGATTCACAGCATCCTAATAGGCTATTTAGAGTTTACACCAAGCAGAAAATCAATGTATTCAAAATGGAGTAGCTCTCTTGTTAACTCTAGTCATTTGCTTAAAGAGTAATGTCAAGCTGATAATTGAAATACAGTTGAAACTGTGCATTTTAATTCCAAAGGAAAAAAAAACCGTTTGAAATATGACTCATTTGATCTTTCCTTACTCGAAGTCCACGGGACATATTTTGCCTGCTTGACTTGACAATCACAGTCAGGGACTGCATGGCCCTGTACATGTGCCAGCTGGAGCAAGAGGCTGGCATTGATCCTTATCTCAGGGATAGTTTGCCTTTGCTAAAAAGCTGTTGGTCCTTTAGAAAGCAAGTGGTGTGCCTCTGTGGGAATTCTGGATTTTGTTCAGTCCAGAAGATGAAGAAATTGGTGCAGAACTCAGGAGTGTGGTCCTAACTTATGAAGAAGAGCCCTAATACATAACCAATTCTAGGAGACATAAATGGGTGCTCTACCTGCCTCTTGGGTTGCAATTTGAGTTCTTTGTTTTTACAGTATAAAGAAGGACATTGAAGTAAGACCTCTGCATAAGTCACTGAGTGCTGCTCTTTAACAAACTGCAGGAATAAACCTAATTTCAACATAGAAACTGGTGGAGGGTGTAAAACCAAAAGAAACACATCAGTGAAGTCTCGTTATTCATTATATGAAAGATTAAACTCATTTTTATGAAAATTCTCAGTGAATAAAATGTAGAAAAAACAGCCATTCTAGAAACATGCATTTTTAGTAATTAAGTTTATGTGAAAGATGAAAAAGCATACTTCAGTGATTGTATCTTACTCAGGTAACATTTTGATACAAATAGTCGATAAATTGAACCCTTAGGAATGGTTTGAAGATGTGATTCTCATATAATATCATAGAAGGAGAAGAAGAGCTGATAAGCCTGTATTCTGTATTCTTCTAATATCTTGATTCTCCTGATTACATCTCTCACTATCTTTTATTAAAATTTCGGTTACAGGCTACATGCCTTACATTTAATTGTTACTGAATAAATGTTTATTTTTAGATCAATTTCAATAAAACATATGGAGAAAGAGATGCATAGATAGTCAGAGAACAAAGTACCTACAAACTGCGATCTACCTCATAGTTTGCCTTTACATGAGTCATTGATCTAGTTACAATACATAGTTTGCCTTTACATAAGTCATTGATCTAGTTACAATACATAGTCTAAGTAGACTCCACTCAGATGTGTTGACAGTTTTCATGTGGATGCACATCTGGCTTTAAAATCAAACAGGAAACAACTTAACATGTGAGGGAGCTAGACACTGAGTATGAAAAGCATACTGAAAAAATCCTGAGGGAGAAAGCCAAAAAGAGTAAAATGCAATTTCCCCATCTAGATATGGCGATAAAATCTAAATAGGGTCCCTCTCAACTCTTGTTCAAATTTAATATATCCATTTCAAAATCTACTTTTCCTGAAGAGACAGGCAGAACATAATGAAAAGCAGTAGGAACTAATGAAGAGAAATGTTCTGGAGCAGGTTGGTTGGCCATAGTTCTCAACAAGCGGTGACACTGATTTCAGGTAACACTTGTCAGTCGTTAGCATTTGTTGATTTTCAAGACAACGAAATGACATGGTTCTAGTATCTAGAAATGCAGACAATAGGCATGCTGCTTAACAAACACAGCCTCTCTTAAAATAATCCAACATCAAATGTTAGCACACTTGAGTTTGCAAAACAGTGATCGTGATAATTATCGAGTCTGGAAAAAGCTGTGTGCGTGGGGGGGGGTGTGTATGTGTGTGTGAGTATGTACATGGTAGTATGTATTTTTAACACTGTGGTGAAATACCTTGACAAAAGCAACTCTAGACATAGAGATTGATTTCACCTCACAATTCAGTTCTTCACAGCAGGGAAGTCAAGGCAGTAGGACCTTGAATATACATTATACTGCATCCATTTTCTATAGACCAAGACTCCTGTCAAGGAAATGATGTACAGTTACTATGAATCTTCCAGCGTAGATCAGAATAACTAAGATAATCCTTCACAGATGTTCCAAGAGGCTTATCATCAAGGAAACTGTAGATTCTGTCCAGTTAACAATTAGCACCAACATACTATGTAAGAAAAAAAATTTAACTTACACTGCATGAATGCAAGTCCTAGTTGTATGTTCAAGTCTTTACTATGATGAACATAAAAAGTGATCCAAGTTAAAAGAATAGGCTTAAAGAATGCAAGAGAAATAAGCAATGGGGGAAGTGTAGAAAAGAGATAAAAAATGGTAAAAGGATAAGAAAGGAGTATAAAATGAAAAAGATGAAGTAGGACGTGGTTATGAATCAAAATTATATTGACATTGTAATTAATCTATGAATATATCTGTAATCCCTAGAAAAGGCCTTGGGATCTTTTCTATTATTATCTCTTCTATGTGTCTTTCACAGGAGCCAACTACCACTGTCATCGACAGGAATAAGAGGAGGTCTTCCTAGACCTGGTATTGTGCAGAGCTCATGTGTGTTGACAGCAGGGCCGTACTCAGGGTGGCACGTCAGAATAAGCCACTACTGATTTAGATTGAGCCTGTTGCCATCCCTGCTTGCTGCTTTGGTTCTAGCCGATTTTTTTTCTATTTACTTTTGTTTTGGCTAGAAAGAATAGCTTTATTGAGATATAATTCATACATTCACATTATCTAAATATCATCTACATTTGTAGTTAAATGTGCTTAGCAGCTACCCATAGCTATACTGAAACTCAAAACCACTGTCATCGTCTAATCCAGAAACTTAATATCTTTTAACTAATCTCTATTTTCTTTTTCTTTTTTGAGACTAGTTATCATGTAACCCAGTCTTACATTCAACTTATGATCCTCCTATCTCATTTCTAAAATGCTGAAATTAAAGTGTGTACCTCTTCTGATACAGTTATTGTCCTACTATCATCTCACCCTTAATTTATCATTCAGAAGGAAGTCCACTTTCTGTCTACTAGATGGCCTATTGTAGATTTGAGATAATATGACATTTGAGGTAATATCTGTTCACTCTAAGGCAAAGAAACTTCATAAGTGTCTTTGAAGACACATTTTTCCATGTGTGTCTAGTATAACTGGCTGAAAAACATTTTTTCTACATTAAATGATTTTAGTGCTTGGCAAATATCAACTGTCACAGACTGTTGTTGTATGCCTTGGTTCATTGTATTATATTAAACATTACGTGTATATTTATATAGACTTAAAGTTTTAACTTGCTGTTTTGCTAAAAAATTTTAGGATGGCAATCATGAAACTAGAAATTCTCTACTTTATCAATAATTTTTGGGCCATTTTACACCTTGTGCAATAATGTGAACTTTAGTACATGTCAATTTTCACTAAAAATCCAACAGGGAACCGGGTTTAAAACTGCCACAAGAAACCTAGAATTGCTAGAACAATTCTCTGCAGTAAGAGATCTTCAGGAGGTATCTCCATCCCTGATCTCAAGCTGTACTATAGAACAACAATACTAAAAACTGCATGGTAGTGGCATAGAAACAGACTGGTGGATCAATGGAATCTAATAGAAGACCATGACATAAATCAACACACTTATGGACACCTGATTTTTGACAAAGATGCCAAATCCATTCAATGGAAAAAAAACAGCATCTTCAACAAATGGTGCTGGTCTAACTGAAAGTCTACATGTAGAAAAATGCAAATAGATCCATACTTATCACGCTACACAAAACTAAAGTCCAAGTGGATCTAAGACCTCAACGTAAAACTAGACACACTAAACCGCTTAGAAGAAAAAGTGGGGAATATCCTTGAACTCATTGGCACAGGAGACAACTTCCTGAACAGAACACCAACAGCACAGGCTCTAAGAGCAACAATTAATAAATGGGACCTCATGAAACTGAAAAGCTTCTCTAAAGCAAAGGATACTGTCCTAAGAACAAAACGACAGTCTACAGATTGGGAAAAGATCTTCACCAACTCTATATCTGACAGAGGGCTAATATCCAGTATATATAAAGAACTAAAGAAGTTAAACAACAAAAATTCAAGTAATCCAATTCAAAAATGGGGTACAGAGCTAAACAGAGAATTCTCTGTAGAGGAATATCGAATGACAGAGAAACACTTAAAGAAATGCTCAACCTCACTAGCCAACAGGGAAATGCAAACCAAAACAACCCTAAGATTTAACTTACACACATCAGAATGGTTAAGATCAAAAACTCAAGAGACAACACATGATGGAGAGGTTGTGGAGAAAGGGGAACCCTCCTCCACTGCTGGTGGGAATGTATACTTGTACAACCACTCTGGAAAGCAATCTGGCACTTTCTCAGACAACTATGAACAGCACTTCCTCAAGATCCAGCTATACCACTCCTAGGCATATATCCAAAAGATTCTCAAGTACACAATAAGGACATTTGCTCAACCATGTTTGTAGCAGCCTTATTTGTAAGAGCCAGAAGCTGGAAACAGCCCAGATGCCCCTCAGTGGAGGAATGGATGCACAAATTGTGGTATATCTACACAATGGAATATTATTCAGCAATAAAAAACAATGAAATCATGAAATTTGCAGGTAAATGGTTGGATCTGGAAAAGATCATCCTGAGTGAGCTATCCCAGCAGCAGAGGGATACACAGTATATACTCACTCATATAGACATATAATATAGGATAAACCTACTAAAATCTGTACACTAAAGAAACTAATCAAGAGGGAGGACTCTTGCTAAAATGCTCAATTACTACCCAGAAAGGCAAAGAGGCTGGACATCAGAAGAAGGAGAACAGATGCAATAAGTCAGGAGCCTGACACAGAGGACCTCTGAAAAGCTCTGCCCTGCAGAGTATCAATGTAGATACTGAGAATTATGGGCAACCTTTGGGCAGAGTGCAGGGAATCTTAGGAAAGAAGTGGGAAACAGTAAGATCTGGAGAGGACAGGAACTCCACAAGGAGAGCAACAGAACCAAAAAATCTGAGCACAGGCATCTTTCCTGAGACTGATATTACAACCAAGGACTATGCATGGAGATAACCTGAGACCCCTGCACAGATGTAGCCCATGGCAGTTTAGTATCCAAGTGGGTTCCATTGTGATAGGAACAGGGACTGCTTCTGACATGAACTGATTGGCCTGCTCTTTAATTACCAGCCCCTGAGGGGGAAGCAGCATTACCAGGCCACAGAAGAGGACAAGGCAGCCACTCCTGATGAGACCTAATTGACTAGGATCAGAAGGAAGGAAAAGAAGTCCTCCCCTATCAGTGGACTTGGGGAGGGGCATGCATGCAGAGGGTGGAGGAAGGGAGGGATTGGGACTGGAGTAGGGAGGGAACCAAGGGGTGGGGATACAAAGTTAGTAAAGTGTAGTTAATAAAGAAAAATAAAATAAAATAAAAAAAAACTGCCATGGATTTTCAAATCAATACATGGAGAATGCCTCTATTAACAAAATCAACTATTCTGATAAGCAAACATGGAAAAATTTTCTGAATTCTATTACATATTATATTTTGAATATTCAGTATTTATGACTTATTTTCTCTGTGACTAATTTATATTTAAGAAGTTTTGATGTTACTGCAAATGGATATGTTTTCATAAAAGGTAACTAGATTATATTCATTCCCTTCCCCTAATACCTAGACCCTCCCCCACCTCAATATCCACACAACTTTATGTGCACCGTCTCTCTCATCTTTTCCCCTTCTTAACAAACATTAAAGAAAAACAAAACAAACAAAAATACCATTAAAACAAAAAGTATATCAGGACTAAACATCACAGAAAACAAATACTCACACGTGCAACTTCTTTTGTGTTGACCAACAGTTCCTCAGATGAGTCCTGCCCTGGTGTGTAGTTGATATGCTCAGTGACACTCCACTGTAGAAAACTGTTATTTCCCTCCCAACAGGCATCAAAAGCAAATAGTTTCTTGGTTAGGGGTGGTACTTTGTGTATACCTTTCCTTCTCAGTGCTTTCTTTAAATTTTAGCTAGTTTAAGCCTGTGCAGGTACTGTGCATGCTGTCACAGTTTCTGAGAGTTTCTATCTGTATCAGTCCTATTGTATCTGGAAGATGCCATTTCCTTGGAGTCATGTATGAACTCTGACTCTTACAAGCTCCTCCTTTTCGGTATAAATCCTTGAACCTTGAAGTTTAAGGTTTTGATAAAAACACCTAATTTAATATTGATTGTTTCATAGTCTCATACTATCTGCATATCATTCAATTGTGGGTCTATATGTTAATTGTTATCTACTGTAAGAAGCTACTCTAAGGAAGGTTGAGTGATGCATTGACCAATAGATATACCAATTTGGCATCATGATCATTTCATTGTTGTGTTTCTTTAGCAGAATAATAGCATAATCTGTGGCTTATTTATTGTCATAATCTTAGCAGCTTTCAGCAGTGTCAGGTATGGGGTCTACCTAGTGGAGTGGGATTTAAACCCAACCAGCAAGTGGTTAGTAACTACCATAATATTTGTACCACTATTTCAACAGTGTATATACCATACAGGTCACAATTTTTGTAGCTAGCTGACATTGATGACTACTTTTCTCATCTGATAATATGCAAAATAACTTCCAAGCCCAGAAATGCTAGTCAGTGTGAATGAAGCTTTTGGCTGGGCAATAGTTTGATGTAATGATATAAGTGGTATCTTCATCAATAAGGACTTCCCATCACATTGTAGAGAATAACAAATAGCCTTGGCAATAGACTGTTGTGTTGATGGTTCTCAGAGAACCATTTGGCCAACAATTCAGCAAGCTGTAACACATTCCAGGTATTGTTTCTTGCAATCAGATGTCTAAGTGGGGTGTGTCTTCTCCATTATATGATTACTCCATTTAAATCTCCATATATACATATATATATGACTCCATTTAAATCTCTTTCCATAAATTAGTAGGTTTCAATATGACTTTTCACAAGGCTTTTGGTGTAGAACAGTTTCCTTAATCTTAGTTTTGCATTTTATTGATGAGGTTTCTTTTACCGTTATGTATATTATTGTAGGGTTTTGTAGAAACCCATTATTTGATAAAATTCTCATCTGTTGTCCATTTTGTGTATCGTTGATGTTGAGGTGATCAGGTTTTGGTCTTGCTGTTATTTTTTGATAGAGAATCAATTTTATTGATAGAGAATATTAGGAAAACTGTCACTTCAACATCATTCATATGATATGTATTTATTTTGCTAGTATGTGCTAAGGGTGCTTGTATCTGTTTCACAAGAGAAGATACTTTAGTTTCCTCCTGCGTGTGATGTCTTCTGTTGCACTGGTATCTAGAATAAGCTGATCTTGTAGAATTATGAGATACTTTCATCATTTAATACTTGGAACACTGTGAAGGGTGTTTCTTGTATTGGATAAAACCACATGTGAATCCATTTGAACTGAGCTTTTTTTTTTTTTTTTTTTTTTTAATAATTTGATTCACATCCTTGCCTGTCATTGTTTGTACTGGTTAGCTCCCTATATTTAAGTCAGATTTAGCACATTGTATATTTCTAAGAATTTGTCCAGTTCACTGCTTACCTAATTGGTTGGCATGTAGATTTTGTCGTGGAATCTTTATGATCCATTTTATCTCTCAAAGAATGATTGCCTTTCTTTCATTTCTGATTCTAGCAATGCAATCCCATTCCTTTTCACCATGTTTAAACTACTTAGAAGGTTTTTCTTTTCAGAGATATTACTTTGCGTTTTACTTACTCTTTCTCTCATTTTTTTTACATTTTATTAATGTCCACTGAAATATTTTTTAATTTCTTCCAATTAGCTTATTAAACTCTGTTTTTCCCTTTTAATGGGGTAGGTGAAGAGTTGAAAAATTACATGAGGTTATCTTCTTTTTTCCTTTTGAAACAGGTTCTCATATTCTGGACAGACTGAAACCATCTAGGTAGACCAGGTTGACCTCAAACTCACAGAGATTTGCCTGCCTCTGCCTCTAAAGTACTCAGATTGATGGTGTGTGCCTGATTATAGTTTTGTTTTTAATTGATTTTATAGTTGTGAATCTCATACTGTGTTAGCATCATTCCATTATTTTGAGTATGATGACTTTTATTTGTCTAAAAACAGATTGATTTCTCTGTTAGCCATAGTCTCCATAGAAAAGTTATGTGAGATATACGGTAAGTACTATGGTTTAAATTGCCCCAAATGGTGCATGTGTTGAGATTTGGTTCTCACTGTGACAATATTATGAGGTGATGGGATCTAAGAGTAGAATTAAATGGCACTGAAGAAATGACTCTTGGATGACATTACAATAGTTCTCATACCAGTATTGTTATATATATATAAACTATCCATACACAACCCTTTGAGTTCTACCCTGTGATCTGATTACTCGACCTCTTATGCATTCTTACTGTGGGAACACCTCCAGTGACCATCTCAGGATGCTAGAATAAGAATTATAAAGCATATTCTGAACTCTGGTATTGCATTACAATATAAAAACTGACAAAAGTTTCCAAATTCTTTTGTGGTACAGTTCCATGGTGGCAGAACATGCTTTGCATTATTTTGATCATTTTAATTTAATTTTATTTACTTCACAGCTCAGTATGCGGTTTATTGAGATGAACACAGTCTACAAAAATTTATATAGCGATCATATTTTTCTTACTGGCTATTATATTACAAAACTACTTCTTTGTTGATTTTTATATCTATTGTGAGAAGTTATTTCTACTGCTTTATCTTTCCCCCTTTACTTCTGTCAAGTGTTGTTGGTTTTGCCATTCATTATTAGTTATCTCTTAAATACATTTTATTATAGTCTTAAATCATTGAAGAATTCCTTTCACATTATAGGCTGTCATTGAACAGTTGATGTTAATGTTTTTATTATTCATACAATGAGAGAAGATACAAAGGCAAGTTCAAGTTCTTTTCTGAAATTTGCATTAACCCTTAGTCCACTTCCCAATAAAATACATTGGTAGTCCATCAACTCAATACTGTCATGGAAGTATGAATGAAAAGATAATCATAGAGAATAGAAAAGTCCACAGCAGTTTGCAATACGGAAGCAGCACAGGCAGGATGCCCACAGGACGTATACAATGGATGACTGTGCGTCTTGAGGCTACATGAACTTGACTGCCAAATGTGAGTGTTTAAGGTCATTTGGAATGAAGAGGGAGACAATAAAGAAGTAGAAGTTTATTTCTGAAGCTAGATGATAATATGCATTCTAAAGGAAGCCATAAAATCTCTAAATTTACTTAACGATAAATATTGTTCCAAGAGGGGAGATTCTATTCTGACCCCAGCTGGCGATCACTGTATGCCCAATGTATGTTATTTAATGGTCTGTATCATTTTTATCATGTCATTGCAGATGTTATTCTCAGTTGTATGAATGCTTAATCCCCTTGTTGTGTACTTATCCCTGCTAATTATTTCCACTGTGTCTGAAGCAAGCTACTCATGGTCAAGGCTTAAAAGTATTACAGTGCCTCCTTCCCAGAGCCAAAGCAGAAAACAGACACATGAAAAAAAATTCTTCAGGTAAAACTGTAAGATTTTACTTACAGTTACAGATTGAACGAGTTCATCTTTTGGTCATTATGCCACAGTGCCTGTCATAGACATTATGAATGATAAAGATTATTTTGGCCCATAGTTCCATAGTCTTTGGGTTTATTAATTCTAGGTTTACGGTGAGGGAGAATATCATAGTAGTAAAATATTTGCTCCAGACTTCTTACTTCTAAGTGTGAATATGAATGGAGACAGAGAAAAGCAGAAATGAGAGTGTTTCGTGTTTGATTTTTTTTTTTATGTTTGTGCATGGATATGACTGTGTTTGCTACACTTCCAAATTTCTGTTTTCCTTCTTTTTACTGTATAGGCTGCCAGCCAGTAGATATTTGATGCCCCCATTCAGAATGGGTCTCTGTTTTATGTCTCTCAGAAGAGGTAGAAACATCTTTATGGATACATCTTCACTTACGTTGTAGTGTACTAGGGGCCTCTCAATCCAAAATGAAGGTTTGTATCAATTGGTACGAAACTATTCCTCTCCTACAAGTCTCAGATGTTTAAATGCAATGGGAATTTAGAAAGTAGCTAGCTAACAGTTCTAACTCTATGGGATCCTTACTAACAATGGGCTCTGAAAAGGTTTTTCACCATCTTCACAAATAATCCTAGTTGTGGCGAGTATATATTATCTCTTTTTTTTTATTATTCCATCTGCTTCCCACATGGATAGCATTTTCTTCTGCAAACAGCATTCAGGAACAAATAATAAACTTGAAACATTGCCTCAAGGAAATGGAAGAACTACTAATATCCAATGGAGGGCTGATCATTTCATACACTCACTCTAGCTTACAGTTCAACCTGAGGGGGAGAAACAAACCCAGCTTTCTGGGTGTCAAGTGGAGTGCAAGGTCTTTTTGCAACAAGCTGGCAAGGCAAAGCATGTAGGAAATTATGGCATCATGTGTAAGAAAACTAAGATGTTCTTTTAAACACTATGTCTAAGCTCACAGCATTAAAAGTAGCGGAGACAGGACTTGATTTCTCCTGTCTTGTAAGCACAGTTTAGAGCATTGCTCACCAGAGCTAACTCTCTTGTCCCTATTGGAGACATAGTGTAGTTCACGGTCATTCGTTAAAGCTCATACAGATTGTTTTCCCTATCTCAGCTCTGTCAACAGTCCCAAAAAGCAGAGTAATGACACTCCTATAGAAAGTATCACATTTATTAGCTGGGCATCATTTTAACCCCTCCAGGGAGGCCTTTACCATGTAAGAGCACTCAGATGCCCAGACTGAATTATCTTTCTGAGAAGGAATAATGTATCAGGACAGTCATAGAAAATCGAGATGACATAGTGGCCTTTGAGAAGCAAGCTGGATGGTGCCTATGGGGTATTCAGGACGTGCTGTAGGTTCTTCATACATGATAGACAAAATGTAACACAAAGTGTTCATATTAAACTTGAGAACAACCATCACAGTGGTGAGAAATTTCCACTCCCCGTATGGTTAAACAATACTATGTTATGTGAGGTCTGCTTCTCTGAATTTTAAACCATATGACACACTTAATAAAACTGTTTCACAAAAATAAGCTTTACTACAGAACTTCTGTAATTAAATGCATTTATTATAATAGGGATACAATTTACTGGAGCTCTGAGTCCCACTCTGTATAATTAATAATGAAACGTGTTTTAATGAACATTTATTAGCAGCATGAAATACAAATATCTTGTAGATCAGCTGCCATCTAGGAAAACTTCATTTATTCCCTGAGATTAAAAAGCCCTGCATTAACATTATCAGCATTGTGGTCCTGACGGCTTGACACTCTGCTCTGGAAACTCATTAATTTTCACCCTCAGTAATAGGGACACTGTGATAATTCAGGAGGTGTTGGGACTGAAGTTTGTCCTTGTATTTACTATAAAGACGAGTTTGCTAAATAAATTAATCATCTAAACAAGATTATAGAGAGGTCTATTTAATCACTTAAAAGAATTTTCTTTCAACTCTTTTAGCAACATACATTTGCATGCACACAATTAATATGTCAACTGCAAATGAGTCTGATGCTGCATGTGACAAACTTGAAGAGATATAAAGAAATTTGGAGAACAAACACTTCCCTAATAAGGTATCTCCAACCCAGGAGTTTTAACAGAGACAATCTGTTAGAAAGAATTAGGCAGGTTTTTTAAAGAAAAAAAAATGTAGAAGGCTCACATTTAGCAATTCTGGCTTGAGGCACCTAGGTTGAGGATCAAACAACCATTAGAAACTGATTATATGGAGTTCAAGCACTAAAATAGATCAAAAGGAGTATTTTAAGGTGCAAAAGTTCCTGTGATCATTGTTGTCACCCTTCATGTCTTCCCAACTACTGTAAACCTGTTTCTCTCAGTAACCCAAGTTCTATAAAATACCAGGAAGAGTAACAGTGACCTGGCCCATTCTCAGAATGACCACATGTCCTATGTTCAAGGCACTCTTGTTATTTGTTATTTGTAATTGTTGTTGTTGTTGAGATAGGATTTCTGTTTCTAGAGTAGTGGTATTAAAGTCAACAATTAATAAATGGAATCTCGTGAAACTGAAAAGCTTCTGTTAAGCAAAGGACTCTGTCAATAGACAAAATGGCAGCCAACAGAACGGGAAAAGTATTTCACCAACTCCAAATCTGGCAGAGAGTTAATATCCAAAGTATGCAAAGAACTCAAGAAACTAGACATCAACAAACTTTATTAATCCAATTTAAAAAGTTGTACAGATCTAAACAGAGAATTCCCAACAGAGGAATCTCAAATGGCTAAGAATTATCTTAAAGAAGTATTCATCATCCTTAGTCATCAGGGAAATGCAAATCAAACAATTTTGAGATTCCATCTTACATGTGACAGAATGGCTACTATAAAAAATACAAGTGATAGTTCAGGCTTGTGAGGTTATGGAGAAATGGTAACACTCTTCCATTGCTGGAAAAAGTGCAAACATGTACGGTCACTTTGAAAATCAATATGGCAGTTTCTAAAAAAATTAAGAATAGATCTACCCCATGACCCACTAATACAACTACTAATCATATACCCAGAAGATGCCTCATATTACCACAAAGAAACTTGCACATCTATGTTCCTAGTAGCTTTAAACACGATGGACCAAAACTGGAAACAACTTAGATATCCTTTAACCAAAGAATGGATTTTTTTAAGAAGTGGCACATTCATATAATGGAGTATTATTGAACTGTTTATTTAAAAAATGACATCATAAAATTTGTGGGTAAATGGATGAATTTGAAAAATAATCATTCTGAGTGAGGTAATCCAGACCTAAAAAGACAAACATTAAATATGTCTTCACTTATAAGTGGATATTAGCTATAAAGTAAAGAATAATTATGCTAGAATCCACAGACCCAGAGAGGCTAAATAATGAGGACTTAGCAGGAATCTTCCTGGAAAAGGGAAATAGAATAGATACAGAGGGTGTATTGTAGGTGGAGAAGATGGGAACAGGAAAAATCAGGTGGGGAAGGATTGAGGGAGAGAGTATTGGGAGAGACAATGAGAATTAGGGGACAATTTTGGGAGAAGGTAGAAACCTACTACAATGGAAACTCCATGGAATCTACAAGGGTGACATTTTCAAAGACGCCTAGTAATGGCTGACTCTGAACCTGAACTATCCATCATCTGTAACCAGGCAAGACCTCAAGTAGAGGAATTGGGAGAAAAGCCCACCACAAAACTTCCTACTTACAATTATTCATGTCTGCATGATGCTCTGGGACAAGAGCATAAAATAACTGTCATCAGAGAGACTTTATCCAAAAACTGATGAAGGCAAAAGCATAGTCTCACAGCCTAACAAGCAGAGCTTGGGAAGTTATGTGGAGGAGGGGAAGGAAAGATTTGAGGAGCCAGAGTCATCAAGGAAACCACAAGAACACTGCCCACAGAATCAACTGATTCAAAGTCAAGTGGGTTCACAGAGATCATGAAATCTGTACAGGTCTGATCTAGGTCCTCTGCATATATGCTATAGTTGTGTATCTCCATATTCTTGTGGGAATCCACCAGTGGGAGTGGCAGCTGTCTCTGACTCTTTGGCCTGGCTTTGGGACCCTTTTCCTCCTATTGGGTTTCCTTGATGTTAGGATATGTGCCTGTTCTTATTGTACCTTGTTATACCATATTTGGTTGATGTTCCTGGAAGACTTCCTTTTATCTAAGGGGAGTTAAAGTGTGATTAGATCTGGAGGAAAGGATAGGTGTGTGTGTGTGTGTGTGTGTGTGTGTGTGTGTGTGTGTGTGTAGGGGAGACTGGGAGGAAGGGAATGGAGGGGAAACTACATTCAGGATGTAATATATGAGAGGTGAGTAAATAAAAAATGGAGAAAAAGATTGTGCCACAATTCCTGGCCTGATGCTTTTTGTTCTGGAAGGTTTGGTATAGGTATTATTGTCCTACATTTCATCGACTTCATGTCTTGACACAAGACACAAATTAACATGGATCTAAACTCTCCTTACTTTTTGAAAACTGCCTCTCCTATGCATGCAAGCTGTCCTTGATTTGCAGGGTATTTCTAGTTCAATAATTCATATAAAGTAAAACTGACTTCAGTAGCTTTGCTACTGTCTCAATGGATGTAATGAGAAAGTGCATTTTTATTTATTTTTTTTGTGATAAACTTTAAACACAGTGCGATATGGTATCTACACATAAAGCCTTCCTTGGCCCTTTCAGAATTGGATAGTGAATGAATATGCAGCCATCTTAATTTTCCTTAAGTAAAGGTTTGCCATGCATTCAGGTTTTACAAACTTGAAAAGAAAATCTTTGTTTTTGACTTTTTATGTGTATGAGTGTTGCACTGAGCATTGGAGGTAAACTCAGATGGAATGCTCAGGAAAGAATGACTAGAACTGAAAATTGGACATAAAATGATTATGTTACAATGGATATAAATACTATTATTGGTTTTCTCAGAGGTTATAAATAGAATGGGAATAACAAGATAAAAGATACATACATTCTCATGCAGACGCAAATATAAACAAATAGCCCTCATTCTAGAATGCACCAAGGCTTCTGATTTAGAGCTATGTCTCCTAGCCAATGCTATTACATTAATTTGAACTGATGGCCTCTTTTAAGATTGGACAAAAATATAGTTGTGGAAATATTAATAAAAGACGACTTACGATAAGTCTAGAGATAACTTTGGCTTTGAGGTAAGAAATTCTAACTTTAGAAGTTGAAGTTAAAGAGGGCAGTACTTCTTCAAGCTGTTTGTAGATCATTTCCTTGTTTATGTATTTGTCATGTTTGTGGAGCTAACTTTTAAATGATGGGGTATATCTAATTGTAGTTTTTATACTTTTAAAAAATAAGGTTGAATTCCATGTTATTTACATGCTTTCATAATAAGTGGTTGTGGATGTGAGTAAGCAAGAAGATTTGGAAAAAACTAAATTGTTTCTAGATATAAATGTCAAAAGAGTTAAGTAGCAGAAAATTTGCAGTGGAAATCTATAGTACCTGCTGTGGCTTTGCAATCATCTATTTATTCAAGTGTTCTAAAGCATCAATAACTGACATCCACCAGTGTCTGAACTAAAGATTTGACTATGAGACATTGGTAATAACAACCTGAAATTTCACAGGAATAAGGCAAGGCAGTGGTGTAGTAATTTTTCTACTTCTTGAAAACAAAAAGAACTAATGTTTTGTGTTAAGTGTGTACATCTCGAAGATAAGTTGCTGATGTCTTTGTAAGTGAAGGCAACAATAAAACATACTCCAAGTTCTGACGGGTTTCAATACAGATCACTGTGAAGTCGCAGACTAAAAATGTTTGATCCTGGTCTTGGGGAAATGAGCAGGTAGTTGCTATTCTTGCAAGGATCATTTTGATGACTTGTTTTGTTGTTGTTGTTGTTGTTTTGTTTTGTTTATTAACTTCATCTTGCCACACAAACAACCTTATTGCCTGAGCATCTTTGTCACATATTATTAACAAGGCAGGAGGCAAATATGAGTAACTGATAGCTATACCATGAATTTAGAACACACTTTCATGTAAAGTTTATTTACCAAAATCAAAGTGCTTCCAGAGATAGTGAAAATATCTTGAGTGTCACCCTGACTTTACAATTTCCTTTTAAAACATGAGACTGGGTCTGGCATTTTGACTTCAGCATTATTGACCCAAGAAAACTGAGCAAGAGAAAAGAATTAGGAAGGAAAAGACAATAGCAAAGGAGAAGGCCTGAGAGCAAATGTCACACAGCCCTTCACAGTAGGAAAGGGAAGAGCCTGTTTTGGAGCCAGGACATCACACCTTGATTATTAGACTAAAAGGTCAATACAGTCACATTCACATTGACAGTTTTAGCAAATAGATATAGAATAAGGCCCTAGTTCAGAGTATTGTTTCAAATATATGGACACCCTTTCTGATATTTATCAAATTCTTATGCTTAATACAATTGAGAACCAACATGTTTATGTCCATTTGATCTTTTGCTTTGGTTTTGTTTTTTTCAAGACAGAGTTTCTCTGTGTAGCTTTGGCTATTCTGGACTCTTTTCGTAGACCAGGATGGATGCGAACCCACAAAGATCTGCATGCCTCTGCCTCCCCTCATGCTGGTATTACAGGTGTGTGCTACCTCACCCAGTTGCATTTAAACTTATCAGTAGCAAATCTTCAATGGTATATTCATATGTTGGTTTCCACTTGTATATGATAATGGACCAAGAGCTGCTGTCTTCATCTTCTGACACTAGCCACACATCTGAAGAATTCCAGACATTTTCACTGTAGTGCTATTATATTGGTAGTCGGTGATCTGAGTGGATTGGTGATGAAAAAGGTCTAAACCTTTAAAATAATGGGACTTGCTGAGATTTTCATGTGTTTTTCTTTTTTTTTTCTTCTCATATTCATGGTGCATTGAGTCATGAAGACCAATTCTTATCTGGCTCCAGGGAACAATCAAAGATGATTAACCATAAAGTTTGTCTACAATGTATTATTTTTGAGACAACAGAATGAAAAGCTATAAAATTTCTTAAATTCACATCAGCGAAAGAGCCAGGTGGTCCTTGATGTGAGTTGTATTCAATAGTGATAAAGATACAGCCTTTCTCTGTATGGCCGTGCCCTATAGCTGATGATAGAATAATCAATATCTGTTTGTTTTCTAGGCAGAAAAGAATGTTAAGAAATCATCTTTATATTTTAAATCTAATGGTAAATTGCTTCATGCAGAATACATTCAAGTATCACCTAAAATAGCATCCTAGGAAGTGGACTAACACAAGCCAAATCAGCTGATATTATCCCAGTTACATTTGCAGCCAGAAGTATTGAAAGGAAGACTTGCACCAACACCACCTCTAGAGGAAACAGTGATTCTTTCTCTCTCCAAATCCATGGTTCCTGCTTCACCTGCCCTGCTCCACCTATGGATCTCTCTGTTTCATCTCCTGATAATTTTCTATTTATTCATTTTACACCATCACTTTTCTAACTGATCCTGAGCTTCCACAGCAAATTTGCCTTGAACATCTAGAGATCCTTGCAGGATCCCTCACTGGAAAGGGAAACTTCCCCACTGTATGAAAACCAAAGCAGCAGTATGTTTATTGTTTTCACACAGAAGCCTGTATAAGAAATGTCGAAATAATCTTCCACCACATGGAATGACTCACTTCACACATTGGACATTCTTTTCATTAAAATGTTTGCTAAAATTTGATAATTATTATTGTATCAATGAGGCCAACAAATATTTTCATATCATTACCATACAGAAGTGGTAAAAAAGAACGCAATATAGAAGGAAAATATAGGCAATTGATGTGAATTTGTATCTAGCCCAAGTTACTTTCCACCCAGGAACCCCCTGTTTTAGCAGACTTTTCAAGGTGGTTTTGCAGTTGTCCCAGCTTTTGGCTATCTGAACTTTTCTTGACATAGCATCAATAAACACAGATTCCTCTTCAGGCACCTAGCTGCTGACTTACACAGCTGTTTCATTGGCTAAGATTTCTTTCCAAGTCAGTCACAATTCATTGCTACCAGCTTGGTTTGCTCTGCCGAAAAAAAGGGGGAGATGCCCTCTGTTTTTCTGTGACAGGAAAGGGAAATTCTTGGTACAGGGTTGCTAACATTCTAAACAGGAAGGATAGTGTGGTATGATTTGGGTTGATGTTTACAAAAGCTTCATGGCATATAGGTCACCATTTTATCAGGTAGAATATTTCATTCACTACCTAAGAAAGGCACTAAGTATCTTCCCAACTGTGGGTTCCTTTCTTAGTACTATTTTAGAAAAGGGAAGAGTCACAGTGATCCCAAACCACGGGTTAGTGATTTTGTGAAAGAAAAAAAAAGGGGGGGGAATGAACATGTCATTCCTTCTATCCACAGCTGACATAAATTGTGGCAATTTAATATTTCAAATACAAAGGAATCCAGAAACATAAGGAATTTGCTAGATATCCATTGACAACCCATGTACTCAACTCAGCTAGTTATCAGTTCTCCTGGGAGGTTTTTTTTTTTTTTTTCAGGAGCCCAGCTGTATGAATCTTTTCTGTAAACTAGTCAGTTTAAAAGCAGCCCTAGCAACAGGACTTATTCAGGAAAGAATGGATTTTATGCCCTGCTTATTGCCTTCCAAATGCCAGGAGCTTTTCAGAGTAATAGCAACTGGTGTAAAAAGAGAATTTGAAATAAAAGCTACTTTTATTGCTCCAGAAAGAGGCTTCCCATAAACTTTCCACCTGCCTTAACCAGTGAGGGAAGTGTCAATATATGTGGATACCAATGTTCTCTGGCCAATGAGAATTTACTTCTTCTATTAGCTTCATATCCTCCAGAATAATGGGCATGATTATAACGAAACAGAGAAACAAGTCCAAAACTTTTTAATCACAATTGCAAAATGTACCCCAGCCTAGCACTTCATATAGCCTGTAACCAAAAGGACATTTTTCTGCTGGTAACAATTCCAACCCCAATCATGAAAAAAAAATATCAAAAATATCTGCAAATATTAACTCATTAATTAAACCTCTAGATGACTGCTTAGAAAGAGAAAAATATGTTTCTTAAAGTGAGAAATACTTAATATTCATGTTGTTTGGGGAGTAGCTTCCAAAAGTGAGTGTTTCAATTCAGTGGTGTCATTCTGGAGCCACAGATCAGCCACCAGTTCAAAACAAACTTCAAAGATACTATATTTTATTTTTTCAGGTTTTCCTAAGTTTCTAATGGAGCTTCTTTTTGCCACCAGGTACTATCATTCGTATGTAATTCTGTTGTTCTTTTCTTCTTATTGTCTAATAGGATGTGAAACCTTGTGAACTTGCTGAGATTTATTGGAACACTTCAGCATTGCCAGAGAACACTGTTGCAATCAAAGCCCATCTCTTGGGAAACATAAACCTGCTTTAGATTTGAGCCACATTTTCAAGCCACTGTCTTTAAATGCAAAGCCAAAGGGGCTATTTTGGTCTTAATTAATTGAAATATTGATGCTCAAAATAAAGCATTCCCCTCTATTATTACTATGCAAGTATAAATGATTGATGCATATTTCATTTTGTATCTCCATCCCAACATGTCCTGATTAGTAATAATAATAAAAAAAAAATACATGAAAACAAGAGGAAAAGGCTTACTGAAAGAAAATCCTCCAAGTTTGGTAATACCAAGATATTATCCTGGAAATCATAGGCATACAAGTAAAATTATACAGACTGAACAGTTGCATTTATATATTCATTCATATATTATATACATGTGTATAATGTAAAGGATGTACATATATTTGTATGTACGTATACACATACTCAGACATAGACATGCAAACACACACACAGAGATATGTAACAACAATTAAAAACAATCCACTGATTCCATATAGAGTAGAAGAGGTCTTCTGCATAGGAAGCATGGGAAGGAGAAAAAAAGCAAGGTAAAATGATGTAATTGTATTTTCTTTCAAAACATAAAATATAGTCCATATAAAGACCCCTGTGACCAATTCTTCTGAGTTTCTGAAGAAGACTTTGTTCTCATAGTTGCCTTTACTTCCTTAAGTAAAAGGAAGATGGGAAAGAATAGGGCAAGATGCTAAAATGCTTGCTAACCAACATCTGTCCAAAATCACAATATGAATCTAAACATTACAATTTGGGGACATGTCTATATGCATTTGAAGTTTATGGGTCCCACCACCATTGTTTTTAGGAAGAATTTAATTAACATAACTGAAAATTCCCAGGAAATAATTTGTAAACCCAACCAGAGAGTCATCTTGACTAAACCAGAAACCTTATAAGTGCTTTAGAAAGCATAAAATTCATGTTGATGTTTATTCGTTTTTCAAGTTCTTAAAACTTAATTTAAAACTTCGGGAGGAGGTGATCAAAGAGCCAGCCACTGAGTTCATGTCAGAGACAGTCCATCTTTCCCTTACTAGGAAACCCAGTTGGACACTGAGCTGCCATGAGCTACATCTGTGCAGGGATTGTAGGTTATGTCCATGCATGGCCCTTGGGTGAAGTACCAGTCTCAGAGAAGACACCTGAGTCCAGATTTCTTGGTTCTTTTGCTCTCCTTGTGAAGCTCCTGTCCCCTCCAGATATTTCTATCTCCCCCTTATTTCATAAGATTCCCTGCACTCTGTCCAAAGTTTGTCTATGAGCCTCAGTGTCTGCTTTGATACCTTGCTAGGTAGAGTGTTTTAGAGGTCCTTTGTGTAGGCTCTTGTCCTGTTTCCTTTTTCTACCTCTTCTGGTATGTATTTCATTTGCTTTTCTGAGTGAGGATTGAGCATCTTACCTTGGGTCCTCCTGCTAGCTTAGCTTAGCTTAGCTTAGCTTCTTGCTTGCTTAGCTTCTTTAGGTGTACATATTTTAGTAAGTTTATCCTATACTATGTGTCTAATACCCACTAATAAGTGAGTATATACCATGTGTGTCTTTCTTCTTCTGGGATACCTCACTCAGGATCATCTTTTCTAGTTCCCACCATTTGCCTGCAAATTTCATGATTTCCTTGTTTTTAATTGGTGAGTAGCATTCCATTGTGTAAATGTACCACAATTTCTGTATCAGTTCCTCTACTGAAAGCCAATGGGTTGTTTCCAGTTTCTGGCTAGTATGAATAAAACAGCTATGCACATGGTACCCCAGTTTTAATTGGATTACTTAATTTGTTGCTTTTTCACTTCTTGAGTTTGTATATGTTCTCGATATTAGCCCTCTGTCAGATACAGAGTTGGTGATCCTTTCAAGGTGTGTAGCTGTTGTTTTCTTTTGATGACAGTGTCCTTGGCTTTACAGAAGTTTTCAGTTTCATGAGTTCCCATTTATTGATTGTTGATCTTAGAGCCTGTGCTGTTGATGTTCTGTTCAAGGAGTTGTCTCCTATGCCAATGAGTTCTAGGCTCTTCCCCACATTTTCTTCTAACCCATTTAGTGTTTATAGTTTTATGTTGAGGTCTTTGGTCCACTTGGACTTTAGTTTGTGCAGGGTGATAAATATGGATCCATTTGCATTTTCTGCATGTAGACATCCGGTTAGACCAGCACCATTTGTTGAAGATGCTGTCTTTTTTTCCATCGTATGGTTTTGGCTTGTCAAAAATCAAATATCCGTAGGTGTGTCTGTTTATTTCTGGGTCTTCTATTTGATTCCATGGATCTACCATTTTATTGCTATGCCAATACCGTGCAGTTTTTATTACTACTGATCTGTAGTATAACTTGAGATCAGGGATGGAGATACTTCCAGAATATCTCTTGTTGTACAAAATGGTTTTGGCAATTCTGGGTGTTTTTGTTTCTCCATATGAAGCTGAGAATTGTTCTTTCAAGGTCTGTAAAGAATTGTGTTGTAATATAGGATTATTATACTAAAATTTGTACACCTAAGGAAGCTAATCAAGAAGGATGACCCTGGTAAGATGCTCAGTATGCATTCAGAAAGGCAAATGAGATAGACAGCAGAAGAGGGAGAAAACAGGAAACAGAACAGGAGCCTATCACAAGGAGCCTCTGAAAGACTCTACCCAGCAGTGTATCAAAACATATGCTGAGATTCATAGCCAAACTTTTTGCAGAATGCAGGAAATCTTATGAAAGAAGGGGGAGACCTAGAGGAAACAGGAGCTCCACAAGGAGTGCAACAGAACCAAAATATCTGAGCACAGGGGTCTTTTCTGAGACTGGCACTCCAAACAAGGACCATATATGGAGATAACTTAGAACCCCTGCACAAAAGTAGTCCATAGCAGCTCAGTGTCCAAGAGGATTCCCCAATAATAAGAACAGGTACATCTATACAATGGAATATTACTCAGCAATGAAAAATAAGGAAATCATGAAATTTGCAGGTAAATGGTGGGACCTGGAAAGGATCAACCTGAGTGAGCTGTCCCAGAAGCAGAAAGACACACACAGTATATACTCACTCATATAGACATGTAATATAGGATAAACCTACCAAAATCTGTATATCTAAAGAAACTAATCAAGAGAGTGGACCCTGACTAAAATGCTCAATCCCTATTCTGAAAGGCAAAGAGGAAGGACATCAGAAGAAGAAGAAAATAGGAAACAAGCTAGAAACCCGCCACAGAGGGACTCTGAAAGGCTCTGCTCTGCAGACTATCAAAGCAGATACTGAGACTTATGGCAAACTGTTGGGCAGAGTGCATGGAATCTTATGTAAGAAGTGGGAAATAGTAAGATCTGGAGAGGACAGGAACCCCACAAAGAGAGCAACAGAACCAGAAAATTTGAACACAGGGGTCTTCCCAGAGACTCATACTCCAACCAAGTACCAGGCATGGAGATATCCTAGAACCCCTGCACAGAATAGCGCATGGCAGTTTAGTGTCTAAGTGGGTTACCTAGTAATGGGAAGAGGGACTGTCTCTGACATAATCTGATTGGCCTACTCTTTTATCACCACCCCCTGAGGGGAAAGCAGCCTTACCAGGCCACAGAAGATGACAATGCAGCCATTCCTGATGAGATGTAATAGACTAAGATCAGAAGGAAGGAGAGGAGGACCTCTCCTAGCAGTGGACTTGGGGAGGGGCATGCGTGAAGAAGGGGGAGGAAGGGTGAGATCGGGAGGGGAAGAGGGAGGGGCTTATGGGGGATACAAAGTGAATAACGTGTAATTAATAATAATAATAATAATAATAATAATAATAATAATAATAATAAATAACAGAGACCATCTCTGACATGAACTCATGACTGGCTCTTTGATCACCTCCACCTGACGGGGGAGCAGCCTTACCAGTCCACAGAGGAAGATAAAGAAGCCAGTCCTGATGAGACCTGATAGACTTAAGGTCAGATGGAAGGAGAGGAGATGTACCCCATCATTGGACTGGGGGAGGGGCATAAGAGAAGAAGAGGGAGAGAAGGTGGGATTAAGAGGGGAGGGGGGGGACAGGGGCTAAAGCTGGAATACAAAGTAAATAAACTGTAATTTAAAAAAAGAATTGTGTTGGTATTTTGATGGGAACTGCATTGAATCTGTAGTTTGCTTTTGGCCGGATGGCCTTTTTCACTATGCTAATCCCACTGATCAATGATCATGGGAGATCTTTCCATCTTCTGATATCTTCTGCAATTTCTTCAGAGACTTGAAGTCTTTTTCAAGCAGGTCTTTCACTTGCTTGGTAAGAGTCACACCAAGGTTCTTTATGTTATTTGTGGCTGCTGTGAAGGTTGTAGTTTCCCTAATTTCTAAATTATTTTTCACAAGATATATTTATGTTATTATACATATTCTGCCAGCATATGTGTTTGCATGCCAGAAGAGGGTACCAGATCTCATGATATATTGTTGTGAGCCACCATGTGGTTGCTGGGAATTAAACTCAGGATGTTTGGAAGAACAGCCAGTGCTCTTCACCTCTGAACCATCTCTCCAGCGCCTGATTAAATTATTTTTATCAATATTTTTCCAACAATGCAACAGGACATTTAAAATAAACAAATACAAAGGAACTTTGAAAAAAAATACCCCCGAGTATGAAGAAAGTAACACAACAGTTTAGACACAAAAATGTATGAGCCAATGACAAATATTAGATTCACCTCATAGAATTGTTCAGAAATTATTTAAGTTTTCTGTGTCAAACCTTCTCAATCTGTGGCGCAGAAGTGATTTCATGAAATACTTCAGAGGGTGGGTACCAAATGGCAGTCATTCTACACTTGTTACACAAGGAAACACTGTCCCTCAAATTCAGGTACACTCTTGAGTATCTCAAAACATATTATACACTAAAATCAGCATTCTTCAGTGTAAAGAGAAGACAGTGCCTAAGACCCAAGTAGAAATACATCATGCAAAACATAATGCCCTTATCAAGCATAAAGATAACAGGGTTTTGTTTTGTTTTGTTTGCATTTTCTATGCTTAATATGATCTATGATGTGCCAATGCCAAAAATGTTAGGGATTCAACAGTAACACCATGGTTTTGATAAACAGCACAGCAAGTGGTCTTCTCACCATCGTATCGCTCATGGAGCCAAGCAAAATTTTAATCTCCTTAGCAAGCTAGGAGATATACTTGGCTCCATTTAAGATTCAGACTCATCAAGTCTTGAACTCACAATAACTTAATAGTCATCTTTTCTTTGGTATCAGCTATGAAGTACTCACAGAACCTTCTCTACTTCTCTACTTGTCTGGCTCTTCTCTACTTGCCTGGCTCTTCTTGGGGTATATTTAGGAAAAATTCTCCAGTTAAATACTTAGAGCTCTAGTTGGGCTTGCTAAAGAAAATTATTTGGTAGAAACCTCAGAGATAAACCAGAAGAGCATATGATTAATCTCCAAGGGAAGGAACTCCTTTGATATAAAATTCAGAGGAGAAAATAAGAAGTTGTGGTGTTTGAATGATAACGGCCCCCATAGTCTGCTAAGGAGTGGCACTGTTAGAAGGTGTGACCTTAAAACAGTAGGCATGGCCTTCTTAGAGGAAGTTTCTCACTCTAGGTGGACTTTGATGTCTCAAGTGCCCAAGCCAGGCCCAGTCTTTCTCTCAATCTGATTATTGATTCCTGATGATCTGGATGTGTAGCTCTCAGCAACCTCTGCAGCCCCATGTCTGCCTGCACAAAGCCAGGCTTCCTGCATGACCATAATAGACTGAACCTCTGAACTGTAAGCCAGCCTCAATTAATGTTTTCCTTTATAAGAGTTGCTATGGTCATGGTGTCTCTTCTCAGCATAATGACACTAACTGAGACAGAAGCTAAATCCAATTCAATTAGGAGAAACCGATTATTCTTGGAGAAAACTCACTATATATGCAAACGAAAGGGAAATCATACATACACCACAGTAAAGACAATAACCAAAGAACATCAAATGTGGGAAAATGGGGCACAAAGGTATGCCTTGGGAAATGGATGGTGAACACAAACTTTCTAGAACATTATGCCAAGTAAAGTGACCACTTTTCCATAGGGGGATTTGCAAAAAAGACATGATATAATTAGAAAAATAATGAAACAATTCACTTGCAAATGAATGCATGGCAGTGAAGAGGTACCTGAGTAAAGGCCAACAAAATTGGGATTAGACTATCAATATGATACCTCCCTAGCAAAACAGTAAGGAATCTTAGTTAGAGAGAGCCAGTGTATCACACACATAATGTTGCAGTTATAAAGATAAGTTATTAAACTGAAATGAGAGAAAATTTTCAGGTAAAACCTATTTTTGAAGTAAAGGAATGCAAACCCTCTAGTGGGGAATGGGTTGAGAAGTTTACTAACAAAAAAGAAACCTGAAGAGATAGGCAGTTTCATGTGGGAACAATATTATATCATGTAGATCTTAATTCCCTCAGCCTGCATTGCAGTCATTAGGCTGAAGCTTTATGTATAGATGATAAAATAATTAGGAGGTGGAGTCTAACAGACACCATGTGTTTGAAGGTGATTATGAGTTAACTCTCCACTGCCCTTTTTGTCCTTCTCGCCTCTCATTTTGTACTTCTTTCCTTCAACTGTCCTTTCCCCCTTTAATTTATCTCTGCTCATCTTCCTTCCTTCCTGTTCTTTTCCTTTCCGTTTACTTCCCCTCCCTCTTTTTGACTAGCAAAACACAGTATTGAACGGATTTGATTTTTGTTTTGGAGGTGTTTATTTACAGAGCATTGAACATTTTCCCTCTCTGGGTGAAGCCTCTGCTAGAGCCCAGCAAAGATTAAACTGCATTGCAAATACATAGCACATTCCCATGAAGATATGAGCTCAAGTCAGGTTTTCTTAGCTGACTTAGTAATAGGTCAATTACCTTTTTTTCACCAATTATGAAATACCCATACATGTTTTCTGTTTGCCTGGATCTTCCTTGAGGATATTTTTTAAAAATCCTGAGTCAAACAGTCATGATCTAGGTAGGTTGACACCCCTCCGCCATCTCCTTCCTTTTCTCTTCTTTCATTCTCTCTTCTTCATCTTTCCATTTTTTCTTGTATTTCTTCTATTTTACCCTTTTCTATTCCTCTCTTTCTCTTTCTTTTCCCCTTTCCTCTTAATTTTATGGTACAAGAGCCCAGTAACTTGCTCAAAATTAATTCCCTGCATTGCCTAAAAACAATGAAAACAAATATCTATCAACTGAAACTTCTGAAGCAGTAGTCATAAAATTTTACTCCTTAAATTGTTATGTCAAGTGTCTGAAGCCTAACTGTGCAAGTGACACACAGTCTATGAGATGGCAGAACTCACGGGCCGCAAGGATGTACTAGACTTCTCATTTGTACAACGGGAGCTTCCATTTTCCAGTTTTGCACACAGAGCTGGTGATGATATCATAATTAGATATCATCAATTCAAACCAAATGACTAACAAACAGGCCTGTAACATAGATCATGTTAGTCAAAGAATCATCTGTATAAATCCCAAATTCTTTCCAATATCTCAGTTTTGTTAATAATGTCCTTTGAGTTTACCAGTTTAATGTACTAATCTATATTACAATATGGTGGTTAATCTAGGACACACAGGGATTCTTCCATTAAGAATATTTAGTCTCTACTGGAAGGAATTTTGGGTAGTTTCTGAAACTAAAAAGAAAGTGCTTTCACGATTTTAACTCAAATACACACAATTAGGTTTTATTTTGCTTAGTAGCCTTACTATCAAAAATGATACATTTTTCAAAAGCCGAATTACTTTTTTTTCTTGATATTGTTATGAATGGAAGATGATGCAGTGGATTATGAACAGTATTTATAAATGAGATCTCTCCCCTCATTTTAGTCATACCATTCTTTTTTTCCCCTATTAGATTTGTTAGCATAATACTAATATCTTTCAACTCTAATGGTTTTATTATAGTAATTTAAAATAGAAATACCTATTTGTGAATTGAGTATCAAATAACAGTTATGTATAGCAATCCACCTACTGCATTAATATAGACTCATTAACACAATTGCGAATGACCCTGAGATGCAAAGTTATTTAATAAAGCTGATGAATAAACTCATATTTGAAATTTTATATGTGTAGACTGGGAATTTCATCCATCTCATATCTGTGGCTGCTAGACTCCAGTTCCTTATCTGTCACTATGCCAACCTACAGGTGAATTCTTCTGCCTTTATTTTCACTATCTCTGTCTTTCTTATGAAGTTGAAGTTGTTGGCTCATGTTCCTGTGAATTTAATTATGCTGGTATTTCTCCTGTTCATATGGTGACTTAGAAAAGGAAAATAGTTGAGTTATCAGCCTGACCTTTCCTATTCATTTTGCATGAAATGAAATCATGGGCTGCTCTTGTAAAATATACTGAAGGCACCATGCAGTCTATAGGGTTAATTGTTATTTTAATGAGTGTGACATGCAGCACTGGGTAAGAATGTGATTTTAAATGCTACTAGCTATAAAGGTCACATATCAGTGGAGTGGCAAGTTTTTATGATGTATTGCTTAAAATCTGGTCCAGTTTATGCTTACAATCATGTTATTCTTCCCCTAGTACAGGCCATACACATTGACAGCATATTTGAAATTTTTTAGTGAAAAATACTGTCTTAAATATTTCCAAACAGCTCAGTTCTGGTCCATGATATTAAATAGTGACAGTTAACCTCAGATGTAAACTGAATCTCAAAGATCAATAATCTGAATTAACAAAACTACATTTCAGTGATGTGGGTTCAAATAAGATTTTATAAATTATCCGTGGAGAGAATTCCACTGGCTGACCATCATAATATTTGTGTTAACCGTTATAAAAATCACTATGTGGTATAACAGGGTACAAGGTTATTCAGAAATGAGTGATGAAAGAGGGCCTCTGCAGCAGAAGGCATTTTAATTAAATCTTCCATGACACAGAAGAGCCAGAAGGGTTAAATCCTGAAAAGAGGACTCTAAATTCAAAGTCAAAGAAAAGACTAGGTGTGCTGTTTGGAAAGATTGCCACAAAGGCCAATAGGAGTGATGAAAAGGGAGTTGGGAGGTTAACTATGAGGCGTACGGGACTCACAAATACATCAGACATGTACTCTGTGGACTCAAATTTTATAGCAAGAGAATCCACCCATTATTGCTGAGGTTATGAGCGGGTGCTCACTTGCAAACCGATGTTAGAACAATGATTGGCACAGCAACTGGAAAGGCGCCTAGTTCTACAGCCTTGAGTAAGTGATGGTGGCTGGTTTATTTACCTGGGAAGGTAGAAAGATGTAGAGCAGCAGCAAAAAGCCGAAAAGTGACACTTGGATTCCATAGTCTAAGTCCACGAAAGTTATACTTTTGAGGAAATGAACTTGTGGGCATCGGTTTTTCCTTTGATTGCTTAAAAAAAAGTTTTTGCAAGACATTACATGATTAAGATTCCATGTAATTCTTCAGTCTCCAAGCTATCAAAATGGAATATTTCAAAAACACACATCTGATTCCAAGAATGAGCTTTCTTTGGGGATGTTTCTACAGGAAGTGTGTTTCCACCATCTCAGATCTGTACACTCTAAACTTAACAACTAGAAGCCTCAAACATTGCAAGAGTTTATGCTAAAAAAATCTCCTGGGAGGAGAATTTGTGAAAACTAACTTAGGAATGGTTGTACTAAAGACCACAATGAGCAAAGAAACAGAAAAGGTAAAGATGAGATGTAGTTGAGCCGTTGGGCATAATGGAATAAGTGGTTTTCATGAGGACCCACAAAGGGTTCAGAGGAAGTGCATGTGGCAAAAGCCTGGTAACCAGAAGAGTATTTACATGTGAAATAAGCTAAAGTCCCATTTGGCTCTGCAAAAGACCGTCTGGAACTTAAGAGATTAAGGTGGAGTTGCTGGTTGCTTAAAAGTTTCATCTGTGATTTAAGGTTCTCCAGTGTTTCTGGTGGTGTTGGAGGGGATAACAGCTTCCCAAAGGGGAGAGAGTAGTCCATGCTCAGGAAGGGTGGTCATGGCCTCAGTGTTTTAGGTGACGATATACTCATCATGTTTAACATCTGTTATATCAAAAGCTCACCTCGGGGATTATCAGTCATTTCTGGAATGGCCTTGCTAAAGACAGGCTTTTGGGACATATGCTAGCTTTAGCTTTAGTAAGGCACAGACAGCAAGCCTACAAATGTCCATCTTTGTGCTTACATATATATGCTTGCATATTAACATGCGTGAATTAACATATGTATGCAGGTAGATTACAATATGTAGCATTAAAAAAGACCCAACATAAGTGTGTTTTTATGAGAACAATAAGTCTGAAATCAGAGAATAGATAGAGAATAGGTACCTGGGTTATCATTCATCCTAAAGGAGGAGAGTTGTACTTCTAGCTTTCAGCAAGACTGATATGCTCATAAACAAACTGGAGCCTGAAATGACTTCATTTTTTAAATTTTTTTTTCTTTTAAAAAATTTAATTACAATGTATTCAGTTTATATCCCAGCTGCAGCCCCCTCTCTCTTCCCCTCCCAATCCCACCCTCCCTTCTTCTCGACCTTTGTCCCTCCCCCAGTCCACTGATAAAGGAGGTCCTCCTCCCCTTCCCTCTGACCCTAGCCTATATGGTCTCATCAGGACTGGCTGCATTTTCTTCCTCTGTGGCATGGTAAGGCTGCTCTCCCATCAGGAAGAGGTGATCAAAGAGCCAGCCACTGAGTTCATGTCAGAGACAGCCCCTGTTCTCATTTCTAGGGAACCCATATGGACATTGAGCTGCCATGGGCTACATCTGTGTGGGGTTCTAAGTTATCTCCATGCATAGTCCTTGGTTGGGGTATCAGTCTCAGAAAAAAAAAAATCTCTGGACCCAGATTTCTTGGTTCTGTTGCTCTACTTGTGGAGCTCCTGACCCCTCCAGGTCTTTTTATCTACCGCTTCTTTCATATGATTCTGTGCACTTTGCCCAAAGTTTGGCTGAGTTTCAGCATCTGCTTTGATAGCTTGCTGGGTAGAGTCTTTCAGAGGCCTTCTGAGGTAGGCTCCTGTCCTGTTCCCTGTTTTCTCCCTCTTCCAATGTCTTTCCCTTTTGCCTTTGTGAGTGAGGATTGATCATCTTACCCAGGGTCCTCCTTGCTTAGCTTCTTTATTTAGGCATACAGATTTTAGAATATTTAGCTTATATTACATGTCTAATATCCACTTATAAGTGAGTATTTACCATGTGTGTCTTTCTGCCTCTGGGATACCTTACTCAGGATAATCTTTTCTAGTTCCCACCATTTGTCTGAAAAGATCAACCCAATTTAACTTTTCTTCCAAGAGAAGTATCAGTTCCTGCAACCGTATGTTTAGCACCTGAGATTCTCTCTTCCATCTCTTGTATTCTGTTGGTGATGCTTACCTTTGTGGTTCCTGATCTTTTCTCCAAGTCCTCAAGCTCCAGGGTTTTCTCTGTTTTGTGTTTTCTGTATTGATTCTAATTCTGTTTTCATGTCTTGCACCATTTCCTTCATCTGTTTGAATGTGGATTCCTGTCTTTTCATGAAGACCTCTTTTTTTAAAAAATTCATTTCCTCTCTATATGCCACTACTCATGCCTCTACATGTGCCTCTATTTCTTTGGCTGTAGTTACCTGTATTTCTTTGAAAGCTTTGTTTGTTTCCTCCTTATGTGCCTCTAATAAGGGGATAAGCATAGATTTGCCACCATTTTCCTGTGTTTCCAATGAATTAGTATATCCATTGATTTTGGGGGTTGCAGGTGAAGCCATGATGTCCTGATTTTTGTTGAATGTGTTCCTATGCTGACCTCTAGCCATCTGCTAATCCATAACCTTGGCTGTTTGTTCCTGGAGTCTGTACTTCAGACTGGCTCCATCTGTCTGTGGTGTCTGGAGTATTCTTCAGAAAAATGAGAGATGTCCACCAACATGAGAGATGTTAGTGTTTCAGCTGTAAGAAAGGGAGGAAGGTCGCAAAGGGAGTATGCTTGGAAGTGTGCCTTGAGGGACAGGGTGCTACAGCATGTAAATGTCTGGAGAGGTGGAGCTTAAGCATAGTGTGTGGGGGGGTGTTGGCACTGTTCATGGGTGCAATGCGCATGCACAAGCCTGTTGTATGTCTTCCTAGTATTAAGATTGTCTGCGTTCCAGGAATTGTTTGCCTGGATTCTACTGGGAGACCCACAGAACAGGGGCTTCAATATTGAGAATGCAGTCCCAAGGATCCTTATCTTTCCCACAGTAGGAGTGTGGGTAGGAGGGATCCATTAACTGGCTGCTAGTATATAGGGACCCTGGATCTGAGGCTTTGCATGCACTCATTTGAAGGCACCCTCACTTGCTCACAGGCCTATTCAGAAAGCACAAGTGTTTCCCCTGTTTTCTACTCACAGATTTGGGCCACAGGGGCAAATAAAAGTGTGGGAGGTAGACTCTCAAATAGTTAATTATTTTACTCCAGAAGGAGTCGTCACAATGTGTGAGTTTATGTGAACAGTGGTAGTCTTTGTAGGCACTGTGATGGCCCAATGTTTGTGATTATTTTCTACTGTCTACACAGTGATCTTTGTCTTGCAAAGTATCTATATTTGGCAAATAAAGTCCAAAGAGGGGAAAAAATGTTCATGATATTTAATGACTCCTGGACAGAGTTGATCAGATTCCCCAGTGACTTTTTAATGGCACCTTCATCTGAACACAGATATGCAAACACTGGACTGTGCCCTGGGCTCTCAAGTCTGGAGGTTTCCATATGGCAGAGTTTTCTGGCATTGCTCTCTCTAGGAGCATGAAACACTGTTTGTCACTTAGTAGGATCTCAATACTTTAGTCAATAGTGATATTTGACACTTTCATTACAATTAGCTAAATAACTGTAAATCTTTCCCTTTTTTTGTCTTTGTTTTCTTTTTCTTTGTGTGTATGTGCTTATTTTTGAGACAGGGTTTTTCTGTGTATCCTTGGCTCTAATGATTGGAATTCCTGAATATGAATTCACTTATGCTCTAAAATTAGCACCTCCATCATTTATGCTTGGTGGTGGAAAAGGGAGTAACTAAAGAGAAGATAGAACATGATACTGTTCTCCCAGAGATTATCATAAACACTGCAGGTAAGCATGGTAGGCTGGGTGAAGACAGATTTGATGAATTTGACACTATAAGGAAATAGGAAAATGATTTAATCTATGTTGATTTGAATAATAAACTGTGTTGTCTAGACTCTGATTTTGATTGTCACAACTACTGCTATCTCCCCTGCAAGGAGGGAAAGGCTTTCATTATTTTTTCTTTCTGATTATAAAACACTGTTGTCTCATTGGGGTATAGAGGCCATACAACATGATTATGTAAAAAAATAACTTGATCATCAAAATATTATGAGTATATGCATGTATATAGTTTTTTTTATTTGTTTCCTCATTTACCATGTGGAGGCACATGCATAGAATCCACTGAAGAATGTCTGGAGTCCTGTTCTATCCTTCTCTTATTACATGAGAAAAGGTCTCCCGTTGAGCCTGGAGACAGACTGGGTGCCTTGTTTGTACCCATCACAGTGTTGCAGCACAGTTCAAGGATTAGTCCTTTTGAAAGAAGTCTTCATGGTGTTAGGCATTTGTTTTTATTTTTCCACCATATATGCTTTGCCCATCTCTGTTCCCACTGAGGAGACAATATGAAAGGCAGGTCACTGCCACCTATAACAAATCTCTGAAAATCTTTTTCAGAGATTTCATATATCTCCCCAGAGGTAGCATACCTTAATATTGGCATCATGAAAACCCTTAAAATTAACACACACATATACATACATATGTATGTATATGACATATGTATATGACACTTGGTTGTCATATATTTATATGAGAGATATGTCTATGACACTTGGTTGTCCCATGTAGGTCCTATAGTTACAAGACTAAGTTTATCTTAGTGATTTATGTGGCAATTCATTTATATGTGCATTTATGTTGAGAATAGTTATATTTATTATATAAACATGTGTAGCTTAAACATAAAAATGTATGTGTGCCTGTTAGTATATATTTATCATATGTGTATATGTAGAGTATGTACAGCATAGAAACAAGCTAGTTTTAGGGATTGAGTGTGTCTGTGTGTATGTGTTTTAAAGAGACGGGGGGAATCTTCTGCATTTTCCCATATGTATTCATGTAACAGAAAAGAAAATGTGTCATTATCTGGGGAGAATGCAGCTTCAAATTAAATAGATTAAAACCAACCTTTCCTAGGCTGTCAGGAAAAAAAAATGTTGAAGGGTTTTCAAAAAGCAAAGAAAAATCTCTCGGGCAACCATATCTATATTTGCATTGCTTGTTCCAGAATAAAGACAAAATAAAAATGAAATAGAAGCTAAACAAATCCATGCCACATGCTCTTGACACCACGTCATTTTGAAAAGTGCTGGTTGGTCGCTCCTCCATGAGGAGCCTGCCTGTGACATTTTAAGATCACAAATTGCTACTAGGAAACACTTTTCCATTTTATATTTACAGTTAAAAATCCTTTTCTTCTTAATGGTTAATTAGGTCACTAATCAAAAGAAGCTCTTAAGAGGAAAATGAAATGTTGACATTTTGCAATTATTTGCTACTCTGAATAATACATAAACATTTTACTTATGGAGAAAGAGGCTTTCAACTGCCTTATTTTCCCTGAAAGCTCATGCTGACAGCAGAATCCTATACCCTGGGTCACAGATTTCCATACTGCCTCCTCTGTTTTTATTGATTTTGGGCATTCTACATGTCATTATTGTTCATCAATATGAACACATATTGAATATGTGTTACCATGTATGCATATATATATATGTGTGTGTGTGTGTGTGTGTGTGTGCTCATGCATTCACATGTGCTGTACATTTGTTTGTACATTAATGCCTGTACTTATATACAAGTGTGTGCATGTGATTATTTACATTGTTCTTGTATACAAATTACACACTGACATGTCATTATTGGTGCGGAAACTCCCTTGGAAGTAAATTTAGTCAGAAATAAGTATTACATTAATAATTCAAACCTTTATTGTTCAGTTTCTGAGTTATTTAGCTTTAGGATTATAACGAGTTTGAGAATTGTGAACAAAACTGGGACATAGTATCCTCCCTCAAGAACTGCGAATCTGAAGATCCCAGGACATATATGGGCTATAGATGCATACAAAATCATCAGGATGTTTTTATAATTCCACAACATGCAACAGTGTGATAAACCTTGAAAAACATATGTTCAGTCATATACAGAAGGACAAATAAACTAGTAGTTCATCGATAAGAAGTATCTTAAATATCTAAACCTATAGAGTAAGAGTTGATTAGTCTTTTCAGGAGCTGGGCTGATAGGGAAACTGAGAATTACTAATCGATGATCTTGAAGGTCTAGTTATTTTACATATATATATGTATATATATATACATAAATATATGTATATATATGTATATATACATAAATATATATACATATATATATATATAAATTGCAAGACTATACATATATAGTCTTGCAATTTGCTAGTAAGTGATGGTATGTATAAAGTTAATAATACTATGTTACACACTTTAACTTTATGAAAATAGTTGTTTTCAAGTTGAATTTTCAATAGAAAATTTAAAAAAACATTGCTATCTGTTTGGCTACTGCAAATCAAATTATTACTTTTTTTCATCTTATTTCAGCCATCTGTCACCTTGTCAAAGAAGGAAATACTGAGGAGCATATCTCCTCAAAACCAGCACTTTAGCAGAGAGATATCCATTTCTTGAGACAGGCCTTCCATAAATCCAACAAACATCCTATCTCCGTCACTGTATATTTTTATGAACCTGCCATAGACTTATTGCATTACTGCATAGTCTCTAAGTTGCATTCATGTCCATGCTATTCTGTAGTCTTTTTTTTTTAAGTTTTATTTCAAAACTGTCAATTAAGACATGCCATTCACTTCAAAAAAGGGCTGTTGAAGGAAATGACTTCTTGGAGCACTTCACACAGGAGTTTTCACAGCTCCTGCTCTCCCAGAGGTATCTAAAGACATTGAAGGTTCTAAGAACCCTAGATTGCCACTTTTTAGTGTTATGTTAATACTGGAAATGCTCATCTCTATTGTCCTTCCTTCCCCACACATATTTCCTCTGTATTTGTTTCTGTCTCTTTTCTCTTTTTGGATACTAATGATAGGTCTGGAGAGATGGATAAAGGGTATTAAAATGTTTTCCTCAAAAGTATGAAGACCCGAATTAGATCCTTACAACTGAAGTGATGAAAGACAGACAAGGTAACAAAAAACTGAAATCTTAATGCTAGAGAAGCAGAAACAGGAAGATTGCCTGAAATCACTGGCCAGCTGTCTAACCTATTTGGTGGGCTACAGGTCAGTGAAACACCTTGTCTCAGAAAAAAAGACAGGGGTAGTCCCAGAAGAAATGACACCTGCAGCTGCTTTTTGGCTTTCTCACTCCTATATATACTACATCCACTCATGACTATGCCCACAAACACACATACAATCACCAGTTATATTAACTCATTCCTGTCTAATGTGACCTCACCTAAACTAATTATGTCAAGTCATGAGGTAACATGATAAATTTTCATATTTATGTTAATGTGTAAAGAATATATTCAGTCCACAATTACCGCGATCATTCAGTCTCTCAAGAACCTACCTTCCAATCTTTATAAGCAACACTGCACTTACCACCTCCGTCTCACTGGGTAGTCACAAATATTCTAATTAAAAATCGGTGGGGTAGAGTTATACACTATAATAGCCAACTCTCGTTTATATCACTTTCATTATATGTAAATAATAATCAGGTATGCCAATTCTGAAACACAATCTTGTATATATAAACAAAAAATAAACATATTTCTGAATGCAAAATTTATAGTACTGTTCAGTAGTTCAGATTGCATATTTAATTTGTAATGTATTTAGGTATGTACTGATTTCCCATGTTTTATATAACAAAACATATTTTGACAGATATCTCCTATTCTCTTATATTTTAGGAATTGCACAATTCATCTTTGGTAAAGTTCAGTTGTATACCCAAGTTTGTCTAAGTAATTGGCTGAGGAATTAGAACTTGGTTACTTATTACTCCCAAGAGAAATGAACACCTTCTCTTAGAAGTCAAGGACTGTCTTCCATTCAGAAGGCTGTCAGTCTAATCTTCTGATAATTTCTTTTTCAGGCCACAATCTTTCTAATTTCATGCAATGGCATTTGTCAGTTGGTGAGGCCCTTTAATCTCACATGTTGATCTTGCCCTCTAACAATGAAATATGTATATCCAAGTGGGAGTAGTTATGAGTTAATACCAGGAAAACAGAAAAGGGGCATGAATTTGGAGCAAAATGTAAGAAATACTAATTGCAGGAAATGGTAATGACAATAGAATTATATAGAAGCACCAATACAGGCAAAGGGTACAGTAGGAGAAGTGGAGACGGGAAAATGATCACAAGAGGGAAAAATTAGTAACACCAATACAAATAAAACATGTATAAAATACCTGTATGGAAATCTGTTACTCTGTAATGTAATTTACAAAATAAAACCCGTAAAAGCAAAATGATCTCATGACTCTGTCTTTCCCTTATAGATGCTGTACTGTATTTTAACTATCATGAGGATCAAGGAGACAGTGGGATTATACAATCAGATTTAATTCCATGAAAATACACACAGGCCATTGGCATAAGCCATATTTTTTAATTTCAGAATTAGTCATGTCAGAAACAAACTTAGAATAATGCTTATTCATACAATGAATTAAATATCATTTACTTAGAATAACTCAGTTTATCTTAGGGTTATTTTAAATATGTGTACATACACAGAGTAAAAAATTTAGATATATTTACAAACAATTATAAACTCATATAAACATACATGGGATAGCATTGAAAGTCAGTGTAAAAAAGTAGGCAAGATTGTGATTTAGCAAACTAATATGAAAATGAGTGTGCTCAGAAGAAGCAGGCATAACACATATTTTCACAAAGAAGTCATAAAAATTAGTACTGCCAGGCTCTGCAAGGATCTTTGCTTATGCCATCTAATAAAATTATCTCACTGACAGCAGATAGATCATAATGATTCCCTGCTTTATTACAGATGAGAAAATTAAGGGTCAAATAATTTGAGTAACTTGCCCTAAGCAACCAAATAAATTTGTGTAAAAAGTTGGATTTCAAAAAAAAGAAAAAAAAATGTCTGTCTTGAGGCAAACGTTAGGATCTGTCTTGGAGCTGAAAGGAAGAGACTGAAGTTTTCAGAGATGCAGAAACCAGAGTTGGAGTGCCGGCCAGAACCGTTATTTAGAAAGCCCTCAGACACCCAGGCACTGATGGACGATGCTGTAACTGCCCGCTTTTGCACCTGGCAGTTTCCAGACACCTTCCAAGCTCAGCTCTTGCCTCAGCGCGGCCTCTTGAGATGGCTGCTTGATTAATGAGCTTCATTCACAAAGCCTTCTGATGAGGGACACGTGCCACAGCTGTAAGTGGTAAGTCCTATCGCTGTTTGAGTTGGCATTGAGACACGCAGGCTAAATCTCCGTCCTTGTAGCTAGGGAAACGGAGGGATAATACGATCAAATCTGAGGATTCATCCTCTGTGTGTTTGTAGGCTTATCGTCAGGGGCCATTTTGAGTAGTAGTCAGTTGGATTCCTGGCTGGGTGTAACGTGTTCCAGTTCCCAATGTTTATTAAGTATTTTCAAGATTATATCTTAACGTAATCCTTTCATTGCCTTTGGAATTCATTCTGGTTTAGCTCATAGTCAATGCGATATCACCGAAGTTAAAGAAACACCCAGTGCACTGGCTTTCCCGCAATGTTTTGGATTTAGAAAAGAATGTACCAAGAAGGACTTAGATGTAAAACATTTTTAGAGATATGAAAAAAAAAGCATGAAAATGTAGGAATAGCTCATCGAGTGTGAATCTCAGTAGTGAGATGATACTGAAGTGCTACCTGCAGGCTGGTCTCAGGCATCTCAGGACTAAGTGTTTGTACTTGGGGTTGCTGTTGTTCCCTGGTTTGTCTAAGATTTCCACGAAGTATGTATATAACACTGTGATAAACTCAACTGACTTTAACAGTGATATAAGCTGTCCGGTGGCTCAAGCTTGTGAACTCAGCATTAAGAATTCAGATACAAAAAAATTCGTCTGAATTTGAGGCCAGATTGGACTTCAGTGGGAGTACCAGGCCATCTATGGTTACACAGTTGCAAATTATCTATTAAGATAATAAATAAATAGATAGGTAAATATGTAATTAATTAATAGGTCAGTGCTGTTATATTTAAAAGTGTTAACCAAACATTGTGATAACTTAGAACATGAACTTTTTGAAACTATGGATGACTTATTCCATATTAAAATCTGGTTTATTTGTGGATTTGAGAAATTGTGGGGGGGGGGGGAGAGAGAGAAGGGGATGAAAGAGGAGAGTGAGAGGTTTGACTAAGTCAAAGTATACCAGACACTTATATGAAAATGTGTTTGTGAAGCCCAGTCACTATGAACGTACACTATGAATTATGTTAAAACGTGGAATTAAATAGAACAGTGTGAACTTAAAGAATATGAAAGAAAGTTGGCTGATTGGCCAGCCTTCGTTTGTATTTCAGTGAGTTAGTGCCCTTAATTAGGCAGCAGATTTTCCATCAAGTAGGCTTGTGTGGAAGATCATTTCCAAATAAATAATCACGGGTGCTTTCGTACGTTACATGTCATCTTGTAAACCAGGTCTTAAGATGTACCCACCAATCGATTTATTTACTCCCAATTCCAGCAACTGCTGGAAGTGAAAGGTGATAGTGTGACTGGAAATCTTGGAAAAGGTGGAATGTCACATAAGAATGGCTGGGAAAAGTACATGAACTTCTGCAGAGCCTCACAGAAACGTATGGGGTTACTTGGTAATCTTGACGTTTGCATACAGCAGGTGGCACAGACTGCTGATCACAAACACAAACAGAAATCGGCTTTATTTTAAGTGACAGGGCACCATGCTCTGTCTAGTCTTCTGGGACACCACTCCACTATTAACATTACAAATGATCCTGTGGAGAAGAGAGACTTTTTTGAGTAAAGCACTTGCCAGATAAGCTTGAGAACCCAAGAATACATGTCAACCTGGTTTTGGTAGTGCACATATGTAATCCTTGTGCTCCTTTGGCAAGATGAGAGGCAGAGGTATGAAAATTCCTGGAATCCGGTGAACCAGGTACCCTGTAATACTAGGTAGGGAATGACGAAACAAAACCTGAAACAAAACCAAAAGCACAGTTGGCCATTGAAGGTTCTCTATTTCTCATTAGAAGTCAAGATATAAAGAAATCTGTCAGGTGCCTTCTCAATCAAATTAAAGCAACACCATTAATAACCATTATGAGTATGTAACGAGAAAAGTCCAGTGGGTACATAATACTGGACTTCCTCCTAAAGTGCATAACCCAAGTCTAATCACAAAAGAAGATCAAAAAAGTAAAATTCAATGGAAATATCATTTTATACAGCAACTGACTGATAGCTTTCAAAAGATTTGGTATTATAAAACTCATGGGGTCACTGTAATATGATCATGGAAGACATGGGACAGCTAAATATATCAAGAGCCTAAACTGACTCTTTACAGGGCATTTCTGGGCAACTGTAAACGTTTAGTAGGGGTTTGAGGGTTGGCTGATAGAGAAATAGCAATGTGAGATTTCCGAGTTTAGTGAACAGGTTTCATTATAAGGCATAAAGATTGACCAATGTTTTCTGAAATGATTCCTTCATGGTTTAGTTTTTGCAAACCCCACAACCTCTGTCTCAATGACCAACTCTCCCATTGCATCTTGCAAAGTCAGTAAAAGCATATAAATGTGAGTAAAACTTTATTTACAATAAGAAGTAGTGAGCCTATTCCTATAAGCCATCACTCACTGGCTCCTGATTCAGGAAATGCCATTTCTTAATGGCAAGGATTCATAGAAGTCTCCAGGGCTGTTTGAGCATTAACTCAAATTTCTATCACATGGTAGAACATCAGAGAAGGTTTCTGCTGTGCCCACTATGGTCAGGCTACTTCAAAGTAAAAGTGTTTAAGTACAAATTCTCCAATATTTCAAGACCATTAAATGAAGAAAATTGTGACACAACTTGGAAGTTTTATTTCTAGTAATTTGGCTTATATAACTGAGTTTGGGAACACCTATTTTAGAGCTTAGATAAAGCACTTTAAAGAAAAGTCTTTTCTGTAATTGACAACAAAAGCTATAAAATTTCTAGATAAACACACTAAAAATATGATATGAAGTGGAAACAGTGCAGATGCCCCTCAGTTGAGGAACGGATACAGAAGTTGTGGTACATCTACACAATAGAATATTACTCAGCAATAAGAAACAAGGAAATCATGAATTTGCAGGTAAATGGTGGGAACTGGAAAAGATCATCCTGAGTGAGGTGTCCCAGAAACAGAAAGACACACAGGGTATATACTCACTCATAAGTGTTAGATATATAGGGTGAACATACTAAAATCTGTACACCTAAGGAAGCTAATCAAGAAAAGACTGACTAAGATATTCAATCCACATTCAGAAAGGCAAAAATGATGGACATCAGAAGAGGGAGAAAACAGGGAACAGGACAGGAGCCTACCACAGAGGGCCTCCGAAAGGCTCTATCTACCCTGCAGGGTATTGAGGCAGATGTTGAGACTCATAGCCAAACTTTGGGCAGAGTGCAGGGAATCTTATGAGAAGTAGGAGATAGTAAGATCTGGAGAGAACAGGAGCTCCACAAGGATAGCAACTGATCCAAAGAGTCTGGGCACAGGGGTCTTTTCTGAGACTGTTATTCCAACCAAGGAACACTCATGGAGATAACCTAGAACCCCTGCACAGAGGTAGCCTATGGCAGTTTAGTATCCAAGTGGCCTCCAAAGTAATGGGAACAGGGACTGTCTCTGACAGGAACTGATTGGCCTGCTCTTTGATCACCTCCCCCTGAGGGGGGAGCAGCCTTACCAGACCACAGGGGAAGACAATGCAGCCACTTCTGATGAGACCTGATATACTAGGATCAGAGGGAAGGGGAGGAGGCCCTCCCTCATTAGTGGACTGGGGGAGGGGCACAGGTGGGGAAGAGGAAGGGAGCATGGGATAGGGAGGGGAAGAGGGAGAGAGCTATAGGGGGGATACAAAGTGAATAAACTCTAATAAAAATAAAAATAATTAAAAAAAGAAATCCTGCAATGTTTAATAATATAAGCTATCTTCAGGAGATTTGTAAAGATTTCATCTATAACCTTAAAAACATTACACCTTTTTATCCATGTTAAAATGTTCTTCAATTGCAAAATGAGAGATTTTGAAAAGCCCAGAGCTACCCATATGGGATCTTTTACATTTATTTCTGTAAAGTTTTGGTCCTTAGGCTGAAGTCATCAGGTAGGAGAAAGGTCATGCAACACAAACTCTCAATATACTGACTAGAAGTCTAAGGCTACTCTGTTCTAACAATTAAATTTTTTGTCCTCTTTTTTAATTTTTTCATTAATTATAATTTATTCACTTTGTATTCCAGCTAATTTTATTGTGCCCAGACTAACCATTCAGTTTTCCCTGAGTCCAAAATATATCCTACATTGATATTACCCTCCTCCTACTTCCATCTTATAAGAGATCTTATACTTTTGAACAGCATCAGGACTTCAGCAGGACCAGGAAATTGAAAGAAGGCTTTCCTTTTCTTCTAGGAAATATAGTCCTAAACGTGAGCAATCCACAATATTTGTAGCTTTATAATGCAAATAAATGGCCCCTGTAATTTATATTGTCACCTTCTTGAGTTTGTGTTCATTTGTTGCTGGTATTGCCTCTTTCAGAAAGTCTGGGCATTTCAGGAAACATCAAGTTGGAAAAAATATTTATGTCTCTTCCCTTAACTTTATCGCATCTCCGCTATGTCTTAGATTCTGAAGTAGAACCCAATAATAAAGTCAAAATATAGGGACACAAGACATTCAAGCACAGGAATAAAAAAAAAAAAAGTAGATATTGGTTCACCAGAGATGATGAAGTATTCTGGGCAGAGCCCAGAGGATAGTGCTTATGCACAAACATGATTGCCTGTGTTCAGAACCTCAGAACACCAGAACACATGTAAATAGCCTATGAAAACAATCTTATGTAAGAAATGAGAAATAGTAAGATCTGGAGAGTACAGGAACCCCACAAAGAGAGCAACAGAACCAGAAAATTTGAACACAGGGGTCTTCCCAGAGACTCATACTCCAACCAAGTACCAGGCATGGAGATATACTAGAACACCTGCACAGATGTAGCCCATGGCAGTTTAGTGTGTAAGTGGGTTACCTAGTAATGGGAAGAGGGACTGCCTCTGACATAATCTGATTGGCCTGTTCTTTGATCACCTCCCCCTGAGGGGAGGGCAGCCTTACCAGGCCACAGAAGATGACAATGCAGCCATTCCTGATGTGATCTGATAGACTAAGATCAGAAGGAAGGAGAGGAGGACCTCTCCTATCAGTGGACTTGGGGAGGGTCATGTGTGAAGAAGGGGGAGAGAGGGTGGGAATGTGAGGGAAGGAGGGAAGGGCTTATGGGGGGGGATACAAAGTGAATAAAGTGTAATTAATTAAAAAAATAACAAAAAAAAGAAACAGCATCTGAAGCTTACATCTGGAATCCATAGGTATATGTATGTGAGTGTTTGGCTACTTCCACAAACATGCACATTAATTCATAAAGATCTGAGATGCTAGGCATCGTTTATAGAGCAAGACTTAAAATGACAAAAGAACCTTGAGTTCTATATTCACCATTATTGGCCATTTCAGCCTCCATGTCTCCCAGTGTATGCATAATAAGGGTGTGTGCTCTCAAGGGATAATCATTACTAACCACGAACAGGGTATTAGTGTATTAATAGGGCATTCTTTGCAGTCTTAACAACTCAATGTGAAGCCACCCACATGGAACAGTTGAGAGTATCTCCCTGGTTTTATTTCCCAGTATATAGACATATTTATATGTCCTTTTTATCTTCTGGAAGGAAGAAACAACCATCAGTCACTGGGATACACAAGATACACAATTTAGGGTTTTGGAATTCTGTTATAAGGTTTGGCAAACAGTTGCATTAAAAGGAAAGTCAGAGACAGCCCCTGTTCCCCTTACTAGGGACCCACTTGAAGAAGGCTAGGGTCAAATGGAAGGGGAGGAGGAACTTCCTTATCAGTGGACTAGGGGAGGAACATGAGAGAAGATGAGGGAGGGCAGGTTTGGGAGGGGGGATACAAAGTAAATAAACTGTAATAAATTACAAAAAAAAATTAAAATGAAAACAGGCAGGTTGGTTTTCCTCCTGAGTGTCAAATAAAGATTTCACAGACATTGGTACATTGTAAATTGCATGTTTTGTTTCTTAGTGAGCCCACAGTCTTTTTCCCAACTTACCAATTCCTTCAGGGACATATTTTTCTATTGAGATTTTAAGTTTAGTATAAATATTATCTACATAGTAAATTAAAGGGCTATGCCTTAGTAAAGTAGTTTGACAGTGAAAATTTTTTCTACTAAATTCAAATGATAAAACTATAGGTCACAAAAATCAGTTTTCACGTGTCTTCTCTCCAGCCCCATTTGTTTTTGTTTTTTTATTTTATTTTATTTTATTATAAGTTACATTTTATTAACTCTGTATCCCAGCCGTGTCCCGATCCCTCATTTCCTCCCAGTCCCTCCCTCCCTCCCTCATCTCCCCTGTGCCCCTTTCCAAGTCCACTGATAGGGGGGACCTCCTCCCCATTCAACTGATCCTGTTTTATCAGGTATCTTCAGGACTGGCTGCAAAGCCCTCCTCTGTGGCCTAACAGGACTGCTCCTCCCTTCGGGGGTGGGGAGACCAAAGAGCCAGTCACTGAGTTCCTGTTAGAAATAGTCCCTGTTCCCCTCACTTTGGGAAACCAATTGGTTACTGAGCTACCACAGGCTACATCTGAGTGGAGGTTCTAGGTTATCCATACATGGTCCTTGGTTGAATGTCAGTCTCAGAAAAGACCCGGTGCCCAGATATATTTGGTCCTTGTGGAGCTCCTATCCTTTCCCCATCAGACTAACTCCCCTTCTTTCTTATGATTCCCTGTACTCTGCCAAAGGTTTGGTCATGAGTCTTTGCTTTGAAAACACTGCTAGTTAGAGTCTTTCAGATGCGCTCAGTAGACTCCTGTCATACGTTCAATACACATCCCATCTGTCTTTCTAAATGAGGATTGATCATCTTACCCCATGTCCGCTCAATTGATTATCTTTTTTAGGTGTATAGATTTCATTATGTTTATCATATCTTATAGGTCTATATAAGTGAGTATATCCCATGTTTGTCTTTCTCCTTCTGGGATATTTCACTCAGAATGATCTTTTCTAGATCCCACCATTTGCCTGCAAATTTCATGATTTCCTCCTTTTTGATTGCTGAGTAGTATTCCATTGTGTAAAAATACCACAATTTCTGTACCCATTCCTCCGTTGATGGACATCTGGGTTGTTTCCAGGTTCTGGCTATTACAAATAGAGCTGCTATAAACATGGTTGAGCAAGTGTCCTTTTTGTGTACTTGAACAAACTTTGGGTATATACCTAGCAGTGGTATAGCTGGGTCTGGAGGAAGCACTATTCCTAGTTGTCTTAGAAAGCGCCAGATAGCTTTCCAGAGTGGTTGTACCAGTTTACATTCCCACCAGCAGTGGAGGAGGGTTCCCCTTTCTCCACAACCTCTCCAGCATGTGTTATCTCTTGAGTTTTTCATCTTGGCCATTCTGATGGGTGTAAGGTGATATCTCAGGGTCGTTTTGATTTGCATTTCCCTGATGGCTAATGAGGATGAGCATTCTTTAAGTGTTTTTCTGCCATTCGATATTCCTCTGTCGAGAATTCTCTGTTTAGCTCTGTTCCCCATTTTTTAATTGGATTACTTGGATTGCTGCTTTTCAGCTTCTTTAGTTCTTTGTATATACTGGATATTAGTCCTCTGTCAGATAAAGGGTTATTGAAGATTCTTTCCCAATCTGTAGGCAGTCGTTTTGTTTTGATGACGGTATCCTTTGCTTTACAGAAACTTTTCAGTTTCATGAGGTCCCATTTATTGATTGTTGCTCTTAGAGCCTGTGCTGTTGGTGTTCTGTTCAGGAAGTTGTCTCCTGTGCCAATGAGTTCTAGGCTGTTCCCCACTTTTTTTTCCAATTGATTTAGGGTATCTGGTTTTATGTTGAGGTCCTTGATCCACTTTGACTTTAGTTTGGTGCAGGGTGATAAATATTCTCCAGCCCCATTTGAAAAAGAAGAAGAAAAACAAGAAGAAGAAGAAGAAGAAGAAGAAGAAGAAGAAGAAGAAGAAGAAGAAGAAGAAGAAGAAGAAGAAGAAAGAAGAAGAAAAAGAAGAACTTATCACTTGCCACTTACCACCAGAACAGTTGTCATAGCCTGGCAGAAACAGGTGTCCTGTGAAAAAAATTAGAGAAATGAGATGTATGAGTCATTATTAATGGTTTTTGCCAAAGGAATATTCAAAGTGGAGCTAGTCAGAGTTTTATGGAAGTTTGTTTGGAATATGTTCAGTGACCTAGAAAAAGAAACATTTGGAAGGCTGTGAATGCCAGTTAATGAAAGAACAAGAAGTTGCAGTTTATTATTAAAAGCTAAATAACTAGAGCTTGCCCTCCATTTATGATTACAGTTATTAACTAAAGCCCCTGTATAGATGTCCCCCAAGAACAAGGTAACAGGAACAGTTTTAAAGATTCTTAAATAATCTTGAACATTGGTTTCAAATCTAGGGGAATAAAGAACTTCAGACTTAGTTTGGTATGAGAAGGTTGAAAATCCTGCAGAAGGCAAAGCTGAAGATGCTGAGTATCCATGAGTATCCAATCATTGGCTCCTGTTAAAAAAAAAAGAGAGAAGGGTGTTTTAAATTAAGATCATAAATTTCTACTCACTGGATTATGATAGGAAGCAAGATCTAAGGAAATATAGATGAGGGAATGCTGGATATCTACTTCATGGGGTCATGGGAGCAAGGAAAAGATAGAGAAGCAGAGAGGAGATGCTGAATATCTATTGGCTTGTGGGCATTAGGAGGAGCAGGAGAAAGGAAGACTATGCGATGCTGAGTATCTATTTTGTTGGATCATGGACATTAAGAGGAGCTGGAAGAAAGCAGAGAAGGGATGCTGGGTATCTACTCACTGGAAAGGAAGGAGGTGGCTGAGGAAGGCACAAAGGTAAGTACTGGTTATCCACTCATTATCCTTTCCCCTGACATTGGCTTTTCTGTGGCCATGGCCTTAATCTCTTGGATATGTTTCATTTTCTCCATGACCTCATATGATGGGCATTTCAAGCTGTGATTTTTTTTTTCAGGTCTGATCTCCTATTGGAGACCCTGTTATCAGTGAAAAGAAAGCTTTAAAGTTCAAAGTCAGAATGAGTAACGTTTTAAACTTCGTGACTTTCTTATCCTTCTAGGCTATTGGTTGCTTCAAAGAAAGTTAAATTATTTCGCATTGTACAGCAGATACCTCCACTACGCTTTCTTTGAAAAGGTTTGGTGGTGAAGTCCCTTGTTGACAAAAAAAAAAAAAAAATAGTTTTTCAAAGAGCAGGACTTTGTAGCTACAGATTCTGGCACAAGACTCAGAGCACTGGTGGATTTGAATGTCTCCAGAGTCTTTGAGGAAATTATTCAACTCTGCTATCCCCACACACTGCCTCTTACAAACCCCAGAGACCAAAGTGTCCCAAGACACCTTTGTATCGTCTTCCTAATCAACCCCACACAAGTCTTTAAAGCTAACAAAACAATTAATTTTTTTAACAAAGCATACATATTCACCAGCTTTTACTTCTTCAGAATTTTAACCACGGCTTATTCTTGAGGGAGTGCCAGTTTCTATGGATCTGAGCTAAAGAGATAAGAGCTAAATTCCTAGATAAATAGTTTTATGTAATTTAATGACACAATAATTTTCTACCTTTTAAAGTCTGTCTGTATAAGTTAAAGTTAAGTAGATTTTGAAGATTTATGCAAAGTGGAAAATGTTTGAATGACTGTAAAATTAAAACAGTGTTTTCTTTATAACCTGCCTTATATTATGTATTTAAATAAAGTGTGCTGCTTTGGGTATAAGACATAGCCAATTTAGGCACTCAACGTCATATTATTTTTGCATGTAAAGTCAAAGTTCTGAATTGGAAAAAGAAAATATTTAACAAGAGTTGGTACTGCAAGCTAGTATAAGCAAATAAAGGAAATAAAATTAAAATGAAAATATAAGTGAAGAAGATATGGAAAGAAGTTTCACTAACGCAGACGGCGTATTTTAATTAAATCCGTATGGGAATATGGATGATCCTACAATGAGGTCATTCACTACACTATTAGGAAATGGAGTTAAAGTAAACAAGAAGTAAACTGGGTGTCTCAAGAGCCGCTGAAGCTGAATCACTACAGGGAATCAGTGCTTTCCAGACCAGACAAATAGGAAGTTGCACATATATGAACTCATAGTGGTTGTGACAAGATGCACAATCTGAACAACGATATAGACATGAACCTTTAACATATGAGCAATTGATGGGTAACAGCTGCTAAGAAATGGGGTGAGTCAATTTTCTTTAAGGATGCTTATGCCCTGGATAGCGTGGACCACTATCCAGTGGATGGCCATATACCCATATGGGCATCACAATTTGGATTTGATGGGTTCCAAGACATAACAAACTAATTAAAAAAGAAAACACTGTTGAAAGGAATGGATGTGGGAAGAGAGGAATATTATCAAAACATAAAAAAAACATTTCAATCAATAAAAATGTTGAATCTTTTTAAGTTGTTTGAAAGCCATTATTAGTTTTATTTCAAACAGTTTCTGACAGATAAAGTGACCGTTTTAACTGCATTTAAACTAAGTTCTGTAAAGATTTCTTAGGAAGCACACACATGTACACACCACCACCACCACCACCACCACCACCACCAGAAGTGTTATTCAAATTTCCTATGTTTGTCATTTGTTACTTTGTGTGTTAAGAGCAACTTAAAGAAAATTATTTAATTTCAGTTCACAATTGGAGAAGGCGCAGTGTTTCATATTGGGAGCACAGGATGACAGGATCATGAGGCAGCTGACACTAATGCTGTGATGGCTGTGGATGCTCAGCCTGCTTTATCCTTGTTACCGAATCGTAAAGTATACTCTGATAAACGGCTCCCACATTCAGAGCAGAGCTTCTCCCTCTATGCTTGCATAGAGATGTCTTGGGTGTAGCTCCTTGGTGATTTTACATCCCAGCAAACTGATGGTGGAGATTAGTCATCACATCCCTACTTAGCATGCTATTCAGTCATCTTGATTTAGTCCTAGATAATTATTAAGCAATTCTGAAAACATTCTGTGCTGTGTTTGGAGAAACCGGACAGGTTTTATTTTTGTTGTTTTTGCTTTCCTTTTAATTCTTCTAATGGTTGTTGTTGTGTCATCAACAATATATTGGTTTGACTCATGCCAGGCCTCAATTCAAATTTGAATTGTGCCTATGTGAATACAATTATAAATCAGGTCAACTTTAGAAACTTAGCATGACATGAATCTGAAAGTTTACATTTTTTCTATCTTATGTCTATATCTTATTTGAAGTTAAAGGAACATGGTCATACTGTTTGTCAGGATCTATTTAAAAACCTTTTGAGTCACATTCTACCCAAGTATTGCCATATTCCCAGCTTCTCTAAGTAAGGAGAAATAATTAACTTGTAATTCTGACCCTTGGGGTGTAATGTTGAAAAGTCAGATGTAAAAACTTATATATTTGCATTTATTATTCAAATACAACCTGGGAATGAATCATTTAAGTGGTAGGGTAATAAAGGCTGTGTTTCTTAAGAATAATGCTGTTTTCAGCCAACGAGTGTCAGTAACAAGTCAGAATCTCAGTCAAGTTCTGGTGTTATAATTTCAGACATAAGATATAAGATATACAGGATTTGATAGAAAATGAGATGCTGGTGAAAATGCTACTTTTTTAGTAGACACTTTTACCTCTGTTTTGAGCCAGTTTTTAGTATCTGTATGAAAGCCATTCATCTCATGAGCAGCCTGTTTTTCCATTCATGGCTTTGCCAGACTGTATCTGCACAACTCATCCCCTGTCCACTGCATAGGCAGGGTTTTGACATAAACATCTGATTCTATTACTTAGATCCATTTAAAAAGATCAGTGTTGTTAGCTAATCTTAGGCCTGTTTTGCCTGTCATGTGAGTTTCTCCCTTTGCAAAGCTCACAGAATATTCTGGACTGTCATCCTCCTGTGCTGCTGTAATAGTGATGGTGGAATTTGCTGTGTGGCCCTGTGTTGTGTCTGTGGTCACCATTGGGAACTCAGTGCAACAAACTTCAGAAGTATTTTGGTCTTTCTTAACCTACATCTGGTCCTGTAACACATAGTTTCAAGTACGTTGATGTTTTCAACCAGCGCTTCTGCACCCTTTTGGACAATGCAAAAACAAAAACAAAAGTAAACAACAAACAAGGAAAAAAAAACCTGTGTAATGAATGTCCATATCATTAAAAATCTAGAAAAAAATAAATGAAAGCAACTGGGTATATTTACAGAGATATTTTAAATGGCTTTTCCACAAAATATAAGTAAAAGGAAAGAATATGATTGTTTCTCCTATTTATCATACTAAAATCTTCCAGCCAGAACAATTAATCAAGAAAATCAAGGCTATATGATGCATAAATTTTAAAGGAGAAATGAAGTCTATTCACAATATGTAATTTTGTATATAAAATGACTCTTGAAATTACTGTTAGAGTCTAATAAATTAATTTTAACATCTATACGGGAAGAAAAAATGCTTTGCCTTGAGTAATTAATATTTAATGAGAAAGAAGTGAAAAGACTAGAAATTTGCATGATTTTTTAAACAATTACTATACGTTTATAATACTTAGAGCAATGTACCATATAGTTAGAGAAATTACCAAGAGGTAATAGAGGTCAAAAGAGTCCACTGATGCTATGGCAAAATGATTTTGATGATGATGAAAATCATTGAGAAGTCTCAGTCTCTCATTTTTCAAATATAATATGAAGCAAACAACCCATCACTCCTATAGGTATATAAATAAATAGGCAAACACACACAAACTTATGTAATAGTGACAAGACTGTATATGGGGTAACCAACCCATCTCTTTTTTTTTTTTTTCAATGCAGTTTATTCAGGAACCTTGATCAATCCTCGGACCCTGGGAAAAGCCAGCCCACAGCTTAAATAGCCTCTGGGTAGCCAACCCAGGCGTGCCACGTGGGCAATGCAGATAGGTCCACATACATGGAAGCAAGCCAGATCCTCAGCCTTAGCCAAATGTGGAATTGTTCCTGACAGAGAGCACTCACCATCGGGAAGGTGGAAGGCGGAAACCAGCTCCATCTTTAAGGCATAGCATTCCGCAGCTCTCTACAGTTCCCCCTTTTTGTTTTAGACGCATCAGGCAAGAGTAGAGGTCTGATCTCTGATATTAGAAATAAATTGGGACTTTGTACTGATGTTCATTTAGGTGTCATCCACCCAAAGAGCATCAGACCCATCTGATACCTTTTTCTCAGAGGCGGGACCTGGGGCATCAACCCGCATGCAACCAGACATGCTCTTCTCAGGGTCCAAAGCGCCTGACCCTGAGTGCAGTGCTTAGCCTCGCATCCTGAGCGTAACATTTTAGCTTTTTATGGTATCCAACCATGCTTGGGGAGAATGTCCTGCTTCAATGGCTGTAAAGGCCTGAATGATCATGGCTGCATCACACTGTTGTGAGACTCTAATCTTGCATATATACCAAAGGCAAACCAAGGAGACCAACACCAGAAGGCCTGCTAACGCTCCCATGCCCTCCCATTCCTTCAGATGATTCATGGCTGCAGCAATCCATCAATCAATCAATCAATCAATCAATCAATCTATCTATCTTAAAATGTTGACCATATCAGATATGAAATTCTCCTATGGAGCCAACTTCAACCTCAGTCTTAAAATGTTGACCATATCAGATATGAAATTCTCCTATGGAACCAACTTCAACCTTTGTCTTTCTAAGTGAGGACTGATCATCTTACCCCGTGTCCTCTTTCTTGTTTATCTTCTTTTCTTTTCTTTTTTTTTTCCAATGCAGTTTATTCAGGAACATTGAACAATCCTCGGACCCCGGGGAAAGCCAGCCCACAGCTTAAATAGCCTCTGGGTAGCCAACCCAGGCGTGCCACGGGGGCAATGCAGATAGGTCCACATACATGGAAGCAAGCCAGATCCTCAGGGTCAGCCGCTTTGGACCCAGAGAAGAGCATGTCTGATTGCATGCGGGTTGATGCCCCAGGTCCCGCCTCTGAGAAAAAGGTATCAGACGGGTCTGATGCTCTTTGGGTGGATGACACCTAAATGAACATCTGTACAAAGTCCCAATTTATTTCTAATATCAGAGATCAGACCTCTACTCTTGCCTGATGCGTCTAAAACAAAAAGGGGGAACTGTAGAGAGCTGCGGAATGCTATGCCTTAAAGATGGAGCTGGTTTCCGCCTTCGACCTTCCCGATGGTGAGTGCTCTCTGTCACGAACAACTCCACATTTGTTTATCTTCTTTAGGTGTATAGATTTCATTATGTTTATCCTATCTTACAGGTCTATATAAGTGAGTACATACCATGTGTGTCTTTCTCTTTCTGGAATACTTCACTCAGGATGATTTTTTTCTAGATCCTGCTATTTACCTGCAAAATTCATGATTTCCTTGTTTTTAATTGCTGAGTAGTATTCCATTGTGTAAAAGTACCACAATTCTGTATCCATTCCTCTGTTGATGGACATCTGGGTTGTTTCGAGGTTCTGGCTATTAGGAATAAGGCTGGAGAAACAAAAAGCCCAGAATTTCCAAAACAATCCTGTACAACAACAGATCCTCTGGAGGTATCTCCATCCATGATCTCATGTTGTACTACAAAGCAAAAATAATAAAAACTGCTTGGTACTGGCATAGAAACAGAAAGGTGGATCAATGGAACCAAATAGAAGAACCAGAAATAAACATACACTCCTATGAATACTTGATTTTTGACAAAGAAGCCAAAACCATTCAATGGAAAAAAGACAGCATCTTCAACAAACAGTGCTGGTCCAACTGGATGTCTCCATGCATAAAATGAAACTAGATCCATATTTATCACCCTGCAAAAAAACTAAAGTCCAAGTGGATCAAAGACCTCAATATAAAACAAGCTACTCTAAATAGATTAGAAGAAAAATTGGGGAAGACCCTAGAACTCATTGGCACAGGAGACAACTTCATGAACAGAACACCATCAGCACAGGCCCTAAGAGAAACAATCAATAAATGGGACCTCATGAAACTGAAAAACTTCTGTAAAGCAAAAGACACTCTTGTTGTAACAAAAAGACAGCCTGTTGGAAAGGATCTTCACCAACCCAACATCTGACAGAGGGCTGATATCTGGAATATATAAAGAACTAAAGAAGTTAAAAGGAAATAATCTAAGTAACTCAATTTAAAAAAAATGGGGTAATGAAGCTGAACAGAGAATTTTCTGTAGAAGAATATAGAATGGCAGAGAAACACATAAGGAGATGTTCAACATGTGTAGCCGTCAGAGAGATACAAATCAAAACGACCCTGAGATTTCACCTCACACCCATCAGAATGGCTAAGATCAAAAACTCAAGAGATAACGCATGCTGCAGAGGCTGTGGAGAAAGGGAAACCCTCCTCCATTGCTGGTGGGAATGTCAACTGGTATAATCACTATAGAAATCAATCTGGCACTTTCTCAGACAATTAGGAATGGTGCTACCTCAAGATCCAGCTATACCACTCCTAGGTATATATCTAAAAAATAATCAAGTACACAACCAGAACATCCCTGTACTTCTGTAGGCAGGGTAAATTTTGGGAAGAAGGATTTTCGTTCCCTTCCCTGTGCTAGGAGACTAGTCTAGTTAGAGGGTGTCCTCTTATCTCTCTATGGCCTCTGCTCCTAGGAATCTCTGTTTGAGTCTTCCTCATCTCCTCCTAGGAGCCTAACCTGGTAAATCCAGTTTTAAATTTCAACAAGGACTTGAGTGAACTCCAAAGTGTCCATCCCTTGCTAAGAAGCTGTTATTACTAGTTGATAGCTGCTGAAGGAGGTGGGATTGCTTTTCCTTAGGGATGAACCTTGGTAGCATCCCAGTGGATGAGCCCACACCCATGCATTCATGGAAAGAACTGATTGAACTCAATGAGTTAAATAAGGAAGTAATCAAACCATTTTGAAAGGAGTCCCTGAAGCTGGGAGGATGAAATATTGGGGGTATCCTTTGCTACAAACTTTAAGAAACACAAATATTCTTTGGTTAATGAATTAATTAAAGATTTAGTATTTCTACACACTGGATACTAATATCTGGAGCACTGTAAAATGGTTGAGCGATTTAATTTCAGTGTTTCTGATTAACTATTTCTGTGAAAACCCAGAGGTGTACATGATGAAAATGTTAACTATGTTGTATATTAATAAAGTGCTTTTATTAAACATATTATTAAACACTTCTGAGTCCACAGGAGAAACAAAAGAAAATTATTTACTCATAGGACTTCACACATGTTCTGGATACATCTGAATTACATTTGGATGTAATTTATTTTTATCGTATTTGATACCTGAAGGCATCAGCCAGTTTATTATCAAGACTAAGACTGACACTTACAGATCATGCCTCAAGGATGTCATGCCACAGAGCTCATAGTTACATCTCAGTGGCCATTCCCAGGTACCAGAGTAAACAGGCCACCAGAATGTCTAAAACAATGAAATCCTTGTCAACATCAATGTGGACCTCTGATCCTTATCCTCTATGCACAAATTGTTAGATCTGTATCAAATTTCACTAGAAAGAAAAACTTTACTTATTTAACTTAACATCCAAAACTTTATTTGAAATGCCAATTTTGGGAGAGGTCACACCTGTAAATTATATTACTATGCTGATCAATAATGTCTACCTGTTTTAGCAATTTCATTTTTATTGCTGGAGAGAACGTTTGAGCTATTTATGTACACAGCAAGAGTCAGGAATGGACTCTAACTAAAGCTGTGTCATTTCTAAGTTAAATACCTGAGTTTGACACCTGTTCTCTCCTGATCTGAGTCTTATCCCTGCAATTAAGAGCAGTAGAGTTTGTAAAAACATTAAATGGCAACAAGAATAGTATTTGCTTTATATGATTCTAGAGTAAAATTACAAGGCAAGTATCTCGGGTGCTATCAGTTCTGAAAATACCCACTTTATTTGTGAAGAAAAAAAAAGTCCTAGAAACACAAAGTTTCACAGCTCTCACTGCTTGCTTGGCTTTGCCTAGGGCTAGGACACTGAACTCGAACTAAACCAGCAGTTAGCGAGACAACGTTATGGGCTCACGTGTTAACAACTATCCCCATTCTCTAGTATCTTGGGCTGATGCTTATTTTCAAACTATTTCAGTATTATTGGATCAACACCAAAACTACAACAACAGATAACAACTGTTCTTTTCTGCCATCAAATACTTCAAGTTGTGAAACTTTATGCTGCCTGATCCTGAAAGGAATTGCCATGGTGCTGTGAACATTAGAGCAATTAAATGATTACTGCTGTTTTGAAAAATGTACCCTTTGGCACAGTATTAACCACCTCCTCCCAGCAAGACAGCCTTGTTTATCATTACTGGTTTGGATTCTTCTGAGAGTCTTTGATGCATATGACAAGGCTCATATCCAAGCCAATTTGAATTAATTTCTTTCACAACATTCCATGAAACACTAGCAAAAGCTTCCTAAGCCAGAATTCTTTTCCATTTCTTCAACCCCCCTCCCCCAAATTGATCAATCATTAACTAGAAAAAACTGTCCATACAAAGCATGAAACTATCTCTTGGTTTTACACAGTGATGGACAGTTTACCCAAGGGACATAATCACATAGCATCACAGTACTGTCTATAAAAGCTGGAAGTGACAATGCAAATTATGATTTTGTTTATGGGTTAGAGATCACAATTATTTCTATAGATTATTTTCAGGTAAAACACTCATGATTATTTGACCATTTTAGTTAATGCAGCTTACCTAACCAAGCTAATCTCTTTCTTCTTCTAAACACATGCTCTGTGTGCTGATTCATAGACCTCTAGTCATGTGTCAATGATCTGTGAAGACTGGGAAAGCTTTTCCTTAACCAGCCATAATTGTAATGGCTTGCAACCAGGATCTTTAGGCACTTCTCATCTTGGACCTACTTTTGTATATATGCATGCATTTTTGGCTTTGATGTTGGTTCTGGGTATTGAACTCATCATCTTCTAGAAGGGAAGTTTTCTGAAAATATTGGAGTTATTCCCTGGCTCTATTTTGCCTAGGGCTAGGACACTGGGCCTAAATCAATACAAACAAAGCACTCTGTCCCTGATACGTTTCCAACCCAAAATATCCATACTTTTACCCACTTTGGTGAGACAATAAGGTCACTCAGGCAGGTGGCATGGAGTTATGAAGTGAGGCAGTAGAAGAACAATGGCTTTGCACTTGCATCTACACTGTGCCCTACTCTATGGAGGTATTTTATACCAGTAATAAAACCTACCAGGCCTTTCATTTCATCACAAAGAGGAGAATACTACTTGATAAAATGACCAATAAAGGTCACATTTGCAGTGACCTTTATGTTTTCCTGAAGTAATTTTTGAAAGTGGGAATGGTACAAAACAAGTAATTTAAATATAATCAAACTAAACACTAACCCACTGTTTGCTGCAATGCTTTTGAGTGTTTTCCTCTGAGCATGCCTTTCCAGTTTTCCTTGCTCTACTCTGTGTGTGTTTATGTGTGTAGGTGTAAGTGTGTGTGTGTGTGTATGTGTGCTTATGTGTGTGTTTATGCATGTGTCTGGGTATGTGACTATATTGGTTTTTTGCTAGTTTTGGCATCACTTGCACTTTATAGCCTCTTTGGATCAAGTGATTCCTTACGGAATCAACAGCTTCAATCACCACTGAGGTGGTGATGAAGGATGACTGCCTCCAAAGACACATTTCTGGTGTTGAGAAGGACCATGAATTTAACCACAAAAGCCATAGAAATTTCAGTGGAGTCTCTGATCTCATTTATCACCTGATTGTCAGAGGCACAGAAGTGAATTAAAGCTGCAGCTGTCATTGTCATTTTGGGGGAACATTCCTTTTCAAACTCAGGTTATAATTTGCTATTTCAGGAGTAGAAAAGCATTTTTTAAGAGAAAATGTGGCCCTTTCCTTCCCTAATGGCTTTCTCTTTGTGTTATACATCAAAGAATTGTCTATAAACAGAGCCCCCTGGAAGACACAGTTCAAGGCCAGAACTTGGCAAAGTGCAAAATCACAGACTTTCATGTATGACATATCTTCATAGTTACAAAAGATAGATCATAGGACCAAAGGAGTTTGGTGATACCAGAAATGCAAAGATCTCAGATTTTAGCAGTTCCTGGCAATATGGACATATTCATCAATGCCTCGGCCAGCTCACTAACCACCTCACAAGATCTGAAAGGATACACCCATTCTTAATGGACACAAATGCCTTATCAGTCTAAGGTGCAATCAAAATTTATTTAATTTACATTTACCTCATTGACCAGACTTCAGGTCACAGATATCAATCTGCAACAATGTATACAGTATCTTTAACTATAAAATTAAGTTTTTTTTAAATAAGTACCATGATATAATATCTTTATTTATTATTGTAATGTATATATGACATCTTCAAGGGGAGCATATATGTTCTGTGGCAGAGTACATATGGTGTCAAGGAACACCTTTGTGGAATTAGTTCTTTCATTTAAACTTTATGTGGGTCCTGGGAATGAAACTTAGATTTTCATGTTTGTGACAAGTATTTTCTCCTGCTGAGCCAACCATTTTGCTCCCTTCCCCCAATTTTCCTAGGTTCTTCATGATGCTATGAATTTCTCTTTTCATTCTTATCCAAATGGCCTCTGTATTTAGAGAAGTAATCAGAAAGAACTGCTGAGATGGAGGATACATCCCTATTTTAAAACATCTAAATCTTAAGACTTGGGAAGAAGGTCCTCTGGTTGAAAGAACCATGAGGAAGAAATTATACTTTTCAGCAAGGGTTAAGGGAAAGACCCAAGTAAAATGTGAGTGCATACTACTGAGGAACCCTGTGGGTTCTGGAATGTCTTAGCGGGCATAAGTGTCTGTGGGAAACAAAAGAGCTTATCAACAATAATATTTGTGAGTTAAAACCATGAACTAAAACTCTCTCTCTCTCTCTCTCAAAAAAAAATGTTTTCTCCAGGCCTGATCTGATGAAACTGGCAAAACCTAAGGAGGGGAGCTAGAGAGAGATGATAGATTCCAGAAGACTGGGATTGAAGGGCTTTAGGTTTTTTGTTTCTTAGTGAGAGGGAATACTTTTATGAAATGTGAGTTATTTGATTATAAATTTATAACTACTCAACTCACCATATTTTAGCAACAGAAATTACTTCCCAAATATTCTAGATTGGAAGATCATGGCCTGTCATGTGAGGAGATAGGATGAATGTTATCACCCCACATCTGAAGCAAAACACATCTCTTTTCCTACCCAGGAAGAAGCCTTCAGTGAAAGGCTACAGAACACTACATATTTTTGGCATCTTTTGTAGGGACACAGCTTTGCTGCATTTCTGAAATGTAAACCCAATCTTACTAGTCATGAGACTCTTCAGCTAGTCTGTGGGAGACACTTGGAAAATAAGAACTTCAGATGTCCCTGACATCTCAAAATCCAGGCTTTTCCCAGATATTTGACGCCCATGGCAACTACATCCTTGTCTGCTCTGTGATCTAACTTATGTCCCAAAGACACACCTCTCTCTAGTCATCTTTAGTCTTGTCTTTCCCCTCCATTGTCTGTCAGCACAGCACTTCCAGAACAAGTAAGATCTACACTCTGTCAACATGTCTGCCTGCCAGAATGTTGACATTAAAGGATTTTTAATTCCAGAAAAACAAATCTCAACATACATGCATATCCAATACTTGTTTTTAGGAAGGGAAGCAACTGTCACCATTCAAAGTGACAGCCTTCTTGAGAAACCCACTGACCCAGTCATGAAAGGCCACTGGTCTGGAGGGCAGAGAGACTTCATTATGTAGTTCTCTTCTGTGCACTAAGCTGGAGGTGACCCAAGGGTGACAATCATAAAGGGTAGGCTAGGTAATTACCTGGAAAACACATGAAAACAAAACGAAAATCTGTGCTTCTCTCCTGGGTTTCTCTTCGTCAGTCCTTACTTCACAATAGAATGAGAAAAAATAACAATACATAAAAATCTATATGTAGAATTTCTCTCTCTCCATCTGTCTGTTACTAAGTTAGTTTATGAAATTCCAAAACACAATGTCTAGATCAAAGTAACTTAATTCTATCACAATTTGAGTGAAAGCCCTGTCTGATGAGGTTTTCACCTCTGTCAGATGAGGAAGTGGCAGCCTCAGTGGGAAGTGACAAGGTAGTCAGAACTTTAGATGTTATGAGAATGGACAGGATTTAGCTATTTACAAACCACCATAACCTTTTCTGGAGGTTTCCAGAAATAAATGTGTAACAAAACTATGTCGAGACAAGTGCAGAGAGAGTGAAAAACAACAACAACAAAACAACATTCTGAGGCTCCATCCCTCTTTATGGGAGATTCTATTGTGCACACAGGCAGAGTAACACTGAACACCTGACCTGCTGATCCTAGCTTGCCTTACATCACCAGGCAGGAAAGAATGGCTGGACATTTCACTAAGACCCTAAAACCTGTCACTGTTCATAATGCCGCATTGCAGAAAATCAGAAAGGCACACAAATAAAGACTCCGTGTCAGGATGTGTCCACTGCCTTCAAAATGCATGCCTCGTGCTAGTGTGCGTCAGAACGTGGACATTCAAAGAAACTGAAAATTCTCGGAAGACTACCAGGGTTCGTCCTGAAGGAGTATTTTTGGATTAATTTAACTTTTTACTTTCTTCCTCTTTATTCTTTATTCCTTCTCTCTCTCCTCCTTTCCTCCCCTCCACCCCATCTCTCATTACTTTCTCCTATGCAAGTTGTTTCCATTAATGTTCTATTATTTGTTGAAAGATGTCATGGTTATGCTCACAGAAATATTGATTGCAGGGATTTCTTTTTAGAAGGCAAAGAGTCAACAATTTTTCTTGCAGATATGCCAGTATTTGAATAAACCATATAGTGTCTAACGGCTACTCTTCGTGTCTCCTATCCCCTATACTAGTGCAATACGTATCAAAAATATCTTTTCCTGACCATATATAACTTCCCAATACTACCAAGTTCTGTTCTACGAAAGGGCAGCAAAAAATAAAATTTGGGCTTCACTCCTTGTCTTACTCTTATATTCCATTGCAAACAGATTTTGTTCCTCCTAGCAGGAATTCCTGGCAGATAATGTATCAGGAGGACCTGGAGTCAAATGTGAACATAGCCAATACAAAAAGTATATGTTCTTGAAGGAATAACAAAGTATATTTTATGTAATTTTTGCAAACATCTTGCTTTCCTATCGGGATTTCCTTTTTAATGGAACAACTTCACCTTCCCTCCCTCATCTCCCCCCATGTCCCTCCCAAGTCCTTCTCCCTGTCCCTCTGACCCTAGCCTATCAGGTCTCATAAGGACTGGCTGCATTGTCTTCCTCTGTGGTCTCATAAGGCTGTTCCCCTATCAAGGGAAAGTGATCAAAGTGCCTGCCACTGAGTTCATGTCAGAGACAGTTCCTGTTCCTGGCAAATGAGAAGGACATCAAAAGAGGGAGAAAATAGGGAACAGGACAGAAACCTACAACAGAGGGCATTTGAAAGACTCTACCCAGCAAGATATCAAAGCAGATGCTGAAACTCATAGCCAATCTTTGGGCAGAGTGCAGTTAATCTTAGGAAAGAAGGGGAAGATAGAACACCCAATTCTCATTCTATGTTAAACACATCCAAAGGCAAAAGGAGATAGGGTAGCTTAGCCCCTACCCAGTGTGAAAATGGTGCTTCAGTTGTAAGTCCTTGAATGCCTTATAGTCTCTAAAATATGTATGGCTTTTGCTGGAACTCCCAGTGTATTGGATCCAGAGCCATCTGGAACTTTAATGAACGGCTTGGGAGGTGTCCATGCCTTTTCTCTGAAACAAGCCAGCAAGGTTGACAATGTAAGAATTCTCACCTATATGCTCCTTTCTAACTTACTAATCAGCAATTTCCTTGCTTACTGAGACCATTTCAGTACTTCATTGCTCAAACACTACCTTCCATATAGAACATGCTTGATAAACACAGAGTGTGCTAAATTTAATAAACGGAGAGAGCCACTCATTTGGGTTTCTAATACAAAATGGCCTTGGCGATTCTGTTTTAAAATATTTAGTAGCTCAGTTAAAAAACGCCCCTGTGAATCTTTTATGACATCATTTATCTTTCTATTTCTTTTCGGCCTTAAATTGCCCTGCCAGATTTATTTGCTGTTGCATTAGGCTTCAGTGTCTACCAGTTCTAGGCTTTGGTAATGCAATTCGGTCTTTTCAATGCAAAGCTCGTGCTTGAATATTAAATTGACATTTGCTGTTAAGACTCCACATATGGGAGGATGATACTATTCCACTTTCAGAAAGGGATCTATGTATGTACATCTAACCCTGTAGTATCCATGGATAATCCCCAGCCTCCCCCAACTCTTGCCATGTGTAATCCAGGACTCTGTAACATGCTCTCCCCTGGGCTGCTATACCATACACCCTATTCTATTACTACCATCATCTGATGTTCTACTGTCTGCTGCCAAATAAATTGTTTCAGGAAAATGCTGTCTGCTTTGCTGCTTTTATTAAAAGCAGAATCTGATCAACAACATTCCAATTATAAGTGTACAAAGAGGGAAAGACAATCCGGTTTTTTGAATTGAATCCCATCTGGACAGTCCTGTCATTGAGGGCACTGATAATACATTGCTTATGTATTTCTGCAGAGCATGCCAGAAGTGAATTCCACATCATTAAGAAAGCTCTCCATCGATCGCACACAAGCTGGCAGCTGTAACCAGCAAGGTGCAGAATCAAGTTTCCTCTGCTACTGAATATGTATCATCATGGCCCCTGTGCATCGCATCCCTACCTACAGGGTCTGCCAGACTCACAGCAGCTTGAAGAGCAGGATGGAGCTTTGTGATAGGGCTGTTCAACTTATTTATCATACGGTGCAGTAGCTTGCATTTTAAACACCGCTGACAAAGAGCTTGGGACTCCTAAGCACTTTCAGTCTTCTTGGCTCACACAAAGCACACAGAGAGGTGATTCACCACTGAAAACACCCACACTTAGCTTCTGGATATAATCTGGCAAGGCATGTGTGGCTGTACCCTTTTCTTTCTGATAATAGGAGTGGGAAAGTATGGGATTCTCACGAGCAGACAAGTTATATCAGATGGAGTGGGAGATTACTAGGTCCAACAGTGTGGGCTCTCTAATGTTTAAAACATTCTTAAAGTCCCTAACATTATCTTTAGGTGGATGATTTACAAGAGTCATTCTTCATATGATTTTTTTTTTCAACAAATCCTCAACTGGAGGCAATGACTTGTGTGTTAAAGCCCTGGGTAGCAGTGCAAAACTGATACAGTCACAGAATCTTGGACAAGGTATTTAACATACTTTGCCTTAATTTGTTCATCTGTAACATGAGGATATCACTTGCTTAATGTTAAGAGTTGTGAGAAATAAATATATTGATTTATGCCAAGCACTTTCAGATGTGATTTGCAGGAAGTAAGCCTAGGCTCTGGGCATTGTGTGAATGCAGGGTATCTCTGGTTTCCTTGATCACATCTAGTATTTGATGTTTGGTGGCCCACCTCTATCCCCAAATGTTAGATTACATGGCAAGGAAGAGACTAGTTATTCATGTCAACAGTATGCAGATATCTTATATCTTTTAAGCATTAGCAGAGAAACAACACTGCTAACCTTTTTTGTCTTTTTTTTTCCAGTTTGGGGGAAAATTGAGGTCTCTCAGGCAACATATTTTTTAATAATTGTAGAATGACCTACCCATTTGTTATAATTAAGTAAGTACAAAGTACTTAGAGAACACTTGCCATATCCAAAGCTTTAATAAGGGTTCTAAAGTTGGAAGGCACAATTTCCTTTTATGGTTCCTGTCCTTACACTGACAGTTCCGTATTTGGATAATGGAAACTAATGATATCTGCTGAAGATCACTGAGGTTCACCTGGAACATCAAGAGCCTAGCTGACAACCACGTCCTCTTTTGCATGAGGTCCTTGTATGACCTATGCATGCAGGTAGTTCAGGATGGGCCACTTTAAGGCTGCTGAACCTGATGCATTAGGAGATGATAGTGAGTCACAGTAGCATTTAGGGCCACCAGAACGTCCTTGAACCCAAAAGTCAGACAGTATGTACTTCTCTCTGTGTCAATCACGTGTCTCATTATCAAGAGGAGTGAATGTTGCTGAGCTTCATGGAAAATACAAGTATAAGATCTGATCATATGGAGTTATCAAATGTCTAAATACATAATACACATATTAAGTATAATACACAAAGGCTCAAGAACAACAGCAGTCTTAACAAAATTGTCATAGTGTTAGTTAAGTAAGAACAAACACATGAATTTCAAATCATGTGTCCCCCTGTGAGGAGGGTAGGAATGGAAGACGCAGGAACCCTGCCTCTCCTCTTTAAGCGGAAATGAAAAGCAAGCCAGGTGAGCTTCAGGATTAATTCCCACTGTTTCTCAGGAGCCCCGCTTCATCATTCCTAGTGCGTCATCCCTGCCACTTAGATCAGTCTTCCTCCATTCATCACCCCTGTAGGATTGTATTTACTTTAATTCTAAGAGGAAAAGAGTTGGGAAATAGATTTTCATTCCACTGGATCTTTTTCTTGCAGCACCTTCTGCAGACTTCCTCTCAGGCACTGGCTGCTTGAAGGGGGGTGGGCAGTGAGGGGGTGGTATGGAGGAGAAAATAAAGGGGAGGAGAAAAGTGGTTAAAAACTTAATTTAATATACACACTAAAGATGCTGAAAACACATTTATCCCAGTACCTCTACCTCTGAGTACTGTGAAGTAGCGTTTGGTTCTAATAGGGTTTCTGCTTCATCAGCTACAGTAATTATTTTCCTTAATTTGCCTTGGACATTCTGTATAATGATCTCTGTTTTTGGAGGGGGTGGGTGGAGTGTCTTTTTATAAGTGTAAACAAAAAGCAAGGGTGTGGTTTTCTTTCCCTCTTGTGTTTGGTATGTTTTTTTCTATGGAGAACCCCATATGTGTAATCAACCTCCTGTCTGTCATCAGCATAATTTTTGACACTAAGATCATCTATCTCTACTGCCCATTTCTATACCTACCCTCAAACTAATTGGCTATTTGCTGGATCTACTTTTTTTTTTTTTTTAACTAGAGCAGCTTCCATGAGAGTTGTAAGAATATTCTGTTTATTTCGAGGGAACATAGAAACACCAATCTGATCCCCCAAATGTGCTAATGTATTATTTAAAAATGATACTAAGATCAAGCTTTGATGTGTGTTTACATCTCTTTGATCTGTATTTTCATCCCTTTATGAACTGTCCCCTTCATCCGTTTCTGCAAGCTACAAGTGTTAGTGACAGATTTTCAGTCACACCCACTGCAAAACCAACCCACAGGGAATTTCTCAGTGGTACCTTTCACAGCCAGCCCAACAGACGAAAGGCAGATGGAAAATTCCAGGGGTTCTGATCTGAGGATTTAAATGATCATTTAGCGTGACACAAATCTGTGAGATATGTATTTTTAGCTTCCTGTGCAGAGCAATAGAATGGAGACAATGCGTAGGACCCTGGTGAGTTTGACCGGCAGAAAAATGGTGGGGAGAAACTGCAGTTAGCGGAGCATGAGCTAGAGGCCACCAAAAGAATGTCTAAGGGCAACTGAGGGGCTAGTCACAAACCTTCTTCTATTTGATACTGTGTCTTTGCAAATCTCAACTAAAAACCTCTGTTTCGTTTACTTCCTGTTGTTGAGTTCTCATTTATACAGGGGCACAAATGGGCTTGAGGGGTTTTGTATCTGTTTTTACAGCTACTAAAAGATGCAGACTCTTAGGAGTAATGTTGGAGACCTACCTCCATATCCAAGCAAGCTTCTTGCACACTGCTTTGTGTTTCAAATATGCACACTTCTTTCTGAGTAAACCAAGGTTTGGTAGGGGAATGGACTCATCATGTTAACATTTAATTGTATATAGACTAAATGGAAAATACTATAGCATTACTGTCAATAATCCCAATGTTATTTACATTTGCTACAATGTATGACTTGCACACATTTGAATTCTTCCTGAAGTGCTTTCTGTACCCAAGATAGACAGATCATGGGTAACACATGTCAAACATTTGAGTATTTTATCACATCCCCCTCTGTTACACTACACGCCCAATGATGGACTCTAACAAGCTTGTCTAGAACCAGGTGTGCTGGTCGGTTAGTTTTGTCCACTTGACACAGAGATTCACCTGGGAAGGAACCACAGGAGATGGATTGACTCCATCATATGAGCCAAGTGGTATGTCTCTTTGGGGACATTTTCATAATTAGTAATTAAAGTAGGAAGCCCTTGTCCACTATGGGCAGTGTGATCCTTATGCAGGTGGAAGCTAGATGTATAAGAAAAAAAAAATTAGTTGAGTAAGTCATGGAGAGCAAACCAGTTAGCAAGGTTCCTCAATGGCCTCTGCTTCAATTTCTGACTCGAGATTCCTGTCTTGAATATCTGCCTCATTTTCCCTCAGGCCTTGGTTTTAACCTTTAAGCCAATTAGACTCTTTATCCCCTTAGGTTTGTTTGTTGGTGGATTTTTGGTACTTTTCTTTTTTCCAGTGTTTTATTATAACAACAGAAAGCTGACTAGGATATCAAGACTCACTGATGGAAAAAGAAGAACTGTACACATTAGCATTCCAAAAGGATATTTAAGGCAAAGTCAATGAAACCTGTTAAGTCCAATGTTCTTGTCCATTCTAAAGGAATGGACAACGTTATCTTATAACGTTATCCTATAACATTGTGGAACAGTGAAAACTTTTTTCAGTTGCCAACAATAAAATACGAAAAACAATGTATACAAGTGGTGTGTTCTTTAGATGGTGGAATGTGTGCCTTTGCTTTGCTGAGTAGAAGCTCTTTTTCAAAATTTCTTATGTTGGTTTTTGATATAGGCCACAGAGCTTAGTATATGTTACTGAGTAAAAAGCATCTATTTGTGGAGAGAAACAAATCCTAGGTCCCCTCTCTTTTCACAGTTATTTATTTGTGCAGATTACTTACTTTGGCACTTTGATCCCTGAATATCTTCTAGAAATGCTTCTAATAGAGTAAAGCTTCTCAGAAAGTGACTTAAAACATTGACATGAGCCTAAGCATACACTTGTCTGTCCCTAAAATTGTTATTAATCATCCTTGCTCAACAGAAGACAGGACATTGAAAATACAGGCAGTTACAAATAAATCTGCTACAAACATGGTTGAGCAAATGTCCTTGTTGTGTACTTGAGCAAATTTTGGGTATATGCCTAGGAGTGGTATAGCTGGATCTTGAGGAACTCAGATGTCCATCAACAGAGGAATGGATACAGAAATTGTGGTATTTTTACACAATGGAATACTACTCAGCAATCAAAAATGAGGAAATCATGAAATTTGCAGGCAAATGGTGGGATCCAGAAAAAATCATTCTGAGTGAGGTATTCCATAGGAGAAAGACACATATGGTATATACTCACTTATATAGACTTATAAGATATGATAAACATAATGAAATCTATACACCTAAAAATGATAAACAAGAAGAGGACCCAGGGTAAGATGATCAATCCTCACTTAGAAAGACAAATGGGATGAGCATTGGACGTAGGAGAAAACAAGTAACAGGACAGGAGGTCTCTGAAGGACTCTACCTAACAGTGTATCAAAGCAAATACCAAGACTCATAACCAAACCTTCGGCAGAGTGCAGGGAATCATATGAAAGAAGGGAGTATGACATGGAAAGGATAGGAGTTCCACAAGGACCAAATATATCTAGGCACAGGGGTCTTTTCTGAGAATGATACTCCATAAGGACCATGTATGGATATAACCTAGAACCTCTGCTTGGATGTAGCCTGTGGTGGCTCAGTAACCAATTGGTTTCCCGTAATAAGGGGAATGAGGACTATTTCTGACATGAACTCAATGGCAGGCTTTTTGACCCCCTGCCCCCCAAGGGAGGAGCAGTCCTGCTAGGCTACAGAGGAGGACTTTGCAGCCAGCCCTGAAGATACCTGATAAAACAGGGTCAGATGAAAAGGGAGGAGTTCCTCCCCAATCAGTGGACTTGGAAAGGAGCAGGGAGGAAGGGTGGGATTGGGAGGGAAAGAGGGAGCGAGATATAGCTGGGATACAGAGTTAATAAAATGTAACTAATAATAAAAATTTAAAAAAAAGAAAAAGAAAAGAAAATACAGGCATTATCCATGGCTCCTCTTTTTCTTTGTTGTGCATCTTCAGTCAGTATCTCCCATACGTAACATGTTTCCTTCTCTTTCTGCCAGGCTCCTGTGCATCGTCCAGATTCAGGGAGCCACCAGAACTCGTCCCCTCATGCACAGTCACCTTCTTACATCTGTTCCTGCTTTCACGGCTTTCTCACTGTAATTGAAAAGAGTGAGATTGTAAAATGTAAATCAAAGTTAATGTTCTCACTATAAACCACATAATGGCTTCCTACTTCACTCGGAACAGAAAGCAAACACTGGACTCTACCTTTGATATGCTGGCCCAGGCCAGTCTTTATTGCACTTATTTTTTATTTCTATGGGAATGGAGAATGCATCCATGGTACATGTGTAAATGTCAGAAGACAACCTGCAGGTGTCAGTTCTCCTCTCCCACCACGGAGGTTAGAAATCCAGTTGAGGCCCTCAGGCTTGTGTCTTAACTAACTTTACCGGCTCAGTTTGTCACTGAGATTTACGTTTGTCCATACTCTGTTTTGCTTTAATATTTCTTAGAACAGTTTTTCATGAGCCTTCCGGTTTCACCTTTGACCTAGCATCTTTGTTCCTGTGGTCGTCTACTCTCGGACTAATCTCAAGTGGTTTACATGATAAATTTCATCACTTAGATCTCCACTCCACATGTTGCCTTAACGCGTTAGTCTGCCTAGCACACTCAATGTTGTCACTGCTTTTCTAGCGTCTTTCATTGACATTTTTTTCTTTTTTATCCATTAAGTATTTTCCTAAAAGCAGGGACTGTATTCATCTCACCATCTTTATCAATAACATATTTCTTTTTTAGTCTAGCAAGAAATGGACTTCTGTCCCAAGAATTATTAGGATTTCATAGATAATGAACACACAATATTAAGCAGAATTTTTGTCAGCTCAGAGCCCTGTGTGAATGTCCAAATCAGATGCCTGGAAACTCTGATCACCATTGAATTCCCAGCACATAGTAGTGGCAATAAATGTGTTTTTCATGTGTAGTTTTGGAGTAAATTACTCATTCACTTACTTGTTGAATAAATGAATAAATATATTAATGAATGGAATTAAGGAATCCAAGCTGGAGGCAGGGAACTTGTTAAACACAAAGAATAGAATGCACAGTTGAAAAAGAAACTCAGGCAGTTGGATCTAAAATTTCCTCTAAGCCTTTCTGCCAATTATATCCCAAGGCAAATAAAATCTAGTTTGTGGGAATGAAAAATCCCATCCTCCGCTGTCAGTGGAATTTAATATCATGCAGAAATGAAGAATGACAACAAATGGTTACATTCAAAGAAAGTGTGTGCAAAGGATTATAATGAAGACAGAATTGAGGAAAGTTCTATAAATTGAAATGTAAAGGTGAGAGGACTACAAGCTGAATTTAAGGTGGGGGGGATGCCTGATTCTGGCTTATGAGCAGTAAGGAAATGTGTGTTATTCAGGAAATGGCATCAGAGGAAACAAAAGGTTCATGGGAACATATTTAGATTTCTCATATGGGGAAGAAACAGAGCAGCAAGAAATTTGGTTCAGGTTACGGTGGGTATTCTCTGCTTAGGAGCTTATATTTTTCTCAGTATTCTCAATACAAAGTAGGAGCCAGCATTATGACATTCTAAAAGTCAAACTTGAGGAAGCTGAACCAGGCTCCATTTGATAGAGAATTCACAGCCATTTGCACAAACCTGACTGGGCACTACAAAGGAGACCGGCCCAGGCAGAGACAGAAGAGGTAGCTGGCCTAAGAGCTCCAAGAGAGGTGAATACATGAGAAGCTGTAGGAAATATAAAACATAATGGTTTAATAGTTTGGCGATACATGTCAACACTTACTGTCTTCTAGAAATGACACTTGCTTGCTTTCCGTATATGGGATTCCTTTTGGGCATTCCTTGTTTTCTTTATCTAGGGCCCTCTTTCTTTTTGCAGCACACTGGTTGCTTACAAAAGAGACTGTGTTTTTTTTGTTTGTTTGTTTGTTTTCTTTTTGTTTTTGTTTTTTGTTTTTTTAAGTGTTATGTGAAAAAATCTCACACATACTTTGGAGTAAAAATACCTAGATCTCAACAGACCAGAAGTAACAAACTTGGTAAAATAAATAAGTAATAAATAGGAAATGTTAAAAAAAAAACCAAACCAAACAGACCAAACAAAAAACCAATAAGTTGATATTACTTCAGTTGATTTACAATTAAAATAACCAATTTGTCTTCACAAACTTATTATTTAAATTGCAGGGTGCATAGAAGATTGATGATGAAATATTCAAATGGACACCAACAATAAGGACTGATTGGTTTATCTTCTTAGTGAACATTATACTCAACTTCCTGCTATGAACACTCCATGGTCTTAAAATGGGTTTTTAACAATATTGTTCATTAACAAATTCATCAGTTCTTTCCCTCCCCTAAGTCTCATCCAAGGAAGTGCCAAAATAAACGAAAGCCTCTTGCTTTAAAGTTATCTACCATCCCATCAGAGATTGGACTAAGTATCCTTTAGAATATATATTACCAATTAATTTGATTTAATTTAGAAAATAATCAAAATCAAATATTGTTTCCCTCTCTGGAGAGATACACATGTGAATCCCTATGCAAGGGAGTCCAAAGCACTACACTTTGTGTAGTATGTCAGTTACATAGACCCTCTTTATTATATTGGCAAAAAAAAAAAACAACAATTTAGTTTTGTCCCCATCAAAATCCTCCAAATCAAATATTATTGGCTCATAGGGAGATAAGACAGATGTGTCTTCTTCTTCTTTACTTTGAAAGCTGAAGAAAAGTGTGGGCAACCACAATGAGTTCGTCTATGCACAATGAAGTTCTGGGTAATAACAGAAGCCAGTCACATCACTGAGTTCAGCTGATGTTGAGGAAGAACTAACCATGATCTTGATGAATTCCAAAATCTTTTTCTGTATAATGGGTGCTTCTATGCATGGAATTCTTTTTCCAGGAAAGTTTGTTCATTCAGGTCAAACAGTACAATTTCTATATGCAAAACTTATCAGTTACATCTTTGGTATGATAGGGGAGGTTCTCCTCCGGTTCTATTCAAACCTAGTCTTTAAGTTCTTTTCAGGACTGTTTGCATTGTCTTCCTCTGTGGACTAAGGGAGGGGCATAGGGGGATAAGAGGGAGAAAGGGTAGGATTGGTAGGAGATGAGGAAGGAGCCAACAGAAGGGATAAAAACTGAATAAATTGTAATAAATGAAAAAAAACTTATTGGTTATATTACTGGTATGTTCAGACATTTAACACTGAAGCATCGACGCATCATTCTGTATGCGAACAAAAGACACATAATTATTTTAAAACTATACAGTCCTTATAAGTAAAAAATGGCAACAGATCTCATATACAAAATAACATTCACCTTTTAGGTTAGAAATTATTCCTCAAGGTATTTATTCTGCTGAGAAGTGGACTCATAGGCACGAACAACATAATTCCATGCATAGTATTTTTTGAATTTGCGAAGAGCAGTGCACAACTGCTAAAACACATGTGGCACATTTGTCTGATAGATGATGTTTGGAGCTATTTCCAATGGTGGAGTAGTTTAATAGTCAGCAGAGAATATGATCCTTCAATGGCTATTTTTACCATATTAAAAAAAAAACCGCAGTAAGGAGCATAAAGTAACATGTAGTGTTTCTTTCCAGAATCCAATATACATCTCAGATATAAATATTATGCTAGTGACCAGCTCTCAAAAGATTTATGTATATATACACATATACAGATAAGTGCAGACATTCAGAAAGCTGACATGCATAAACATATGAAGATCATGACAATTTCTAAATAATATTGGCCTCTGAATTTGCCTTGGGAGAGCAGAACCAGGACCATGGGTCAGGGCAGGAAGAGATACTTTCTCCCAAGTGTTTACATTTTCGCTTATTCACCACTTTTACTCTGGGCATATGCATGTTCTATCATAAATTCATGCAAAGCAGAGCATGATGCTACTGCTTTGATGAGTCCTAAGGTCCTGAGCCTAGCAGTCAGTAGAGTGAACATGTCCCAGTGATATGGTGAGGATCAGGGCAAAGGCAGGCCCTTTCTCAGAGCTATAGTCAGAGCAATGATTGGGCATAGGAAAAAGGAGTAGCAGGATTGACTGCCTTGAGAAATGAGTGCATTTCTGATTCTTCCTAACCCCATTGCCTATGCGGGGCTCTTTCCAATGTCTCTAGAGTGCTTGTAGCAGAACAAAACGAAGACATCTTTTAACATCCCCAGCAAGGGCTGGTGTATAATCCATCTGAGGCAGGTATAGCAGCCTTGAGATTGAATGTGCATGGCACTGCTGGTGTAGGAGAGAGATTAGCAAATCCCTAATAGTAAGTGTGCTCAGAGATAAGAATCTGGATGCTTTAGTTTACCATCTGAGAACTGAACTCTCAGGATGCTTCTCAGCTCTCAATATCCTTCCTAAAGACATTAACTTTACAGTGATGTTTGTGGCTTTCTGTAGCAAAGCTCTTCAGCCCACAGCAAGAGTCTTTATTTGTTTTCTTCTACCATCTTCCTTTTCGGGTTCCTGGTTTTGGCATTGACCACCATTTCTCTTGGATATCTGGTACAGGAGATGATATCGTCATTGTAGAAGAAAGAAGACCAATATTAATAGTATGAGTGCACAGTAGGCTAAGGATATTCCTCTACAGAGAGTTCTCTGTTTAGCTCTGTACCCCATGTTTTAATTGGATTACTTGGTTTTCTGCTTTTCAGCTTCTTTAGTTCTTTATATATACTGGATATTAGCCCTCTGTCAGATAAAGGGTTGGTGAAGATTCTTTCCCAATCTGTAGGCAGTCATTTTGTTTTGATGACTGTGTCCTTTGCTTTATAGAAGCTTTTCAGTTTCATGAGGTCCCATTTATTTATTGTTGCTCTTAGAGCCTGTGCTGTTGGTGTTCTGTTCAGGAAGTTGTCTCCTGTACCAATGAGTTCTAGGGTCTTCCCCACTTTTTCTTCTAACCGATTTAATGTGTCTCATTTTATGTTGAGGTCTTTGATCCACTTGGACTTTAGTTTTGTGCAGGGTGATAAGTACGGATCTATTTTCATTTTTCTACATGTAGACATCCAGTTAGACCAGCACCATTTGTTGAAGATGCTATCTTTTTTCCATTGTATGGTTTTGGCAACTTTCTCAAAGATCAGGTGTCCATAAGTGTATGGGTTTATTTCTGGGTCTTCTGTTCGGTTCTATTGATTCACCATTCTGATTTTATGCCAGTACCATCCAGTTTTTATTACTGTTCCTCTGTAGTACAGCTTAAGATCAGGGATGGAGATACTTCCAGAAGAACTTTTATTGTAGAGGATTGTTTTAGCAATTCTGGGTTCCTTATTATTGCTTTATTTGTAATAGCCAGAAACTAGAAACAGCCCAGATGCTTCCCAACTGAAAAATGGATACAGAAATTGTGGTACATCTACACAATGGAGTATTACTCTGCAATAAGGAAATCATGAAATTTGCAGGTAAATGGTGTGACCTGGAAAGTATCATCCTGAGTGACCTGTCCCAGAAGCAGAAAGACACGCACAGTATATACTCACTCATATAGACATATAGTATAAACCTACTAAAATCTATACATTTAAAGAAACTAATCAAGAGAGAGGACCCTGACTAAAATGCTCAATCCCCACCCCGAAAGGCAAAGAAGATGGACATCAAAAGAAGAAGAAAACAGGAAACAACCTAGGAACCTGCCACAAAGGGCCTCTGAAAGGCTTTGCCCTGCAGACTATCAAAGCAGACACTGAGACTTATGGCCAACTGTTGGGCAGAGTGCATGGAATCTTATGTAAGAAGTGGGAAATATTAAGATCTGGAGAGGACAGGAACTCCACAAGGAGAGCAAAAGAACCAGAAAATTTGAAAACAGGGGTCTTCTTGAGACTCATACTCCAACCAAATACCAGGTATGGAGATAACCTAGAACCTCTGCACAGAGGTAGCCCATGGCAGTTTAGTGTCCAAATGGGTTACATAGTAATAGGAAGAGGGACTGCCTCTGACATAATCTGATTGGCCTGCTCTTTGATCACCTCTCCCTGAGGGGAGAGCAGCCTTACCAGGCCACAGAAAATGATAATGCAGCCAGTCCTGATGTGATCTGATAGACTAAGATCAGAAGGAAGGAGAGGAGGACCTCCCCTATCAGTAGACTTGGGGAGGGGCATGCGTGAAGAAGGGGGAGGGAGGGTGGAAGCAGGAAGGCAGGAGGGAGAGGATTATGGGGGGATACAAAGTGAATTAAGTGTAATTAATAAAATAAAATAAATTATGTTTAAAAAGAAAGAAATATATATTCCTGTACAAAGATGCATCAGTAGGGGAGTGATATAATTTGATTCAGCTTTTTGAGTAGGGAGAGTGTTCATCACTGAGTGCTGTCACAACAAAAAGAAGGAGTGCTACAGAGCATAGCTGCTGTACATCTCTTAAATTCAATGTGCCAAAGCCATTTTCCTCAGAATAGTACCATTGCTCACTGCAGTATTTGGGAGCTATGACTTTCTAGATGTTCCTTTGTTCACTGGAGAGCTGCCCTTCCATAAAATGTTAGGATTTCTGTCTATTCTGTCTTGCTTTCTGCTTCTTGGTTGAGAAGTGAATGGTTCAGTTACATAATATTCTCTGGAAATGCTGCTTTTATTGAAGGCCCTAAGCAGTTCAACAACGTTATTCTGGACTAAAAACTTTAGAACTAAAAGCCAAAAAACATCTTCTTTCTTTGTTAGTTAAACACCTCAGTAATTCTGTTACAGTGACAGGAAGCTGGCATGAGTTCCTGTCATTTTACAAGGCAAGTTTAAGGTGGGGAGTCTCATTGGGGTCACATGGAATTATGAGACGAGGCAATATACACAAACTCTTATTTGGCTAGCCAGTGAACTAATATAAAGACATACTTTTAAAGTTATTAGTTTATTCTATTAATACAGGATCCAGGCATGTTTTAATGTGGTTATTTTTTCTTCATCTTTAAGCAGAATTCTTCTATACCATCTACATTCTCCCAAACTAATTTGAAACTTTCTGCCTTCACTTTTCAGTTGCATAACTATATAGCAAGAATTTCTATCAGTGTAACCTTGAGTAAGACATTCTTCATTCCATCATATGTTTTTCCTAATTGCTACCTTTTTGGTTAATTCCCTTATAGGTTTATTTATTGATGTTACTCCTTATCATCCTTAGGAACTTCCTCATCACTAACAAACCATTTAATGTGAAGTAACTTAGTAGTCATTCATAAGTATGTTGAGCAGGATTCTGTCCAGACATCCTTGTCTTGGAGTTTGTGGGACATAAGAACCAAGACAAACAGTGATCAGTTATTTAAAAACAAAACAAAACAAAACAAAAAACTTTCAGAATTTCAACTATATTTACATTTTATCAAAGACTAATCACCCCAAAATGGAAAACAGTGCAGAAAGGAAGACCATAGAAGCAAGTGAATGATGACTGTGGAAGAAACACAGGGTGTTGTATTAGGAAGGCTTCTCAAGTGCATTAGGAAAATAAAAAACATCCAGGCTATAGGAGGTGATTATCATACACCTGCATATATGTGTGAGAGATTTAACTAAATTGCATACAAAAACACATATTATACAGAATTGCAATCATCAACTCATTTTTTAAAAGGTTTTCATATCCAGTGATAAACTTTTACCTTCTGATTGAATCAACATGCATCCTGGAATAGGACCTGCATTGTACTGCTTAGACCATCAGACATTAATTCATGCCATTGCTAAAACTTGAGAGACAGCTTGGGCTTTTAAAGTTTCTTGCTGTCTCTTTAAACAAGCAAACAACAAAAATTTTACAAGAATGTTAAGGAGATTTGTCAGTGTGTAAGAGTTCTGGCTGTACAAGTATGAGAACTGAAGTTCAAATTCCCAGCTCACATAAAATATAGCTAGTTATAGTCATGTGCACTTGTAGCCCTAGGACTAAGGAACAGAAGGCAGCAACAGGAAGATTATTGGCCTCCAGTCCAGCTCCAGGTTCAGGGAGAGGCCTTGCCTCAAGGCAATAAGGTGAAGAATGTTAGAGAAGGATGACCAAAATCCCCTTCCGTCTTCTGCAAATGTGAGTGCATATATGTCCACATACACATATGTGCACATACCCTACATCCCCCAAAACACCTGTGTGTTTAAAAACTTTATCATATCTAAGTTGATCTTTGTTGAAGAAATACTAGATTCTGTAATTACATGGATCAGATTTTCATTCATACTTCTATTTTATTTTTGAGATTATAGTATAATCCTAAATCTCTGCTTTACTTTTCCTCCCTCCAAATTCTGTCATGTACCCCTTCACACTCTCCTCCAAATTCATGTTCCCATTTTTTTAACTAATTGTTATTGCATGCATATATGTATGTATATATATATATATATATTCCTACTTATAATCTGTTCATTACATATAATGCTACCTGTATGTATGTTTTCAGGACTGATTATTTGGCACTAGACAACCAATTGGTCTTCCTTCCCTGGAGAAGATTATCTCTTCCATTCTCAGTTTTCTTTAGTTGCCTATAGATTATTTTATAAGCATCATCTTCTTCGTACCCACAGATAAGTGTGGTCTTCACCCTTCATCAAGGAATCTTTTCTTTGTAACAGATTGAGACCTTTACAGAAACCCACAACCAATCAAAGATTTGTGGAATCAAGTCCCAGTAGATATATCAGCAGAGCACTGCTACACCTAAAACTCAAGGAACATGGTAGAAGAGGAGGCAGAAATATTATAAGAGACAGAGAATCAGGGACTTTTTATGAGATTTCATCTACTAGTAACAAAAGAAGCTACACCCATACAGTCTCACCAACATCAATGCCCAAACATGAGCTGCACAAGAATGTCACCAAGTTATATGAGGGTGCCCACGCCAGTAATCCCAGCACTTGGGGAAACAGAGGCAGGCAGATCTGTGAGTTCCAGGGAGTCCAGGACAGCCATAGCTACAGAAAAACCCTATCTCAGAAAAAGGAAGGAAGGAAGGAAGGAAGGAAGGAAGGAAGGAAGGAAGGAAGGAAGGAAGGAAGGAAAAGAAAGACAACAATAAACACACCTAAATCCATGAGAAAAGCCTATGAAGCCTCAACTGGATATACGTTTTTGTTGTTGCATAAACTCACACTTCTTGTAACTAAACTAATCCCAGATGTGCATCAATTGTTAAAAGCTCTTTCACCTTTCTATCCATGTTTTCTTTTTAAATGTAAATACAGTTAATGTAAAATGCCATAGTTTCTCTTCATAGCTAATCAATCTTTAACTTTTTAAAAAGGCAGGTACAAGAATCCTGATTCCTATACCCACATCTAATTACACTTATCAGGAGCCTTCACACAATTCTTTTTCTCCGTAGTTAAATGTGCTTTCTAATTTTGTAATCATTAACATAGACATACTAGGAGAATTAAACTATCAAGAACAACAACAAAAACAAACAAACAAACAACAAATGAAAACAATGAAAAACACCCATTCTCCACACATGAAACCCCAGAACCTACTGAGGTTAAAAGAAAATTCCCTCATTTTTTTCCTATTGTGCATGCCAGTGTTTTGCAATGAAACACCCCTACAGTGTATTTCAATGGGGTCTTATTTGGGGAAAGGGGATGTTACAGAGAGCCAATGGCACTTTTCAAGCCTGTTCCTGAGCCATTTTAAAGGAAGTAAAACACACAGGAAAATGCTGAATGGATTTTATAGCAAAGCATCATGGTGCTGTTATCAGCTTCCTTGCTGGAAATGGTAATGTGTATTCATATAAACACAATGGGGTTGAACATCACATCCCAAGCATTCAGATGCCTCCCAGCACCCAGCAACTCACACAAATGTCTATTCAATCCTCTCACAGCTTTCAGCAACTGAGGATCCCCAACCCTTGCAGGCCCTGCTGCTGCCCAGCAGCTCAATGAGCGATTGAGTCTGTTGTGATTATATCCTCTTTCCTACCATCAGCAAGGAGAAACAGGAATTTGTTCAGTTTTATCTTTACTTAGCATATGGGTATGAGGATGATAGTTAGGGAGCGGGATCATATTTGAGGTTTATTTTGTTTGATTTATCTCATAAACACAGAGGCACAGTTGCTATTTACTTTTCAACCAAAATAACAGAGAAAGAAAAACAAATAGAAAACAGAAAGAATGCAAAGAAAACCAACAAAGAAACAAGCTCAAACACATTTGACAGGAAGACCGATTTGGATACTCCTGAAACTCAAAGTATTGATTTTCTGGGAGTTATCACAACCCTAAAAACCCTAAAGTTAGACTGAATAGTGCCCAGCTGTGAATGCATCTGGCTGTCAGCAGCCCTTGCTGATCCATAACTATTCTTGAGGACAGTTCTTCCATCTGTAAGTGAACCTGAACATGAAACGTTGAGTGAGTGTGGAGACAAAAGTTGACCACACTGGCCAAATAAATAACTATGATCTAGCTAACATTGTGTTTGACCTAACTCTCAGGAGTGATTTTTAAAAAAGCCATATGAACTCTAATAGATTGAAGAATATATCTCAGTGTACAAATGATACATGTGGTTCATCTAAATTCACATAGAGGTGTACTGGAATATATGTGTTTCAGTGTACTGGCACCATGTTAGTATGACTACGCTAGGAATAAGACAAGATGTGTTGGGCTTGAGTTTAAGAAAGTCAAAAATTTGCATAGCAAATCTCTGAGCCTCTTGTTGATCAGCGAAAGTTTCGAGTATCTTAATTTGCAGCCATTATAAATAACAGAAAGTCCACAAAGCAGGGACTCCCCATGCCTTTCTGTCAAACAATCATATAATTAATTAATCATTTACTGAATTTTATAACTTTTTTTTGTCTTTTAGTGTCTATGTAAAGATGAAAAGGACATATTCCTCTTACCTTTAAAGATTAGAGATGTCATTAGAGAATAGAGAAATGTACATAAATTGTTTGATAATGACTGATAGCTGTTTCAGGTTGCTTTCTTTTTTCTTTTCTTTTTTTTTTTAACTTCATCCAGGCTTTATTAAATAGAATGAAGGCATGTACAAATGGTTGTATGCATCAACAGAAAAGCCATAGACATTTACATGGAGAAATACAAGTGAAGAGAAAGGCATCTGTGTGGAATGGAGAGATTAATTAGAGCAGTCTCAAATACAGGTCAAGGCAGATTGGCAAGCAGTCTCAACACACATGAGAGACATTATCAGAGAAGATGGGTAAAGAGACAAATTGAATAACCTCTACTGATGTCTATAAATGCAAAATGCTGTTCTAGTACTTTTTAATTTCATCTTTGATTTTTAAAAATTCTTTATATTAATTACAGTTTATTCATTTTGTATCCCAGCTATAGCCCCCTCCCTCATTCCCTCTCAATCCCACTCTCCCTCATCTCATCCATGACCCTCTGGAAGTCCCCTGATAGCTGAGGTCCTCCTCCCATTCCATCTGACCCTAGCCTATCAGGTGTCATCAGGACTGGCTGCATTGTTTTCCTCTGTGGCCTGGCAAGTCTGCTCCATGCCTCAGGGTGAGGCCCTCAAAGAGCCAGACATGAGTTCATGTCAGAGACGATTCCCTTCCTAGGGAACCAACTAAGATTCTGAGCTGCCATGGGCTATGTTTGAGCAGGGGTTCTAGGTTATATCCATGAAAGGTCCTTGGTTAGAGTATCAGTCTCAGAAAAGACACCTGGGCCCAGATGTCTTGGTTCTGTTGATCTCCTTGTGGAGCTTCTGTCCCCTCTAGGTCTTCCTATCTCCCCCTTATTTCATAAGATTTCCTGTACTCTGCCCAGTTTGATTATGAATCTCAGAATGTGCTTTGATACACTGTTGGGTAGAGTCTTTCAGAGGCCTTCTGTGGTAGGCTCCTGTCCTGTTTCCTGTTTTCTCCTACTTCCAATGTCCATCCTGTTTGTCTTTCTGAGTGAGGATTGATCAACTTACCCAGGGTCCTCCTTCTTTCTTAGCTTCTTCAGGCATACAGATTTTAGTATGTTTATCTTATATTATATGTCTAATATCCACTTATAAGTGAGTATATACCATGTGTGTCTTTCTGCTTCTGTGATACCTCACTCAGGATGATCTTTTCAAGATGCTACCATTTGCCTGCAAATTTCATCCTTTCCTTGTTTTTAATTGCTGAGTAGTATTCCATTGTGTAAATGTACCGCAATTTCTGTATCCATTCCTCAGTTGATGGATATCTGGGTTGTTTCCAGGTTCTGGCTATTATGAATAAAGCTGCTACAAACATGGTTGAGCAAATGTCCTTGTTGTGTACTTGAGCATCTTTTGATATAGTCCTAGGAGTAGTATAGCTGGATCTTGAGGAAATGCTATTTCTAATTGTCTGAGAAAGGGACAGATTGATTTCCAAAGTAGTTATACAAGTTTACATTCCCACTGGCAATGGAGGAGGGTTTCCCTTTCTCCAAAACATCTCCAGCATGTGTTGTCACTTGAGTTTTTGATCTTAGCTCTTCTGATGGTGTAAGGTGAAATCTCAGGGTCATTTTGTTTGCATTTCCCTGATGATTAAGAACATTGAACATTTCTTTAAGTGTTTCTCTGCCATTCTGTATTCCTCTATTGAAAATTCTCTTTTTAGCTCTGTACCCCATTTTTTAATTCGGTTAGCTGATTTGTTGCTTTTTAACTTCTTTAGTTCTTTATATAATACGGATATTAGCCCTTTGTCATATATGGGGTTGGTGAAGATCCTTTTCCAATCTGTATGCTGTCATTTTGTTCTGACAACAGTTTCTTTTGCTTTACAGAATCTTTTTCTGTTTCATGAAGTCCTATTTATTGATGACCTAAGAGCCTGTGGTGTTGGTGTTCTGTTCATGAAGTTCTTTTTCTGTGCAAATGAGTTCTAGGCTCTTCCTCACATTTTCTTCTAATCATTTAATGTGTCTAGTTTTATGTTAAGGTTTTTGAGCCACTGGACTTTAATTTTGTGCAGGGTGATAAATATGGATCTATTTGCATTTTTCTACATGTAGACATCCAGTTAGACCAGCACCATTTGTTGAAGATGTTGTCTTTTTTCCATTTTATGTTTTTGGCTTCTTTGTCGAAAATCAAGTATCTATAGGTATGTGGATTTATTGCTGAGTCTTCTATTCAATTCCGTGGATCCACCATTCTGTTTCTATGCCAGTGCCGTGCAGTTTTTATTACTATTGCTTTGTAATACAGCTTGAGATCAGGGATGGAGTTACCCCCAGATGATTTGTTGTTATACAGAATCATTTTGGCAATTTTTGTTGTTGTTGTTTTTCCATATAAAGTTGAAAATTGTTCTTTCGAGGTGGGTAAAGACTTATGTTGTTGTTTGATGGGAATTGCTTTGAATCTGGCAGAATGGTCATTTTCACTATATTAATCCTCCTGATCCATCAGCACAGGAGATCTTTCCATCTCATATCTTCTTCAATATCTTTCTTCAGTGACATGAAGTCTTTTTTTTTTTTGAACAGGTCGTTCAGGTAGCTTTCTTAAATGAAGTATAAAAAGAGCTTAAGAAGACTCACAATCTGTTGAACTTCTTTAAGCTGCAGCATGGAATTATATTCTTGACACATCAAAAGAAGACAAAGAATGTAAAGAGATTCAAAGCCTAATGCACATATAATAATCATGCATTTTGTTTTCTTTTCCTCACTGTAGTGGAGACATAACAAAAGAACAGAGAAAGGAAAGGGAGTAATGTTGTCTCATAGGTTGAGAATATTGATCAGCACAGCAAAGCAGCAAAGGAGTTGGTGATGGGCTTGATTTCTTTCCTCTTCACTGTTTTGGTCAAAATGGGAATGACAGGATGTTGTTCTAAGCAGTTTTAGAAAATTGATCATGCAAGACTAACACAAACCTTAATCTTTACTCATTTATCATCATATAAAGTTGAAGCGAAGAGCAAAGCTAGATATCCATAGTCTCTGGGGTCCAAACAACCAAGACTTGAAAATGGAAGACAGGGCAACTGTTCAGTTTCCACACACAATAATACACATGTCATAGGCTGATATGGGTAATACCCTATTATTCCAGTAGATTTTAGTGTTCTGAAAGCAATAACATCGTTGTTACAACTAATACACATTATTTAGTTTCTGTTGTGGAGGTAAAATAAAAAGCAAAATCTCAATAATTAATTAGATTCTGCCAGATTTACAAGTCATGTGAATATGTGCACTTATATATGTATTTTTTCAAGTGTAGGATACAATTAAAATGCATTATAGTGAATAAATTTAACTTGGTGCAATTAGCTATAAAGTTTGTCTACTTTTTACTAGATCCTAGTTTCAACAAAGTTCCTGTGTATCTGCCTTTATTATTCCACCATAAAACTCACATTTTCAACAATTTCATATTTCCTTTGTTTTTCTGCAGCCTATACTAACTTACTTTTATTACATTCTATGCTGTCCATTGTGATGTCTACAGTAAGCCTAATTTGTATAACTTCCATATTATAGCCATTTTACACAAATTAAGTATTTACTTTGTCACTGTAAGAGAAATGATTCTGATATTTTGAGGATTTATTACTCTTACAAACGTCCCAGTTTCAGTTCTCAGTCTTAACATGGTTCCTCACAAACATCTGTAACTCCATTTCAAGGATATCTGGCTTCTTTGTTTTAATTAAATTTTTATTTTTTTTACATTAATTGCATTTTATTTACTTTGCATCCCAGCTGTAGCCCCCTCCCACATTCCCTCCCCATCCCACCCTCCCTCCTTCATCTCTTCCCATGCCCCTCTCCAAGTCCACCAATAGGGAATGTCCACCTCCCCTTCTATCCAATCTAGCTTACCAGGACTGGATGCAATGTCCTCCTCTGTGGCCTAGCTAGGCTGCTCCTCCCTCGGGGGGAGGTAGTCAAAGAGCCAGTCATTGAGTTCATGTCAGAGACAGTCCCTATTCCCCTTACTAAGGAAACCAACTTGGAAACTGAGCTGCCATTGGCTATGTGTGAGTAGGGGTTCTAGATTATATCCATGCATGGTCCTTGGTTGGAGTATCACTCTCAGAAAAGACACCTGGCCCCAGATTTTTTGATTCTGTTGTTCTCCTTGTGCCTTGTGGAGCTCCTGTCCCCTAGGTCTTCTTATCTCTCCCTTCTTTCATAAGAATTCCTGCACTCTGCCCAAAGTTTGATTATGATTCTCAGCATCTGCTTTGATACACTGTTGGGTAGTCTTTCAGATGCCCTCTCTGGTAGGCTCCTGTCCTGTTTCTTGTTTTCTCCTACTTCCAATGTCCATCCCATTTGTCTTTCTAAATCAATCTAGTGCTTTCTCAGACAATTAAGAATAGTGCTTCCTCAGGATCCAGCTATACCACTTCTAGGCATATATCCAAAACATGCTCAAGTACACAACAAGAATATTTGTTCAACCATGTTTGTAGTAGCTTTATTTGTAATAGCCAGAACCTAGAAACAACCCAGATATCCCTCAATGGAGGAATGGATACAGCAACTGTGGTACATTTACACAATGGAATACCACTCAGCAATTAAAAATGAGGAAATCATGAAATTTGCAGGCAAATGTTGAGATCTAAAAAAAGATCATCCTGAGTGAGGTATCCCAGAAGCAGAAAGACACACACAGTATATATTCATTTATAAATGGATACTAGACCTATAAGATAGGATTAACATACTAAAATCTATACACCTAAAGAAGCTGAAGAAAGAGGTCTCAGGATAAGATGATCAATCCTCAATTAGAAAGACTTCTTTGGTATCCACCTGCAATGCATGTAGACAATACAAAAAATTCACACACAGAACACCAACACACATGTAAATAAATCCTTAGAAAGTTCTTTCTGGCCCAATACCATAAATAGCATTTTTTTTTCCTGTGGCTAAGAAGATGCTATACGTCAATAACTAGTCAAAAGATCTCTTAACAATTTGAGCTTATTTGTTGAGATTATTTTATTCTGTTTATATTATTTTATTTTGCCAAACAATAGACAACATGATATTAAGAAAATTTTTGTTCTGCTTTAGAAAAAATGTCAATGTTTTAAAAGCATTCCTTAAAAAAAAAAAGTCACAACTTACTTAAGGAAAATCACCATAGCTAAACTTGCTAAATGTAGAACTCTAAGATAAGTCTATTTTAACTCCATACCTGCAAGGACTATAGAGTTAAAATTAGGCTTACAAATAAAATTAAGGTAGGCTTAAAGAGTTATTATTTTTTTGAATTTTACATTTGACAAATATGAACTAGTGTTACCCAATGTTGCCCATAATTAAAGTAAATGAGAAAGCAAAAGCAATTATCTGGTTCATCAAATGATTGATTATACTGGTCTGAAACCACCAAATACTGGATTAATTTCTCTCAGAAATTATCAGAGCTGTGTAAGAGGAAGAGAAGGTGGGAGACACAGATAAATCAGATACTACTTCAAGTTTGATGAACATATAGTAAACTCAGGTTGTTTCGTTTTCAGTTACCTGATTTAGGATAAATTATAAGATATATTATATACAGAAATATAGTCTCTCATCTGATTTTTGATTCACTCATCTTTAAAGAGGTAGAAAAAGTATTTTAGATATTAAGTGAGATAAAGAAAGTAAGGTGTTGGAGAGATACCTAATCATTTAAGCATCATACTGTACTGAAAACTCCATGCCAGCGCCCAACATTCACTTTAGATAGCTTCACAATCCCTAGCTCCAGGGGATCCTGATGTCCTCTCCTGGCTTCTGGGGGAACTTCACCCACATGCATGTCCACAGACATGAACACACCACCACCACCACCACCACCACCACCACCACCACCATTCCTTCTCCTCCTAATCATCATCATCATCATCACCATCATCTTTTTTAAGGGCTGAGTTTTTATTTATTCATGTTGTTTGTTCATTTTAGTGTTGTCTTTGAGATTATAATAAAACACTCTTTTCTTCCCTATCTCCAAACATTCTCATACTCCCCACTCTCCTTAAAATTCATTCCTCTTTTCTCATTGTTATTACATTCATATATATATATATTCATAAATATAACCTGCAAGGTCTCTGTTACATTAAATTTATGTATGTTTATAGGGCTAGTTATTGATCACTGGACTATAAATAGGTGTGTTCTTTCCTGGAGAAAATCTCTCCTACTCTGACATGTCCTCAGATACCCAAAATTATTTGTGGTGGTTTGAGACCCTGTAGATGTTTTACCATCTACTTTAGCATGTCTATTTTTGTAATCTATGTTCAGCTCATGTTTAGGCAGTCTTGTCGGTGAGGATTTATAGGTATAGCTTTGACATTACTATGAGACATGATCTATTAGCAAACTACCAGATCTTCTAGCTCTCAAATTTTTTTCTATCTCCTTTGCTTCAATATTCCCAGAATCTTAAGTGTAATAATTCATTGTAGATGTATCCAATGGGACTTGACTTTACATGTAATTGTTTGAGGTTTGCTGAAGTTATCTCCGTATGTTGCAAAGATAAGTTTTTTTGATGAGGAGTGAAGACTAACTTTATATGTGGTTATAAGGCCAAATATTTATATTGTTGTTAGGAATTATACTGGTTTATAAACATAGTGTTCGTAGATTCTCTTCTGATAACCATCACTTCCCTAGCATAAATCAATTAGCTAGGTTTCCAATACCAAGTGTGATAGTCCTTCTGTACAGTGTGTCTTTGGTCTAAGTAGAAAGCTATTAGTTACTGGCAAGGCATACTTGCTACTACTGCACTTTTAGAACTATTTTTTCATGCTGATAATTGATGTTGTTCATGGTTATCATAGATGGGTAGCACTGTTGCTAGCCTTCCTCCTTTAGAAGCTTTCATGGTGCCTTCTGGTACTTTAAAAGCTAGTAGAGGACCTTTCATATCAGCTCTAGATGAGAAGCCTCTGGGTCCTGTTTGTGACATGCATTGTGTTCATCGATAGAGACTTGTGGTACACCTCTGGAAGATAACCAGGGGCAATAGCAATAGGGTATAATGGTTTTTTTCTGGGGAAGTTTCTTGTAGATCCCTGACCAACAACTCAACTTAGAGCTTCTCATACCTCATGTTGGCTTTTTGTTAGTTGGTCTTTGGCTCTTGAAGGGAGAACTGTCAGCTCAGATGAGAAATGTTCTTTGTAACTGCACATGTATATTATGTACAGAATTATATTTATTGTAGGTATATTTACATAAATAGATAAAAGTATGATTTCTCGTGGCCTTTACATAGAATATTACTACTTTGTTATCTTCGCTCTTTTTGTATTGACCCTCCATTTCCCCTACCATATCACTTCTATTCTGCTATTGACATTCTCTTCTCCTATGTGACCACACTTTGAACTAGGAAAAGAAATGAATAACACACAACAAACATTTCCAGTTGATTCTAAGTGCCTTAAAATATATGTAAAAAAAGATCTATGTGGACAATACATTAATTAACTGATGCAGACATTCCATGATTACGCCAGTTTCCTCCACTTCCCATGTACTGATTGTGTTACACCTCCCTGAATTTTCTCATGTAATCCCATATGGAAAATGTCTTTTCTCTGCTGCTCTTTTAAATATTCCCTATTTATAAAATGCCCAGCCAAGCTCTCTTATCTCCCTGATCATTCTGACTGTATAAATATCTCCTGACTGTATTTCTATTTTTTTTTACTTAATGTTACCATATGCTATCTTGTATGCCTGCATCTTGCATTATTAGTCATTGCATTCCTATTTTATCTATTCTATTCATATGCCTAATCTAAAATAATAACTTCTTTTGAGAACAGGAACTAGGGCAGATGCATCTTTTAAATTCCCTTTGTTGTCCTTGCAGAGTATCTCCAGAGGTACAATACAGAAAGTCTGTGAATGCATAAACAGAAGTCTAGTGAATGAATGAATGACTATGTTTTTAGTGTAGAGTGCTTCAAAGGCTTTTACCAAATTGTATTACACCACAAAACTCTTCAATTCTCTAACGAGCAAAACAATTTCATTTCTTTATATCTACCTCTTTGACAGAGATGGCCTCATTTTTCGCATAATGGAAGTTAAGATTATCTTCTTCATCATCATCAAAAAATATCTTACATATAAAACCCCACTTCAGGTTTTATATAGTATTAATGGGTCCTATCAAAATTGCTTTGCATATGATTGTATTAAAGAAGGGATGTAAGGAATTAAGTACTGTAGAAGAGACTGTTGAGCTGGGGCAAATGACTAGACACAGACAGAGGCATTCAGTCAGAATCATTTGTTTTTAGGTCCTTTTTAATTTCATGGAGGAAAATGTCTTTCATCTCTTCTCCACACTTGAACAGCAGGTGGGCAGACACTGAAATTTTTCAGGAGCCTGAGCGTGTGGTTTAGCCACTTGGAAGAAGTTCAAACGTCATGTACATTACTGATGTTGACAACTGTAACTGCGGGACACGGGGAAGCAATCCTAGACTGGGTAGAGCTGGCATTTTCTAGGGATTTTTTTTTTCAGAATATAAATGCTCTGACACTGATTTGAAACCAGAGTTCCTGAGGGCTTTGGTGTGTACCACCAAGTGTGAGTCTGGGCTTATAAAAAAGCTGGGATGGAAGATTTTTTGCTTGAATAAAATTGAGAGCATCTTACATGTTCTGCCACTTTTGAAATCACCTGCAGGAACTTCGGTTGGAAAACCAAATTTGCTATTCATTGTTTCATTGTTTCCACTGATGCCTTTGCTTTTCCAGGGTCTAGAAAAAGTGAAACGTGTTCAGGAACATAACAAGTACTTTTGAAAGCATTCAACTGAGATGAACGTTATTTTTCTGTTTCTTATAGCATATACATTGCCTCTGATGTTTGTGTGTGTGGGGGGTTGTGTGTGTGAGAGAAAAAGAAAGAAAGAGAGAGAGAGACTAACTTTTGGGTTTTCCATTTCTTAACCATATATAACAAACCAGTCAAAAGGGATTTTATAAACTTATTCCAAATAAAAAGAGATGAGACACCTAGAAGCACAGAAATGCAAATATAGAGTGAATGAAACCTTCTTGTAAAGGCTTTGGAATGCACTAACGCATGCGCTCTTCATCTTGGAAGAAATAATAATAAGAACAGGTTGTAACATGGTGGTACTGTGCAAACTTAACATGTGTGGGACAGTGAATTCAGTCCACCCACGACACAAAAGAATACCACTCAAGGACTCTGGGTCAAGACAACATCAGTAAGAAAAAACTGGCTAAATATGACTCTGATCCCTCTGAAAAAAAGACCAATAACCAACCAATGAAACTTCAGGAAATTAAAAAGCTTTTAACAGCGAAATATCTGCTAAATGAAGAAACAGCCTATAGAATGGGAGGTAATCTTTAGCAGCTACATATCTGTCAGGGGGGTTAGCATCTAGAATATACAAAGAATTCAGAGTACTAAATATAAATAAGAAATAAGAAGTATTCAAATTGTCTTTTCAAGAAAAATGAGATAATCTTTTCTCTCTCTGTGGCATACACATAGCTGCCCCCAAAATGTGTGTTTGATAAGGCCATAGTAGACGACAATACAGCCACTTTTGATGTGAACTGACAGACTAAGATCAGAAAGGAGAGGAGAACCTCCCCTATTAGTGGACTTGGGGAGTGACATGCAAGCAGAGGGAGGAGGGAGGGTGGGATTGGGAGGGGAGGAGGGAGGGGCTTATGGGGGGATGCAGAATGAATAAAGTGTAATTGATGAAAAATTAAAAAAAAAGAACTAATAAACACGATGTAAATGGAACTAATATCTTTCTTGTAGAAATGATATATTTGAACAGAGCATACTGGACCACGCTTTCATGGGACTTAACCTTGGTTTGGAGGGATGGATTGTACAAGGCAATGTTGACTGACAGGAATACAAAACTGGAAATGTAAGCAGTTAAAAAAAAAAAGGATAAATAACCCAGGTTATTGAGAGTTATGCACCCACAAGTCACTTGAGGGTCTTGTCAGAATACTGGCTCTATGGCTTTGGCTTGCAGCATTTAATCCTAAAAAAAAAGTGTCCACATAATGTGTGTTTTTGTTGTTTCTATAATCACATTCTTAATGTTGAAAGCCTTTTGCATCAATTACGGATTGTGTAGGTACAGTAGACATTTCTATTCAGACTATATTTAAGAGATACTATATTTAAGAGAGAGATTAGTCACTGAATATCAGGAAAGTATATTTCAGAGAGAGGAAGGAGTTATTAAAATCTTCCCTCACCAAAGAAGACAGTTACAAAAACTAAAGCTTTTTATAAAGTTTCTGGCTGAAGCATGGAGTTAGGCAAGACGAGCAGAAGAATAAGTCAAGGTCAGATGGGGTAAAGAACTAGATTTTATTCTCAATATCGGGTGAAGCCATTGCCAAATTTAAGCAATGCATTCCTTGATATTTTCTACAATCCTCTTGAGTATGGGGTGGAGAAGAGATTACAATGGAGCAAAGAGAGCAGTTGTAGTCTATTGGACTTGTCCAAAGGGAAAAATAGAAATATAGATCAGGAGATTGGCCAAAGATATCAAAAGACACATAAACAGAGAATAATCTTAGCTTGTGTTACCACTTCATAGTGGGTGTAAAGAAAAGGAAAAGAATGGAAGTATGAAATCCTCTCTGGTTTTCAGGTTGTTAGGTGGATAGTAAGCCAGGATATTGACTCTCCTGCAAGACAAAACCTTCTGTTGGATGGACTTAAGGTATTAAACTAAAGAGATATCTAGGTGATGATTAAGAGGGCTGCATAACAGTGATCTTATGCTTTTTATAAAGGTGAGACTGAGGGATGTAGGTTTGGCAATTATAGAAAAGACCTAAATAGTTATATTTACAAAAATTGGGAAATTTAGAAAAAAGCAATCCGGTCATCAGTTTTTACTCTCTACACCTTTAAATATTTGAGAAACAAGTGGGAAGATGAAGCATAGGGTAAGATTTTATAGCTGATAAGGCGAGAATATGTGTTGAAGAAACTGAAAAAGAAAATAAAAAGCTTTAAAAGTGTGAATTGTTGGTAATTGGAGTTAAAAAGTGCTGTGTTACTAGTTACACATGATTAGGGACACACACACACACATACACAAATATATACTTAGATGTACATACATACATATACTATATGGTTTTGAGATAATATCCTTAGAAATTTGATGTCAAGTCACAGGACTCGTGAGAATCGATTTTTTTTCTTTATTAATTACATTTTTCTCATTTTGTATCCCCCTCGTGGTTCCCTCCCTCCTCCTGTCCCAATCCCTCCCTTCCTCTACCCTCCGCATGCATGCCCTTCCCCAAGTCCACTGATAGAGTAGGACTTCTTTTCCTTCCTTCTGATCCTAGTCAATTAGGTCTCATCAGGAATGGCTGCCTTGTCCTCTTCTGTGGCCTGGTAATGCTGCTTCCCCCTCAGGGGGAGGTAATTAAAGAGCAGGCCAATCAGTTCATGTCAGAGACAGTCCCTGTTCTTATCACAATGGAACCCACTTGGATACTAAACTGCCATGGGCTACATCTGTGCAGGGGTCTTAGGTTATCTCCATGCATAGTCCTTGGTTGGAATATCAGTCTCAGGAAAGACCCCTGTGCTCAGATTTTTTGGTTCTGTTGCTCTCCTTGTGGAGTTCCTGTCCTCTCCAGATCTTACTGTTTCCCACTTCTTTCCTAAGATTCCCTGCACTCTGCCCAAAGGTTGCCCATAAGTCTCAGTATCTACACTGATACTCTGCAGGGCAGAGCTTTTCAGAGGTCCTCTGTGTCAGGCTCCTGACTTATTGCATCTGTTCTTCTTCTTCTGATGTCCAGCCTCTTTGCCTTTCTGGGTAGTAATTGAGCATTTTAGCAAGAGTCCTCCCTCTTGATTAGTTTCTTTAGGTGTACAGATTTTAGTAGGTTTATCCTATATTATTACTCAGCAATAAAAAACAAGGAAATCATGAAATTTGCAGGTAAATGGTGGGATCTGGAAAAGATCATCCTGAGTGAGTTATCTCAGAAGCAGAAGGATGCACAGGGTATATACTCACTCATATAGACATATAGGAGAATCAATTTTTAAAAAGTATAATAAGACAATATTTGAAGAGACATTCCACACAAATGTATTTGACTCTAGAATGGCCATTTTTGCCATTCTTTTTTTTCACATCTGTCCAGCAGTGTTTCATCTTGAATATGATTATCAAATTCAGTTAAGGCACAGAGAATCTTCACACCCAATAGCCTGTATCCTTTAAAAATGGAAGGAAAGATGGAGAAAGGAAGGAAAGGAAATAAAGGAGGGAGGTAAAGAATGAGGCAGGGATGGAGGGAGGAAGGAAGATGTATAGAACTTTAGGCCTATATTCTACACCATGGTTAAATGCTATGAGTTCAAAGGAGATTTTTATTTGTCCAACCAGGATCAACTTGGCGCAACTGTTTCCTCACTAGGTGTGTTTCAGCCTTCTCTTTACCACAAGGAATCCAGCTCATCTGAAACACGATCCAAAACTATTTCTCTCTCTTTTTTCTCTCTATCATTTCTGTGCTCAAACCCTGGCAAAAGTTTCGTTCTGTATTTCGGAGAAAATTAAATGCTGTTTACAACTGAAATATCAAAACATGTTCTTCCCATTGGAGAATTATGTCTTCTTTTTTTTTTTTTTTTCAATGCAGTTTATTCAGGAACATTGAACAATCCTTGGACCCCGGGGAAAGCCAGCCCACAGCTTAAATAGCCTCTGGGTAGCCAACCCAGGCGTGGCACGGGGGCAATGCAGATAGGTCCATATACATGGAAGCAAGCCAGATCCTCGGCCTTAGCCAAATGTGGAGTTGTTCGTGACAGAGAGCACTCACCATCGAGAAGGTGGAAGGCGGAAACCAGCTCCATCTTTAAGGCATAGCATTCCGCAGCTCTCTACAGTTCCCCCCTTTTTGTTTTAGACGCATCAGGCAAGAGTAGAGGTCTGATCTCTGATATTAGAAATAAATTGGGACTTTGTACAGATGTTCATTTAGGTGTCATCCACCCAAAGAGCATCAGACCCGTCTGATACCTTTTTCTCAGAGGCAGGACCTGGGGCATCAACCCGCATGCAATCAGACATGCTCTTCTCTGGGTCCAAAGTGGCTGACCCTGAGTGCAGTGCTTAGCCTCGCATCCTGAGCGTAACATTTTAGCTTTTTATGGTATCCAACCATGCTTGGGGAGAATGTCCTGCTTCAATGGCTGTAAAGGCCTGAATGATCATGGCTGCATCACACTGTTGTGAGACTCTAATCTTGCATACATACCACAGGCAAACGAATTAATGCTCAACTAAAAGGAAGCTTGATGGTGTTCAATCAGAGGATTGACCTCTTGCAAGAGCAAATTGATACCCTATGGCAAATCGCTCAACCTGGCTGTCAATGAAAGTATGCTGGACTTTGTGTCACTAGCATACAACATGAGAATTTTTCCTGTGCTGCAAATCTGTCTAAACAATTGTCGAGCTATATTTTAGGTAATTGGACTGGAGAATTCGATACTACGATGGAGCAGCTGAGAGTGGACATTGTCACAGTAAATTCTACCGGAGTGGACGCAGGACTAGCCACAGGATTATCAACATGGATTGCTGCAGCCATGAATCATCTGAAGGAATGGGCGGGCATGGGAGTATTAGCAGGCCTTCTGGTGTTGGTCTCCTTGGAATTATGTCTTCTTTATAGTAACACTCAACCCATTGCAGACAGTGCATCCTCTTCGTCACACCCCCACTTCCTCTGCCAGACTCTCTTTTGTGATTACATTTTACTTAGAAGAGTTTCCTTCTAATGTTTCCTCATTTCCTCCTATTCTCACATTGTCAGCTTCTGCCTTTGTTAAAGCCCTCACCACCCAAATGCTCCCTGAAGTTGCACCTGATCAAAACATGGCACATTTATTCTTTGTTCTTTAGAAAAAAAAATACTGACTTATGTCATTGCCATCTGATAATATATCAAGTACACATCTTTGTTAATTCCACCAAAATGTATTCAGCTACTGATCATTTGACATCTGCTCTGCCTATGACCACTTTAAATCTATAGAGAACACAAAGTACATGTGCAGACTCTAAAATACTGTAGAATTTGTGCCCTGGACCTGTCCTGGACAGAAAAAAAAAATGACAATGTAAAGTAGTATTTGTTGTAAATAATGAAAACTTGAAATGATAAGCAATAACAGTAATGCTGTGAATGTGGGGTATGGAAAGAAAATTTATAGATCATCAAGTGAAGCAGAAAACTTCTCCTGGAACTCTTCGAGTTTCCAAGAGAACTAGGCATTGTTTTTCTTAGCATTAGGGAAGTATCTCTAAGTATGTCAACATAAAAGTTTAGATGTCTCTGATTTAGTGATTTTTTTGACACAATGAGAATAGTACAACAGAAGTGATCATAATGTGATGCTTTTTAGTGGGTCATAGATATACGTGATCTGCTTTATATTCACAAAATTCATTGGTAATTAAGGGAAGCAAAAAGAATAAGGAAATTTCCTGGGCATTGTAAAAGACGATGTTCGTGATCCTGTGGGTCAGCCCCACCACCATCTCTTTCATCTCTCCAGCAGGGAGAAAACATGCACTGCCAATCCCTGCTCCACTCCTTCGTCATTTCAAACCAAAGAAAGGTGATGTCCCCAACTACCCTGATTAATAATCAGAAGGGATATCTCCCTCTCTGAATTTGGTAATTATATATGGAACAATTTTTTTCTTTTATTATGGAAAAGGAAGATATGTGTCATTATGAGGAGACATAAAGGTAACCAGGGAGCAAAAACTTCACACCACAGGTACAGACCTGAGCACCATTCGTGTCTACATAGTCTTTTCTCATCAAGTAATAGACTTTCAGAGTCAGCTCTGTAGAATCACACCTGTGGAGAGGTCATAGGCAAGTGGTATTGGGGTGAGTGAGGAAGTAAATGTGAAAGCAGAATCTGTTGGCTTTGGGCTTACTGTGCTATTCAATACTTTTGAAGCCTGTATTGTATCCACTGTAGGGTGAAAAGTTTCACTGACTTTTCTTGTCTATGGAAAGTCTTTCTTTTCTTTAACCTTTCAGAGGCTTATATTTTATGTAAATGAAAAGATAGAAAATACAGAGGAATGGTGGGTAAGAGAAATGAAGGCACACAGAGGCAAAAGAACCCTTTTAGGATTGAGAGAAAAAATTCTAGATAAACAAAATTCATACACACAAAGTATCCTAAATGCCAAGCGTTTTCATAGCATTTCTTGTTGGAAGATGATTCTCTCAGAAAATGCATGAATGTCATTCCACAATCTAGGAAAAACATATAGCCTACTCTGCCTCTAGCCTGTCTACATCTCTGCATGAATTAGATCATCATAAAAAATGCCTTTTTGCAGGGTGGGGGAGTTTTAGGAAGTTAACCTTGCACAGAATTGCCCCACAATTAAATTAATGTCCATCAACCACCTACACAGTCCTCGATTTTCATTCCAACTTGTAATGACAACCCACGAACCTTCCTTGCATTTCTTTGGATGTCTACCCTGCTGTTCCCTGCAAACCATGGGTGACTGTCTCCTTCATCAGTATTAAGGAGACAGGGTAAACAATCACAGCCGTGACTATGGACCTTGTGAACAGGGATGAGATACTGAGCTTTGACACAAAAATGAACTGCTGCCAGTTCACTGCTGGACTGGAAGAAGGATTAACTTTTGTCACTATCATAAATAACAAAACTGACACTTATTTTCAGTGTCCTAAAATATTAATCTCAGTGTATACTGTATTTGCTTTAGCTAGTTCCTCCATGACCCACATTTGGACTTTATCAATTAAATCAGAGAGTCTATTTAACTCAGCACTATCCTTTCTATCCCTGTTAAAAATGACACTATTATTACCCTTTAATTTGCTGTCTTTCACCTCTGCTAACTAGTTATCACATATACACTTAAACTCTGATTCCAGTGGACACATACACCTTTCCAAGATTTGCTTTACATTATTCCATCCTTCTCCCCTAATAGTCAGTTTAGTCCTCTTGTTTATGGAATGGATTCATATATTTTTAAAAAATTATCTTGAATCATTCCTGTATTAATGGGATTAAGCTGCCTTGATCATGGTGGATAATGTTTTTGATGTGTTCTTTAATTCAGTATACAAGTATTTTCTTGACAATTTCACATATATATCATTGATGATTTCATTGGATACAGTGCTCTATATCTGTATCTGGATACAGTAGTCTAGTCTGGCATCTCTGATCTCTTAGAGGTTAATTCTTACTGCTTTCAGAGCCTCCAGTTAAAATCAGGTGTTAATCTAGTGAGCCTGACTTCATATACGACTTAGTCTCTTTCTCTTGCCACTTTTAATATCATATCTTCGTTCTGTACAGTTAGTGTTTTGAATAAATGTTGTTGGGACTTTTTCGTGGTTCTGTCTGTTTGGTGTTCTGTATGCCTCTTGAACCTTGATATCTATCTTTTTATTTAAATTTTGGAGATATTCTCTTTCTTGATTTTGCTAAATGTATTTTCTGTGCCTCTTACTTGAGTTTATTCTTTTTCCTTTATACTTATTATTTTAAGTTTTTTTGGAAGAGACTGTCTTGGATGGTTGGCAGTGAGTTACAAAGAGGTGGATATTGGAAAGAAGAGACAGAAAATATAGCAGGGGATAACTAGAGGAAACCTCAGGTTTATACCAAAAGGCTAAGGCCTAGGAGGAGATTTTCTGGCAGAATGTTTTCCCCGGTGACTATAAAGTCTGACAAATGAAACTTTTCCTTAGGCTCATCATGTTAAACCTAATAGGAAGAGATCGTGCAGTTCTGGAGATACTGCAGCAAATACCCAAGCTAGCTGGCATCAGCATCATCACTTGTGCCATGATAACTGGTGGCTATCCTGCCATGGGCTTATATTCTAATAAGGGATGGGCTGGAAAGAGCATTAAGCTTTGACTTTGCGTGGGTCTTGAAAAGCACTTACTGTTCCATGCCAGTGATCCAACAAAAACCTCTGTCAAATTCTGTAGAAAAAAAAAAACCTTCATGATCCAGCTGACAAAATGATGTATATTATGAATAATAAATTTCTCAAGGGCTTCGGCCCATGTTATTTACTAGACAACCATAATTTGTAATGTTTACTTAAATACTGGCTCTCAACAAAAATGCTTAGAAACAGTTAGCATCGTCTCCCTGGGCAGCTCCTATCTGAAATTTAGATTGCTTAAGTGCATTGCATAGAAGGAAGTTTAAAGACTTCTGCCTATCTGTCCACCACTATCTGCCAAATCAGCAATCAAAAAGGAACCATGGTGTTGGGCAATGCACAGTGGAGAAGGTAGCCGTACCCTAGCTGGATTAAGGCAATCCCTTCCAGAAATCACTATCTGGTGGAAGATGGGATTTTCACTAGAACTTCAAGAGAAAAACCTGACACGTTTTATTTATAAGCAAGGAAGTCCCTGCTGGAATACTTTCTTTAACCTCTAGAGTCTTTTTTTTTTTTTTTTAATCATCTGATACATTTTACTGGTTGCTTTAGCATTTAAAATGAATTAAGTGCTATTAAACTCCATTTTAGGTAGTTTCATCAGTACTGCCTAAGGGGGTATAAAGCAAGGAGCTTTCTCTGGCAGACATCCAGATACTAATGGTGTTAAAATGCCTTCTTATTGCATTTAAGCCAGCAGTTAGGTCAAGTAGACAAACATATTTTAAAATATGTTTAAATAAGCACTCCATTAAGTGTTGCTTTTCAGCTCCTATGTTTTCTGTAGCTTGTTTTCTTTTCTGTCTAATATAGAAGGTGATATATTCACAGGTACACTGGATATTAGGCCTGGACAAATTGCATTTTTCAGTTTTACTCCAAAGACCTGAGACAAATGCCAATAATGATTACCAAGATGAGGAAGTTGGAGGAATCTACAAAGAGGATAGAGGTAAGAGAAGATGAGAGGACCCTCACTGACTAGGATCACAGGCTTCAAGATTACATGTGTCCCTGAACATTGGATTATGTTTGGCTTGCAGAAGTGGAAAAAAAAAGTCACTAATTGTGTTCATAAATTTAAGTTTTGCTTAGACTGTGAATAAAATGGGTCTCAAGCTTCATTTAGAGCTACCCTAATTTTGATAGTTAGTGACTTCACTAAAACAACTTACCAAGGACAGTTGAATTTTAATTGTAAGCACATAACTTTAGGTAAAATTGAGACATATATTTTTACATGCGAAAAATATTTAAAGGGCAATGAACATCGATGTAAGGAGAGATTTTGTTTTACAAGTTGTGAGTAGAAAGGAATGTAGAGAAAATAAAAATACTCCCAAGTCATGTTTTTCAGTTTGTAGGGTTAACAATGGCAAAAGAATGGAATAGGAAAACACCTCTCAGAAAAAAATAAGCTATGCCTATAAAATTAATCATGGTCATGTGATATAATATAAGGACAGAGGAAAAAAAGACTCTTATGTAATCTTTGAAAAGATCAATAAGTTACATAGGTAAAAGATAATATAAATAACCATTTCAGTGGCAGGGAGATTGTCTGGCATATGCAAGACACTGGGTTTGATTCAATATCTAGCCATGAAAAATTTTTAAAAAAAAGAGAGATATAAAGATATAAAACAAAAACTTCCTTAACACTGGATACCTGCTATCACTGTAACGGAAGTATTGACATTTAGTAAGGGACTTTGACGTTTAGGATGGAAACAAAAATAGCTTATGGGTGCAAAGACAGGTGTTAATAGCCAGGATAGAGCACGGGGGTAAATCATAGCAACTTGGGAGCAACAGGAAGTTTTGCACTGACATATTATGTCATGTTATAACATGTATTAATTTTACATGTACTAGAGGCCTTACTTAATACAAATATTTGTATTAAGTAACATGCTGTGCAAGAAAACAAAAACTGTTTACGTAAGCTGACCGTAGATAGCCCTCCATCTGCATCTGTTAGGATGTCTTCCAGTCTTCTACTTGTCATCCAGAAACTTATCATGGACATTACCTAGATATTAGACAGGTTTGGGAGAAGTTACCAAATTTAGAAACAGATGTTTCTGGGTGAAGTCCATATCTTGGGTCATACTGATTTTTTTTTAACTTTTATTAATTATACTTTATTCATTTTGTATCCCCCACAAACCACTCTCTCTTCCCCTCCTAATCCCACTCTCCCTCCCCCTTCTTCACATATGCCCTTCCCCAAGTCCACTGATAGGGGAGGTCCTCCTCTCCTTCCTTCTGATCTTAGTCTATCAGATCACATCAGGAGTGGCTGCATTTTCATCTACTGTGGCCTGGTAAGGCTGCTCCCCCTTCGGGGGGAGGTGATCAAAGAGCAGGCCAATCAGATTATGTCAGAGGCAGTCCCTCTTTCCATTACTATGGAACCCACTTGGACACTAATCTGCCATGGGTTACCTCTGTGCAGGGGTTTTAGGTTATCTCCATGCATGGTACTTGTTTGGAGTATGAGTCTCTGGGAAGACCCCTGTGTTCAAATTTTCTGATTCTGTTGCTCTCCTTGTGGAGTTCTTGTCCTCTCCAGATCTTACTATTTCCCACTTCTTTCATAAGATTCCATGCACTCTGCCCAACAGTTGGCCATAAGTCTCAGCATCTGCTTTGATAGTCTGCAGGGCAGAGCCTTTCAGAGGCCCTCTGTGGCAGGTTCCTAACTTGTTTCCTGTTTTTTTTCTTCTTCTTCTGATGTGGTACGTCTACACAATGGAATATTACTCAGCAATGAAAAATAAGGAAATCATGAAATTTGCAGGTAAATGGTGGGAACTGGAAAGGATCATCCTGAGCGAGCTGTCCCAGAAGCAGAAAGACATACCTGGTATATACTCACTCATATAGACAAATAATATAGGATAAACTTACTAAAATCTGTACATCTAAAGAAACTAATCAAAAGGGAGAACCCTGACTAAAGTGCTCAGTCCCCATCCTGATAAGGAATGCTGTTTTTAAGATGCTATTAAATAAGGAATATCAGCAACCACACATTCCCAATGATATGCAAAGCAGTCATGTGCCTAATAACAAAAGTTTTCTGCCATTTCTGTGGCACTTAAATCTTAATGTTTTTCTGGGCTTAGTTGGTATGCTCTATCCACTTCTTCTTTTCCACACCTGCTTCATTATTCTGAAATTTGCTGCCATTCACTTTTTGTTGTTGACTCTTCCTGACATGATAGTATCCTCTGACCTAATCTTAGGTTTTATATTTTTTCACCTATAACATTAACTTTATAAACTTTTCAGTGCCTGTGACATCTTGATCAATGACTGAAAATAAAAAATAATAATAATGTGCCCTATTAATACATATGAATAATAAGATTATACACTAGATTTTTCTCCCACAATTATTTCATATATTAGTTGAAACTAGTATATTTCCATTAAAATACTAAATTGCATAGAAGTAATGTTAAGACATACTTAAGGAGACCCTCAGTGACTAAGTTCATTTGTATATGTGTAGAATTCTGTTTCACTGTCTGTCTCTTGCTGTAAAATTTCATAATATGCTAAGAACAATAAGCTAACTGTGGAAAATAACTTTATAAAAAATTCTAACTCCCCTTTCTTTCATAAGATTTCCTGTACTCTGCCCAAAGTTTGGCTATGAGTCTCAGCATGAATTGTGATACTCTGCTGGGTAGAGTCTTTCAGAGGCTCTCTGTAATAGGCTCTTGTCCTGTTCTCTGTTTTCTTCCTCTTCCTATGTCCATACCATTTACCTTTCTGAATGAAGATTGAGCATCTTACCCAGGGTCCTCCTTTTTGATTAGCTTCCTTAGGTGTACAGATTTTAGTATGATTATCCTATATTATATATCTAATGTTCACTAATTAGTGAGTATATACCATGTATCTTCCTGCTTCTGGGATAGCTCACTCAGGATGATCTTTTCTAGATCCCGCCATGAACCCAGGGGCTGACTCTTTGATTACCTCCCTCTGAGGGGGTAGCAGCCTTAGTAGTCACAGAGGAAGACAAGGAAGCTAGTCCTGATGTGACCTGATAGAGTAGGGTTAGATGGAAGGGGAGGAGATCCTCCCCTATCATTGGACTGGGGGAGGGGCATAGGAGAAGAAGAGAGAAGGAGGATGCGATTGGGAGGGGATGAGGGAGGGTTACAGCTGGGACACAAAGTGAATAAACTATAATTAACAAAAATAAAATAAAAATTTTAAAAATTCTAAAATTGCTAATACAGATAAACATAAGATAAAGCTAGTTGTTCAAAACTGAACAGAAAATACAAATGATTTTCAAATCAATTTAAATTGGTGTTTCCTGTATGGATATCTATTCCTGAAAGCAAGGTCAGCAGACATGACCTTCACCTTGACAAAGCAGGCCCAGCCTCATTTCAGCTGCACTCACTGGGGAACATGGATATTGCATAGCTTAATTCTCTAGGAGTTGTAGCAAGTTTAGTGTGCTCAGACTCATTTCTTCCCCATTATGGTAATATTCAATTGGACTAAATTACCCCATAACAGCACCTGATCATGCAGCCACTGGATCTAGCTTCATTTACTTTAAGGTTAGTAGAGTCACAGCTCAGACTACTTAAGAGCTGTCATCATCAAAGTCTCTTCTTTTTTTTATTAACTTCTTTACTGACAAAGCATTGACAACTGACAGGAGAAGTAGAAGGTGACTATGGAAGAAATTACTTCTGGCTATCACCTTTACTTTGGAAAGGTCAATGAGATAAGCATGTAAAAAGGAAAAAATATCTTTGCTAAAGAACTTTCTTGTTTTAAGTCACTTAATCCCCAAAGACAAAAATAATACATTTAAAATACTAATATTATAAGAAGAATAAAGTGAAAAATTCCAAATGCATAAATATTCTTCTAAATTGATAGAGAGTCAGGCACAGCATTCGTTCAGGCATGGAAGAATATATTGTCACAGGTCTTCTTGTTTTCATTTCATTTCATTGTCTTCATGTGTTGGTGTTGTGTATGGCTGTCCACCACTCACATGCCAGAAAACTAAGCATTTCAGAAAAGGGTATTACATTCCTGATATTTGAAATTAATTACAGTTATGAGCCACCATGTGAAGGCTAGGAACCAAATTTGGGCGCTCTGCAAGAACAGTGCTCTGAACTGCTGAGACATCTCTGTTATAGTCAGAACTTTCTCTGACTTTTATCCAAAGTGAATCCAAGTGCATGGCCTAAAGGACATGAAAAGAATTTCTGTTCTCTGTGTAAGCCTTTGCTTTTGGGAGCCTGATATTAAACTTTGTTCAATTTCAAGACACAAGAGGATCACAGAGATGTGTTAAATGAAAAAAAAAAAATGTAGGGCTACCGATGATGATGTCACAGAAGAGGAGATCTGGGTGATTTTGAACCAGAGGAGTGGGGCTGAGGCTGTGCTTGCTGTCCACTGATAATAAAAATGAGATGACTATGGCAACCAAAGTAGACCTGCAGTATACATAGAAAGTCATGAACATTTAGGGCCTTCCCAGGCGGCAGGCTAGAATTCAGGAAGATAGATTTGGCAATTTCTTTATTGTCAGAAGGATCCGTTGAGTGTAAAATATCAAAAGGAAAAGTAAAAAAAGAGAATATGAAAACATTTGTAATGGAACCTGTGAGTGGCAGAGTCTTGAGACATACACTACATCATATATATGTGAGTAGGAATAAGTTCAGCTGAGTTCTTTTGGGCAACCATACATGGTTGCTAAAGAAACTTGTTAAAGAAACTCCAAATATTTATGAAACCAAACCCAATTCCTTTGCCAGTAATAGTGAAACACACCTGCAAGTTAACCAACCAAGTTGGTCATGAGAAACAGATCTGCATCTTTTTTGGAAGAAAAAACCTCCTTTCTAAAAGAGTGAAGATAAGCAATCACAAATGTAATCTGTACAGAGAGGACAAAAAAATAGAAAAGGAATTGTTTAAGACTGAAGATGAAATGCCTGTGTGTGTACAGTTCTTGAGGAGATTCTTTCCAATCTGGAATTTGGAAAGAATAATTCTGAGGATATCATAAGAAAGGCTCCTAACTGAGCCAGGCCCCAGGGTTCTATTTGTGGATGGTAAAGAATTAGATTGCTTTTTATAATGTTACAATGTTGGATTTTGCAGGGAACAGCTATTTCCAACCCTCAGTTTACAGGCCTTTGTACTGAAACTGCTTGATAACATTGCCAACACACACACACACACACACACACACACACACCAAAAAAACCAAAACAAAACAAAAAAAAAATAGAGGGCTGAGTGTTCCTTGGGAGGGAAAAAGTGCCATGGTATGTTCTAATGCAAAGCTTAAAGCAAGGGTTGCTCAGTGGAAAAGGTTGTCCCAGCCACACCCAAAACAGAGATCTAAAATAAAGGACATAGGAAGCAGCATTTCCTCCTTTGTTTGCAATGGGGCAATGTACAGTAACATAAGTTGTCATTACACAGGCCTGAGGACAATTCATGTCCAAAGATGGGAAGAAATGCTATAACTGCAAAGCAGCCATTGTGAAGCCCCTTTGAAGCAAATTGTGTTACTGTGTATTTTCTCTTATTAAGCTACTTATAACTTCATATGTGGCCCTCAGGGCTTGAGGATTAGAGAATATTAAAAGAGAAAAATAATGATTGCTTGGACTTGGCTTACTATACTTTCATAGAAAAGAAAACTCCTGAAATTAAATCTACTAGTTAAATAGAAAGACATTTATTTAAGGAAAAAAAAATATACCACTCTCAAATTTTTGAAGTGCCCCAGGGCTCATTCCTGGGATCTTTTACCGCCTCTCCATAGGTAATCTCATCTATTCCCATGGCCTCAAATTCATCTATATGATAATGACTCCCAAACTGTATCTCTAGCCTTGACCTCTTCTCCCATCTCCAGGAGAGTATCTCTAAGGGATGTCTAATATGCATCTCATATTTATCAAGCTCAAAACAGAACTCTTCATTATGTTCCCCATCCTTCCTTTGCAATCTTCGTTTTCCATGCCTGGCCTTCTCCCGTAGTTATTTCTTCCAGCAGTCAGCCATCTTCACTGCTCAAGGTAATCAAAAACACTTCTTTCATTCACTCTTTTCCTCTCCCATTACATGAAATTTCCCAGGAGCACCTATTACCTTGATGACAGCGTCTTACCCCAGAACTCGCTGGTCATCCTGTCTCTATCCTTTCAAGGTTCCTTTACTTTTATGCTGCATTGTGCTATAGTCTGATGTTCCTGCTCTCTATCTCTTGTTCTGTTCTCTCATACAGATGACCAACTAGTCTGTTAAAAATTGCAAATCAGATCCAGTCTCCCCTTTAAATATCTATGTAGCTTCTAAATGTGGTTTTACTAACATCAACATTTCTGATCCACTCAATGAAGAAGGGGATGACTAGGTCCCTGAACAAACAGCCTTTCTCCAGCATAAATACCTCACCAATCTCTCTTCCTGTTCTAGAATAGGCAAATCTAGTTCCCACCTAAGGTATCGTTGTAATTGAAATTTTATCTTCCAGAAGTTTTTCAACTTATTTTATCTAATGTGTGTCTGTTTGCTTGTTGAAGTTAGTTTTGTATTATTCTCTGCAGATGCTCACCAGTGAGTCACAGTTTCTCAATGAGCAGAGCCATCCCATGCTCCCTTCACTGGTGTATGACCAGTGCCTGTAAAAGCCTTTGTCAAGGAAGGCCATCAGAGATTCCGTGTCCTTGCTATAACAATCACGGCAATGTTGGAGCAATCAGTTTATTTGTAGATTGATGACTGAGTCACCAATCCCATCATCTGCACACCTTGAAGAATTAGTGCTATGAGGATAAACAATCTGTCTACATATGGGTACATCTACTTCTGATATAAATAACTGGACTAAAGGGAAAATAAAAATGAGCCAAAGAATTCCTTACTTTTTACATATTGGCAACAAGATGATTTTGCTAGTAGGTCATAGAAAAAAAAAACAATTTTTTTGTGGTTTCATAGCCCAAAACATTAGTCTCAAAATATTTCATGAGAGAAAGTAACTAAATAATTTAGCTCTCACTTGGAATCTGAGTACTCAGGAGTAAGAGGCAGGGGAATTGCCATGAATTTGAGGTCATATAGTGGCCCTCGGCTATATAAATTCCGCGTCACCCTACACTAAAATGTAAGACCCAGTCTCAAAAAGATGTTTCTGTTCAATTCATAGAGGAATGATAGTTGGGTTTTTCTGTTCCAAGTGATATTTATATTAAAACAGTTAACTGTATATGTCCATAATTTACAAAATAGCACTATATTTGAACACCATGTAGGACAAGCCGTCCTGAACAGGTCATTGCTTAATTCCGCTTCTTCTCTTCAAAGGCAGCAACTTCAGGTAAAGATGTAACCTTTCTGAAATCCACTTTTCTCTTACTAAAAATAATATGAGGGTATCTACATCAACAAACAAAGGACTGTTAGAAAGCTGCTTCTCACACAAAGACGAAGTGGATAACAATCAATAATTTTGCCAAGTTCTTCCCTGACGGTCATTGTCTATACATCTATTTCAATGTGAAAACATTACTTTTTTTCTGCACTTATAGTTAATGATATCGTCCTGATAGCGGTACTGAAACTGTTTCAAAACAGAACAACCACAGGTGAAAGAGTTGTAGATTTTTCATTTTATTCATTTATTATTTTTGTGTTTTGCTAAGAAATCCTTATAACCACCCCTTTTTGATACTACCTCACCACACAAGGCGTGTCCCCTGGTGACAAAATTTAAACTAGTTTCAAAGTAATGGAGGAAAAGATTCATACACTTATTTCAGTTTCCACCCAGACCAAAGAATAGATAAAGATCATCCATAGACACAGAACTCCTTATCTGGAAAAAATCCCATTGTCTTTGCCCCATGAGAAGAAAAGCTTTTTCAAAATTGATAGCTGCTCTTGAATTGTAATTTCTGTTCTTGAAATATTCAACTCTTTCTAATCCACTCCATGCATCATATTTGCATGTTTTTTTCCACTCCTCCCACAGTCTTGGCTTTTTAGATTCATTTTCAAAATGATTTAAAATTTGGAAGTTTTTTTTTTTCTCCTATCTGTGAATCACCTTTGTAAGGACGAAATAGAACACTGAGTCTAAATAGATAACAGAAACAAATAAAAAGCAAACAAGTCTCATCACATCCTAAAACAGAGTTAAATAGGATAGCTAACCATTGACAAATTCCTGATGCCTGACCAAGTAGGGTTAGCAGCCAATAAAACTGCATTGACTTGAAACGAATAGATAGCCTTTACTCTTCTCACAACTGCATTTTACCTATAGATTTGACAGCCAGCCTCATTTCTTAACACACAGATAGCTTTGAACACACATGGACAAGCCAAGGCATTCCTTATGTTGACAATTAGCTATTGAGGGCTATTTTCTACATATGGTTGTTCTAACATTTTTAATAAACCTCAATTTCTCTTTTTATGTTCAAATACAAATAAGTTTTCATTTATATTTTTTAAAAACAACCACTAACACAATTTTCTTCCATGGCTGTACAAGTACTAAAATATTCTCATAAAATTTTCAAAACATTATACTCTTGAATATTTAAGTCAAATTAAACTAAGTTGATTTTATGTCTACAGCTTTTCAAAATCATTTAAATAACATTTTTTTTCTACCTGCCACTTCATCATAACCACCTTTCAGTATAATCCATGAATCTTTGGAACAAAGTTGAGGAAACATTTATTAGACATTTTGTAAAAGAACTTTATACTCTCTACAAAATCTTCATTACCCAGCAAGAGGGTTAGGTAAAATTAATAATATTAATGTCTATATAAAAGTACAAGATGAATATTACAGAACAAAATCCTGCAAAAGTTTAGGTAGGGAAATGACTCAAAGACACTGTGATCTGAAATGTGGAATAATTTTTGTAATGGACAAATGATTTAATGGTGTATTTGATGCTTGTCTGAGACACCTACCAAAAAGAGTTTGAAAGTCAGATGTGACCAACACTAGTTCCTGAAAAATATCTGTGGCTGACAAAACTAAATATGATTTTCTCAAGCATTGCTTTTGTTCAGAATGACCATGAGAACAACTACAGAGGTGCCAAGATGCAAGGCTTCATCCAAGGCAACAATGACTACTGAAGATAGGGTGTTTCAGAACCAGCAAGTAGGCTGGTCTGCTCAGGGTAGTGATTTAAATTCCTTGTCTACACTAGACCATCACCCATTGGGTGCACAGAATATCTGGATCACTAAGAGAAAATTTATTAGGCTCATCCAGTGACATATTAATACTTTTGAAAAAATAAAGTCCCCACTATTTCTATTTGACAGCTCACAACCACCTTTAACTCTAGCTCCAAAGAATATACCTTCTTCTGAGCTCCATGGGCATCCACAAACATGTGCACACACACACACAAACACACACATGCACTAACAATAAATCTAGAAAATAATGAAGAGATATCTCCATGATACCAAGTTCAGAGACAAGATACAGTTTAACTTTTGACCATTTTCATTAACTAAATTATCCTCTCATCTCTATAAAGCACAACTGTTTCTTTGAGAAAATAATTCTCTTGTACAGTTTCCTGAGAGCATGGAAATTTATTCACTATAATCTTTCACTTAACTTCTAAATATTTGATGAAAATGTGTTTGTGTGTTTATGTGTTTGTTTTTAGAGATGCACAGATGTCACTCTAAAAACATGACTTTCCGACAATAACTCTTGTATCCCAAGTCCTTATGAGTCTATAGACTATCTCTCTCTCTCCCTCTCTCTCTCTCTCCCTTTCGCCCTTCCTTCCTTCCTTCCTTCCTTCCTTCCTTCCTTCCTTCCTTCCTTCCTCCCTCCCTCCCTCCCTCCCTCCCTCCAGTGCTTTCCCCTTACCTTCCCTCTCTCCACATCCACTCCTCCTTCTTTGTCTTCAGAAAAGGGGAGGGATATCAAAGATATCAACCAAGCCTGGCTTATCATATTCCAGTAAAAAAAGGTGTATCCTCTCCTATTGATAGATGAGGAAGTTCAGGAGTGTGTGTGTGTGTGTATGTGTGTGTGTGTGTCTTTGTCTGTCTGTCAGTCTGTCTCTTACTCTCAGTCTGTGTGTTTAGGTCTTCCCCCCCCCCTTTGCATTCTTTATTCCTTCCTTCTATCTTTCCTCTTGAATGTTCGAACATACAGTCTCTTTTAAATAAGAGTATTTTTTATTTTTTATTAAATATATTATAATTTATTCACTTTTTATCCTGGCTGTGCCCCCCTCCCTTGTCTCATCCCAATCCTTTCCTCCCTTCCTTTCTCTTTTCTTCCCCTCTGCCCCTCCCCTAATCCACTGATAGGGGAGGTCCTCTTCCCCTTCCATCTAAACCTAGCCTAACAGGTCTCATCAGGACTGGCTGCACTGTCTTCTTCTGTGGCCTGGCAAGGCTGTACCCTGCAGAGGAAGGTGATCAGAGAGCTGGCCACTGAGTTCATGCCAGAGACAGCCCCTTCTCCATTTACTAAGGAACACACTTGGAGACTGACTCTGTGGGCTACATCCATCTGAGCAGTTTTTTTTTTGGTCTTCTTCATGCATTGTCCTTGGTTGGGGTATAAGTCTCTGCAGGGCTCCCAGTGCCAAGTTTTTTTCTGGTTCTGTTGGTTTCTTTTTGGAATTCCTGTCCCCTCCAGGTCTTTCTATCTCTCCCTTCTTTCATAAAATTCCATGCACTTTGCCCACATTTTGGCTATGAGTCCTAGCCTCTGCTTCTCTCAGCCATGCTTGTAACAGCTCTATTCACAATAGCCAGAATCTGGAAACAACCTAGTTGTCCCACAATGGAAGAATGGGTACAGAAATTGTGGTACATTTACACAATGGACTACTACTCAGCAATTAAAAACAAGAAAATCATAAAATTTGCAGGCGGGAACTAGAAATTATCATACTGAGTGAGGTAACCCAGAAGCAGAAAGAAACACATGGTGTATACTCACTTACAAGTGGGTATTAGATATATAATATAGGATAATCACACTAAAATCTATGCACATAAAGAAGGTAAGGTAAGAGGGAGGACTCTGGATAAGATACTCAATCCTCATTTAGAAAGGCAAATAGGATAGACCTCAGAAGATGGTGAAGACAGGGAACAGTACTCTTTTTTATGTTGATCTGCTCAAAGTGTCTTAGACACCAGCAGAAGTTCTTTTCTTTTCTAACAGTTTCAATTTGGAAGAGCTGGACCTTCTGTATCACCAAATGGAAATGGGAAACTGGTTAATCTTTGTGTCCAGAAGGTTTACACCTCTGGTAAATTCCAAAGATTCTTGCTGAGCATGAAAACCCTATAAAAGTTTGAATGTGATCTTTTTTTTCCTTTTTGCCTCAGAAATCTCATGATGCAATTTAATTCTCATTGTGAGGCATTACAAAAATTTGATCTTGATTTGTTTATAGTGTTGAGAGGTGGGAATTATTGAAGATGATCAGAATTGAATAAAGGTATATGAACATATCAGAACCAAATATGGACTCATTATGTATGGATATATGATGAGTGCTCAGCATTAAATAATGACATCCATATCACTCTATCAAAAAGTTAGGGAGAGAAAAAAATGTGAAAGCTGAACCATCGAGAGGAGAGCTGTAAAACCCTTTCTTATTGGAGTGATATGGCTGTAACATTTGTGAACTCACAGAATCCGTGGCTACCTTCTTATACCCTGCGCAGGACTAAGATAGCAAATACCATCAAAGTCAACATTGGATTATGGGCTAATATGTTTCAACCAAGCCCAAGGAGAGTCACCATCTTCCATAATGTAGCCACCGGAGAATTACTCATGTTCCAGTGGATATCTTTACACCCATGGCCACTTAACTCACCCTAGTAATTTAGTGACTTACAAAGCAAAGAGAAGCAATTCGAAAAGAAAATAAAGTAGTCTGGGACTTGATAAAAATGGGGATAGTAGGTGTGCTGGAAGAAGAGTTGTGAGGTAAGCATGACCAAATTATCACATGTTTTCGTATGAAACTGTCAAAGAATAGAGAAACAAAATATGAAAAAGAATTCATTTGCATAGAAGGTAGTTGTGTTTCAGAATGAGGAAGAGAGAGCTACCAACGGGTACACAGGCAAGATGTCCTGTCCCTCCTTGTGCTTTTACTTAGTAATGCCACAACTACCTGACATCCTTGACCCTGAATAAGGACCACAAAACAGAGTAAACATACCTAACTGTAGCGTTGTACTACTAACGAGGTGGAAGACTAAGAATTTCGACTTGGGGCACCCTTCTCACAGGGCTACATTTAACTTCATGCCTCTCACCCCTGCTCATGCAGAAGTATGGTCAAAGAATAAAAGCTTTAACTTTCTGAGGTAATATCTGGACAGATGACTTTGGGAAACTGAAATGAAAAAATTAAGAGCTATAGCAAAAAGTTTTGGAAAGAAAATTCATCCATTAGTAGTTCCAATAATACATGAGAATACATATGTGAACACACACACACACACACACACACACACACACATATGGCTTCTGAAGGTTGACTGTGTTATCGTCCACTGACTTGAATTTTATAAGCTTATGTAACAGGTTCAGATTATTATAATAACAACATCAAGGGGTTGCTCAAAAGACTAATTTCTTACACACGCATAGTTCTTTGAATAATGCCTGGTACACATAGATGATGGTGATGATAATAATGATGATGACGTTGATGATGATGATGATGATGATGATGATAATGATGATGATGAAGGTAGTAATAGTGATGTGGAAACTACTCTCTGGCAAAGGTGGATTTATTCTGGCCATTAATTTGGGTGCTTTTAAAATGACTTTTGATTGAAAAAGCCACTTCTCATCATGTATAGTTCATAATTGTACAGTATGGTATTTTTATAAAATTATATAAATCAGTTTCTAAGTTCAGTATTGCCTGATATTTCAGAAATTCACCAGTCTTTTATTCTTCTTTTGTCTTCCTTTCTATCTTCTTGGCTAGGTTATACTTGGCCACTTGACATTTATCTTTGCAGTGCTCATTAGATTACAGGAAAAAAAAAGAGTAAAGCAGATAATGTGGACTAAGGGAACCTCTGCTTAATAGAGATACCTCACATCAGGGCAAATTTTGACAAAGCTGTGAAATCATGGTGTGGATTATTATTTTGAATCTGATCAAGGACAGTTTCATTACTTCTCCTTCTCCCATGCAGCTCACTAAGAGTCTGTAGTTATTTCAAGACCTTCAAGATTTCTTTTCTGCTGCCATCTTTCTCCTCTCCACAGCACCCATTTCAGATCAGAAATACTCCTTGACCATATTGTGAGTCTTTCAGAAGTACTTCTGCACCAATTCTTGTCACAGACAATTGACTGGTTAGACTGGTAAGACTTAGAACCAGTAGGCAATGTGATCTAAGCACACAAAACAAGGAGTGAGGTCATCTGGCACAGGCTGTTTTTAGAGAGTATGTGTTATTGCTTAGCAGGCAATAGCACTGAAATGAGTGTGATGGAAACACACAAATTTATTTTGAAAACTGTGTGTTAGAGTCCGCATTTGCCGCTAAAAATAAAATAAAATAAAATAATAAATAACATTTTAGGGCTTGAGAAATGTGTTAAACAGAAGTTGCATGTATGCTAGAAACCACATATATAGCTACTGTATCCATGTCCCTTTCTAGGCAAAGTAAAAGAAAGCCTATGTTAGATATCAGGAAAAATAATGTTATCAGGACTCTGGACAACTACTGCTGTTTTCAAGCTATGCATCATGAAAGATGAAGAATAATTAGGGAAAATTAATAATAAAGCCATTCTGCATCACTCGGGGATGCAGGAAAGAAAGCAAATAACATAGCAGAGAAAAAAGAATGTGTGTGTGTGTGTGTGTGTATGTGTGTGTGTGTGTGTGTGTGTGTGTGTGTGTGTGTGAATATTCACCTGTGCTGCTATGTATGTATTGGTGTGTATGCTTGTATGTGGGTAAGTGCCAGTCTATGATGCTCACAAGTAGTTCGGTACCACCAAGTGTCTAGAGAATCAGAGAGGTAATCGATTAAAAAACAAAAGTTGACCTGGAAAGAAGGTAGCTCAGTCTTTTGGCACATGAAGAGCATTCCTGAATACTCTACCACCAGATATCATTTAAAGGCTCTTCAGCTACTGAGACCAAGAGAAAAGAAGAAAGGGACCCAGAAAGAGTGACATTTATGATGGAGTCCAGGGTCTTAAATTACAGTCTCCCTAATGGATTTCATTCTTCTGCAAAGCAATTGAGGGGAACAAAATGTCAACTGTAAGAATGAAAATTTAGTGTTGGGAAGCCTGAGAAGGTACACTCAGTATAGAAAGTAAGAAGGAAAACAATCTACAGGTAAATAAATGAAGTAGCCAATGACAAAGAAATAAACTGAACAATGGAGATCTTTAAGGTCCCATGTAAACTTAATGCAATACATTTATTGATGGCAAAAGGAAAGCTGGGTAAGTGTCACTAATACTGTCCTGTTTCCTTCAGGGAGAGTCACTTTCTATGCTGCCTAACAATTCTCAGTTATGTTTGTGTTTTCACCAGACGAGAAGGCCAAGTTGCTGAGGTTCAGGCCGGCAACAGTGACAGGCAAAACTGTTTAAAACAACAAATGCTAATCTGATTGTCAGGATAGATTCTGAAAGTTGAGGATTTTAGGAAGGTGAAAGATCTGGAGAGGGGGAAGCATTAACCCTAAAAAAGTGATTATATGATGTTTTAATATTACAATGTGAGATTTAGGAGATTGGTGGAATGACTGACAGGAGAGGCAAGGTTTCTGGATTCAAAACTGATAAGGAGGTGGTTGGTAGTAGGGAGTGACTTTGCATTCTGACCCCAAGATCTGGCAAATCTTTCAGAAACGATGAGAGGCACTGACAAACCTTTTGTTTAATGCCTTCTCAACGTGTTCTAGCTTTCTTTTTTTTTTCCCCCTGTATCACTTTGATTCGATTTTGAATCCCATAAACGACAGTTTTTTGTTGTTGTTTGTTTGTGTTTTGTTTTTAACACTGCAGACAATGAATTCTCCCTCTTTCGATGTGAGTTTAGCTGTATTTTACACAGATTGTGTTATTCCTTGGTTCAGGAGAAATTTGGGATTGGGAGAAACTGAAGAAGACACGATCACAGGCAAGAGAAAGAATGAAAGCCTGTAACCTCTGTCCTGGAGCTTTTGGAGAGAGGCTTCCACGGTGCACCGCTGGCAAAGATACTCCTAAATATACCTTAAGAGGAGGGATTTAGAAAATGGATTTTTCTCTCTGAGTAACTGATGTTGAGAATTCTCCGACTGACGCTATGGGTCAGAAGCCACGCTCACACTGCATACACTGACAATTGTCTCTGCTTCCCTGTATAATCCTTTCCCCTTTGGGCACTAGATATTGGTTAGAAATAAGTTTCTAAGGAGGAAGATTTCAGATTCCTATGATTTTCAGGGTACGAAGTCTGTAAGAGAAGTGGCTTGAAGGTAAAGGCGGCTAGCTTTTAAGCTGGGCAGCCTCCCGCCCCGCTTTGCTTTCATGTACGGTGTCTCGGGCTAGTAAAGATAAACAGCCTGAGAACAGTGGGTGCAGAGCGGAGCGGAAAGTTTTTCTCTGGCCAAACCTGAAAACAGGGCTGTTGCTGCAACTTGCACCCTACCGTCTTTGTTTCTGTCCATGGTCCTAATGATCCTGATTTGTCCGAAGTGCCCTGGTTTTGGTGAGCAGACACCCGAGTTCAGGGAGGGTAGGCACAGTACATCTGTATATGTGTCTGGGGTGGTCAGATTGGAGTCAGCGTTTGCATCCTCCCACATAGCCCCAGGGTCCCTGCCTGCCAACAATGTTTTCTCACGGGTCAGTGTCCTGTGTTCTCAAGCCTACAGGACTTTGTCACCATCTGAAGTCGCTGCTTTTACCACCACTGTCTCCCGGAGGCCGCACTCGCCTTTTTCTTATCACGTCTGTCTGGAGATGACCCGGGAGGCCCCGCCAGCTGCAGCCCTGCGCCTGGCTCTTCTGCCTGACCTGCACTCCGGGACGCGCTGAGCTGTTTGTCCGCTGTATCCACTGGCAATCTGTTCAAGAAAATAGACCTGAACGTGCTGCCTGGAGTCGCCCCAGCTTCGGCATCCTGCTGCCATCTAGGGACCAAATGAAGCGTCCTCTGTGCTCTGGCTCTGGGATGGACCGCTCAGCCTGCGCGGCCCCTGACATCCTCTTTGGACCCACGGTGGGCACCCAAGGTCCATCCAGGCCAGTCACCGGCCTCAGTCAACCTCGACGGACTTCACCGATGTCACCCCGGCTGAGGCCCACCAGACTGAACCCGCAAAGAGGGAGGCAACACAGACAAAAGCAGTGAGAAGAAAGACAGAGCAAACAGCTAGGGAGACAAGAGCAAAGGCTGCATGCAAGAACAGACACAAAGAAGAAAGCCAACAGAAAGGCTCCATCAGGGTAACAGTGTCCCATGATGTGTGTGTGTCTATGGAAGCTGTTACTGTTGCCACTCAGGGTTCACTCGCAGCCCCACAAGGTCCAAGGAGTCAAGCTAATGTATTTTCCGTATTTAATTTTCAAGGTTTCCTCTCAGAAGAAAAGTGGGGTAAGACAGGATATTTGCTTTCTTTCTCCAAGATTGCCTAGGAAATCTGCAAAGTGTACACTGGGGAGTTAACATGATGTGTTCCATAACAGCGCGTGCATCCCTCCTGCAAACAGAACAATGGGCATTTTCAAAGAAGGGAAGGGGAGAGGGCTGACTCTAAGGGAACGGAGGAGGGGGACATAGATAGGGGAACAGGCCCTGCTGTGGACTAGGAGGCCCTGCTGGGAAACTTCAAATCAAATTCTTCCTGAAAGGAAGTGTTATTAAAAGTAACTTTAATCCTTCCAGCCAGACGGCTCATAAAAGCATACAATTAAGTCAAACAAACGAAAGGAGCGTTTTCCCTCCTACCTGTTTCCCTTCTGAGAGTAATTACTACAGGTAGTCTCCCTCGTTCTGTGCCAAAAACGAAACTTAGCTATCGTAGGTGCAGATTTGATTCCTCCTCTGGTCTCTTCCTTTCCCACCACCCCACCCCAAGTCCCTTCAGCAAGAAGCACCAACCAGCCTGTCTGCAGACTCAGACAAGAACAAAGGGGCGAATTTCAATATTTCCTCTTTGTGCAAGGTTAATTGAAAATCAAAAAGTCACTTTTCAAATGTCATGTTAGGCCCGACACTGCATCAATTTCCTTTCCTTTCCCATCTCCGTAGGCAAGAAGGAAGTGTTTGAGGGGATGGCATGGGGTCCTGGGAAGTAGAGGCATAATGAAGAAAAAGAAGAAGAAAAAAAAAAAAAAAAAAACAAGTGAAGGGAGATTTTAAAGAATCAAAGGTACAAAGGTACGCAGGGCCCCTGGTTGCAGACATGCTAATTTGCAGGGGAAACTGTCCCCCGCAGCTTCCTTATTTAAAACGGTATTTGCATTAAAAATCATGTTGATATTACTTGATATTCCAGCAACAGAATGACATCCTGACCTAGACTTAGAGGGATTAGGCCTCCATGGTTTTATGCTGAGGTAATAGGTTATGATGTGATTGTCATAAGTGAAACCGTGTTTTAAAATGCCAGACCATCCGCATCCTACCTGTCTACCTCTTTCCCCCCCTACAAAACGGGTCTACACATAGACACAAGCGGTGTGTATCCACTCGGTAACGCTCACTCATGGCCTGAGGAACACAGCCCCAGGGCTCCACATTTAGTTAAGGTTTAGTTCTGTGTGGTTTAGAAGCTATGTGTCTCACTGTTATCAGCTCTAAGCACTGCCTCCGTGAATGTTCTCTGTCTGTCTAGCTTTACTGAAACCCAATTTCCTCATCCACAAAATTAGTCTTCACCCGTGCCCCCAAAGTCATTCTTCCGACTATATGGGGTACTCTTAATAATGGAACAAGTCTATATGCTGATTATTTACCTCATTGACTCAGTCTACCCCTGATTTTGGCATACCACCATTCTAGAAAAAGGAGCTGTTTGTGTCCCTAAGAATAGCATTCCATTCTGCAGAAGGACCCTCTGTGGTCAGTCGTGCCCTCTAAGATGTACAGACTATGCACCCCTTTGCCGGCTGTGCTCCCTTGCCTGTGCTCTCACAACCTTCTGTGTATGGACATGCCTTGGCCTGGGAATCTCCTTCACTCCTCTGCTGTGTTCTGTAAACCGTGTGATACTTCTGCAAAGCAGCTTTATTCTTTCTGCCTAAAGCAGTACACAACACTTTGCATCCAGTTGGTAGGATGAAACTACTTTCTCACTACGCTGTAGCAATTATTCTATTTCTTAGAAAGATGTCTCCATGGTAGGAAGACTGAATCTATCGCACATTAACCTTTTAAATATATCTACAAGAAACATTTTGGCTAGACAAGCCAAGAAGAAGCAGCAGATGTGGAGAATAAATTCATTCTCAGATAGCCCTCCTGTATAAGCCAAGCCTCTAAACCTTTTACTTCTACCCACTTAATAATATTTTAGTAATAACAAATGTTTCTGTCCACTGTAAATGAAAGACAGTTGGTAAGAACCTAGTAACTGTTTTAACTAATTGGAATACACACACACAAAGTGTGTGAGAGAGAGAGAGAGAGATGAGAGAAAGACCCTGTACCACATCAAGAATCTAGCTATAGTTCCCATCATTTGCCTGCAAATTTCATGATTTCCTTGTTTTTAATTGCTGAGTAATATTCCATTGTGTAAATATAATACAATTTCTGTATCCATTACTCAACTGAGGGACATCTGGGTTGTTTCCAGAGTCTGGCTATTATAAATAAAGCTTATATGAACATGGCTGAGCAAATGTCCTTGATGTATACGTGAGCATATTTTGGATATATACCTAGGAGTGGTATAGCTAGATTTTGAGGGAGCACTATTCTTAAATGTCTGAGAAAACACCAGTTTGATTTCCAGAGTGGTTGTACAAGTTTACATTCCCACCAGCAATAGAGGAGGGTTCTCATTTCTCCATATCCTCTCCAGCGTGTGTTGTCACTTGAGTTTTTGATCTTAGGCATTTTGATGGATGTAAGGTGAAATCTCAGGGTCATTTTGATTTGCATTCCCTGATCTCTAAGGGTGTTGAACATTTTTTAAGTGTTTCTCTACCATTCAGTATTCCCCTATTGAGAATTCTCTGTTTAACTCTGTACCCTATTTTTTAATTGGTTTATTTGATTTCTTGCTGTTTAACTTCTTGAGTTCTTTATATATTCTGGATATTAGCTGTTTGTCAGATATAGGGTTGATAAAGATCCTTTCCAAAAGATCATCCTGAGTGAGGTATCCTTGAAACAGAAAGACACAGATGGTATATACTCACTTATAAGAAGATATTAGACATATTATATAGGATAATCATACTAAAATATGTACACCTAAAGAAGTTAAAAAGAAGGAGGACCCTGGATAAGATGTTCAACCCTCATTCAGAAAGGCAAACGGGATGGAAATTGGAAGAGGGAGAAAACATGGAACAAGGCAAGAGCCTACCACAGAGGGACTCTTAAAGACTCTATCCTGCAGGGTATCAAAGCAGACATTGAGACTCATAGTCAAACTTTGGACAGAGTGAAGGGAATCTTATGAAAGAAAGTGGGGACAGAAAGATATGGAGGGATCAGGAGCTCCACAAGGAGAGCAACAGGGAAAAAACAAACAAACAAACAAACAAACAACTGGGCACAAGGGTCTTTTCTGAGACTTATACTCCAACCATGTACCATGCGTAGCGAAAGCCTAGAACCCCTGCACAAATGTAGCCCATGACAGCTCACTGTCCAAGAGGGTACCCTAGTAATGGGAACAGAAACTGTCTGACATAAACTCAGTGGGTGGTTATTTGATCGCCTCTCTCTGAAGGGGGGGAAGACTAACCAGGCCACAGAGGAAGACAATGCAGCCAGTCCTAGTGAGACCTGATAGACTAGGGTCAGATGGAAGGGGAGGTAGACCTCCCCTATCAATAAACTTGGAGAGGGATATGGGAGGAGGAGAGGGATGTAGGGTGGGATTGAGAGGGGAGGAGGGAGGAGGCTACAGCTGGGATACAAAGTGAATAAACTGTAATAAATAAATAAATAATATAAAAAAGAATCTAGGTTTTCTCAATATCCACCCAGTGGTAATTTTTTTTCAACGATACATTGAAATACATTTTTTAAATGTATCTTATTTGTCTAAATTTTTATCAATGCATGATTGTATAAATGCATCCTTTATCACATTGTACTATTGTTATGACATGATATGACATAAAATCATGACAATGTGTTTTGTATGGTATGCAAGCCTCCTTTGTATGTGTATAAACATTTGATTTTTATCTACATGCAGAAATGAACATCTCTATATTAGTCCAAAGAGGCTGCTATAACAAAATACCTTAGAATAGAAAATTTATAAACAGTATACACTTATTTCTCCTGAGTTTGGATCCTGAGAGAAAGAAGTCACAATCTCATGAAAGTATCTGGATGAGCGTTCCCTCCCTACTTCATAGGTGCTGAATTTTTGGAGTGATGTCAATGAGTAGATGCAGGGAATAAATGACATTTGTCTCTTTATTGATGAACTAGTTCAATTTATAGAAAGTCTACCCTTGAGATTTACACACTTCCAAAATGCTCTTGATACTGATGCATTGGGGTAACTGTTAACTTATGAGTTGAGTAAGCCTCACACACACACAGTACAAAACAACTTCTTTCAGGAGAGGTGAGGAACACAAGGGCAATAGGACACAAAGTTATTAAAGTTCAAGATAAACAAGTATGTAAACTGTCAAAAAAGCAATATATAAATGAACGACTTGTTTGAATTTCAGACATTTAGTTTATGTATTTATTAAAATATACCCATTCCCTTATCATTTTCTAAACTTTCTGGAAACAAGGTCATAAAGTGTATATTCACAGATCAAAAATTTATAGAGTGATTTCTCAGTAATCATGAACAATTGAAGAATTATAGAAAGAAATTGGATATGTTACTGAATTAGCATTACATTTAGAAAAAAAAAAAGATGTACTATTAAGTGCACATGCCTTTAATCCCAGCATTGAAGAGGCAGAGACAGGCAAATTTTTGTGAGTTCGAGGCCAGCCTGGTCTTCAAAGTGAGTCCAGGAGAGTCAGGGCTACACAGAAAAACCCCTTCTTGAAAAAACAAAACAAGAATGATGTTTACATCAAGTCAACAAGAAATAAATGATCAGATAACTGCATGATTTAACACTTTCAAATATTTCTTCAGTATTTGAAGACAATAAGTTGGAAAAGAAATATCTGTATCCCAACACATTTTAACCTGCTCGAGCAATTTCCTTAGCTCAACACTTTGATGGATATTTGCAGTTATGATTTGTGCATTCATTAGTACACTTCACTTTCTAATTCCAAAATTCCTGTCCATTATAGAAATGAAATAAGTCAAAATTTGTTTTATTGTGTTTTTTTATTTTTTTTGGAAATGAAGGAAAATTTAATCACAGGCAGCTCTACATGGCATCTGTTAAAACTGTACCTTAAAACACTAGATGGTACCCACACAATATTATTGTTGCTTGTTCATTTTGTTCTAGTCTCCATAATAATTATAAGGCCTTAAGAAGAATGCAGACTGAATTATACATACTTGAAAAGGACTGATTTACAATAGTAGTGGGAGAAAGTATAGTCTAGGAGATGCTATAGAACTTAGTTTTATAAACCTGGCATGGTTCCGTAATTTGTTATTCATCTTCTTCTTTAACATAATAAAAGAAACAAGGCCAGATGTAATGTCATCCATTTTAATTCTGTTTTCCTACCACATATAGAAGTTTTGTTTATAGCATATGGGTCATATTAGTGTACAATACTATTAGATATAGAAATGTACATGACTTAACATAGAAAAATAATTTATTGACAAAGCTTGGTAATAATTTCTGAAGTTTCAGAGAACCATAGTACTCCTTGTTTTTCCTTAAAAGCATTATGTTACTGACATATTTTTGTGTGATCAACATGTTGATGGAAGATGGTTGGGACAACCATGATAAATCCTTGAAATAAGATAATGATGTAGTTTGTTTATTAGCTTGTTCTTCCCTCCCCCAAATAATCTGACCGTAGATGCAATGTTTTAGAGAAATCTGGTGCCAAATAAACTTTTATTGAAATAGGATTCAATCCTCTTAAAGACTGATATTCCTTTGCCAGCTTAGGTTACATAATGTTCTAAGCCTTTTTTGTTATTTCAATGGTGTTCACAGCATCTTCATCAGGAGTGTATTTAAAGTAAGAAACCACTTCCATCGCTCACTAATAAATAGAGAATCCTCTTCTGCTAACATGAGAAAGCTGTGATTCCCTTACACCTTCGGAGGTCTGTTCCAATTACATCTCCAATGTGTTCCCTTCACACCTCAAATGCTCTCTCCACTGAAATGTTGGGCCTCTGGAACTCACCAATATGAGTTAGGGGTCAACCTCTTCTTAAGTTGTAACAATGTTGGTTTTGTAGTATCTTCCTATGAATCATGAGTTGTATTAATGGGATCAGTGTGGTGAATAAATCCCAAAAAAATGTTTCATTGAGCCCCAGTTTCCACTGACAGACCCTGTATCAGAAATCAATTTAGATGGCTCCCACATTCACCTGCAACTAGGTACATGTGCATCTTCACACATGAGCAAAGTCACATGTAAAAATCTACACATACAAACAGGTAAACAAACACAACCACAACCACATACACACACACATGATACACACTCTCCCAAACACACACACACACACACACAAACACACACACATACAGAGAGAAAGAGAGAGAGAGACACATACACATAGGTACACAGACATACACACAGGTACACACACTCACACACAAATACACACAATTTACTGACATTTTGTGGCTCAGGATCCACACCTTCACCCGTAATCTTACACTGATCTTCCAGATCTCTGACCTAGCTCCTGAGCCTGCACTCACTTCTTCAGTTCACAGTTCTGTGTTACAGTGAAGTCCCATTTTCCACCCTCAGCTAGTTTCAATTTTTTTCTTCTGAAGCTTCAGTCCTCAAAGAATTGAAGCAAGTCGGGGCTTATATATGAATAATGCTATGTCTTAAAAGATTATCTTGGCTATTTTGATCTTCTCTCAAGCCCACTAACCTTCTCTCTAATTGGCAATAAAGTTGTTTAACTTTCTCATCTTCTGTGTGTTCACTGGGGAAGTACTTTTTTTATTTCAATCAGTTTTTTCATTCCATTAACAATTTTTGTAACTTTTGCCAAGGTCCTGGCTTTTGGCCTTTCTCAGTTTAAACTGGTTTTATTTGTTTGTTTGTTTGTTTAAGGTGTATGAATTGTCCTCTCATCTGAAAACTTGGAGGCCTCAGTGAGGTGAAAGATATTTTAATAATCCCAATTGAACACCCTGATTATGGTAAGATTAAGGTAAATCAATAGCAGAGAGATAGTTGTGGAAAAATTCTACAGAAATTTTAACAAGAAGACAATATGTTTTGGTTAATAGATAGCAAATGCTTGGCCTATGATGTTTTGTTCTTGTTTTCAATGTTTGGAATCAAGAAGGTAACCTCTTATTAAACTGGATTTCTGAAACAAGAATAGATAGTAGCATGTAGCACGTCATATGCCAGATGATGGATTTGTGTTTCAATGCTGCACATATATGCTAACCTTCCAAAGGAAGGGTCAATACAAATACTCCATGGTCTTGATAGGAAAGGTTCTGTGGCCATATCCAGGGCATCTAAGATTTGCTAACACACTGTGTTTCCTCATGAATAGCCAATTCTCTTCCTTTCATGCTGTCTCTCACTTTAAAATGTTCAGTCTCACCCCTTAAGGGTAGTATTTTCAAAGATATTTAAAAATGTGCATTCAACAGGGGCGGAGCCAAGATGGCGACTAGCACACACAGTTTCTGAGCAGTGGGATACCTGATCTTCTGAGGTGGAGAATGGAAGGACCCCCAACCCAGGAAAACCACAGCGAGGCTTTCTGAACACCAGAGAACATCGCAGGAGGTGAAAACTTTGGCCTCCGGTCACCCGGAGACTTGCTTGGGGAGGGAGAGAAAAGATCCTTTGTTCTTGCTGCACTCCCTTCCCCCAGACCTCCTTCCTCCTTGGCACAGCGGCACAGCGGACTCATCTTTCTAAGCGCAGACCTAACTGCCTGGGGTATACAACCGCTGAGACAGAGCCCCAACCACTTTAGCGGCAGACAAAAGCCAGCAGTACGTACCCCGGAGTCCCAGATTCGCGCAGCGGCTGCACCATCCTCCCAGGGCGCGAATCTGCTAGACACCATACTAGCTCCGCAGGATCGCCATCACTGACGGTACGACCCGCCCAATCCCACAGTGACAGAGAATACGCTATATACTCACCGAAACCAGGCAGAAACGTCATACAACCTGGACACACCAGGCACTGGGCCTCCCAAGCTTGGAGAGCACAACGAAGAGATCCCAGGACTTCCCAGAAAGCATTGGGACTAGCAAGCCACTCTCCAGTTACAGTGGGACATGGCAGCGGAGCAGTACTGAATTGGCGGGGCACCACAGCCCTCCAGTTTAAGACTAACCAGGGCCAAACCAGAGAACAGAGAGCCTGATTACCCCATCCCTGCTGAAGTGACCACCCTGAAATCTCCAGCTGCAGCAAGACCTCAGAACCTGGCAGTGACAGCAGCACAGAACTGGCGGAACACATCAAAGAAGCAGGGCCAAACCAGAGAGCAGAGAGCCCCTGATACCACGATCTCGGCCAAGAGACCTGCCTGTAAGTGAGTGCACCCTTGAGAATCTGCAGTTCCCCAGATCCTGGGTCCTTCTAAATCAGAAGCCAGGCATCGAACCCCCCTCCCACCCACATACCCACTTTGGGAAACAGAGGGGCACTAGGGACATTGAAGTTCCTGTCCTGTGGGCCTGATTGAGGAGCTAAGACAGTTAATACCAGAAATTGCGCTGCGATCATCATTAGCGCCTGCGACATATACAGTACAGAGCCCCTCCCACACACTCAAGGGTTCAACATTAGCCATCACTCTGTCCCTCGAGAAACTCATCCACGCACACTTACACACACAGACACACGCGCGCGCGCGCGCACACACACGTTTGCATTTGCCCCGTTTGCGCCTGCGTACTTTCCTCCCACAGGTACAGCTAGTCCTCAGCACACGCTGAGAGTGCTCAGCTTCCGGAAGAACTCTCCAGACACCAGAGAGAGACAGCACCAGTCTGATCTGCAGAATCCAAAAACAAACAGGGAAGGTTTCAGATAAGCCAATGGCCAGAGGTAGGCGAAAGAACACTTCCAACATAAATCAGGACATCATGACTTCACCAGCAAACCCCAAAATCGGTGGATACACCAATTCAGCAGAAGCACAGGAAAATGATTTTAAAGCCATGCTTGCCCAATTATTTGAGGCTCATAAGGAGGAAATGAACAAGTCTTTCAAAGAGATGGCCAGTCAATTGGAGGCAAAGAAAGAAGAAATAGACAATATCCTTAAAGAAACACAGGCAAACATAGCCAAACAAATAGATACACAAGTAGAGGAAAAATTAGTAGCATATAAGAAGGAAATGAAAAAAGAAATAGAGGCCATCGTAGAGAGACAGGAATCCAAATTCAAACACATGAAAGAAATGGTGCAAGGCATGAAAACAGAATTAGAATCAATAAAGAAAACACAAAATGAGAAAACCCTTGAGCTGGAGAACTTGGAGAAAAGATCAGGAACCACAAAAGTAAGCATCACCAACAGAATACAAGAGATGGAAGAGAGAATCTCTGGAGCTGAAGACACACTTGCAGAAATGGATACTTCTCTCAAAGAAAAAGTAAAATCAGAAAAGTTCCAATCACAAAATATCCAAGAAATCAAGGATGCTATGAAAAGACAAAATCTAAGAATAATAGGAATTCACGAAAAAGAAGACTCCAGACTCCAAGGTCCAGAAAATATTTTCAAGAAAATCATAGAAGAAAAATTTCCCAACTTAAAGAAAGAGATGTCCATAAATATACAAGAGGCCTACAGAACTCCAAATAGACTAGACCAGAAAAGAAACACATCACGTCACATCATAGTCAAAACACTAAATCTACAGAACAAAGAAAAGATATTAAAAGCAGCAAGGGAAAAAGGCCAAGTAACATATGAAGGTAGACCTATCAGAATCACGCCGGACTTCTCATCAGAAACTATGAAAGCCAGAAGGGCCTGGGCAAGTATCATGGAGACTCTAAGAGATCACAAATGTCAACCCAGACTACTATACCCTGCAAAGCTTTCAATCAACATAGATGGAGAAAACAAAATATTCCATGACAAAACTAAATTTATACAATATCTACACAGCAAACCATCCCTACAGAAGATACTAGAAGGAAAACTCCAATCCAATGAAAACAAATTCACCCAAGAAAACAGGGCATACAGATAATGTCCCAACAAAAATGAAAAGAAAACAAGCAATGAATCAGGGTTAGATCATCGACTCCATTACAAAAGGAACTAACATGCATTGGTCACTATTATCTATCAATATCAATGGACTCAACTCACCAATAAAAAGACACAGGCTAACAGAATGGTTAAGGAAACAGGATCCAACATTCTGTTGCATCCAAGAAACACACCTATGCAACAAAGACAAACACTACCTCAGAGTAAAGGGCTGGAAAAATGGTTTTCAAGCAAATGGTTCCAGAAAACAAGCTGGAGTAGCCATCCTAATATCTAATAAAATAGACTTTCAACCCAAGTTAATCAAAAAAGATAAGGAGGGCCACTATATTCTCATCAAAGGAAAAATCTACCAAGAGGACATCACAATCTTGAATATCTATGCCCCAAATACAAGAGCACCGACATTCGTAAATGAAACATTATTAAAGCTTAAATCATACATTGATCCTAATACCTTAATAGTGGGAGACTTCAACACTCCACTCTCACCAAGGGACAGATCAACTAGACAGACACCAAATAGGGAAATAAAAGCACTCACAGAATCCCTAAATCAAATGGACCTAATAGACGTCTACAGATCATTTCACCCAAACTCAAAAGAGTACACCTTCTTTTCAGCACCCCATGGAACCTTTTCCAAAATAGACCATATAGTGGGCCACAAAGCAAGCCTCAACAGATACAAAAGGATTGAAATAATCCCTTGTATACTATCTGACCACCATGGACTAAAGCTCGACCTCAACAACAACAGAAACAACAAAAAACCGACACGCACATGGAAACTAAACAACTTACTACTCAATGACAGCTGGGTTAAGGAAGAAATAAAGAAAGAAATTAAAGACTTCCTAGAATTCAATGAAAAGGAAGGCACAACATACCCAAATTTATGGGACACACTGAAAGCAGTGCTCAGAGGAAAATTTATAGCACTAAGTGCCTGCAAGAAGAAATTCGTAACATCACATACAAACAACTTAATGGCCCAACTGAAAACCCTAGAACAAAAAGAAGCAGATACACCCAAAAGGAGTAGACGGCTGGAAATAATCAAACTAAGGGCTGAAATCAATCAACTAGAAACAAATAAAACTATCCAAAGAATCAATGAAACAAAAAGCTGGTTCTTTGAGAAAATCAACAAGATAGACAAACCCTTAGCCAAACTAACTAAAAAGCAGAGAGAAACTATCCAGATCAGCAAAATCAGAAATGAAAATGGGGACATAACCACAGACACTGAGGAAATCCAAACAATTATTAGGTCATACTACAAAAGCCTATATGCCACAAAATTTGAGAATCTAAATGAAATGGATAATTTTCTTGAAAGATTCCATCTACCAAAACTAAGTCAAGATCAGGTAGAAAGACTGAATAGCCCTATATCTCCCAAGGAAATCGAAGCAGCCATTAACAGTCTCCCCTTCAAAAAAAGCCCTGGACCAGATGGCTTCAGCGCAGAATTCTACAAGACCTTCAAGGAAGTGCTAACTCCAATTCTCCTCAAGCTATTCCACAAAATAGAAACAGAAGGAACACTACCAAACTCATTCTATGAAGCCACAGTCACCTTAATACCTAAACCACACAAAGACCCAACAAAAAAGAGAACTTTAGGCCTATCTCTCTTATGAACATTGACGCAAAAATACTCAATAAAATACTTGCAAACCGAATCCAAGAACACATCAAAGATATCATCCACCATGACCAAGTAGGCTTCATCCCAGGCATGCAAGGGTGGTTCAACATACGGAAATCCATCAATGTAATCCACTACATAAACAAACTGAAGGAGAAAAACCACATGATCATCTCCTTAGACGCCGAAAAAGCATTTGACAAAGTCCAACACCCATTCATGTTTAAAGTCTTGGAGAGATCAGGGATACAAGGCACATACCTAAACATAGTAAAGGCAATATATAGCAAGCCTATAGCTAACATCAAACTCAATGGAGAGAAACTTAAATCAATCCCACTGAAATCAGGGACAAGACAAGGCTGTCCATTGTCCCCATATCTCTTCAACATAGTACTTGAAGTCCTAGCCAGAGCAATAAGACAACTAAAGGAGATCAAGGGGATACAAATCGGAAAGGAAGAGGTCAAAGTGTCACTATTTGCAGATGATATGATAGTATACATGAGCGACCCCAAAAATTCAACCAGAGAACTCCTTCAGCTGATAAACACCTTCAGCAAAGTGGCAGGATACAAAATCAACTCAAAAAAATCAGAAGCCCTCCTATATACCAAAGACAAAACGGCTGAGAAAGAAATTAGGGAAACAACACCCTTCACAATAGCCACTAATAACATAAAGTACCTTGGTGTGACCCTAACCAAGCAAGTGAAAGACCTGTTTGAGAAAAACTTCAAGTCTCCGAAGAAAGAAATTGAAGAAGATATCAGAAGATGGAAAGATCTCCCGTGCTCATGGATTGGTAGGATTAACATTGTGAAAATGGCCATACTGCCAAAAGCAATCTACAGATTCAATGCAATTCCCATCAGAATACCAACTCAATTCTTTACAGACCTTGAAAAAAAGATTCTCAGCTTCATATGGAGAAACAAAAAACCCAGGATCTCCAAAAAGATCCTGTACAACAACAGATCATCTGGAGGTATCTCCATTCCTGATCTCAAGCTGTACTACAGGGCAACAGTAATAAAAACTGCATGGTACTGGCATAGAAACAGAAAGGAGGATCAATGGAACCGCATAGAAGACCCAGAAATAAATCCACACACCTATGAATACTCGATATTCGACAAAGAAGCCAATTCCATTCAATGGAAAAAAGACAGCATCTTCAACAAATGGTGCTGGACCAACTGGATGTCTACATGCAGAAAAATGAAAATAGATCCATATTTATCACCCTGCACAAAACTAAAGTCAAAGTGGATCAAGGACCTCAACATAAAACCAGATACCCTAAATCAATTGGAAAAAAAAGTGGGGAACAGCCTAGAACTCATTGGCACAGGAGACAACTTCCTGAACAGAACACCAACAGCACAGGCTCTAAGAGCAACAATCAATAAATGGGACCTCATGAAACTGAAAACTTTCTGTAAAGCAAAGGATACCGTCATCAAAACAAAACGACTGCCTACAGATTGGGAAAGAATCTTCACTAACCCTTTATCTGACAGAGGACTAATATCCAGTATATACAAAGAACTAAAGAAGCTGAAAAGCAGCAATCCAAGTAATCCAATTAAAAAATGGGGAACAGATCTAAACAGAGAATTCTCGACAGAGGAATATCGAATGGCAGAAAAACACTTAAAGAAATGCTCATCCTCATTAGCCATCAGGGAAATGCAAATCAAAACGACCCTGAGATATCACCTTACACCCATCAGAATGGCCAAGATGAAAAACTCAAGCGATAACACATGCTGGAGAGGTTGTGGAGAAAGGGGAACCCTGCTCCACTGCTGGTGGGAATGTAAACTGGTACAACCACCCTGGAAAGCTATCTGGCGCTTTCTAAGACAACTAGGAATAGTGCTTCCTCCAGACCCAGCTATACCACTGCTAGGTATATACCCAAAGTTTGTTCAAGTACACAAAAAGGACACTTGCTCAACCATGTTTATAGCAGCTTTATTTGTAATAGCCAGAACCTGGAAACAACCCAGATGTCCATCAACGGTGGAATGGGTACAAAAATTGTGGTATTTTTATACAATGGAATACTACTCAGCAATCAAAAAGGAGGAAATCATGAAATTTGCAGGCAAATGGTGGGATCTAGAAAAGATCATTCTGAGTGAAATATCCCAGAAGGAGAAAGACAAACATGGGATATACTCACTTATATAGACCTATAAGATATGATAAACATAATGAAATTTATACACCTAAAAAAGATAATCAATTGAGCGGACATGGGGTAAGATGATCAATCCTCATTTAGAAAGACAGATGGGATGTGCATTGAACGTATGACAGGAGTCTACTGAGTGCATCTGAAAGACTCTAACTAGCAGTGTTTTCAAAGCAAAGACTCATGACCAAACCTTTGGCAGAGTACAGGGAATCATAAGAAAGAAGGGGAGTTAGTCTGATGGGGAAAGGATAGGAGCTCCACAAGGACCAAATATATCTGGGCACAGGGTCTTCTCTGAGACTGACATTCAACCAAGGACCATGTATGGACATAACCTAGAACCTCCACTCAGATGTAGCCTGTGGTAGCTCAGTAACCAATTGGTTTCCCAAAGTGAGGGGAACAAGGACTATTTCTAAAAGGAACTCAATGACTGGCTCTTTGGCCTCCCCACCCCCAAAGGGAGGAGCAGTCCTGTTAGGCCACAGAGGAGGGCTTTGCAGCCAGTCCTGAAGATACCTGATAAAACAGGTTCAGATGAATGGGGAGGAGTTCCCCTCCATCAGTGGACTTGGAAAGGGGCACGGTGGAGATGAGGGAGGGAGGGAGGGAGGGACTGGGAGGGAATGAGGGATCGGGACACGGCTGGGATACAGAGTTAATAAAATGTAACTGATAAAAAAAATTAAAAAAAAATGTGCATTCAATTCATCCAAGTCATCCAAGTTTGTTGTCTCCAGAGTTGAAACTTCTGCTTCATGCTAAGTTAATGTCTGGCTGTGCCAAAGCTTGAAGCTTTCAAAGCAGTTCCAAAACCAGCTGTGACACTTCTCTAAAGCTGAGTCTCCCGCTCCAAGTTGTTGCCTGAGTGACAGAAACACATCATTTTTAAAGCTTTGTCAGTGAAAGCTAAGATCTGTGTAGAACATAATTTGGGTTATGTCATGTGTGTGTGTGTGTGTGTGTGTGTGTGTGTATACATTCAAGTTGAAAGAATTACGGGGGTTCTGGCTGAAAAGGCTTTCCTCTTAACATGCCACTTTGGAAATGTTGTGCTTATGACCAGGTTGTTTCGAAATCTTTCCTTCAGCTATCTTTCCTTTGTCAGAAAATTTAAGTAAGTAAATATGAGCAGGAAACATTTTTCCCTTTCTGCAGTTTTGAAATTGGAATGAAGAAGAACCCAGTCTCAGGTTCTTCTTTACCCACCCACCTCCCCATATCTCAGGACCACTGCTATTCCATGAAAGGACAACACCAGAGTCTCCTGGGACCTGATTAGAAATGTAAATAATCTACTGATTCCAACTCTCTTGAGAGCTCTGAAGAAGCTGTGTCTTAATAAGCCCTCAAGGTGATTGTGTTCAGCATGAACAGTTGAGAGTCATAGCTCCAGGCTATTTGATTCAGAAATTCTCGATATTGCATCTTTTGTAAGCAGTCACATGACCTCATAAGAATTTCTCAAGAAAGGCAGGATATACATTTCAGGCAGTATATCTTACAAAAAAGATGGCTGAAAAAATTATTGTAAAAATTCTCTGAGCACATATCAACTTGAATAACATTTCTTTTATTTCCCCTCACTGTACTCAGTGTACAGTTGATTCTCTGTATTCTTGTATTTCATAGAAGAAGACAGAGGTCTCAGTTTACTTTCTAGATGAGCTTAGGAAATGCAACGTGATCACAGATCATAGTTCATGAACAAGACCATTAATACTGAAAAATATAGAGTACCTAGGTATCCTCTCCTCAGTTTGATGATGGTTAGGGCTATGAAACTTCCTAAGAAGACACTTCACCACACTGGGGCTTTTCCTCTTACACTCTTGTGCACAATCCCCACCTCACAAATGTTGGTAACTTCCTTTCTTTTCCTTTTTTGGGCCTTTTTTCTCTTGTCCTCTCTACTACTCACTAACCTTCTTCTTTCTTTCCATAAACATACACATAAAATACACATATATCTAAACATCTAATTTAGAATAAATAGGGACATAGTCTCTCTCTCTCTTTTGTATTAGATGTTAGAGGGAGAGGAAATAGTAGTTGGGCCTGGCAGAATAGCACCAAAATCTGGTAGGCAGTGAAAGGAGAAGTTGCAACTGAGTTCTTACTGAGTGTCACAGTATATTCTTAAGCTACTTGAAGATACTACTGACAGTGAACTTTTTAAAGATGTTAGGTACTGACAAGCATGTTGGAAAAAAAAAAAAGCTTTTAATCCCAGTGTTAAAGAGGCAGAGTCAGACAGAGCCAAAGGTCTAGAGAAAACATTTGAGACCAGTCAGGGATTCACAATAAGACTCTATCTTAAGAAAATACCGTAGCCAAACTTTGGGCAGAGTGCCAAAATCATTATGGAAGAAGAGGGAGATAGAAAGACCTGGAAGGGACAGGAGCTCAAACTGGTAGGATTTGCTGAAGAAGGCAGAATCAGGAAGGTCATGAGTTCATTCAAGGTCAGCCCAGGCTACACAAGTAGACCAAAATATCTGGGCCCAGGGGACCCTTTAGAGGCCAACACTCAAACAGATGACTATGCATGGAGAGGACCTAGACCCCTTGTTCAAAGGAAGCCCATTAGCTGCTAAGTTTCCAGGTGGTTCCAGCTCCCCAGGAGCTGTCTCTGACATGAACTCAGTGGCGGGCTCAGTGATTACCTTCCTCTGGGGGTGGGGGGTGCAACCTTACAAGGCCACAGAGGAAGAAGATGCAGCCAGCCTTGATGATACCTGATAATCTAGGGTCAGATAGGAGGGGAGAAGGTCCTTCCCTAACAGGGGGATAAGGAAAGGACATAGAGGGAGAAGAGGGAGGGTGGGACTGGGAAGAGACAAGGGAGGGAGTTTCAGGGGGTTACAAAGTGAATAAATTGTAATAACTAAATATATAGCTGTCATGGGCTACATCTGAGCAGGGATTCTAGGTTTTATCCATGAATGGTCCTTGGTTGGATTACCTAGTAAGGGGAACAGTGACTGTCTCTGACATGAACTCAGTGGCAGGCTCTTTGAACACCACTCCTCCTGAGGGGACACAGCCTTGCCAGGCCACAGAGGAAGACAATGCAGCCAGTCCTGATGAGACCTAATAAGCTAGGGTCAGATGGACAGGGAGGAAGATCTCCCCCATCAGTGGGCTAGGGGAGGGACATAGGAGGAGAAGAGGGAGGGAGGACTGGATTGGGAGGAGAGAAGGGAGGGGCCTACAGCTGGGATACAAAGTGAATAAACTGTAATTAATATAAGAAAATAAAAATTTATTGAAAAATATATAAATAAAATTAATTTTATTTATTTTTTTAAAGATGATTTGCTATTTTATTCTTCTACATTAGTTGACACAGTTTTACCTTATATTTCTAAATATATGTCAATAAAGAAAAGGTAGGCTCTAAAAATTTAAGTTTTTGTAAAAAGGTAAGAATTGTTTTATTTATATTATTAATATATTCTAAATAATTCTATAGGACAAATTTTAAAATTAACTTTCCTATGAACATTTTCTCATGTTCATAGTGATTCATAAAATACCATAATTTTATGGGCATCAAATATCAAATATGTGTAACATAATGACTTAGTAAAATTTTTATTATGTGGTTGCTATAGACTAAATGACACATTCCCCTCCACAGTTCACCTGTCAATCTATAATCCTCAGCCTCACAGAATGCACCTGTGCTTGGAAAGATGGTCCTAACAGAAATGATGCTGTTAAGAAGAAAGTTTAAAAACTAGATCTTCATTCAATATATGAGGTGTCCTTGCATTACAAAAGGTGGCGTGGGCATTCAGAATACAGAGGTACACGGATGACCAACTGTATGTAGACATAAGATGAATCCATAACCACTGATGAGTGACAGAGAGAATGAGGAAACTGAAAAACTTCTGGTTGCAGAATTGGGACCAGCCAGGCTATGGCACTTTTTCTTTTCTTTTCTTTTTTTTTTTTTTTTTTACAGCACCATCAAATTTATGCATTAACTAGTCTTCTTCTCAAATAATTTGATTTAATAAATGACATATACATTAAGAAAAGAGTTTGCCTTCCTAATGATATCCACGGAAGACAGGCTTGACCTAGAATTATCAGGGCAAAACTTTTTTTGTCTTGATAATTCTACAAGGGACAGTGGTATTTCGAGCTTCTCCTTCCATAAGTACAAAGCATTTGTTTGATAATTTCTATCCTGAACAGCATAAGGTCAAAAAGCTCACCCACATACCCCCAAATATTAAAAAAAAAGAGTACTTTTGAGTTCTACATGTCATCCAGAAAGGCAAGTACAGCAGTGTCTTTAGAATGTTAACCCTTTGGCATGTTTGTTATTGCATATTTCTCTATTATTTCAAAACAATTGATGCTTATCTGCACGGTTTATCTGCTTCACTCCACGAGATGATCCCTGGCAAACTTTAGATGCTTCTACCTGTGGGTTCTGTTGGCCATAAAATATCCAGTGTTGAACTCTACAGATGACACTGGAAAAAGTATAGTCATGTGGGACCATATGTCTGGTGCCTAATGAGATTAGCATCACAGAACAAAACTGGTCAATATAAAAATAGTGAATATAGGATGTCATTGAAAAAAACCAACATAATTCATTTTGTGAGAGTTAAAGAATATTCCAGCGACCCTAAAAAATGGAGATACTTTAATAGGATTGAGATGAATGAGGAGTGTTGAATATGAGTGTCAAAAGCTGAAACTTGGGGAAGGAGAGGACTTAGGGTACACGTATTCATATTTGAGTTTTATCTTGAGAAGCCCCTTATAAAGACCAAGAAAGCAACAAGAGACTCTATTATTAACTTCTCTGCGGGTCCTGACTGTCCATCTGTGATAAGGTTTTTGAGTGTAATGTGTATGCAATAGGACCATGGGATATCATTCTGCGACCTCATCCACATGGAACAGACACAGGAGAGTAAAATGGTTGAGAGTAAAACCTTCATGAAACTCTAATATTAGATATTTGAACTCCCAGCAGGAATGCCATTTATCTTTCTTTTTTAATCCATTTATTGTATTTTTATTTGGTGTGTATAAGTGTTTGGCCTGAATGCATGTCTGTGAATCACATACATATGATGTAGAGTCCACTAGAGACTATTTTAATCTGCCATATGGGTTATAGGAAGCAAACCTGGATCTTCTGAAAGTGCAGCCAGGGCTTCTAATATCTAAGCCACCCCTTTAGCCCAAAGGATAACCATTTTTCCAACTTTGGCTTCTCCTACTCACATTTCCATTTTTGAATGGCACTGGAATGGTTGCAGTGGAGACATTTCATTTGAATATAGTTGTATCTAGTCTATGGTTCATAACCTTTCCGTGTGTGTTAAAAGTTCTGTCCTCCACTATAGCCTGACCTCCAGACCTGTTCTTCTCTCTCACTGTACTGACAGGGTTTGGGGATCTGAAGGCTCAGCATCAAAAGGCTTTCACACACTAATGTGCCATGATGTCTCCAATAACCAAAGAATGAGGTATAGAAAACAAGGATGAAAAGAAAATATTTGTTGTCAGAGATAACACAGAAAAAAATATTCCAAACCTAACAGCCCAAGTAGAGGAAATTTCATGGAATTTTCTCCACATTTAATACAAGCCATAATTTTTACCCAACCTGATGGAAAATCAGTTTTATTTTATTTTTTTATTGTTTATTATTATTAGTTACATTTTATTAACTCTGTATCCCACTCCCTTATTCCCTCCCAATCCCACCCTTCCTCCCTCATCTCCTCCCTGCCCCTTTCCAAGTCCACTGATTGGGGAGGAACTCCTCCCCTTTCATCTGACCCTGTTTTATCAGGTATCTTCAGGACTGGCTGAAAAATCCTCCTCTGTGGCCTAGCAGGACTGCTCCTCCCTTGGGGGATGAGGAGGTCAAAGAGCCTGCCATTGAGTTCCTGTCAGAGATAGTCCCTGTTCCCCTTACTACGGGAAACCAATTGGTTATTGAGCTACCACGAGCTTCGTCTGAGCAAAGGTTCTAGGTTATATCCATACATGGTTCTTAGTTGGAGCAACAGTTTCAGAAAAAAAACCCTGTGCCAGGTATATTTGTTCCTTGTGGGACTCCTATCCTTTCCCTGTCATACTAACTCCCCTCTGCCGAAGGTTTGGTTATGAATCTTAGTATCTGTTTTGAAACCCTGCTTGGTAGAGTCTTTCAGATGCCTTCTGCAGTAGACTCCTGTCATACGTCCAATGCAAATGAGATGTGCATTGGAAAATCAGTTTTATAAACTGAAAAAAAAACACTTTAAAAACTACCAACAATAAAAATAAAATACATTAGTTCAATCACTTTCAGAAAACGAAGGACTTTTCTACCATATTTCAAGTATATTATAAAAGTCTTACTGTATACAAGCAAAATTTGGAAAACCTTTTATGAACGGTGAAGTAAAGGTAAATCTGTGTGATGGAATAATAAACAGCTTAAAGGACCCAACCACAGATACAAACAGAACAGCAACACAGGAACACAGATGCATCTTTCTAAGTGGCAGTCATCTACAACCACAATGAGAAGAAAGAGTCTTCAAGAGCAGATGATTTATTTTGCATAACTATCTGGGATATGGTTCAATTGTACAGAAAAATAAAAATAAAAAAATCTAGTCTTCTGTGAGGGACAGGGCTCACAACCAAGGGACAATATGATGGAACCTGAGTGTGACTACTTATTGCCTCTAAAGTGCTAATAGTTGTGTGAACTATAGAAGATAAAGTGTTTATTGTTTTTTCACAGCAGAAGTTTACTTTATGGTTGTGTTTTGTTTTGGTTTATGTCTGTTTTAGGACAGGGTATTCCTCCAAAACTCAATACGTGGACTTGTCTGACCTCACAGTTAGGATATTCCCTCTGCCTAACCCTCCCAAAATGCGAAAATTACAGAAATGATACACTATAGATGGTCTAGGAAAGTCATATTCTTTACATAAAAAATATATTAACGCTTATATTTCTGGTCTTTATTGTTGTTTTGTTTTCTCTTTACTGAACACTAGTTCTAAAATTAATTTTTACACCTAATACCATCTTACTTTCTTTTATTAATTTTAATTTTTATAATTACAATGTATTCACTTTGTATCCCCCCTTTATCTCCGTATTTAATTTTTTCCATTTGTTTATTTTTATTTTTTAATTTTTTAATTTTTTTAATATTAGTTACAGTTTATTAATTTTATATCCCAGCTGTATCCTGCTCCCCCATTCCCTCCTAACCTCACCCTCCCTCCCTTATCTCCTCCCTGCCTCTTTCCAAGTCCACTCATAGGGGAGGACCTCATCCCATTTCATCTGACCCTGGTTTATCAGGTATCTTCAAGGGCTGGCTGCAAAGTCCTCCTCTGTGTCCTAGCAGGGCTGCTCCTTCAATGGGGGGAGGAGGAGAGGTCAAAGAACCCGCTATTGGGTTCATGACAGAAATAGACCCTGTTCCCCCTACTAGGGTACCCACTTGAATACTAAGTTACCATGGGCTACATCCAAACGGAGGTTCTAGGTTTTATCCATACATGGTCCTTGGTGGAGTATCAGTCTCAGAAAAGACCCCTGTGCCCAGATATATTTGGTCCTTGTGGAGTTCCTATCCTTTCCATGTCATACAAACTCCCCCTTCTTTCATATGATTCCCTGCACTCTGCCGAAGGTTTGGGTATGAGTCTGAGTATCTGCTAGGTAAAGTCTTTCAGGGGCCCTCTGCAGTAGGCTCCTGTCCTGTTACTTGTTTTCTCCTATGTCCAATGCACCTCCCATTTGTCTTTCGAAGTGAGGATTGATCATCTTACCCCGGGTCCTCTTTCTTGTTTATCTTCTTTAGGTGTATAGATTTCATTACTGGTACAACCACTTTGAAAGTCAATTTGGTGCTTTCTCAGACAATTAGGAATAGTGCTTCTTCAAGATCCAGCTATACCACTCCTAGGCATATATCCAAAAGAGGCTCAAGTACACAACAAGAACATTTGCTCAAGCATGTTTTTAGCAGCTTTCTCTGTAATAGTCAGAACCGGGAAATAACCCAGATGTCCCTCAATGGAGGAATGGTTACAGAAATTGTGGTATTTTTACACAGTGGAATACTACTCAGCAATCAAAAAGGAGGAAATCAAGACATTTGCAGGCAAATGGTAGGATCTAGAAAAGATCATTCTGAGTGAGGTATCCCAGAAAGAGAAAGACACACATGATATATACTCATTCATATAGTACTATAATATATAATAAACATAATGAAATATGTACTTTTCTTTAAGCAGGATGATACTACAGAAATTACAGGGGGGGAAATAACATTTCTGTATTTATTTATTTATTCATTTATTTATTATTATTATTATTTATTCTATTTGTATCCCAGCTATTGTCCCCTCCCTTATCTCCTCCCATTCCCACCCTCCATCCCTCTTCTCCCCCTATTGCCCTCCCATAGTTCACTGATGGGGAAGGTTCTCTTTTTTTATCTGACTCTAGCCTATCAGGTATCAGCAGGAATGCCTGAATTGTCTTCCTCTGTGGCCTGGTAAGGCTGTTCTTCCCACGGAAAGGTGATCAAAGTTCATGACAGTGAGAGAGCCTGTTCCCCTTACTAGGGTTCCCTTAGGGAGGCTGAGTTGCGCATGACCTACATCTGAGCAGGGGTTCTAGGTGCTTTCAATGCCTAGTCATTGATTTCAGTATTGGCCTTTGCAGGGACCTCTGAGTCCAGATTTTTTTGGCTCTGTTGGTCTCCTTGTGAAGCTCCTGTACCCTCCAGGTCTTTCTATATCGCTCTTCATTCATGAGATTCCATATTCTCTGCCCAAAGTTTGGCTTGAATCTCAGCATCTGCTTTGATACCCTGATGGGTAGAGTTAAGGTCCTTAGTCATCAGAGAAATTAAATCAAATCAAAATGACCCTGAGAATTATACACATCAGAATGGCTAAGATAAAAAACTCAAGTGACAATACATGCTGGAGAGGATGTGGAGAAAGGAGGATCCCTCCTCCATTGGTGGTGGGAATGTAAACTTGTACAACCACATTCTAAATCAATCTGGGGCTGTTTCAGAAAACTAGGAATAGTGGCAATTCAAGATTCAACTATAGATACCAATCCTAGGCATATATCTGAAATATGCTCAACTATACAACAAGAACATTTTCTCAAAAACATTTCTCTTGCCCAGATGTGAAACCTGCAAGCTGTAATGATTGGCTCATTAAGATATATGTGTGATGTACAATCAGACAGGTGAAGGAAGTAAACAAAACAACTCAATACCTGAAGATAGAATTGGAAAAATTAAAGAAAACACAAATGGAAGAAATAATGGAAAGGAAGAATCTAGGGAAGAAAACAGGAACTACAGAGATAAGCATAACCAACAGACTACAAGAGATGGAAGAAAGAATCTCAGGTGTAGAAGATACAATGGAAGAAATCGATGTATCTGTCAAAGAAAATGTTAAATCCGAAAAATTCCTGACACAGACCGTCCAAGAAATGCAAGACAATATGAAAAGACAAAACCTAAGAATAATAGGTATAGAGGAAAAAGAATACTCCCTTCTCCAAGGCCCAGAAAATATTTTCAACAAAATCATTGAAGAAAATTTCCCCAAGCTAAAGGAGAGGCCAATTAGAATACATGAGGCCTACAGAACACCCAACAAATTTGACCAGAAAAGAAAATCCTCCCGCCACATAATAATCAAAACAGTAAGTATACAGAACAAAGAAAAAATACTAAAAGCTGCAAGGGAAAAAGGCCAAGTAACATATAATGGCAAACCCATTAGAATCACACCTGACTTTTCAACAGAGACTATGAAAGCCAGAAGGGCCTGGATGGATATCATGCAGACCCTAAGAGAACACAGATGTCAGTCAAGGCTACTATACCCCGCAAAACTCTCAGTCCTCATAGATGGAGAAAACAAGATATTCAATGACAAAAACAAATTTCAACAATACCTACAAACAAATCCAGCATTACGGAAGACACTGGAAGGGAAAATACAACCCAGGAAAGCTAGCTACATTCAAGCAAACACAGGAAATAAATAACCTCACTTCAGTAAAACAAAAAGCAACCAAGCACACAACCTGATGACCACAGCCAACATCAAAATCAAGAGATCTAACAGCCACTGGTCATTAATCTCTCTCAACATCAATGGACTCAACTCTCCAATAAAAAGACACAGATTAACAGAATGGATGCGTAAACAAAACGCAGCAATCTGTTGCATACAAGAAACACACCTAAGACACAAAGATAGACATTACCTGAGGGTAAAGGGTAAGAAGACAACTTTCCAAGCAAAAGGATGTAGCAAGAAGCAAGCAGGAGTAGCCATTCTAATATCTGATAAAATAGACTTTCAACCAAAATTAATCAAAAGAGATGGGGAAGTACACTTCATACTCATCAAGGGAAAATTCCACCAGGAAGACATCACAATCCTGAACATCTATGCCCCAAATACAAGGGCACCCACATTTGTGAAAGAAACATTGATAAAATTTAAAGCACATATAGATCCACACACATTAATAGTGGGAGACTTCAACACCCCACTCTCAACAAAGGACAGGTCAACCAAACAGAAATTAAACAAAGAAACAATGTCTCTGACAGAGGTCATGAATCAAATGGACCTAACACACATTTACAGAACTTTACACCCAAACACAAAAGAATTTACCTTCTCAGCACCTCATGGAACCTTCTCCAAAATAGACCATATAGTGGGTCACAAAGCAAGCCTCAACAGATACAAGAAGATTGAAATAATCCCATGTATCTTGTCTGATCACCATGGAATAAAGCTGGACCTCAACAATAACAGAAATAACAAAAAGCCTACACACACATGGAAACTGAACAACTTGTTACTAAATGACAGCTGGGTCAGGGAAGAAATAAAGAAAGAAATTAAAGTCTTTCTAGAAATCAATGAAAATGAAGACACAAAACACCTGAACTTGTGGGACACAATGAAAGCAGTGCTAAGAGGAAAGTTCATAGCACTAAGTGCCTTCAAAAAGAAATTCGAGACAGCTCGTTCAAGCACCCTAATGGCTCACTTAAAAACCCTAGAAAAAGAAGAAGCAGACACACCAAGAAGGAGTAGACGGCTGGAAATAATCAAACTCAGGGCTGAAATCAATCAATTGGAAACAAATAAAACAATTCAAAGAATCAATGAAACCAAGAGCTGGTTCTTTGAGAAAATCAACAAGATCGACAAAACCTTAGCCAGGCTAACTAAAAGGCAGAGAGACACCACCCAAATCAACAAAATCAGAAATGAAAAGGAGGATATAACTACAGACACTGAGGAAATCCAAACAATCATTAGGACTTACTTCAAAAGTCTATATGTCACAAAATTTGAAAATCTAAATGAAATGGACAATTTTCTTGATCGATTTGACTTACCAAAGCTGAATCAGGACCAGGTAAATCAACTAAATAGTCCTATATCCGACAAAGAAATAGAAGTGGTCATCAAAAGTCTCCCATCCAAAAGAAAGCCCAGGACCAGATGGCTTCAGCGCAGAATTCTACCAGACCTTCAAAGAAGAGCTAACACCAATTCTCTTCAAACTATTCCACAAAATAGAAACAGAAGGAATATTACCAAATTCATTCTATGAAGCCACAGTCACCTTGGTACCTAAACCTCACAAAGACTCAACAAAGAAAGAGAATTTCAGGCCAATCTCCCTTATGAACATTGATGCAAAAATACTTAATAAAATACTTGCAAACTGAATCCAAGAATACATCAAAGATATTATCCACTATGACCAAGTAGGCTTCATCCCAGGTATGCAGGGGTGGTTCAATATACGGAAATCCATCAATGTGATCCACCATATTAACAAACTGAAAGAAAAAAACCACATGATAATCTCCCTAGATGCTGAAAAAGCCTTTGACAAAATCCAACATCCATTCATGTTCAAAGTATTGGAGAGATCAGGGATACAAGGCACATATCTAAACATAGTAAAGGCGATATACAACAAGCCTACATCAAACTGAACGGAGAGAAACTTAAAGCAATCCCACTGAAATCAGGGACAAGACAAGGCTGCCCACTCTCTCCATATCTCTTCAACATAGTGCTGGAAGTCCTTGCTAGAGCAATAAGAGAGTTGAATGAGATCAAGGGGATACAAAGTGGAAAGGAAGAAGTCAAATTATCACTATTTGCAGATGATATGATAGTATACATGAGTGACACCAAAAACTACCAGGGAACTCCTACAGCTGATAAACACCTTCAGCAAAGTGGCTGGATACAAAATTAACTCAAAAAATCAGTAGCCCTCCTGTATACAAAAGACAAAAGGGCTGAGAAAGAATTAAGGAAACAACACCCTTCACAATAGCCACAAATGACATAAGGTACCTCGGAGTAACCCTAACCAAGGAAGTCAAATACTTGTATGAAAAAAATTTCAAATCTCTGAAGAAAGAATTAGAAGAAGATATGAGAAGATGGAAAGATCTCCCATGCTCATGGCTTGGTAGGATTAACATAGTAAAAATGGCCATCTTACCAAAAGCAATCTACAGATTCAATGCAATGCCCATCAAATTACCAACACAATTCTTTACAGACCTGGAAAGAAAAATTCGCAACTTCATCAGGAATAACAAGAAACCCAGAATTGCTAAAACAATCCTCTACAATAAAAGATCTTCTGGAGGTATCTCCATCCCTGATCTTAAGTTGTACTATAGAGCAACGGTTTTAAAAACTGCATGGTACTGGCATAGAAACAGAATGGTGGATCAATGGAACCGAACAGAGGACCCAGAAATAAACCCACACACTTATGGACACCTGATCTTTGACAAAGACGCCAAAACCATACAATGGAAAAAAGATAGCATCTTCAACAAATGGTGCTGGTCTAACTGGTTGTCTACATGTAGAAAAATGAAAATAGGTCCATACTTGTCACCCTGCACAAAACTGAAGTCCAAGTGGATCAAAGACCTCAACATAAAACCAGACACATTAAATCGGCTTGAAAAAAAAAAGTGGGAAATACCCTAGAACTCATTGGTACAGGGGAAAACTTCCTGAACAGAACACCAACAGCACAAGCTCTAAGAACAACAATCAATAAATGGGACCTCATGAAACTGAAAAGCTTCTGCAAAGCAAAGGACACCGTCATCAAAACAAAGCGACTGCCTACAGATTGGGAAAGAATCTTCACCAACCCTTTATCTGACAGAGGACTCATATCCAGTATATATAAAGAACTAAAGAAGCTGAAAAGCAGCAAACCAAGTAATCCACTTAAAAAATGGGGAACAGAGCTAACCAGAGAATTCTCTGTAGAGGAATACCGAATGGCAGAGAAGCACTTAAAGAAATGCTCAACCTCACTAGCCATTAGGGAAATGCAAATCAAAACAACCCTGAGATTTCACCTTACACCCATGAGAATGGCCAAGATCAAAAACTCAAGTGACAACACATGCTGGAGAGGTTGTGGAGAAAGGGGAACCCTTCTCCACTGCTGGTGGGAATGTAAACTTGTACAACCACTCTGGAAATCAATCTGGCGCTTTCTCAGACAACTAGGAATAGCGCATCCTCAAGACCCAGCCATACCACTACTGGGCATATATCCATAAGAGGCTCAAGTACACAAAAAGGACATTTGCTCAGCCATGTTTGTAGCAGCTTTATTTGTAATAGCCAGAAGCTGGAAACAACCCAGATGCCCCTCAACTGAAGAATGGATGCAGAAATTGTGGTACATCTACACAATGGAATATTACTCAGCAATGAAAAATAAGGAAATCATGAAATTCGCAGGTAAATGGTGGGATCTGGAAAGGATCATCCTGAGTGAGTTGTCCCAGAAGCAAAAAGACACACATGGTATATACTCACTCATATAGACATACAACATAGGACAAACCCACTAAAACCTGTGCATCTAAAGAAACTAAGCAAGAGAGAGGACCCTAATTAAAATGTCCAATCCCCATCCGGAAAGGCAAAGAGGATGGACATCAGAAGAAGAAGAAAACAGGAAACAACCTAGGAACCTACCACAGAGGGCCCCTGAAAGCCTCTTCCCTTCAGACTATCAAAGCAGATGCTGAGCCTGATGGGCAACTGTTGGGCAGAGTGAATGGAATTTTAGGTAAAAACTGGGAAATAGTAAGAGCTGGAGAGGACAGGGTCTCCACAAGGAGAGCAACAGAACAAGAAAATTTGAACACAGGGAACTTCCCAGAGATTCATACTCCAACCAAGGTCTATTCATGGAGATAACCCAGAACAGATGTAGCCCAGGGCAGTTCAGAGTCCAATTGGGTTACATAGTAATGTGAAGAGGGACTGCCTGTGACATAATCTGATTGGCCTGCTCTTTGATCACCTACCTCTGGGGGGGAGCAGCCTTACCAGGCCATAGTAGAGGACAATGCAGCCACTTTTGATGTGAACTGACAGACTAAGATCAGAAAGGAGAGGAGAACCTCCCCTATTAGTGGACTTGGGGAGTGGCATGCAAGCAGAGGGAGGAGGGAGGGTGGGATTGGGAGGGGAGGAGGGAGGGGCTTATGGGGGGATGCAGAATGAATAAAGTGTAATTGATGAAAAATTTTAAAAAAAGGGAAAAAATAATTTAAGAACCTTAAATGACTTTCAAAAGTGGACGAAAACATGGAGTTAGTCAATTGGCATGGAGCACGTCTCGCCCCTGGGGGCAATGGTCTCCTGAACCTACTCAGACCTCAGACACCACCACTGCTAGTTCTTGAACTGACGCAGGATGTTCCAACGAGGGGGTTAAGGCTTCTCATAATATTTCCTATAAGCCCACACCTGTTTGTCTATATCCCCCATTTTTATTCACTATTAGCCAGATAGAGCCAAGTAATTGTGGTAATGATACTTGCTTTTTTGCCCAATGCTGGAATGCTAGAAAATTTAGGTATGCCCTGGTTACTCGCATGCCTCACTGGGTGCCTGTGCCCGTTGATGCCCCTCACGCTATGACTCTCTTCAGACAGAAAAGGGATCTTGGAACTACAGCCACCTTTGTTACTACCATCTCATTGGCGGCTGTTGGAGCTACCACCGGGGCATTAGCCATGAGTCATACTGGGCAGACTGCTCAGACCCTGAATAATCATTTAGCCAATGTAGCTCATGCCTTAGTTGTACATAAATGAATTAATGCTCAACTAAAAGGAAGCTTGATGGTGTTCAATCAGAGGATTGACCTCGTGCAGGAGCAAATTGATACCCTATGGCAAATCGTTCAACTTGGCTGTCAATGAAAATATGCTGGACTTTGAGTCACTAGCATATAACATGAGAATTTTTCCTGTGCTGCAAATCTGTCTAAACAATTGTCGAGCTGTAGTTTAGGTAATTGGACTGGATAATTCGATACTACAATGGAGCAGCTGAGAGTGGCCATTGTCACAGTAAATTCTACCAGAGTGGACGCAGGACTAGCCACAGGATTATCATCGTGGATTGTTGCATCCATGCATCATCTGAAGGAATGGGCGGGCATGGGAGCGTTAGCAGGCCTTCTGGTGTTGGTCTCCTTGGTTTGCCTGTGGTATATATGCAAGATTAGAGTCTCACAACAGTGTGATGCAGTCATGATCAATCAGGCCTTTACAGCCATTGAAGCAGGACATTCTCCCCAAGCATGGTTGGATACCATAAAAAGCTAAAATGTTACGCTCAGGATGCGAGGCTAAGCACTGCACTCAGGGTCAGCCACTTTGGACCCAGGAAGAGCATGTCTGATTGCATGCGGGTTGATGCCCCAAGTCCCGCCTCTGAGAAAAAGGTATCAGACGGGTCTGATGCCCTTTGGGTGGATGACACCTAAATGAACATCAGTACAAAGTCCCAATTTATTTCAAATATCAGAGATCAGACCTCTACTCTTGCCTGATGTGTCTAAAACAAAAATGGGGGAACTGTAGAGAGCTGCGGAATGCTATGCCTTAAAGATGGAGCTGGTTTCCGCCTTCCACCTTCCCGATGGTGAGTGCTCTCTGTTACGAACAATTCCACATTTGGCTAAGGCTGAGGATCTGGCTTGCTTCCATGTATGTGGACCTATCTGCATTGCCCACGTGGCATGCCTGTGTTGGCTACCCAGAGGCTATTTAAGCTGTGGGCTGGCTTTCCCCAGGGTCCGAGGATTGTTCAAGGTTCCTGAATAAACTGCATTGAAAAAAAAAAAAAGATATATGTGTGACAATGGCAGACTTTTTACGAGAGTAACCAACCACTTTCTAATTAGATGTAAAACATACATCACAAGTTGTAGCTGATACCTGACAGAATTATCTGGTCAAGAACCTATGGTTAGATGTACTAAAGAAGTAGGAGAAATCCTACTACTATTATGCATACATAGTATTGAACGGAGTACTAGTTATATGTTATTATACTCATAGTTTATTACATCTTTCAGTTGTCATCTGAGAAGCTTCTACTTGCAGCAGGTGTTGGTAACACAGAGACTTAAAACCGGTCAAAGTGCAGAAATAACAGACTATAGAATCTTCAACTCTATGTGGAAATATATATATATATATATATATATATATATATATATATATATATATGAGAGAGAGAGAGAATATACTCTATACCCCAAACCCCACCAAAGCTCAGATATCATTGTTTGACATAAACAAACTGAAGGAGAAATACCACATGATCATCTCCTTAGATATGAAAAGGCATTTTACAAAATCCAACATCCATTCATGTTTAAAGACATGGCGAGATCAGGGATACAAGGTACATACCTGAACATAGTAAAGGCAATATACAGCAAGCCTATAGCCAACATCAAAATTAATGGAGAGAAACTTATATTAATCCCACTGAAATCAGGGACAAGGCAAGGCTGTCCACTCTCTCCTTATCTCTTCAACATTGTTCTTGAAGTCGTAGCTAGAGCAATAAGACAATTGAAGGAGATCAAGGGGATACAAATTGGAAAGGAAGAAGTCAAAGTATCACTGTTTACAGATGATATGATCGTATACCTGAGTGACCCCAGAAACTCTACCAGGGAACTCCTACAGCTGATAAACACCTTCAGCAAAGTGGCTGGATACAAAAATAACTTAAAAAAATCAGTAGCCTTCCTATGTACAAAAGACAAAAGGGCAGAGAAAGAAATTAGGGAAACAACACCCTTCACAATAGCCACAAAGGACATAATGTACCTTGGTGTGAACCTAACCAAGCAAGTCAAAGACTTGTATGAAAACAATTTCCAGGGTCTGAAGAAAGAATTAGAAGAAGATATCAGAAGATGGAAAGATTTCCCATGTTCATGGCTTGTCAGGATTAATATAGTAAAAATGGCCATCTTACCAAAAGCAATCGACAGATTCTATGCAATTCCCATCAAATTACCAACACAATTCTTTACAGACCTTGAAAGAAAAATTCTTACCTTCATATGGAACAACAAGAAACCCAGAATTGCTAAAACAATTCTCTACAGTAAAAGATCTTCAGGAGGTATCTCCACCCCTGATCTCAAGCTGTACTCTAGAGCAACAATACTAAAAATTGCATGGTACTGACATAGAAACAAATTGGTGCATCAACAGAATTGAATAGAAGACCCTGACATAAATCCACTCACTTATGGACACCTGATTTTTGACAAAGATGCCAAATCCATTCAATGGAAAAAAAACAGCATCTTCAACAAATGGTGCTGGTCTAACTGGAAGTCTACATGTAGAAAAATGAAAATAGATCCATATTTATCACCCTGAACAAAACTAAAGTCCAAGTGGATCAAAGACCTCAATATAAAACTAGACACACTAAACTGCTTAGAAGCAAAAGTGGGGAATAGCCTTGAACTCATTGGTACAGGAGACAACTTCTTGAACAGAACACCAACAGCGCAGGCTCTAAGAGCAACAATCAATAAATGGGACCTCATGAACTGAAAAGCTTTTGTGAAACAAAGGACACTGTCCTCAGAACAAAAGACAGCGTACAGATTGGGAAAAGATTATCACCAACCCTATATCTGACAGTGGGCTAATATCCAGCACATATAAAGAACTAAAGAAGTTAAACAGCAAAAAATCAAGTAATCCAATTTAAAAATGGGGTACAGAGCTAAACAGAGAATTCTCTGCAGAGGAATATCGAATGTCAGATAAACACTTAAAGAAATGCTCAACCTCAGTAGCCATCAGGGAAATGCAAATCAAAATGACCCTAAGATTTCACCTTACACCCATCAGAATGCCTAAGATAAAAAACTCAAGAGACAACACATGCTGGAGAGGTGGTGGAGAAAGGGGAACCCTCCTCCACTGCTGGTGGGAATGTAAACTTGTACAACCACTCTGGAAAGCAATCTGGTGCTTTCTCAGACAACTAGGAATAGCACTTCCTCAAGATCCAGCCATACCACTCCTAGGCATATATCCAAAAGAGGCTCAAGTACCCAATAAGGACATTTGCTCAACCATGTTTGTAGCAGCCTTATTTGTAATAGCCAGAAGCTGGAAACAGCCCAGATGCCCATCAATGGAGGAATGAATACACAAATTGTGGTATATCTACACAATGGAATATTACTCAGCAATAAAAAACAAGGGAATCATGAAATTTGCAGGTAAATGGTGGGATCTGGAAAAGATGATCCTGAGTGAGCTATTCCAGAAGCAGAGGGATGCACACGGTATATACTCACTCATATAGACATATAATATAGGATAAACCTACTAAAATCTGTACACCTACAGAAACTAAGCAAGAGGGAGGACTCTTGCTAAAATGCTCAATTCCTATCCAGAAAGGCAAAGAGGCTGGTCATCAGAAGGAGAAAAGAAGGCACAAGTCAGGAGCCTGACACAGAGGACCTCTGAAAAGCTCTGCCCTGCAGACTATCAATGTAGATACTAAGACTTATGGGCAACCTTTGGGCAGAGTGCAGGAAATCTTAGGAAAGAAGTGGGAAACAGTAAGATCTGGAGAGGACAGGAACTCCATAAGGAGAGCAACAGAACCAAAAAAATCTGAGCACAGGGGTCTTTCCTGAGACTGTACTCCAACCAAGGACTATGCATGGAGATAACCTAAGACCCCTGCACAGATGTAGCCCATGGCAGTTTAGTATCCATGTGGGTTCCATTGTAATAGGAACAGGGACTGTCTCTGACATGAACTGATTGGTCTGCTCTTTAATTACCTCCCCCTGAGGGGGAAGCAGCATTACCAGGCCACAGAAGAAGACAATGCAGCCACTCCTGATGAGACCTAATTGACTAGGATCAGAAGGAAGAAAAGAAATTCTCCCCTATCAGTGGACTTGGGGAGGGGCATGCATGCAGAGGGTGGAAGAAAGGAGGGATTGGCATGGGAGGAGGGAGGGAACCATGGGGCGGATACAAAGTGAATAAAGTGTAATTAATAAAGAAAAAAAATGTAAGAGCTAGAGAAGGGTGTATGACCACAAGAAGACATCTTCTGGAGACAGCAGGGCAACTGCTTACATGAATTAATAGTGGTTGTGGTAGTATGTCCAAAACCTGAGCAGGCCCAAGACAGACCAATATGAAAAGAGAAGTTGGGTATGTCTCAACACTAATCATGGAATGAAGGGCAATTATTTACTGGTTATAGCAGGAAAGAAACTTTTCTCTGATTTTGTATCCCCTGTTAAGCTGACCACTCTACTTGAGGACTAAATAGCCAAAAATAATTAAGCAGTACAAAGTAATACTGAAGTGATAAAATCTAGAACACAGGGCTGGAGAGATGGCTAAGCAGTTAAGAGCCCTCACTGCACTTCCAGAGGTCCTGAGTTCAATTCCCAGCAACCACATGGTGGCTCATGACCATCTGTAATGGAATCCGAGTTCCTCTTCTGGTGTGTGTGAAAACAGAGCATTCATATACATAAAATAAATAAATCTTAAAAAAATATATAGAGAACACAACTTTGGAGGAAGAAAAAAGGTGTACCTTGAAGTAATTTTGGTCATTTGAATATGACCAAAATACATAAGTCAACTAAATTTTATAGGGTAAAACTACCCATCTAACCCACAACAGATAAATAATATGTAAAACATCAACCTTATCATAGCGTGTTTTTTTTTTTTCTGAGATTTGGGATTGATTTGCTTATTTAAGATAGCCATCATAACCTACTTTACATAAACTTAGAACCTTAGTATTCTGAACTGCGTTGTCAAAAGAATGACCGGACTTGAGCAATGATTGCCTTCTGCATATTTGATGACTTTTATACATTTGAAAGAGGTCTGGAAATATTTAGGCAATAATTCATGTATTCAATATAAATTGATTGAACACACATCTTTATCTCTTACTGTGATAGTGATTTTTTTCCCAAGAGAAGATATTGGGTGACTATATTGGTTATTGACTATAACCAAGGTCATTTTGTGTAGATATATTGGTCAAAATGCCATTACAAGGGGATAATTGAGTTTCTAGGTGAGGAAATATTATTCAGTGTATCACTAATGAACAATTGCTGGGACTTTGGGTATTAAGAAAACACTTGATCCATCTACCGGCCATTTTGTAGTTCTATTTGTGCATAAGTACATTTTTCATATTTCACACATAATTAGTCTTATCAAAAATAGATAGCAAATCTGGGCCCAATGTTCTTTTCTGAGACTGATACTTCAACCAAAGACCATGCACGGAGATAACCTAGAACTCTTGCACAAATGTAGCCCATGGCAGCTCAGTATCCAAGTGGGTACCCTATTAAGGAGAACTGGGACTGTCTATGACATGAATTCAGTGGTTGGCTCTTTGATAACATCCCCCTGATGGGTGAGCAGCCTTACCAGGCCACAGAGGAAGACAGTGCATCCAGTCCTGATGAGACCTGATAAGCTAGGGTCAGATGGATGGAGGACCTCCCCTAACAGTGGACTTGGAGAGGTGCATGGGAGGAAATGAGGAAGGATGGGTGAGATTGGAAGGAGACAAGGGAGGGATCTATCTCTGGGCTAAAAAGTGAATAAATGCAGCTATGACCATTCAGGCCTTTACAGCCATTGAAGCAGGACATTCGCCCCAAGCATGGTTGGATACCATAAAAAGCTAAAATGTTACGCTCTGGATGCGAGGCTAAGCACTGCACTCAGGGTCAGCCGCTTTGGACCCAGAGAAGAGCATGTCTGATTGCATGCGGGTTGATGCCCCAGGTCCCGCCTCTGAGAAAAAGGTATCAGACGGGTCTGATGCTCTTTGGGTGGATGACACCTAAATGAACATCAGTACAAAGTCCCAATTTATTTCTAATATCAGAGATCAGACCTCTACTCTTGCCTGATGCGTCTAAAACAAAAAGGGGGAACTGTAGAGAGCTGCATAATGCCACGCCTTAAAGATGGAGCTGGTTTCCGCCTTCCACCTTCCCGATGGTGAGTGCTCTCTGTCACGAACAACTCCACATTTGGCTAAGGCTGAGGATCTGGCTTGCTTCCCTGTATGTGGACCTATCTGCACTGCCCACGTGGCACGCTGGGGCTGGCTACCCAGAGGCTATTTAAGCTGTGGGCTGGCTTTCCCCAGGGTCAGATGATTGTTCAAGGTTCCTGAATAAACTGCATTGAAAAAAAAAGTGAATAAACTGTAAATAAAATAAAACAACAAAAATTAAAAAAATAGGTAGCAAATAAGGCATGCCGATGACACAGTGGAAGGAAAAAAAAATACATAACCATGATACAAGTAAAAAGGTTCAAAGTACATAATGGTAACTATAGGAGTGCAGAATCACTTTAAAGAAAAGAGCGATGAGAACCTCAAGATTGTTGAAGCAAAAGGTGAACTTTCATCCTTGGCTGTGGGTGATTAGGAAGGATCCCCATTTAGCCACAGTGAGATCATCCACATGTTCTGGGAAGCCTGCTGAGGTCAGAAGCTAATGACTGGGGAGGATGGAGAGATTATCCAGCACACCTGCATTACTTGACACTCATTCACATATTTACTGAAATGTCTACATATTGATAGTGGTGGGGGTTACAATGGCAAGTAAGATGACGGTCTGCTCCATCTTCAGTGAGCTTTATAATCTGGAACATGAAATACAGCAAACACAAACTATTATTTATCTTGTATTTGTACTGAGTTCAATAGAGGCTTCTAATACTATTTAAGGGCATAGGCTAAAAATGTTAAACTTGACTTAAATGTCAGGATGAACAAGATTCTTTCCACAAGAAACCCCTAAAGAGAATGGACTGAATGATAGCTGGACCATGAGACACAAAGCTTGCAGGGCTAAGGATGGTGTTGTAAGAGGAAGCAGAAGCCCTTCAGGAGCTGTTTTTCTTTACAAAAAAAAAGGAGAATATTGAGGACAATAAAGACACTGCTTAATTTTCATAGTTTTTCTTTTATTGCTGAAATTCTTAACCTAAAGATCTTTAGAGCAATGATCTGTTTTGGGATTATCTGATAGAACCATTTAGTTATGCATCTTCAGAAACATGACAGCAAGAACCCCAATAGCAATGTCCCTCTGACTTCTGCAATGCACGCATTAAAGTGGCCTCCCAGATTCTACAGTTTGGAGTGTCTAAACAAAGATTTATAGGTTGAATTCACAGCTAATAGAGTAGCTTAAATGAAAGTAGATGCATGTGTATGCATAGATATTTTGTTTTAAGATATTAATATCTCATAAATATGTGTTTGTATGCATTCATATATAATGTACCTTTATAAATTCCATATGTGGAAGCAAATGTCAACCTCACCTTTTTGAAAATTCTTTTACAAAACAAGATAGAATTACTGGTATTCACTCATTTGGAAATAAATCTATACAGAATGTATTTGGGTTGTTTTTCTCTGTAATTGTTTTTAAAATGTCATTGGCATACTTTTAGTCATCCAAGCCCCAAGGACAGTGTGTACCAGCTTTCCTTTCTCGGAATCAGCCAGTCTCTGCTGTAACTGGGGGTTGTTACTGAGGGTAGGTGGAACATGGAGTGCACAGGAGATGGAGAATGGCTGCTGTAAGACTAGTGTCACTGTTTTTCCTCATTGGAACCTCTGCAGGTGGAGAATGTCTGGTTTCTGAAGTTTCACTAAAATGAAAACACATTATTCTCTGGAAGCCCGTAGAAGGTTCCAAAAAGTATTGCAAAGTCACCCTAAGATGACGGTTTCGTGGTTGATGCCATGTTCCTATACACCAGCTCTGTGGTGCATAAGCCCCCGGCTCTGAGAGCATAAGCCACATTTAGTAGCTGTTGTTGAGAGAAGTGGCAACAAGAAGTAGGATATGGGGAGGGTGCATAATGGGAAGGAAGGAGGAACATGATGAGACTGGTAGACAAAGATTCAAACAGCGTGACTCAAGCAGATGATCAAGTAAGTCCACTGGCAGATGGACAGAAGAGGACACACGCACCAGGAACTGTGTTGGGCATGGGAGAAATGCCTGAATGGCAATATTTTCTTGGTAAAGCCTGAGGAAAAGACTGTCTGCCTTTTGATTACTTGTACTGGAAAACCAATTGACTAGGGAAATGTCACAGTGTGAGGGAACTCTGTACCAGCTTCACAGTGACCATATAGACCCTGCTGTGTGGACTAAGCACATCTGGAGCTCAGAAATGAACTGAATAAGACATTATATCTGTTTTCACTTAGACTAGAAATATTTACTCACGCTGACTCTTTATCATAATCCAGGCAGGATAAATATGGTAGCTTGTGATTTCTAATTTTTTGGTGTTATAGTAATTATGATCTGATGATGAAGAAACTCATGTGAAGGAGTTATATTTCAAGATCTTAAATTTTAAAAACAGAAAATTACAGAATCCACTGAATACAAAGCCATGTTTTGGATGTTGAAAGGTGTCCAAAGCAAAAAATGATAATATGTAAACTGAAGTGAATGTGACATCTATCTAACTGTCAGCTAGACAGCAAAGATTATTGGCAGACAAAAGAGAGTGCAAGCTCTTAGGATGGTATTTAAGCATAAAGGAAGACACTTTAAAAACTCTGTTGTCAAGACTCATATTTTAGATATAGGTAGGTTTTCCACTGTTCCTGGTTAATAGTGTCCCAGACATAGCATAGTGTATAAACTGAAAGCCACTTCTTAAAATAGAGTCCCTTTGTCTTGATGAACAGTGAGTTACCTTGAACTTGTGAATGTGTATTTTTAAGTTGTATTTTCTCATGTTTTCATTTTTTTTTCTTTCCTCCTGTCATCTTTTTATCTTGGCAACACTTCTTGTCTATATAATCACTCTTCCCCAGCCAATGTCTCCTTATGCTGAGATTTGCTATTGTTTCTCACAACTTACTCTTTGACATTCTCTGGTTATCTCTCATTAAAGTGAATCCTATTAAAGGAGCCATTTTCTTTTTAACTTTGAACACAGTCCAAATCATGTTGCAATCATCTAATTATCCATCCCATGGAGTATCTTGACTCAATTAACAATATTTTTAAATGAACTGAGAAGTGATAGTGAGACTTTATTATCCAAAATCAAATGGTCAGCCTTAAAAAATAGATGTACAAGTAACATTGCACTAAGGAGTGGTTATGTTTATGTATTTTATGTATCATATATGTGTATATATATATGTGTGTGTGTGTTATGTGTGTATGCATAAAAATAAATATTTCTAACAGTAATTAATGAAAATGGCAGTAAATTTGAAAGAGGGCAAGTAAGTGTGTGGGGGAAGGTTTGAATGGATGAAAATAAAGTGGGAAATGATGTGATTATATTGTAATCTCAAAAATAAAAAAAAAACATCATAATATACTCAATATATTCTTCAGTATCCCAGTATTTTAATACACAGTTATGTAAATAATATAATGACGTTTATAAAGCCATGAAGGTTATCAAGAATAGCAAAATGACTAAATGTTAGTTTATTTTCTTGGAAAACAATTGTTCCTGGTTCTTTTTAAAACTGAGCATGTCCAGCTGTCTCTAGCTTTTATCAATGCATTTACCTTGTCATCAGAAAGAAGGATCATGCTTCGTAGAGAAGATCTGGGACCAAAATAAATAAAAAATGCTATCCAGAGTTACAGAGTAGGTATGTGCCAGTTTCTAGATTGCACACTCTGTACTATGGACTTTGAACACAGAGAGAGGCTATTAGTTGAGCTATTCTATATGCAGATCACAGAAAGATGGTATTATCTGTCAGAAAAGTTGAGGTCAACTCATGGGGGAGTCCAAATAGGGAAGATGTAGGCATGAGGCCGGCTTTGCTTTTTAAGAAGTAACCATTAAAAATGAAAGTGGGAAGTCTTTGATCTGTACTTGGAGCCCTAGAGACACAAAACCCAAAGCTAAGTTAGAGATTCTATAGCCTAAGCTTCATTGCCAGATGCACATCACAAAACCTCTCACCACCCTCTTAGTCCACCACAGCTAAGGCTGACAGTCTGCTCTCTCTGTGTCATGATAGGGTTTACATTACAGTATGAGAGTTTATGAAATTTCAACATTCAACTGGTTGCATAAATACAAAACCTAACTAAATGACATTAACTCTATATACAAATGAAGACTAGAGGAATAAACCAAAGTTTAATTATCTTCAGATTTATATTAAGTTAAGGAATGGTTAACTTTTTCTTTCACTCCTTTTCTACTTTCATTTAGGAAGATAGCTTTACAGTTCACCCAGCTTTGAGACTGGTGGCTTTGTCTTCAGAAGTGACAAATGAAACTTATAAAACTCCCCAGCATCTTAAACTAGTCATAGTGAAAGATGTTATGAAAATTATAATGATGGTATGAAATTTATAATTATAAAAATAATAAAAGGACAAGTTATATAAGATAATAAATATTCTGGACCATTAAGATGGTCCAGTGGATTAACAGTTTGCCCAGCAAAACTGATAACCTTAGATTGACAATCATGTCCTGTTGTGGAAGGAGAGAAAGGATCCCCTAACATTGCTCTTTCTCCTCTGTAGACATGCTGTAGCATGCACAGCTGTGCCCCTCCATACCACAGGCACATTAATAATAAAATGACAAAAACATTTAAAAAAATAACATATTTCCACTAAAGGACAACATCACTTCTGTTTTCATCTCTCATCCTCAGAATGACTCAAAGGCCAAAGAAAGGAATCAGAAATAACACTGTCTTCATGAGACTGGCCTGGGATCCATCCTGTGATTACAAATTGCTACTGCTTCTTGGGGAAAGAAACAGTGTATCTCAAAGCCACCCGTGAACCAGAGTTTGTATTTGTGTTCATTGAAAAACCTGAGCAAACCTTTCTCTGTGCATTAAGCTTTCTGACCTTTATTGAAATAACAAAACAGTTATTCAAAGGACACGAGGATGAATTAAAGGTAACTTTCTATTTGCCAACGTTCACAAAGGGAATAACATGCTTAGATTTCTCAGAGCTTCTCAGAAAGTGTGTTTGCCCAGCTCTTGGCCTTCTCTGGAGGGTGCTGAATTGTGCTTTTTAAAAAGTTAAATGTCTGGAAATCAGAAAGTTTGATATGTTAACAATCAAAACTTGCATTAGAAAGCTCAGGACAAATGTGGAGAGATCAAGCTCTGCAAGGGGAGAAACATCCTGCATTCTATTTTCTAAATAATTTTAATTTTATCAATTACAGTTTATTCATTTTGTATCCCCCCTGTAGCTCTCTCCCTCCTCCCCTCCCAATCCTACCCTTCCTCCCTTTTCCCCTTCTGTGCCCCTCCCCCAGTCCATTGATAAGGGAGGTCCTCCTCCCCTTCCACGTAATCCTAGTCTATCAGGTCTCATCAGGAGTGGCTGCATTGTCTTTCTCTGTAGCATAGTAAGGCTGCTCCGCCCTCCTGGGGAGGTAATCAAAGATCAGGCCAATCAGTTTCTGTCAGAGACAGTCCCTGTCCCCATTACTATGAACCCACTTGGACACTGAACTGCCATGGGCTACCTCTGTGCAGGGGTTCCATGTCATCTCCATGAGTGGTCCTTGGCTGGAGCATCATTCTCAGAAAAGGCCCCTGTGCCCAGACTTTTTGGATCCTTCCCTCCACTGCTGGTAGGAATGTGAACTTGTAAATCCACTCTGGAAATCAATCTGGTGCTTTCTCAGACAATTAAGAATAGCAGTTCCTCAAGATCCAGCGATACCACTCCTAGGCATATATCCACAAGACGCTCAAGTATACAATAAGGACATCTGCTCAGCCATGTTTATAGCAGCTTTATTTGTAATAGTCAGAGGCTGGAAACAGCCCAGATGCTCCTCAGTTGAGGAATGGATACAGAAATCTTGGTACATCTACACAATGAAATATTACTCAGCAATTAAAAACAAGGAAATCATGAAATTTGCAGGTAAATGGTGGGAACTGGAAAAGATCATCCTGAGTGAGGTATCCCAGAAGCAGAAAAACATTCTCCATTCTTAGGCTGAGCAACATGTAGCTCCTGCTATGAGCAGCAATGGCCCTGTGTTGCACTGTGTCCATAGACCAGCCAGTCGTGTGGATCAATGTATTTTGGTGATCGTGGCAGCAGTAGTAGTTACTGTGTTTTCTCTCCAAAATTATACGTTATATGTAAGATTCCTGAGGAAAAGTACCTGGCAGATCCATGTTTTAAGTGTGTGGTTGTATTTTACGTGTGTGTGTGTGTGTGTGCGCGTGTGTGTGTGTTTGCTCATGTGTCATGAGTTCAGGAGCCTGAGGAGGCCAGAAGAGAATACTGAATCCCCTGAAGCTGTAGTTGCAGGTATTTTTAAGCTCTTTGGTGTTGGCACTGGGAACTGAATTTGGGCACTTTATAAAAGCAGAACATATTCTTAACCACTGAACCATCTCTCGTGCCCTTGTCTATATTTCTGATCATGTGCCCATAGGCAAAATAATGGACGCATGCAGAAACCCCACACTTCAGCTGAATTAACTTTGTTGAGCGTCCTGGTAGAAAATGTGTGAAGTACATTTTCCTCAGGGTTATTATTTCTTAAAAGTTCAAAACTCATTCTATAAGTCATACAAGTGTTTGGTGATAATTCGTTGTCACTCACTTAACTCGTACTGTTTTAGAAACATAGAATAATGGGTTTTGATATGGCAATTTTTTTGCAGGTGTGTGTACATGTGTTGTATAGACAATCATATAATATATGTAGTATGTAATCCATTGTTGTGCATGTACACATTTATACACATGTATTTGGAGGCCAGAATTTGATGGTGTATATTTGTTTCTTGGTCTCTCTCCACTTTATTTTATGGCAGAGGATCTGTCCATAAGCCTGAAGTTCATTGGTTTGTTAAAACTGGCAAGATAGTAAACTTTAGGGATCTGCCTGCACCCTCCAGGGCAGGGGTTCTAGAAAGCACCATAATACCTGAATTTTTACTATGATTCTAAGAAGTTGATCCCTCAGATCCCTCATGTTTGCATAACAGGAAAATTTCCAACCAAGCCATTTCTCTAGCTTCACTATGATACTTTTACTCGTAAATAATCTTTACCTTGAATCTCTTGAGTTATAATCATTAAGTCACACATTGAGTGACTAGCATACTATATGTTTAATACTCACAAACCAGGAGAAGAAGTGCTGCTGGGATAAAGAGCAGAGAAGAAGATAAACACGTTGTAACTATGTCTAAGGACATGTTGAAGTCATCCGAACAAATACGTAATATTCATCATTTTAACAATATGATCTATAATAAGCACTTAACCCCTCAACCTCATCTTCTAAGTTCAGGAAGAACAGATTTCCATTCTGTTCTCATAGTTACCATTAGTGGTGTCATTGTTTGAATCCAGTGCATTGCTTGTCAACTCTAAGTAGAACGACTCCCTTGGAGATCTGCTATATCACTTACCTTTATTTTGCTGTAATTGTTAAGCAAAATTTTAATGTGGCTTGGTAGAATTAACATTTTATTTCAGCAACATATGTTTATGTATGTTAGTTTATTTTAAAACTGGTTTGAAGTCTTTGATTATATATGTAGAGGTAAAAGGAAGGGATAAATAGTCAATACAGATGATTTGTATATTGAATGATAAATGATAGATAAATAGATGTACATAGAGTGATGATATGTAAACAGACAGAAAGATATGAAGTATAGACATTATTGTAAAGTAAAGTTAGCAGTGGTTAGTATATCATTAAAACTTCTCTTCACTAAAAGATGTATTTTTAAGATGGATTGTTGTAATATTGCAAAATACTATACAAAACCAATATATATTTTGTATATATATATAGATAACTGATGTAATACAAATGAATCAAATATTGTCATGTGCTTGCTCTCTTTGTGTCACTTGTATTTGTCTTTCTAATTATATAGTAAGTTTCTGCTGCTTTGGTTACAGAGAAATTTGGTTACCGATGGAAATTCTCGCCCAGTGTTGTTTATACTGGGATAATGCTAACATTCTGGGCTCTGAAACTCACTCTCTTTGTTAATGGAGTTGTTAAAATTGTTGAAAGTTTATCATGCATCAATTATATAAAGTATCTCAAGAATAGTCTGCCTCCTGCTTTTGCCACCACAATAAAACTCAAGAGGCAACAGTGAGGTGCCAGGATTAAACTGTAAAATTCTACTCATTTTTCTATTACAGCTTTCTGTGACAAATTGAAGAACTGTTGTTTGGTGTAAGTTAAAAAGCTTTGGACATTTTGGAAGGCAATAGGAAGTCACATAAAACTCAGGAAGAATCTGGGCCTGTTCCCAAAACTTCTGGAAAGAGGATCTCAGACACACCAGGTTCTTCCAGACATTTCCTTGTTTCCTTCTTTTTATTTTTTTTATTGTTTCTAAACATTATATTAAAATACTATGCAGCAAAAATGCTAAGTTCTTTGATTTCTTTTTTTTTTTTCAATGCAGTTTATTCAGGAACCTTGAACAATCATCTGACCCTGGGGAAAGCCAGCCCACAGCTTAAATAGCCTCTGGGTAGCCAACCCCAGCGTGCCACGTGGGCAATGCAGATAGGTCCACATACATGGAAGCAAGCCAGATCCTCAGCCTTAGCCAAATGTGGAGTTGTTCGTGACAGAGAGCACTCACCATCGGGAAGGTGGAAGGCAGAAACCAGCTCCATCTTTAAGGCATAGCATTCCGCAGCTCTCTACAGTTCCCCCTTTTTGTTTTAGACGCATCAGGTGAGAGTAGAGGTCTTATCTCTGATATTAGAAATAAATTGGGACTTTGTACTGATGTTCATTTAGGTGTCATCCACCCAAAGAGCATCAGACCCGTCTGATACTTTTTTCTCAGAGGCGGGACCTGGGGCATCAACCCGCATGCAATGCTGAGAGTGGCCATTGTCACAGTAAATTCTACCAGAGTGGACACAGGACTAGCCACAGGATTATCATCATGGATTGCTGCAGCCATGAATCATCTGAAGGAATGGGCGGGCATGGGAGCGTTAGCAGGCCTTCTGGTGTTGGTCTCCTTGGTTTGCCTGTGGTATATATGCAAGATTAGAGTCTCACAACAGCATAATGCAGCCATGACCATTCAGGCCTTTACAGACATTGAAGCAGGACAGTCTCCCCAAGCATGGTTGGCTACCATAAAAAGCTAAAATGTTACGCTCAGGATGCGAGGCTAAGCACTGCACTCAGGGTCAGCCGCTTTGGACCCAGAGAAGAGCATGTTTCCTTCTTTTTTATAGGATGCTCATTCACAACTCTCCAATAGAAAGTCTAGGAGGAAATCCACCAACGTATAGAATACAGCACTTGCCATTGTTCAAATATTTCTTGAAATTTGTGTTACCCAAAATATTATTTGTTTTTAACAGAAGATAAGGGGTGGACAACCAGTTTCCAATAAGTGTCACCTTCTGCTTAAATCTGTGAATTCAGTATGGAGCAGCTTCTATGACGGTGGATACCCTGAAAGAGTGAAGGAACCTTTTAAGAAAGGAGGAGTAATGCAAACCACAATGTAACTTTTGACCTTTTCTATCTTCCCATTTTGATGGGAAAGTTTCGTTTATGTAAGTCAGAAATATTGACATTTTTTGCATTGCGTTACATAGCTCTGTATTACTCAGACATATATGTATCTTCTAAACTCATCTCCACTGTTTAGTGTAAAAGGGAGCCGTATATTTGTCACATGTCAGAAGGCCTCGGTTTGCCTAGCATGATGTTGAATATAGAGAACCAAATTTAATAATTTTTGAGTTATGTGTTACCCATGGATAACTCCAGGTATATGTTCACATAAAATATGTTTGAGTATTTTAATCCAATAATGTTGTTCAATTTTGTTTGACCAACAGCTACTACTTGTCACACTAATCTAACATCTTTTCAATTATATTTACCTTTTTGGTTTATGTTATGCATGTATGTTAACATAGGAATAAGGGCATAGTTTAACATAGATGTAAAGGGAAAAAGATTGCATGCGGGTTGATGCCCCAGGTCCCGCCTCTGAGAAAAAGGTATCGGATGGGTCTGATGCTCTTTGGGTGGATGACACCTAAATGAACATCAGTACAAAGTCCCAATGTATTTCTAATATCAGAGATCAGACCTCTACTCTTGCCTGATGTGTCCAAAACAAAAAGGGGGAACTGTAGAGAGCTGCGTAATGCCGCGCCTGAAAGATGGAGCTGGTTTCCGCCTTCCAAGTTCCCGATGGTGAGTGCTCTCTGTCACAAACAACTCCACATTTGGCTGAGGCTGAGGATCTGGCTTGCTTCCATGTATGTGGACCTATCTGCATTGCCCATGTGGCATGCTGAGGTTGGCTGCTGAGGTTGGCTACCCAGAGGCTATTTAAAGTGGGCTGGCTTTCCCCAGGGTCAGATGATTGTTCAAGGTTCCTGAATAAACTGCATTGAAAAAAAAAAAAAGAGAGAGAGAGACAAAAAGAATAACAGAGCTTTTAGACAAGTAGTTCAAGGAAAAGAATGCTGAGAAAACAGAATGAACAACGCTTCCTACAATATATTTTTAACATTTGTCAAATGCTTTTGAAAGTCAGGAAAGATTTTTAAACCTTTCATTTTGCAGGCAGAGGCACAAATAGACCCCCGTGAGAGCCAGGCCAATTAAAGCTATACAATGGATCTCTGCCTCAAACAATTTTTAATTGATCAAGTTATTCAATGTATAATAAAGCAGATCAAACATTGTTAACTATCTGAGATTGCAGCATGTTGTAAATTTTTAAATTGATCGGTATAGGCATCAATACAGTAACTAAAACATTTTTATTTTTAGTTGAGATACTAGAGGAATGGACACATGGTACCAAGATTTTTCCAAAAGAAAAACATCTTAATTTTTTATATCAGTTGTGGGATCCATGGAATTACTTATTGGAATCATTTTAGCATCACCATTTTCAGGAAATCATGAAATGCTAACTTAATTCTAGCAATATTCTATAGTGTTATCTCTAATAAAATATTTCACCCATGACTTGTGAGTTGCCATATACTACCTTGTATTTAATATTTAAACAAGGACATTCTTCTGGGCTGTTTTCATAGTGCCTCCATGCTAATCCTAAATTTTAATTTAATCACTGTTCCTTTTAAATAATATTTTATTTTATTTATTTATTTCACAATTTATTCCCAATTATATCCCCCTTCCTCATCTCCTCCTAGCCTTACCTTCCCTCCCTCTTCCACCATCCCCCTCCACTAGGCCACTGAAAAGTGAGAGTCCTCCTACCCTAATATCTGACACTAGCCTATCAAGACTCATTAGGAGCCTCTTCCTCTGATAAAGCCATCTTGGAGAGAGAAATGGGAATGTGGGAAAACAATATAATTATATTAATCTCCAAAAAATCAAAGTGTATCTTCAATGAAATAGTGAACACCAATAAATGACCACAGTTTCTTTGAAGATACATTTTAATTTTTTGAAATTAATGTAACATATATCATTTTCTCACATTCCTTTTCTTTCTTCCTACTGCATTGAAGTCTGCCCCACTTCTTTTTAAATTCATGGTCTCCTTTTCATTAATTCTTTTTTTGTTTGTTTGTTTTATATTATTCTTATTTTATAATTTTTTATTAATTACACTTTATTCATTTTGTATCCCCCCATAAGCCCCTCCCTCCCATTTTTACATGCATGACACTCCCCAAGTGCACTGATAGGGGAGGTTCTCCTTTCCTTTCTGTTCTCAGTCTATCAGTTCTCATCAAAAGTGGCTGCATTGTCCTCTACTGTGGCCTGGTAAGGCTGCTCCCCCCTCAGGGGGAGGTGATCAAAGAGCAGGCCAATCAGATTATGTCAGAGGCAGTCCCTCTTCCCATTACTATGGAACCCACTTGGACACTGAACTGCCATGGGCTACACCTGTGCAGGGGTTCTAGGTTATCTCCATGAATAGTCCTTGTTTGGAGTATGAGTCTCTGGGAAGTTCCCTGTGTTCAAATTTTCTTGTTCTGTTGCTCTCCTTGTGGAGACCCTGTCCTCTCCAGCTCTTACTATTTCCCTCTTCTTACATAAAATTCCATTCACTCTGCCCAACAGATGGCCATCAGGCTCAGAATCTGCTTTGATAGTCTGCAGGGCAGAGGCTTTTAGAGGCCCTCTGTGGTAGGTTCCTAGTTTGTTTCCTGTTTTCTTCTTCTGGCTTTGAGAAGCCCTCTGTAGAAGGGTCCGAGGTTGTTTCCTTTTTCTTCTTCTTTTGATGTCCATCCTCTTTGCCTTTCAGGATGAGGATTGACCGTTTTAGTTAGGGTCCTCTCTCTTGCTTAGTTTCGTTAGAAGCACAGATTTTAGTGGGTTTGTCCTATGTTGTATGTCTATATGAGTGAGTATATACCATGTGACTTTTTGTTTCTGGGACAACTCACTCAGGATGATCCTTTCCAGGTCCTACCATTTACCTGCAAATTTCATGATTTCCTTATTTTTCATTGCTGAGTAATATTCCATTGTACAGATGTACCACAATTTCTGCATCCATTCTTCAGTTGAGGGGCATCTGGGCTGTTTCCAACTTTTGGCTATTACAAATAAAGCTGCTACAAACATGATTGAGCAAATGTCCTTTTTGTGTACTTGAGCCTCTTTTGGGTATATGCCTAGGAGTGGTATGGCTGGCTCTTGGGGAAGTGCTATTCCTAGTTGTCTGAGAAAGCACCAGATTGATTTCCAGAGTGGTTGTACAAGTTTACACTCCCATCAGCAGTGGAGAAGGGTTCCCCTTTCTCCACAACCTCTCCAGAATGTGTTGTCACTTGAGTTTTTGATCTTGGCCATTCTCATGGGTGTCAGGTGAAATCTCAGGGTTGTTTTGATTTGCATTTCCCTGATGGCTAATGAGGTTGAGCATTTCTTTAAGTGCTTCTCTGCCATTCAATATCCCTCTGCAGAGAATTCTCTGTTTAGCTCTCTTCCCCATTTTTTAATTGGATTACTTGGTTTTCTGCTTTTCAACTTCTTTAGTTCTTTATATATACTGGATATGATTCCTCTGTCAGATAAAGGTTGGTGAAGATTCTTTCCCAATCTGTAGGTGGTCGCTTTGTTTTGATGACGGTGTCCTTTGCTTTGCAGAAGCTTTTCAGTTTCATGAGGTCCCATTTATTGCTTGTTGCTAATAGGGCCTGTGCTGTTGGTGTTCTGTTCAGGAAATTGCCTCCTGTACCAATGAGTTCTAGGGTATTCCCCACTTTTTTTCCTAGCTGATTTAATGTGTCTGGTTTTATGTTGAGGTCTTTGATACACATGGACTTCAGTTTTGTGCAGGGTGATAAGTATGGATCTATTTTTATTTTTCTACATGTAGACATCCAGTTAGACCAGCACCATTTGTTGAAGATGCTATCTTTTTTCCATTGTATGGTTTTGGCGTCTTTGTCAAAGATCAGGTGTCCATAAGTGTGTGGGTTTATTTCTGGGTCCTCTGTTTGGTTCCATTGATCCACCATTCTGTTTCTATGCCAGTACCATGCAGTTTTTAAAACTGTTGCTCTATAGTACAACTTAAGATCAGGGATGGAGATACCTCCAGAAGATCTTTTATTGTAGAGGATTGTTTTAGCAATTCTGGGTTTCTTGTTATTCCATATGAAGTTGAGATTTTTTCTTTCCAGGTCTGTAAAGAATTGTGTTGGTAATTTGATGGGAATTGCATTGAATCTGTAGATTGCTTTTGGTAAGATGGCCATTTTTACTATGTTAATCCTCCCAAGTCATGAGCATGGGAGATCTTTCCATCTTCTAATTTTTTTCTTCAGAGACTTGAATTTTTTTTTTTTCATCCAAGTCTTTGACTTCTTTGGTTAGGGTTATTCTGAGGTACCTTTTGTCATTGTGACTATTGTGAAAGGTTGTTTCCCTAATTTCTTTCCCAGTCCTTTTGTCTTTTGTATACAGGAGGGCTACTGAGTTTTTTGAGTTAATTTTGTATCCGGCCACTTTGCTGAAGGTGTTTTTCAGCTGTAGGAGTTCCCTGGTAGAGTTTTTGGGGTCACTCACATATACTATCATATCATCTGCAAATAGTGATAATTTGACTTCTTCCTTTCCAATTTGTATCCCCTTGATCTCCTGCAATTGTCTTATTGCTCTAGCAAGGACTTCCAGAACTATGTTGAAGAGATATGGAGAGTGTGGGCAGCCTTGTCTTGTCCCTGATTTCAGTGGGATTGCTTTAAGTTTCTCTCCGTTCAGTTTGATGTTGGCTATAGGCTTGCTGTATATCGCCTTTACTATGTTTAGATATGTGCCTTGTATCACTGATCTCTCCAATACTTTAAACATGAATGGAGGTTGGATTTTGTCAAATGCTTTTTCAGCATCTAGGGAGATTATCACATATGTTTTTTTTTTTCTTTCAGTTGGTTAACATGGTGGTTCACATTGATGGATTTCCATATATTGAACCACCCCTGCATACCTGGGATGAAGCCTACTTGGTCATGGTGGATGATATCTTTGATGTGTTCTTGTATTCGGTTTGCGAGTATTTTGTTGAGTATTTTTGCATCAATGTTCATAAGGGAGATTGGCCTGAAATTCTCTTTCTTTGTTGAGTCTTTGTGAGGTTTAGGTACCAAGGTGACTGTGGCTTCATAGACTGAGTTTGGTAATGTTCCTTCTGTTTCTATTTTGTGGAATAGTTTGAAGAGAATTGGTGTTAGCTCTTCTTTGAAGCTCGAATAGAATTATGCTCTTAAGCCATCTGGTCCTGGGCTCTTTTTGGTGGGGAGACTTTTGATGACCGCTTCTATTACTTTGGGGGATATAGGACTATTTAATTGATTTACCTGGTCCTGGTTCAGCTTTGGTAAGTCAAATCGATCAAGAAAATTGTCCATTTCGTTTAGATTTTCAAATTTTGTGGCATATAGACTTTTGAAGTAAGTCCTAATGATTGTTTGGATTTCCTCAGTGTCTGTAGTTATGTCCCCCTTTTCATTTCTGATTTTGTTGATTTGGGTGGTGTCTCTCTGCCTTTTAGTTAGCTTGGCTAAGGGTTTGTCGATCTTGTTGATTTTCTCAAAGAACCAGCTCTTGGTTTCATTGATTCTTTGAATTGTTTTATTTGTTTCTAATTGATTGATTTCAGCCCTGAGTTTGATTATTTCCAGCCATCTACTCCTTTTTGGTGTGTCTGCTTCTTCTTTTTCTAGGGTTTTTAAGTGAGCCATTGAGTTGCCTGAATGCGCTGTCTGGAATTTCTTCTTGAAGGCACTTAGTGCTATGAACTTTCATCTTAGCACTGCCTTCATTGTGTCCCACAAGTTTGGGTATGTTGTGTCTTCATTTTCATTGAGTTCTAGGAAGATTTTAATTTCTTTCTTTATTTCTTCCCTGACCCAGCTGTCATTTAGTAACAAGTTGTTCAGTTTCCATGTGTGTGTAGGCTTTTTGCTATTTCTTTTGTTATTGAGGTCCAGCTTTATTCCATGGTGATCAGACAGGATACAAGGGATTATTTCAATCTTCTTGTATCTGTTGAGGCTTGCTTTGTGACCAACTATGTGGTCTATTTTGGAGAAGGTTGCATGAGGTGCTGAGAAAAAGTTAAAATCTTTTGTGTTTGGGTGTAAGGTTTTGTAAATGTCTGTTAGGTCCATTTGATTCATGACCTCTGTTAGAGATATTGTTTCTTTGTTTAATTTCTGTTTAGTTGACCTGTCCTTTGTTGAGAGTGGGGTGTTGAAGTCTCCCACTATTAGTCTGTGGGGATCTATGTGTGGTTTAAGTTTTATCAATGTTTCTTTCACAAATGTGGGTGCCCTTGTATTTGGGGCACAGATGTTCAGGATTGTGATGTCTTCTTGGTGGAATTTTCTCTTGATAAGTATGAAGTGTCCTTCCCCATCTCTTTTGATTAATTTTGGTTGAAAGTCTATTTTATCAGATATTAGAATGGCTACTCTTGCTTGCTTCTTGTATCCATTTGCTTAGAAAGCTGTCTTCCATCCCTTTACCCTCAGATAATGTCTATTTTTGTGACTTAGGTGTGTTTCTTGTATAGAACAGATTGCTGGGTTTTGTTTACTCATCCATTCTTTAGTCTGTGTCTTTTTATTGGAGAATTGAGTTCATTAATATTGAGAGAGATTAATGACCAGTGGCTGTTAGATCCTTTGAATTTGATGTCGGCTGTGGTCATACGGTTGTGTGCTTGGTTGCTTTTTGTTTTGCTGTAGTGGGGTTATTTATTTCCTGTGTTTTCTTAAATGTAGCTAGTTTTCTTGGGTTGTATTTTCCCTTCTAGTGTCTTCTGTAATATTTGATTTGTTTGTAGGTATTGTTGAAATTTGTTTTTGTCATTGAATATCTTGTTTTCCCCGTCTATGAGGACTGAGAGTTTTGCAGGGTATAGTAGCCTAGGCTGACATCTGTGTTCTCTTAGGGTCTGCATGATATCCATCCAGGCCCTTCTGGCTTTCATAGTCTCTGTTGAAAAGTCAGGTGTGATTCTAATGGGTTTACCATTATATGTTACTTGCCCTTTTTCTCTTGCAGCTTTTTTCTTTGTATTTTTTCTTTGTTCTGTATACTTACTGTTTTGATTATTATGTGGCGGGTGGATTTTCTTTTCTGGTCTAATTTATTGGGTGTTCTATAGGCCTCTTGTATTCTTATTGGCCTCTCCTTTAAGTTGGAGAAATTTTCTTCAATGATTTTGTTGAAAATATTTTCTGGGCCTTGGAGAAGGGAGTCTTTTTTTTTCCTCTATACCTATTATTCTTAGGTTTTGTCTTTTCATATTGTCTTGGATTTCTTGGACGGTCTGTGTCAGGAATTTTTTGATTTAACATTTTCTTTGACAGATACATCGATTTCTTCCATTGTATCTTCCACACCTGAGATTCTTTCTTCCATTTTTTGTAGCCTATTGGTTATGCTAACCTCTGTAGTTCCTGCTTTCTTCCCTAAGTTCTTTCTCTCCACCATTTCTTCCATTTTTTTTTTAATTTTTCCAATTCTATCGTCAGGTCTTGAGCTTTTTTGTTGGTTTCCTTCACCTGTCTGACTGTATTTTCATGTTTTTCCATCAATTCCTTCAGCTGTTTGTTTGAACAATCCACTGTTTCTTTTATTTCATTCAGTGATTTAAGCATTTCCTCTCTAAAGGCCACAGACTGTTTAGCTGCAGCTTCCTCTATTTCTTTTCATATTTTATTTGTTTCCTCTGTTATCTTCTTCATGAGCATAGATGTTAGGTCATCTCCTTGAATTTCAATTATGCTGGGGTGTCTAGGGCTATTTGCCCCTGGATAACTGGGTTCTGGAGATTCCATATTGCTCTGGCTTTTGTTAGTTGAACTTTTATGCTGTCCTCTACCCCTTGGGCTATCTTAGTTGTTTAAAGTTAGTTTCTGGTTGTTCCTGGACTCTTGTAGTGGAGAAAATGCCTTTGGTAGGAAGATGGCTTTTCCTGAAGGAAGCCTTCTCAGCTTTTTGGGTACAGTCACTGGATGGCGGGTGTTTTTCAGGAGTTGCTACAGCTCACCTCAGGCATAGAGACCTGTGTGGTAACTGTGGTCCTGATTAGTCAATAGGGCTCTCCTCTCACTGGGAGAAGTCCTGGAGACAGCTGCCCTCCTTCTGGGTTTCTTGCTATAAATTTAGTGATCAGCTGTTGTAACCTGTGTGTCCTGTGGTTTGGTCGGTTTTGTTAGGGATAACTGGATGCCCCTTGGAGCAGTATCTGGGGGTTGATCTCAGGGTTTCAGGTCTTTTGTAGGTCTGAGGTTGAGCCTCTGTGCCCCAGAACCTAAGAGGTAATCTGTGGTGGGTGAGTACTGCACTCCTGGTAACAGCAGGCTATCTGGGGCACAGCAGTTCCCTGGGTTGGGTCAATCTGTGGGACCTTTTCCGGGGATATACTGGGTTGCCTAAGTCCGTCCCCTTTGCTTCGTTCCTTGTTCCTTTTGAGGATTTCTCCAGTGACTCTAAGACTCTGGTGTCTTGGGGCACACAGTTCTGTCTGTAAGGAGTAGTTGGTACAAAGCAGGCCTTTGGGCTGGTGGAGCATGCGCCCATAGCTAGTCTACTGGATGGGTTCCCAATAACTCTGTGCTCCCTGCTTGGGCCCAGATCTGTGATGGCTGGGCATACTTGCCTGTTTGTGATCTGCGGTCTGCTAGACTTTCCCCAGGCAAAGCCTAGGTGACCCCAGCTGTAGGGTTTCTTCCTTCCCTGTGGGGCCCTCTCTGTACAGGGGTTCCCAGTCTCTGTTGCAGTCGGGCGCGCAGCTTGTCTGTACTGGTGAGCTGGGCGCACAGCTCTCTGCGCGGAGGGAGCTCAATTGTGATGGTGGTGGGTACCCTTGTTCCGTGAGACCTTCCAGGGAAAGACTGGATGACCCATGATCAGACTCACAACTTTGCTTCCCCGTGGGGTTTTCTTGCGACTGGGACTCCCAGTCTCAGGCACCCTTGTGCCCACTGATCAGCCTGGGAAAGTGATCTGGACGCGCAGACTTGAGGCTCCAGCCCGGAGACCCAAAGCCTGCGTTACCCGTAATTTCTTCCGGGTTCTGGCTGGGCAGCTGAGAGTGGACCCGACTGATTCCCATGCTGTGGGAGCCTCCCCTCACCTGGGAAACATGATCAATGTAGTTTCAGGGCCCAGAGTTCAGTCTCCTGGTCGCTGCACGAAGAATGCTGTCCCGCTTCTCAGACACAGTGCTCTCCCGATGCCGCCATCTTCTGGTTCTCATTAATTCTTATTGTCAAACATATACATACACAAACATATATATATATATACAAATAAACACATAAACTTATAAATATATCAATACAACTTACTTCAATTCATTCCGTGCTATTTGTATACATATTATTTCAATGCTGACAGCTTTTTAATATAGCTCATGCAGTCATGACAATGTATATGTCCTATTTATAGGACCAGACCCTAAGTGGAAACTAATCCATATATTTACTATTCCTCAGAACTAATCAGGAGGGGTGTGTCATCCTACATTCCAGAGAAGTTTTTCCAGTGGAAATTGATCCATGTTTTTTTAAACTATAAATCTTGATAAATTTCCTGTGATATAATGCTCCCTTAGGAATCAGTTAAATGGGAGCTGGGAACTCAGGTCTAACACTTTTCAGTCACAAGAAGCATTAAGCCAAACATTAAGTAAGCACTCATTGTATCATCGAAGGAAAGCAGCGTACTAAACTTTCTGAAGCATGTATTTCCACATCCTTGTGCCAACTCTTGACTAATGTGGGCTTTTTACTCTGATCCAGTCAGAGCTGCAGATGTCGACTTGTTCCTTCCATTTTTCATGTGGCTATCTGCAATCCTAAGTCCTGACTACATTACTATGCTAGTAATCGATCCACCAATTGAAGATATAGAATGTGACCTTTTCTTTGTTCTAGAGATTATCCTCATCCAGGAACACAGTAAACCAACAGGACTTGGAAAGGAAGAAGGCAGGAGGCCACGGTGTATGTGTTTATGTTCTATGATCAAAAATTGTCGTATGTTCAATATACTAGCAAATATGGTGCCCTTTGGAAGAGTGACGAATACTAGCAAATACAGTGCCCTTTGGCTTTTCCACAACTTTTTCAGCTGGTACATTTGACAACATAGCAATCTTCACTGAAGTGCCTTGGATAATTTGTGGGTATTTGCCTAATTGTCACAGGGGGACTGTTTATGAACAGTCAAATACTGTGGAAAGTTTTATGATTAGAAACTCTATTTGAACTACATTTTGCTTTATGTAACTATTTACCTTTTCTTGTGTATGTAATGGAGTATGAGTTATAACATATTCTAGACAGGTACTCAGCCCCAGGAAAAAGCAAAGAATCTATTCAGCACTGTTTACTCCTCTTCATGATGGGTGATCCAGTTAGAGACATCAATATCCAATGAATTTTATGGATTACTCTGATGAGGTGCCTCAATGCAGTTCACATAAGGTCAGTGCAAGTTCCAGACACCTTATTCCCTGAGTCGCTAATTGGCCTCACACTGGAAGTATCCTGTGTCAGCTTAATCCAAATTTACCTTCCTGTGCCTCTCGTCCCTTCAGCATCAAGTCTTTTTAGAAATCCACGTAGCCAAAGTAGATTCTACAAAAGGAATTAACCAAAAAATTAACCAAAGTGGCAAGTACTGAGAAACTTCAACCTTCAAAGTGGAATGAATTTGTAGTTTTCTCTGCACACAGGTGACTATGGAACTAACACTTCTGTGATGATGGATTTCACATTTCCTGTCAGCTGAACTACAATGAGTGACAACATGACCTAATAGCCTCTTATTTAACCAACAGTCACAGAGGCTATATGATCTCATCTATCATGGAATACATTTTAGAGCACAGCAGATAGGAGCTCAGAATGATCCAGAGGAAGAACAGAATTCAGTCTTCTGGCTTGAGAATGTAGTCACATTTTACATCCACAGACTTCACTTTTTTTTTTTTTCTGTATGGCCCTGCATGAGATCTGACATTTTCCATACCAAACCATGTTAGAATTGGTTTACTACTGCCTACCCGTCAATGATGAGTTGTTGTTTTGTTTTGTTTTGTTTTTTTCCTGTCACATATTTATTGATGTTAAGGGGGTGAATGAAATGATGGAAAGCGGCAAACGATCAATAGTGGGGTCATCCAGAGCTTTGTGAGGACAATTTCCAAACCTGAACAAAGCTCTTTGTGTCATTAAATGTAACCTTGGCACTTAGAAGGCTATTTCCCTTCCATGTTACCTGGGTTTTGGTCAAAGATCAATTGCCTTTGTAATTACATTATATTATAAGGCAGAGAAGCCGTGAGAGAAAGGCTCTCTAAACTAATACATAACATTAGCATTTAAAGAACACAAAAGAAAATAAATTGAACATAGGTCCTCATGTGACTATTTTTTCTAAGGCAAATAATTTTCCAAACTGATATAAGTAAATTAATGAAAAGGCCACATGTCTGATAATAAAGCAAGTTGGTGGTGTCTTCAAACCTTCAGCAAGGTTTCTCTCATTGTACTTCACCGGCTTGTCTTTATAACATCTAATCAAAGGGAGCTTAAATACTTCAGTGTGCTCTCGAAATAAATTTGATCTGAGTAGCTCAGGTTTCCTGGATTCCTGGGGTTAGTGACTAGGTGAAACATGTTTTTGTTTTAATCCCTGTCTCTGCTCAAAGCGGATTAATGCCCATAATTCTCCGATCCCCATTTAATTGAGAAATGAAGTTTGAAGAGCTACCTCCCTGAACACTTCAAGTTGAAGTATGGCCTATCCATTGTCTATATGATAAATCTTCTGCTCACACACCCTCGTACACATCCTTCCTTCCTAAGAGAAGAAAATAAGAGCAGAATTATGAGGGTGCGTATGTGTTCTCTTCTATACAGAATCGCAAAATATTACTGTTTGCTGTCTTCAACTTAGAAATGAAGACATTGATGTGCTCAGCTGGGACTGCAGCTTTCCTGTGACATGCCACCATGCATCTTGTAACAAATGACTCCTCCTTACCTATGATCCAGTTTTGGCTTTCCTTTGTTAGGATTAGTACCGTTTGCCTTTGCTTTCAAATGTCATTGAAGAAAAAGTATGTACAAATAAAGATGCAAGGTGTAATACTTTGGTCCTCATTTCTTTGCAGCAGAACAGGCTTTGGTAGAAGAAGGACAGATCCTGAATAGACAGCCTTCCTTCATCTTCGCACAGATACAACATGAAGACTGAATGCACAGGTAGCAAACAATCCCTGGGGTTCCTCAGGCTAAGCTCACCCTTCTCCTACAACTAGTGTGGCAATTTGACAAGGCACTCCCTGCACAATGGTTTCACTGGGCACTTGGAAACTCTCTAGGATATTCTGCCTTTTATACCTTGCTCTGAAGCCACAAGGACCCAGAAATATAGCAATTGAAGAATATTAAATGATTTCTTTGACCTAATTGGAAATGTGGCCTGCTGTTGATTTATCAGTAATATACAGGTCACACAGTCTAACTCTTAACACACTGTAGATGCTTCTGTATGATGACTTGACTATTCAGAATCCCTATCATACTTAGCCTGCCACAATAGCTCAGTGCCTTCTAAAACCCACAAACACTGCTGTAGCACTTTGATCTTTTCCAGAACAGGTTTGCATCTCTATTGGGAGTAGAATTTTAGTGAGTAAAAATGTTAAAGTTTGGTCACCAGTTTGCAAATGGTTTTAGGAGAGATCTTATCTAAATTTCAAAACAGCTTTTGGAAAGTCAGGAAAGCAAAACTTATTTCAGTTGTTTTCGAAGTAAGAAACTGAGCATAAAAGATGTATTGAGTAATGCGAAATCTCCATTGGTCTCCAGCATTCAAACAGCATTTCTCCTGCTAGACAGAGGTCATACAACTCTTAAAGACGTCATTTCTAGTTTTCTGATTAGAATGGTCAAAGTAAAGCATAACTCTATGACTTGTGTCTCAAAAGTGTTTTCTCTAGTTTTGTTTTGAAAATTTATAAAATTTCAGAAACTGATAAGTGCATCTTATTTCCACTCTCATTATTTGACACAAATAAACATAAGTACAAAAAAACGTAAATGAACACATAATAAACACACACATACAAATAGCAGACATATACAACACATACACAAAACGATACAAGCACACACAGAAATACATATAACAAATACACATAATTACATGCATTATGAATGTGCATACACATACACATATACACACATGCACACACAATTAAAAAATATTTGCATAAGCATGTATATGACATTCTTATTTTTGTTTTTCTGTGGTCAGCAAACAAAATTATCTTCAGAAAATTCTACTTCTCCACTTGCACTATAAATAAACTCTTTCTGTGCAAAAACATAAACATGGACATGAACACACACCAAAGAATGTATTTATGTCTTTTTGATTCTCTATATTTATTCTAAAACAAGTAATGAAAGGTTTTAATTTCAGACTTGAGGCACTATTCTCCTGTTTGGGAAACTTTCTGAACTTCCTTGTTTCTAATTGGTGGCCATTTGTATTATGAAATAATGAGGTCTAAAGAACAAGCCCAGAACATATTTGGAAAAATTGTAATGGCTCTGCAGTGGGATTTGGCTTTTGATCAAACATATTATTAAGAATAACAAGGGCATCTTCAGAGGCCCTCTGTGGCAGGTTCCTAGGTTGTTTCCTGTTTTCTTCTTCTTCTGATGTCTATCCTCTTTGCCTTTTGGGATGGGGATTGAGCGTTTTAGTCAGGGTCTGCTCTCTTGATTAGTTTCTTTAGATGTTCAGGGTTTTAGTAGGTTTATCCTATGTTATATGTCTATATGAGTGAGTATATACGATGTGTGTCTTTCTGCTTCTAGGACAGCTCACTCAGGATGATCCTTTCCAAGTCCCACCATTTACCTGCAAATTTCATGATTTCCTTATTTTTCATTGCAGAGTAATATTCCATTGTGTAGATGTACAACAGTTTCTGCATCCATTCTTCAGTTGAGGGGCATCTGGACTGTTTCCAACTTCTGGCTATTACAAATAAAGCTGTTACAAACATGGTTGAGCAAATGTCTTTATTGTGTACTTGAGCCTCTTGTGGATATATGCCTAGGAATGGTATGGCTGGATCTTGAGGAAGCATTATTCCTAGTTGTCTGAGAAAGCACCAGATTGATTTCCAGAGTGGTTGTACAATTTTACACTCCCATCAGCAGTGGAGAAGGGTTCGCCCCTACACACTATCAAAGCAGACACTGAGACTTAAGGCCAACTAAAGGGCAAAGTGCATGGAATCTTAAGTAAGAAGTGGAAAATAGTAAGATCTGGAGAGTACAGGAACCCCCCCACAAGGAGAGCAACAGAACCAGAAAATTTGAGCACAGGGGTCTCCCCAGGGACTCTTATTCCAACCAAGGAACATGCATGGAGATAACCTAGAACCCCTGCACAGATGTAGTCCATGACAGCATAGTATCCAAGTGGGTTCCATAGCAATGGGAAGAGGGACTGCCTCTGACATAATCTGATAGGGCCTGTTCTTTGATCACCTCCCCCTGAGGGGAGAGCAGCCCTACCAGGCCACAGAAGATGACAATGCAGCCATTCCTGATGGGATCTGATAGACTAAGATCAGAAGGAAGAAGAGGGAGAGGAGGACCTCCCCTATCAGTGGATTTGGGAGGAGCAAGCGAGAAGAAGAGGGAGGGAGGGTGGGGCTGGGAGGGGAGGAGGGAGTGGCTTATGGGGGGATACAAAGTGAATAAACTGTAATTAATAAAAAAGATAAAAAAGGGCATCTTCTCTTGTCTATTTCTTTTCATGATGGTGCTAGATTGAATTGATAAAATGTTAAGAATTCAGTGCAATTGCTTTCCTGAGTAACTGTCAGGTGAGGTTCTAACCAACAGCACAAAAGTGTCCTTGTGTATATCAGACTGGACTATCTTCCATTGAGAGATTTAGAGAGGATGGATTCATACAGCCAGTATTTTTACAAGATAGATCTCCATGTTTGCTCTCCCCACATCACCTCACATCTCATTTCTTATGTATATGTCTTATTTCTGATATCTTCAAAAAAAAAGATGTTTATGTCCACAACCAAGGGAAAGTTATGTGCTTCCTTGATCTTTCAAAACATGTATGCCTTCTGAATATTCATGCCCTGGAGATTCTCCACAATTCCTCCTCAGCTAGTAGTATCTATTTCCATTCTTGCTAGGGCATGTGAATTCAAGCTATCTTTATGTAAGCAATCATAGGATATCTACCCATTATTCTCCATGCAGTTCACTTCCCTAAGTTAGTGTGTTCATGGTCGAAGGAAGCGATTCTCTGAGATGTTCATAAAGCAAATATATTTAAACTAACTAACTAAATAAATGGCATATTATACAACACTGGAGCTGAACTATACTGCAAGAAAGCCTCCAGGAAAAGTTCTAATTCCCTAATAGATTCAGGGGTGAGGACTTAGAAAGGTGCAAGAGACTTTTATGTAACCAAGAAGAGCCCATTCTCAATTTCCTCTCACCAGCACATTGCCTCTAAAAGGTGACTAGAAGCCTTTATCCACATCCTCAGTGTTGTGCAAGATTACTGACTACTGTAGCTAAACGCCAGAGAACATGTGGGTGCCATTGCATGATGTGAGAGGGCATTTTATGGTCAATGTACACAAGACTAAACTACAATCAGTTCTCTCACGTGTTGTTCATAATGTGTTAACATTGATCTTCAGGTGTATGTTTAAGAATAATTTCTATATACTTTCATTGGTCTTAAAGTTTTGTCAGAAGAGATTTCTACTGAAATGGAAAGATGTAAATAATAGGATCTTTTGTAAAATTTTGCTCTCTGTTCCAAATTCAAGGTTCAAAAACACTTCAAAGTCTACTCATCTTACATTATTGTTTTATTAATGAATATGTATTGTGTTTACTAAGCAGCCTATTGTCTTGTGTTCATATGTTCAAACAGGATTCAAAAAGTAAGAATGATTCCAGAAAGCTTCTGAACAGTGAGTTTTCATCCCTTGATGTATGAAATCCTTGAACATCCACTTTATAATCTCCTAACTTCCTTTCACATCCAACAGAAAGGACGATTTTTCCCACTTTATATAAAACACTTATTGTTCCCTCCCTCTGAGCTATTATTTATTATTTAACTTTGTTACTGTATTATTTAAAGAAAAACAGTTGTCAGTGCAGCCTGTATGGGACATGCTATAACTGGTCAAGTAATATTGATTGCATTCGAGGTATTAACCACTGCTCTGAAAACAAGGAATGAGTCTACGACAGTGAATCAGGGTAACAGTTATCTTCCCCTGCAGACCAGAAAGGAGAAGAATTTTTCCCCATGTATATTCCAAATAATTCAGACACTTCAGACTTTTTTTCTTCAAGGTCCGTAGTGCTAGTCTGAAACACTTAGATAACGGTTTAACTCATACGGGTGGGAGTAAAAGGACTAAGCCATTGGCATATTTTTATATGTTTTAAAAAGAACTGGTGAGATTTTACAATGATATTTTTCTTCATTTTCAACATTAACTCCCAAGCCCTCTAAAAATACATTGTCTGCAACTATAAATCTTCATCTTGCTGATTGTGTCATTATTTCTGTAAACTCAAACTTAAAAATGAGCTCACATAGATTTTTATCTCTGTTCTTCCTTCCACGGAATATTTATCTGTTTGCAAGAGCAGTAATTGTTGGAATGATTCTGCAAATGGGGACCCACTAGACCAATGGGTCTAGAAAGAGCCCCACATAGGACAATATATCAATATGAATCTGCAAGAAGACTTCAGAAGCGTAAAGGACTTAGTGGGCAAAACACTTGATGAAACAAGGAGAATAACACATATTTTTAGAATTAAACGGAGAAAAGACACAGATGAAAATAGCCCAGTGTGAAGTCAGGACATAGGAACAGCGAAACCAGAGCAGGAGACAGCGGTCAAAAGATTAAGTGTCAGTATAATTTCAGAAAAAAAGGGGAGTGGATCAAAATGAGGTGTACTTTATAATTGATATATAATCTGCCTTTTTAGTGAGATACATGGAAATATCACCAAAATTTAAAAGGCTAAAGATAGAGAAGGCAGAGTGGATCCACTAGATTCACACATACACACACAAACATGTACACACACACACACAACTTCTTTAAAGGAAGTGAAAAGTTTAGCTCATTGTTTAACAGGAACCTATGGTGGGTCTGAGTATCCCTACAATAACTGCCTCGTTGTTGCATTATCTGGCAAATACTTATATAAATAAATATGAATATTCTGTGTACTATGAAATTGTACAAGAAGAAATTATATGAGGAATAAATAACATGGAGTATTTTAAAGGGAAGTGTCAGTATAAGACCAACATATTGGCAGAAATGGTGGGAAGTTAATTAAAGAGTCCTACCAGGCTGCAGCATCTATGAGCCATCATAATCCCACCATGCCAATATATGCACAAAGTATAAGTGTCACTCATATGTTGTTAGCAAATAACAGCTGTCTAATGAGATAAGACACTCAACGGGAAGGAAATTATGCCTGGTACTGAAAACTTAGCCCAATTTTCATGGGACAGTAAGATCATGGATTTTAGAAAAGAATCTAACCTTACTACATTCTAAAATGTTTACTACATTCTCAGTTTTGTCTTTACAGCAATTGGAGATCATTGCAGAAAACTACAACTAGACAGAACCTAGGGATCAACAGATTTGGGAGAGACAAACCACAATGGATAAATCTACAGTACAGTGTGTGCATTTATGGTGGAAAGACAGTAACAGCCAGAACACTGGAAAAATCTGCTGTGATATATTTTCTTAGAAATGGCTACATAAACATAATCAGAACAATAGCAATATCAGTGGACGTGTTAAGATGTAAGGGAGAAATTTTCATGGTATTTCACCACTAACAAAGAGCTACAGACAACTTACGACTGCCAGAGGAAGGAGAATTAGCCCTTTCCAAAGATGAATTCCTTACTACTTGTTAAGCGCAAAGTGGTCTGCCTGAAACCACCAACAAAAATGAACACAACAATGTGAGTGTGTGAGTGTCTGTGTGTGATTTCATGAAAGTGAATATGATTCAATTCCAATTCAATTAAAAATATACTTAAAAAGAACAACAGCTTCATCCTTAAAAGAAAAAGTCATAAAATCCTGACCCACCAGATTGGCAATAGTAAAGGAGGAAAAGCAAAATATTGTTCTCCTTAATTAAATCATGGCTAAGGGTATGAACCAAAATGATAGTGAGAACCCCAATTATATGACCTTATTCATATTTATAGAAGAGTCTCTTCTTCTTATCTCTTTGACTAAACTTTGCTTATGAGTGTCTTGGGTTTATCGGGGGATATCACATTTTGCTATGGCCTGTGTGTTTGACCTTGAGTGTATGCAATATCAGTCTTAGCCCCTTAAACATATGTGCGTGAGAAATCACATTGTGTCCCCCGTCCTCTGAAAGAAAGAATGGTGTATCCCTTGGCACTTCTAACTATAAAACCAAACCTCTTGCATTGCTGTTATTTAAATGACATCTATGTGATGATACAGACATTATGGTCAAAATGAATACATGGATTTCTGAACAAATTAAGGTTTTTCTAATTACAATGATACAATTGGGGCAATAAACTTCATAATAACAGCAAAGTATCTAATTAACATGATGATCATTTAATTTTACTTTTGATAATGCAACTTTTTGTTTAGACTAATATGATATAAATTATAACCAACAAGCTTTAAATGTCTTCTCATTTGAATCATCAGCTCAATGAAGGAGAACCTCAGAGTGGTGATCTTATTCTGTAGGAGGAGACAGAAGAAAAATCCTGAGTTCATCACTACCTAGATGATTGACTTGAAAGAAGAGGAATGAATTTGTGGTTATTTCCTTTCATTTCCTAAAGCAGATTTAATTAATTAGAACACTATATCTGGTACTCCTGCTGCTTTACTTACTTCAACCTTTAATTTGTTCATATATGAGAACTTTATAAAACTTTATAAAATTTAAATATTTTGTTACTCTTATTTGTGTGTGTTTGCATGTTTGCATGTACGTGTGCACACTCAACATATACCCTCCATAAAACACACGTAAAGTTAGAGGACACTTTTAAAGAATCTGTTCCTTCATTCAACCATGTAAGTACAAAGGATTAGAACTCAGGTTCTTAGTCCTGGTACCAACCCTTCTAAATACTAAACTATCTGGCTAGACCATTATAAAAGATTTTACAATACATTTTGATTATGGGTTCATGTTACAGGGCATAGCTTGGTACCTGTTAAAGAAGATTAGGTAATAAATCTATGTTCAGTATTAAGTAATCACACTATTTGAAGTTCTAATGCCAGGATCATGGGACCCTCAGAGACTACCAGGAGATGACTCGATGCAAGAGCAAGAGAGCATTATTAAGAAAGCACTCAAACTTAGTACCTAAGTCTCATTGACACAGCAGTAGAGAAGTGGCTCCTCGAGCTCTGAGTGAACAGGGTTCTTAAAGGGAAAGTCTGCAAGCAGGGAGTTTCCATGACAGCAAGCATGGTGGCACATATTTCCATGATAGCAAACGGGGGGGGGGGAACACATGCCTTGAAGTTACAGGATTAGGTAAAAATTAGAGGGGTGAGGTGACCTTCGCTGAGGCACATAATCATAATTGCTAAGGCATATAATCATAATGGCTATTCTTCTAAACTATATCTGAAACATAGGGGAGAATTTTCCCACCCAATTCTAATTGATTATTGCCAGGGAGGTTGTCTCTATTTTCTATGAAGAATTTATTCTGTGATATTTCCTGGAGGCTGTTGCTAGGAGAGTTAACTTTGTTTTCTGCCAAATGCACATTTTGTGATATTTCCTGGTACCTGAATTCAGCTACCAGTAACTCTTTATTTCAAAATAGAGTCATACCCAGGCTAACTTAAACTCTTCAAAGTATTTTCCACATTGTATTATGTTTAATCTGAGAAAACATATAAAATAAAGACCATCCAGAGAATCAGTGTGACCTATGTGAGGCTATAATCTTGAGTAAAGTATGGTGCAAACCCAGCATTTGTGAGGCCAGCTCCATGTCCTTTTCTAGGCTCCAACTCTGTCTACAATCCCTGATTGCAGCCATCAGGGACTACCGGAGACTGACAGCTCTAAAGACATCAGGGATCACAAGGCCTGGGAACACCAGTGACAACCAGATGGCAAAGTGCCAGCACAAAAACACACTCAACAAAACCCAGGGCAATATGGAACCACCAGAACCCAGCTATATTACTACAACAAGCTCTCCTACCTGAAGTAAAAGAACGTGACCATAAATCTAATCTTATGAAGGTGATGGAGGCCTTTAAAAAGGAAAATAATAAATCCCTCAGAGAAATACAGGAAAATGCAATCAAAGGGGTGAAGAAAATAAATAAAACTGTTCAAGACCTGAAAATTGAAACAATAAGGAAACATAACTGAAACATTCGTGGAGATGGAAAACCTAGGGAAAAGAACAGGAACTACAGACACAAGCATCAACAACAGAATACAAGAGATAAAAGAGAAAATTGCAGGCATCAAAGATACCATGGAAAAAATCAATACATTAGTCAAAGAAGATGCTAAATCTAAAACGTTTCTAACACATGACATCCAGAAAATTTGAGACACTATGAGAAGAACAAACCTAAAAAAAACAGAAATGCAAGAAGGATAAGTTTCATAGCCCAAAGACCAAGAAAATATCTTCAACAAAATCATAGAATAAAAATTATCTAATCTAAGGAAAGACATGCCTGTAAACACAGAAGTCCACAGAACACCAAATTGATCGGACCAAAAAGAAAATAATCCTGCTACATAATAAAACACTAAGTATGCAGAACAAAGAAAGAATGTTAACAGCCACAAGGTATAAGATCCAGATAACATATGAAGGAAGACCTATTAGAATTACACTGCACATTTCAACAAGGACTTTAAAAGCCAGATGGGTGTGGGTAGGTATAGTGCAGAATCTAAGACAGCATAGATGTTAACCCAAACTACCATGCTCACTATGATAAAACTTTCTCTCAGCACAGATAAAGAAAATAAGATACTTCATGACAAAACCAAATTTAAGCAATATCTTTCCACTAACCCAGCCCTATAAAGGATACTAGAAGGAAAACTCCAACAAAAGAAAGTTTATTACAGACAAGAAAACAGGAAATAAATAATTTGACACAAGCAAAACCAAAAAAAAGGTTCTCTGTCTTTCTTTCTCTCTTTCTCCCCCCACCAAAATCATCATTTTGCTGCAAACAAAAAATACACTGCAATGATGAGGATAGACATTACCTCAGAGTAAAGGGCTGGAAAAACTTCAAATCAAATGGATCCAAGAAACAAGCAGCAGTTGCCATTATAACATCTAATAAGATAGACTTTCAACCAAAAGTAATCAAAAGACATAGAGAAGGACACTTGATACTCATCAAAGGAAAATTTACCAAGATGATAGCTCAGTTATGAACATCTATGCCCAAATTCAGGGGTATCTACATTCATAAAATAAATAGTACACATATTAATAGTAGGATACTTCAACCCCCCACTCTCACCAATGGACAGCTCAGTGAGTCAGAAACTAAACAGAGAAATAATGACACTAACAGATGTCATGAAGTAGATATCTACAGAACATTTCACCCAACAAAAAGAATATATCTTTTTCTCAACACCACATGGAATGTTCCCCAAAATTCACCATATACTTGGTCACAAAACAAGCCACAACTGATATAAGAAGACTAAAATAATCCCTTGTATCTTATAAGACCACTATGGACTAAAGATGAACCCCTACAACAACAGAATCAATAGATGGCCTAAGAACTCACAGTATCTAAAAATCACTCTAGTTAATGACCACTGGGTCAGGGAAGAAATAAGGAAATTAATGACTTCCCAGAATTTCAGGAAAATGAAACCACAACATACCCATACTTATGGGACACAATGAAAGTAGTGCTAAGAGAAAGTTCATAGGACTAAGCATCTTCATAAGGACATTGGAGAGGTCTCATACTAGCAACTTAATAGCACACCTGAAACCTCTGTGAAAACAAACAAATAAACCAAATTGGAGTAGATGGTAGGAAATACTCCACTCAGGGCAGAAATCAACAACTTAGAAACAAAAAGAACAGTAAAAAGAATCAACATAACTAAAAGCTGATTCTTTGAGAAAATAAACAAGGCATACCATTAAACAAACTAACTAAAAGGCAGAGAGATGACAACCAAATTAACAAAATCAGAAATGAAACAGGGGACATATCTACAGATATTCAGGAAATCCAAAGACTCAGTAGGTCTTCCTTCAAAAGCCTCTACTCCACAGAGTGGAAACTCTAAATCAAATGGATGGTTTCCTTGACAGATTCCACATACAGAAGTCAAATTAATATCAAGCTAACCATCTATATAGTTCTATAACCTCTAAGAAAAAATAAAAGCAGTAATTAAATGCTTCCCCCCCAAAAAAAATTATAGACTGGTCCAACTTGAGACCCACCACAAGGGAGAGCACCAACCCCTGACACTATTAAGGATACTCTACTACACTTGCAGACAGAACACTAGCATAACTGTCCCATGTGACGCTCTACCAAGCAGTGGATTGAAACAGATGCAGAGACCCATAGTCAAATATTAGGCAGAGTTCTGGGAGTCTAGTGGAAGAGTTGGGGGAAGAATAGTAGGATCCATAGGGGACAAGAAATATACACGAAGAACAACAGAGTCAACTAACCTAGTACCATTGGGGAATCACAAAGAGTAAGGGCAACCAAATAACATGCATCAACTAGACCTAGGTACCCTACACATATGTAGCCGATGGGCAGTTTGGTCTTCCTGAGGATCTCCTAGGAATTAGAGCAGGGGCTGTCTTTGACATGGATTCTGTTGTCTACTTTTGGATCATGTTCCCCTAGCTGGGTCACCTTGTCAAACCTCAGTGGAAGACAATGTATTTATTCCTCATGTGACTTGATGTGATGCAGCCAGTTGGTAGTTGGAGGCTCACCTTTTCTGAGGAGAATGTGAGGGGAGAAAAGTGTAGAGATTGAAGAATGGACTGGGAGTACAAGAGAGAGGGGCATGCAATAAGGATGGAAAGTGAAAGGGGCATGGTGGAGATAAGGGAGGGAGGGAGGGACTGGGAGGGAATGAGGGATCGGGACACGGCTGGGATACAGAGTTAATAAAATGTAACTGATAAAAAAAATAAAAATAAATAAAAACAAAAAATAAAAGAAATTCATAGGTAAATGGGTAGAGCTGAAAACAATCATTCCAAGTGAGGTAACCTAGACCCAGAAAGACAAATGTCATATACTTTCTCTCATGGGTGGATGTTAGTTTTGAATCTTCAGATATGTGCATTTCATTTTGAATACCTACAGAGGTCAAAATATTAGTGAGGGGCATGGGGGTACTTTAAAGGGAGGGGAGCTAGAACAGTAGAATAAAGGGTTAAAGGAAAATAACTGAGGAAGGGTTAAGTCAGAGTTACAGATGGGAGGGCAGTAGAGAGTATGGGGAAGGATGACTTTTCGAAAAAGTCATATGTAAACTTACTAGTTGTAAGCATATTCACATACACATAGAGATAGAAATATATAGATAAAGAGAGAGGAGGGGGTGAGAGAGAGAACATGAGGTGACAATGTTCTTACTAGTTACCCAGAGGCTAACACATAAAAAGCTCAGCGCTAGGAATGAGTTCCCTCTTTTGGAGATTTTGGCCAGAAAGTGTCCATAGGCCTCTAACTGGCAAGTACTGGTGAGGAGGGGTAGATATTATTAAAATACATTGTATGGAATTTTTAAAGAAGTAATAAAAAGGTAAAAATTAATCAAGAAAAAAAAGAAAAGAAAAAAGAAAATTTTAAAAGAATAAAGAATTGGATAGATTTTAGTATGTTTATACTATATTATAAGTCTAATATCCACTTATGAGTGAGTATATACCTAAAGTCTGAACACCTAAGGAAGCTAATCAGGAAACTAATCTGGCTAAGATGCTCAATCCCCATTCAGAAAGGCAAAGAGGATGGACATCGGAGGAGGGAGAAAACAGGGAACAGGACAGGAGCCTACCACAGAGAGCCTCTGAAAGGCTCTATCCTGCAGGGTATCACAGCAGATGCTGAGACTCATAGCCAAACTTTGGGCAGAGTGCAGGGAATCTTATGAAAGAATGGAAAGAGAGTAAGACCTGGAGAGGACAGGAGCTCCACAAGGATGGCAACAGATCCAAAAAGTTTGGGCACAAGGGTCTTTTCTGAGGCTGATACTCCAGCCTAGAAACCCTAGGCACAAAGGTTACCTATGGCAGTTCAGTATCCATGAGGGTTCCATAGTAATGGGGACAGGGACTGTCTCTGACATGAACTGATTGGCATGCTCTTTGATCACCTCCTCCTGAGAGGGAAACAGCCTTACCAGGCCACAGAAGACAATGCAGCCACTCCTGATGAGACCTGATAGACTAGGATCAGAGGGAAGGGGAGGAGGAGGACCTCCCTTATCAGTGGACTGGGAGAGGGACATGGGTGGGAAAGAGTGAAGGTGGGATTGGGAGAAGTGGTGGGAGGAAGGTACAGGGGGGATACAAAGTGAATAAACTGTAATTAAAGAAAGAATTGCATAGAATTTACTAAAGTAGAATTGGAGGCATGGCCTTTTGTGTCATAAGACACTACAATATAACTTAAGAGTAGAGTATATTTTGAGGTAAAATTATAGAAGAGATGGGAAATGTAAGATTAATAAAGTATTTTCATTTCACAAAATACATTTTAAGATAGAGACCTAAACCTAAAAACAAATATAGTTTAAGAACAAAATACCCAACTGGGATGTGTGGGTGGTTAGGGGAGGGGCAGCAAGAAAAACCAAAGTTCAGGTTTTTTGGTTGTTCTGTTTGTTTCTGTGTTTGTTTGTTTTTTTGTTTGTTTGTTTTGTCTGCTTGTGTGTGTCTGTGTGTTTTATTTTGGAAAGCATGTTATTATTTATTTCTTTATTAAAATTTATTCACCTTGTGTTCTGATTATAACACCTTTCCTCTCTCTTACCCTCTTTTCCCCTTCCCTAGTCCATTGAAAAGGGGAGTCCTTCTCCCCTATCACCTGACCCTAGCCTATCAAGTCTCATCAGGACTGCCTGGATCCTCTTCCTCTGTGCCCTGGTAAGGCTACACCACCGGGGGGGGGGGGGGTAGTGATAAAAGCACAGGCAACCAAGTTTATGTCAGAGACTTCCCCTGCTACCATTAATTGGGAACCCACTAGGAGACTGAACCATCTATGGGTTACATCTGAGCAGGGGGTCTATCTTCTCTCCATGCATGGTCTTTGGATGATGCATCAATGTCTGCAGGCCCCCATGGGCTTTTTTGGCTTTGTCGGTCTCTTTGTGAAGATCCTGTTCTCTCCAGGTCCTTCTAGCCTTTGTTTCTTACATAGATTCCCTGAGTTAGGCCCAAAGTTTGGCTGAGTGCCTTTGATCCTTTACTGGAAGGAATCTCTCAGAGGACAACTATGGTAAGCTCCCACCCAGTTCCCATTCTTCCATAGCTTCCAGTGTCTATCTCATTTGCCCTTCTAAATGAGGACTGATCATCCTCCCTTGGGTCTTCTGTCTTGTTTAGCTTCTTTAGGAGTATAAATTTTCCTAAGTTTATCATTTATTCTATGGCTAATATCTGCTTATAAGTGAGTACATAACATGCATGTCTTTCTGGTTCTGTATTATCTTGCTCAGGATAATCTTTTCTAGTTCATCTGTTTGCCTACAAATTTCATGATTTCCTTGTTTGTAAGGGCTGGATAGTATTCTGTTATATAAATGTGCCACAATTTCTGTATCCATTCTGCCTTTGAGGAACATCTAGATTGTTTCTACTTTCTGGCCATTATGAATAAAGCTGCTTATGACTATAGTTGAGCACATGTCCTTGTTGTGTGGTAGAACATCTTTCAGGTATAGGTATATGCCCAAGAATGGTATAGATGGGTGTTGAGGTAGAGCTATTCAGTTTTTCTAGAAAGTGCCACAATTATTTCCAACATGGCTTTGCAAGTTTGCTCTCCACCAGCAATGGAGGAGGGATCCCCTTTCTCCACAACTTCTCCCAGTATGTGTTGTTACTTGAGTTTTTGATCTTAGCAATTCTGATGGAATAAGATGTAATTTCAGAGTTATTTTGACCTGCATTTCCCTGATGACTAAGGATGATGAACGTTTGTGTAAATGTTTCTTCACCATTCAATATTCCTCTGTTGAGAATTCTCTGTTTAACTCTGTAGCCCATTTTTAATTGGATTACTTGGTATGTTGGTTTTTAAATTTTTTAGTTCTTTATGTATTCTGGATATTAGCTCTCTGTTGGATGTAGGTTGATGAAGCTCTTTTCCCAGTCTGTAGGCTGTTTTTTTGTTTGTTTGTTTGTTTTTTCCTGTTGACAGCATCCTTTCCTTTACAGATATATTTAAGTTTCACGAGGTCCTGTTTATTGATTGTTGTCCTTACAGCCTCTGCTGTTGGTGTTCTGTTCAGGAAGTTGTCTCCTATGCCAATGAGTTCCTGGCGTGTCCCAGTTTTTCTTCTAACAGATTTAGTGTTCTGGTTTTATGTTGGGGATCCACCTGGACTTTAGTATTGTGCAGGATGATAAATATAGATCTATTTCCATTTTTCTACATGTACAATCCAGGTAGACTATTTTATTGTACAGTTTTGGACTCTTTGTCAAAAATCAAGTGTTTGTAGGTATGTGGGTTTATTTCTGGGTATTAGATTACATTCTATTGATCCATGAGTCAGTTTCTGTGAAAGTACGATGAAGTTTTTTTACTGTTGCTCTATAGTACAGCTTGGGATCAGGTATGGAGATACCTCCAGAATAAGTGTTACTGTACAGGATTGTTTTAGCAATTCTGGATTTTCTGTTATTCCATATGAAGTTGAAAATTGTTCTTTCAAGGTCTGTAAAAAATTGTGTTGGTATTTTGATGGGAATTGCATTGAATCCATAGATTGCTTTTAGTAGGATGGCCATTTTTATTATGCTAATCCTGCAGAGACATGACCATGGGAGATCTTTCCATCTTCTGATAGCTTCTTCAATTTTTTTCTTTAGAGACTTGAAATTTTTTTTCCTACAAGTCTTTCACTTGCTTGGTTAGAGTTACACCTAGATACTTCTTTTGTGGCTATTGTGAAGGGTGTTATTTTCCTAATTTCTTTCTCAGTCCATTTGCATTTTGTATACAGGTGGACTACTGATTTTTTTGTTTGATTTTTTAGTTAATTTTTTATTCAGCCACATTGCTGAAGGTGTTTATCAACTGTAGGAGTTTCATAGAATAATTTTTGGGGTCACTCATTTATACTGTCATGTAATCTGTGAATAGTGATATTTTGACTTCTTTCTTTCTGATTTGTATTCCCTTGATCTTCTTTAGTTGTCTTATTGCTCTAGCTAGGACTTCAAGTTGTATATTTAAGAGATATGAAAAGAGTGGGCAGCCTTGCCATGTTCTTTATTTCTAGGGAGTTGATTTAAATTTCTCTCTGTTTAGTTTGATGTTAGCAATAAGATTACTGTATATTCCCTTTACCTTGTTTAGGTATGTGCCTTGTATCCATGATCTCTCCAAGACTTATAAACATGAAGTGTGTTGAAATTTGTCAAATGATTTTTAAGCGTCTAAGGAAATGATCATGCAATTCTTTTTTTTTTTCTTTTAGTTTGTTTATATAGTGGATTACATTGATGGATTCCCAAATATTGAACTGCCTGGGATGAAGTCTACTTGGTCATGGTGGATGATATCTTTGATGTGTTCTTTGATTTGGTTTGGGAGTATCTTATTGAGTATTTTGTGTTAATGATTATACGGGAAATTGGTCTGAATTTTTTATTGTGTCTTTGTGAGGTTTAGGTATCAAGGTATTTGTTTTGGGGGCATAGATGTTCAGGGTAGTGATGTCCTTATGGTGAATTTCTCCTCTGATGAGGAAGAAGGGTCCTTCCCAATCTCTTTTGATTAATTCAGGTTGGAAGTCTATTTTATTAGATATTAGGATGGCTATTTTTGTTTGTTCTTGGGTCTGTTGTCTTGGAAAACCTTTTCCAGCCATTTATTCTGAGATAGTGTCTATCTTTGTTCATAAGGTATGTTTCTTGAATGCAGAAGAATTTTGGTTTCTGCAACCATTCTGCTAGTCTGTGTCTATTTATTGGATAGTTGAGTCCAATGATGTTGATAGATATTCGTGACCAATGAATGTTAGTTCCTTTTATTGTGGAGTTGGTGGCGATAGTGTTTGTTGCCTGTTTTCTTTTGATTTGTTGTTGTTGTTGTTGTTGTGAAGTTATCTACATCCTGTGTTTTCTTAGGGGTATTTGATATCTTTGGGTTGGAGTTTCCTTTCTAGTATCTTCTGTAGGGCTAGATTGCTGCATAGATATTGTTTAAGTTTAATTTTGTCATGGAATATATTTTTTTCTCCATCTATACTGATTAAAATTTTTGCTGGTTATAGTAGTCTGGGTTGGCATCTATGGTCTGTCAATGTCTGCATGACATCTGCCCAGATCTTTCTGGTTTTCCTACTCTGTGTTGAGAAGTCAGGTGTGATTCTAATAGGCCTACCTTTATATGTTACTTGGCCATTTTCCCTTGCAATGTTTATAGTTTTCTTTGTATTTTAGATTTAAGGATTTGATTAATATGTGACAGGAAAAATTTCTTTTCTGGTCTAGTCTATGTGGTGTTCTGTAAACTTCTTGCTTGCTTAATGCTATCTCTTTCTTTAAGTTGAAGGAATTTTCTTGTATGATATTTTTGAAAATATTTTCTGGATGTTGAATCCTGGAATCTTATTTTTTGTCTATTCCTATTCCTGTTCTTAGGTTTCTTGTTTTCACGGTGTCACTCATTTTTGGATGTTTTGTATCAGGAACTTATCTGTTTTTATGTTTTCTTTGAAAGATTTATCAATTTCTTCAATTGTATCTTCAATGCCTGAGATTCTCTCCTCCATCTGTTTGTGATGCTTACTTTTGTTGTTCCTGATCTATAAGTTTTCCATCTCCAGGGTTTTCTTGGTTTGTGTTTTGCTTATTGATTCTAATTCATTTTTATGTCTTGAAAAATTTTATTCATTTTCTTCACCTTTTTCATTTGTTTATTGATTCTAATTCCATTTTTATGTGTTGAAAAACTTTATTCATTTCCTTCACCTTTTTCATTATGGTTTCCTCATGTCTGTGATGGCCTCTATTTGTTTGGTTGTATTTTTTTGTATTATTTGGGGAATTTGTTTACTTTCTATATGCCCCTAATTACTGCATAAACATATATTTAAGGTCATTTTCCTGTGTTTTAGCTATGCTAGCATATCCCTTGATTTGAGGAGTTTCTGGTGAAGTGATGATGTCCTGGATTTTGTTGATTGTGTTGTTACACTGGTTTTTTGCCATCTAGTTGTCTTTTGCCTTGGCTGTTTGTACCTGGAACCTGCATGGAAGACTGGATCTACCTGTCTTTGGAGTCTGGAGTAGTCTTCAGAAACACCAGAGAAAACCAGGGGCTCTAGTATGGGTGCTGGTGATTCAGATGCGAGTATCTTGCTTTGCAGGTAGGAGCAGGTGTGTTGAAGGTCAAGGGGCATGAGCGCATGAGATGCACGTATCAGGGATGCAGTTACAGGTGCAGTTGCAACACATGCGTCCCAAAGGGCTCCGGGCACAGGTGGCAACTGTGGGGTTCCTCGGATGGGAGCTGGACTGAAGCTTACAGGCCTCCCTACACTGAGTTCCTTGCACTCAGATTCATCTGGGCTTTCCCATCTTGGATCCAGTACCATGTAATTCTGTTGTTCACTTGGTCTCCACAGGGTGACCTGCAGAACTGCTGCGTGGAGGCTGGGATGCTGTCCCAGGAATCCTGACCCTGACCTCGGGAAAGAGGGAGGGATCTGATGTTTGTCTGCTAGAATAGAGGGTCCTTGAATTGGATCTGCGGGTCCATACTTACTTGAGTGTGAAAAAATGGCAGGAGGGCCACAGTTTGCTACTCTTGGACCTGGGAGATAGCGACGGGGGACCAGGATCCCATTAACCCCAACTCCAGAATGTCCTCTCTAGTCCTGGGAGCACAAAAGTCAGTGCTCTGGATCTAGTCACATGTCCACTCACCAGTCTCAGAGTCTCCTATCCTCTACCCCTCAGATAAGATGCACACTGGTTGTGGCTATCTTGAATTCCCCAAGAAAGTCATTATAAATAACAAAGTCATGGATGTTTAGAGATTGGGTGATCTGCATCGTCATGACAATAGAATATGAGATTCTGTCAGAACTGAATTAGAGAGATGATTTTGTCAGACTGGAACGACCATGTATAGGCAGGAGAGTTGATTCAAATAATAGAATATTTACCTGCATGCATGAAGCCCAAAGCTAAACATCCAGAAACACATGAGGCAGAGGTAGTATCCCATGCCTGTAATCCTAGGACTCAGAGTGTAGCGGTAAAACATTACTAAGTTCATCTTCAACTACAACTCAAAAGATCACAGAAAGCTACGTTTAGTTCAACATTTTATTTGTGATACTCAGGTAGGTGTAGCAGAGGACTTGTTTTTGGAAATTTGAAAAGCAATTATCTTAGCTGGGGTTATTATTGCTATGATAAAATACTATGACTAAAAACAAGATGGGAAGGAATGGGTTTATTTGGATTACACATCCAAAGGCTATTCATCATCAAAAGAAGTCAGGGCAGGAAGGTTACTGGAAGCAGGAGCTGATGCAGAGGCTTTGGAAGGGTGTTGCTTACTGGCTTTCTCCTCATGGCACCATCCACAATGAACCAGGGCATCCCCCGTTGATCAATAAACAAGAAAATGCCTTACAGGCTTGCCAAAAACAATGTCTTAGGGAATGATTATTTTTCTTTTAATTTAGTTTTTAAATTTATTCACTTTACATCCTGATCACAGCCCCTTGTCTGTTCTCCTCTTGGTTCTACCACCTTTCCTCTTCTCCCCTATCTGCCTTCCCTAGTTCTCAGAAAAGAGGAGCCCTCCTCCTTTCTGATCCCAACCTAACAAGTTTCATCAGGACTGCCTGCATCCTCTTTCTCTGTGGCCTGGGAAGGCTGTCCTGCCAGGAGGAAGTGATCAAAATGCAGACAACAGAGTCTATGTCAGATAAAGGCCCTGTTCTTCTTACTAGGAAACCCACGTGGAGATTGAAATACCTATTGACTACATCTGAGCAGGGGTTTTAGGTCCTCACCATTCATGGTCCTTGGTCCATCAGTCTCTGAAGGCCTTCCTGGGCCCAGATTTGTTAGCTCTGTTGGTCTCCTGTGGAGCTGCTGTTCACTCCGTGTCCTTCTGTCTCACCACTCTTCCGTAAGTCACCCCAAGCTCTGCCCAAAGTTTGGCTGTGAGTCTCAGCAACTGCTTCAATCCCATGCTGGGTAGAGTCTTTCAAAGGGCGTCTATGATAGGCTCCCATCCTGTTCCTTCTCTTCAACCACTTCTGGTGTCTACTTTATTTGTTCTTTTGAATGAGAAATAAACACTCTCCCTATGGCCTTTCTTGTTACATAACTTCTTTAAATATATGGGTTGTGGTATGTTACCCTATATTATATGGCTAATAACTGCTTAAAAGTGAATATATACCATGTTTGTCTTTCTAGGCCTGGGTTACCTCACTCAGGATGATCTTTTCCAGGTACATCCATTTGCCTGCAAATTTCATGATATCCTTGTTTTTAATAGCTGAATAGTATTCCATTGAGTAGATATACCCTGTTTCTTTATCTATACTTCGGTTGAAGGACATATGTTTTGTTGTTGTTTTGTTTTGTTTTGTTTTGTTTTGTTTTCCAGTTTCTAGCTATTGGGAATAATTTTTTTAATTGAAGTTTCTTCCTCTCAGATCAGTTTAGCTTGTTTCAGGTTGATATCAATCTATTCAGCTCAACAATTTTTAAAAAGAAAGGATAGAACAGATGGTTTTGGTTGTTAGGTCTGTGCAGTCAGTGTATTTTATCTAACCATCCTGTAGACTTCATTCTTATTTCCAAGGTTTGCTGTAAGCCAGGGCATTGTATTTTTTAGGACTTGTCAATACATCCTTTCTTTAATTAACTTATTTTATTTTTGAGATTATGATATGATTACATCATCTCTTTCCTTTCTTCCCTCAAAACTTCCCCATGTATACCTTCTTGCTACTTTCAAATTATTTCTTAAAAAAATCCAGAAAAGTTTAGTTTTCCAGAAACCTCACTCAACTAGAATAAAGTATTATCATTTTCCTGAAGTATGCTTTCTTAAGTATTTACTTTCATGTACTTATTTATGCTATTCAAGTTCTAAAAGAGGCGATTAAAGCCTGATGCCTATGAAAGCCCTCATGGGGATACAAGAAGGAGATCGGATTCATTCATTATTTCATTTGATAAACCTTTGAGAACTGACCTCAAGATTATCATAAAGCTGCAGCAATCAAGACAGACAGATCAGTGGGACAGAGTAGAAAGAATTCCTTCTCTAGAGAGAAGACTAAGAGGCCCCCAGAGGCTTTAAACCAAGTGCTTTCATATTGTTTTACATACTCAAGGCAGAGTCCCCTAGTGAAGACTGTGACACTGTGGAGTACTGTCACAAATGCACTAATTACATGATAATTTGGTAAAAGGAAGATTTGATATGTTAGTTTGTAGCTGAGCACATGACATCATTTGATTCCTGAGAATAAAGTTTCTACATTCCTATTTAATAAATAATTTAGAAGAATTATTGTGAAAATCTGAAAAAAACAAAGCAGTGTGGGTGATTACGGTTCCAGGTCTTGATTCAGTTGAATGCTTTCTTTCTCCAGTTTACTGCAGAGTTTGGGATGAAACGTTCTTCCTTTTTTTTTTTTTAAGTTATTCATTTTTTTAATTAATTACAGTTTACTCACTTTGTATCCCAGCTGTAGCCCCCTCCCTTGTCCCCTCCCAACCCCACCTTCCCTCCCTATTCCCTTTTCTATTTGCCCCTCCCCTAGTCCACTGATAAGGGAGGTCCTCCTTCCCTTCCATCTGACCCTGGCCTATCAGGTCTCATCAGGACTGGCTGCATTGTCTTCCTCTGTGGCCTGGTAAGGCTACTCCTCCCTCAGGGAGAGGTGAACAAAGAAGGCTCTTCCTTTTTATCATATTTTAAGTTACTCATCTCATAAATACCAGTAATTTCTGAAATCTTGATATGCCCCAATGTTACTATAAAAGGATAATTCAATTAAACACTCACAAACATACAACCAGAGAATGGTTGATTATATTTTGGGGTTTTTTTTGTTGTTTTCTGTTTTGTTTGTTTGTTTGTTTGTTTCATGCTTTTTGTATACTTTCTATTCTGGTTCCACGGTGTTTAAATATTTTTAAATTAACTCAATCTACCCCGAGAGATACTCATATCTTCATTTGTTTTGTTTGATCACATTAACTTCTAAGTTGCCTCATATGTTTCTGGAATGTGGTTCAGGACAAAAATATGATAATAAAATTAACATTCCTTTCTCGAAATGTAGAGTTTCAGACTGTGCTAAGGGTCTACATCATCCCAACTTTCTTCATTTTAGCCCTTTTCAAATGATAAACTTAGGTAAATATTTCTGGATTGATGTTTGTTTTAGATGTTTTCACTACTTACATGGGTGTGAAATGTGTTTCTGAAAATTAATTCCATGTGTCTTGCTTTGGAACTTTACTCAGTTCTGTCATGTTCAAAGTGAAGTTAAGTACTTCAAGATGCTTTCAGCTTAGAGGTACACATTTCCCATTTTGGGGGAGAAGGGGGCTATGCTACAACCTTTGTGCACTTAATTAAAACACAAAGGAGGCTTAATTAGAGTAATAAATGCAATTAGAAGTGTCTGTAATGAGGAAACTGCTGCTCAATGTTTAGAGCCTCAGAGAGGGACTGGCCAGATGGATTAATTAATCAATGTTAACTTTCATTTGTTTAAAACTCTTTGAGCTTCTCTGGCATGATGAAACAATGCAAGCACAATGCATGGCTATTATTGTGACTAGGTAAAACATCTTAGCGACTCTCCTTTCTTATGCACGCCATGTAAAAAGCTTTCCTTTGCGAAGCTGACCTTTACGTTTGCCACGTGCAAGCTCTACCACCACATCTTTTTCCTTAACGGTATTGTAGCAGGCTGCCACACAACTGAGCAAGATAAATTCCAGGTTCCAATATTTCAAACAATCTCTTTCCACACCAAGAAAAATGATACTTCTTCTCTGTCTGTAGCTCCTGTTCTGCCCTTGTTGCCCTTTCCTGTTGTGGACACCAACCTTGTCCTCTGTGTGGAAATGACTCCCATTGTCCACATTACACTATAGCAGCTGAAATTTCTCCAATGACCTGTACCTACAGTAAATAACCCACAAAGTAATAACTTATTACTTATAAGGAATTATATTAATTAACCATATAAAATTTGTTGAGTTTATTCTCTTCTGTAGTGTAACATTTGTTATTAAATAGCATTTCTGCTTGGATAAAGAAAAAAAAAAAAACAACCAATGCTTGAGATGTAAATGATGACACAAGTTAATGCTGACTGAAAACGTGCAGGCAAGGCACTGCTTTCCTAGATAAACATCCTAACTACATGCTATTGCCCTTCTTTTGTGCATCTTCATGCTTTTGTACTGGCCTAGTGATACTTGATGGCCCAAGTATGCAAAGCTCAGTGGATACCAGGGTTTCTGCCTCAGATGTTCAGTGTAGTTCTCTTAATGGGAAAATTAATGGCTGGTTCCTTAGTCTGAAGGTTCTGACTCTTTTAAATTCTACTTGAATTATGATTTGCTTGGGTGGCTGAAAGAACAGCAGAGAGCTGGTTAATGAATGCAACCTATGACGGCCACCCTCACTTCCCCCTGGTTACAATTTGAGGAACCTCCTCCTAACACACTGTCACTATGTGCTGACAAATTTCATAATGAGTGAAAAAGATATAGAGACATCCAAGTGCCAAGACAATGGAAGAAAACTCAACTCTTCCCAAACTTCAGGTCATAGCTGGCCTGGGATGTTTTCTCTGAAGTTGTTTGTTGAATTATGGAGAACTTCCAATTCTTGACACACGCAAAAAAGCTTTTATTCACAAAAAATAATTTCATTTTTCTTCCTTGTATTTATATTCCCAACAATATATTGAAAATTAATAATGTTTTATATGCCCACATATTTTTTTCCTTTATAGTGCAATGTGCCCATCACATATTACTCTATTTTCTTGTGAAGAAAAATGTGGAATTCTATCATAGATACTATGATATATCCTCATCACCATGTGGTATTTGCTTATCTCTCAAGCATTAAAAAACATTCTCTGTGACATTTTCGCTTTACACCTGTGATAGTTGCTATAGTCATTATTTAAAGCATGGTGAGTGGTTTTATCTTCATCCAATTAGAGGACTAGACTTTGTGTGTGAAGGAATATAATTCTGAAATGTAATGAAATGTAATGCCAAATTCAGTGAGGATAGCAATGCCAGAAAGTGAGATGTAATCAGATAGGAAATAATGTGTATAACCACTCCAAAGTCAGGGAATCTGGACAAGATTAAATGTGGAAAATCTAAAACTATAGAGCCTCCACTCTTTAAAAAGGGAAATTTCTTGGGGTATTTTCTCTTAGGTCGAGTTCTGATGGTCAGCAGTGTTGAGGAGCAGCATGGAATTTAGGTAAAAGAAGAAAGATACAGTAAAAATAAAATAAAATAAAATTAGATTAAATTAAATTAAAGGATAGGGGTATTTAAACTTGCTTTTGAGGTTTCCTGAGAAGACAAAGATATAAAACAATGCCAATAAAAATAAGGGGACTTTGTGAAATCATACACTAAGTGCTAAACTTTTGGTGAAACTCTATGAAAGGAATATCTGTGAAAACAATACCAATCTATCAGGCTATGTTAGAGGTAATGGGGTGTGTGTGACATGTGTAGTTAATGTGACCTGATGTTTAAATTTGGGAAAAGAAGAAAATCAACAGCAGGTAAAAGCAAAATGTATGCCAAGTAGTGAAGAACTAAATTCAGTTATAGACATGGAGTAGTGGTCCTCTGCTATCTACTGACATTCATAAGAAGAGGGCATAGTAGGCAATTAAAACGTACAGTTAAGACACTGCACAACACACAGAGGGGAGAATTCAGTCTTGTGTTATCTCAGGTAGGTGTTTAAAGAAATCATGGAAGAAAAGAAAGAATTTCTAGGCTCAAGTGAAACTGAAAACATATCTTCCAGATTCTTAGGTATACATGAAGGACAATCATAAGAGTGTAATTCATAGGTAAAGTTGCCTTTATAAAAATGTGTGAAAGCATTCTGAGTGACATTTAAGCATCTTACCCAGGGTCCTTCTGAATGTTTAGCTTCATTAGGTCCATCGATGGTTGCCCTTATATTATGTAGCTAATATCCACTTATTAGTGAGTGTATACCATGACTGACTTTCTATATCTGGGTTATCTCACTCAGGATGATCTCTTCTAGTTCTATCCATTTTCCTGAAATTTTCACTATTTCATTGCTTTTAGTAGCTGAGTAGTTATCCATTGTGTAGATGCATCCATTCCTCCGCAGAGGGACATTTAGGTTGTATCCAGATTCTGACTATTACAAATAAAGCTGCTATGAACACGGTTGAGCAAATATCCTTACTGAATGGTAGGGCATATTTTGGGTATATGCCCAGGAGTGGTATAGCTGGATGGGAGTCTACTATAGAGGATCTTCTGAAAGGATTCACTCAACAGGGGATTAAAGCAGATGCTGAGACTCAGGGCAAAACTTCAGTCACAGCACATGAAATCTTACGGAGGAAGAGAGGGATGAAATTAGAGGGACATGGAGGAGACAGGAGCCCTACAAGGAGAGCAATAAAACTAAAAGATCTGAGCCCAGAGGGTCCTGCAGAGACTGAAACACCAACGGAGGACCATACAAGGGAAAACCAACACCCAAGGCTCAGATGTGGCCAGTTGGCAGCTCAGTCTCCATGTGGATCTCTGAGGGAGGGGATCATGTGCTGCCTCTGTCATGAACTCAGTTAACTGCTCTCTGATCACTTGCCATAATCAGCTTTGATCAGTTGATGATACAGCCATGCCAGGCCATGGAGGAAGAGGATCCAAGCAGTCCTGATAAGTCCTGATGATGGACAGATGGCAAGAGTAAAGAACTCCCACTTTCATTGGAGTAGGGGAAGGAGATGAGGGTCAGAAGAAGGGAAGGTAGGACTGAGGGAGCTGAAGGAGGGGACTTTAGTCGGGATATATAATGAATAAATAGTGAAGAAAAAAAATTTTAAAAATGTGTGAAAGCTCTCAAATGTACAAGCCAAGAATCTCCTGCATCACAACAGAAACACTCCCAAATTGGTAAATGGAAATAATTAGTAAGGATCAAATCATAAATTAATGAAAAATAAAATAACAACAAACAATGAAACCAACAGTGGGTTCTTTAAAATGATAAATGAAATTGATATCATTGAAACTAAACAAAAGAAAGCAAAAACAGTCTGATATTGATAAAACGGAGACAAAAATTAGGACTTAGGACATCATACCTGCTATGAATGCAACTAAAGGAAAAGCTAAGATCAAAAATCAACTTGGTCATTTTAATTTTTTGTTTCTGTTGTTTTATTTAACAGAATAAACGAGAACATGTTGATTGTTTACTCTGTGCACTATTCTATAAATGCCCGTAGATCACAGAGTCCCACTACTTTATGTCTGTAATTGCATTTAGTTCTTCATTGCCCTGCATGCAATTTCTCTTAATGTTCATAATTCTCTTTATGTTGAGTAGTATTTGCTTTATGAATAATACTCTTTAGGTTCAGAAGTATTTGCTTTATGAAGTCACATACAACAAAATCACACACATACACACATTACATATTATTGATTGGCTACCTTCTTTATTAATATGTACCAACCTCTTTTTCTATTTTTGACACATTTTGGCTTAAATTCTCATTTGAAGGGATATAACATACCTATTTTGTGCTTCCACCTGTTAAGTTTATAATTTCCCATTCTTTGAATTTTAATCAACTATGAGATTGATGGACAGATGATGTGTTCTCTTCATCTATTCTTCAGTTTGGATGATTGTTGTTTTATTAATTTGGACATGATTTAGCTCTAATTCTCAGTCCTTAGACTGTTTCTCCTATTTCATTTTTTTCTCACTGTGTTTGGGGCCTGCATTTCTTCTTCCTTCTAGTATAGTATTCCCTTAATTGTTTTCTCTAATTCAAAGCTGGTGGCCATGAATTGTTTTAGTTTGTGCTAATATTTGTAGATTTGTTTCTCCATCAAGTACAGAGGATAGTACAAACTTGGTTGGCTCTTACTTATCTTCGTAAATTGAAATATGATATTCCATCCTTTTTGCATCTTTCAGGATTATAACTGAGAAGTCTGGTATATTTCTGACAGATTTACTCCTGAAGATGAATTAGATGTTTCATTTACTGCTTTTATATTGTTTCTTTGTTCTATAGCTTTACCATTTTAATGGGGAAGCGTCTTGGAGACGTTTTTTAGATTATATCTACCTGGAGTAATAAATCAATTCAGGATTCTAGATAGAATCTTATTAAAATTCAAGTCCTCAACTTGTGAGTTCATATCTTTTCCCAAGCTGGGAGAATTATATGTTTGTTTTCGTATCCCTTTAGTTTTCATCAAAGCACTATCTTCTGCTACATGGATTTTTTTTGGTTTCATCTTTTTTCCATAGTCTCAAATTCTTGGAGATTATGGTCTCATTTGATTATTCCTTTATGTCCTTTCCTGTTCCCAAATGTAAGAGTTACTTTGCCTCCCCTTCCACCTGCAATATTCTTCTCTTTGCTTTATTTCTCTATAACAATGATTTCCTCTGCATTTTATTTTATTGCCTTACTCATTTCCAACATTTACACTTGGTTCTTTTTCAGAATCTCAACTTCAGTGTTGAAAGTTTTCTCTATGTTGCTCAGTTTCTTGCCTATTCAGCTAACTTTATTATCTACATTGCAAAATTTTGTATCTGGAAAATTGATTGGTTTGCTGTTGTCTCTATTTATTATTTAAATTGTGTTTAAGCTGCCATCAGGATTTAAAGAAAATAAATAACTTAATAAACATGTAATGCAAAAAATGTTTAAACAACCAAAATTTATTGTCAAATGTTCTTTAAGCACTGTTGAGTATTTTGAAAATAATATATTGAATAATTTTCTATGACATTTTATTTATTTACTTATTTGCTTATACTTGGCTTCAGTTTTTGAGACGTTGTGGGCTTTGTACATATCACACTTTTACCATTCCATTCTCTATATCTTATGGTACAGTGTACACATGTTCAAAGGAAGGTCTGTTAATTTTTATTTCCTTTTCCAAGTATTTTCATTGCTTTATTTTATTAATCCTTTTTTTAGTTAGGAATCTCAACATTGATTTCTTACTGATTCTGGCTTTTGGTTTGGAGAGAGAAACTGTCAGCGGCATTAGGAACATCCATATTGCAAAATGCCTGGCATGAAAGCAGAGTGTCATGGATGCTTTAATTAAATGCTCAAGAATAGTTTTTAAGGGAGCTTGGATACTATTAGGAAAATGTAATTTGATAGTATTAAATAAAGAAAATGTAATTAGGAAGCAAAAAGGAGAATAAATGAGGAAAGAGGAAAAAGAAATAAAGAACAAAACAAAGGAATGTGTATGCATTGAAGATGAATTGAAAATGAGGACACAATATAATTGATTCTGAAAAAAAAAATCATAAGCTTAACCAAGCAAAAGAAAGTCTTAATGAAACAACAAATGACAATGAAAAGTTGAAGTGAATAATGCAAAGCAAAATGTTAAAATGTCCATTTAAAATAGTGTCTTCCTTGTTGAAATGGATATATGTACCCTGGCCTAGAAGTCCAGGAAGTTCCTTGGAGTTACCGCTGATAGTATGTGAACATATGACTCAAAGCATTTTGTCCAGAAGAGTCTGACTCAGAGCTTTCTTCTGACCATCTTGCTCAAAGGGTGACATTTCTGGCCAGGACGCAGGCATCAGTAATGTGCCCCATGGCTACTCCTCCTACCTCATGATAATGGTCCCATCTTACCCATGCTGGTCCAGTTGTGTTAGGAGACTGTACATTGCAGCACTGCATTCCAGTTTCTGAGGTTTTGGGCATCATGGAAGAGGTCTTGGGATTTACCTGTGCAGCTGTGTATTCTCTGAATAGGGTTAGGCAGGCACGGTTCTGTGTGTTCTCAGTGGCTTTGTGTTCACGTCAGCATCTCTGGTTGTTCACAGAGCTCTCTGGTTACACTTTTTCTGAGGCTATGGAGGAGGGGGCTTGTGGTCTGGGAGCACAGTAATGTCCTGTTTTCTGCTCAACAAAGAGAATAGATGGGGGATTTTTGTCCTCTTGCCACTCAGAAACAGGCAATGTGGCTTGCTAGGGGACTGAGTCTCTTTCCCAGGATTTTCTTCAGCTTGCAGATTTTGCTCAATTGTCATATTTAATCAGAATCCAGTTTTTAACCCTAAGTTTAAGTATTTGTAGACATCCATTACTGTCCCTAGCTCTTACTTACTCTTTTTTTTTCCAAATAGGAAAAATTAGTTTTTCTCTGTGACATTGCATTTTTTGAACTGCACATTTCTGAAGACCAGAACATAAAGACCAGAGTTTTGTTGGGAATGGAATATCATGAAGTCAGACATGCTGGCTTTCTGCGCAAGTACTCAAGATCTTCATAGTCTGTCACTTGCTAAGCACTGGCATCCCATCATTCATAAAGCATAAGGATCAAAAACAGGGTGTGATGAGCTCGAGTAGAGACGGCAGAAGTGATAGAGTTTAATAGTGTAAATTTCTCCAAGTGGTTTTTTTTTTTGTTCTTGTTTTTGTTTTATCCAAATAAGGAAAATTTCAAGTGCTTACTAAATTTTCTATTATTGCAATCTTTTTCCTGGAGGAACATGAACAAACATTTATTAGCTCCAAATAGGACACAAAGGACAGCCTAAAGAAGTGATGCCACCCAAGCTTGCCTTGGTGAACAAAATGTTTATCAGAGTTGTTGAAGAGTGTCATGTGTGACTTAAAGGCAGCTGCATCCCTGAAACATCTGCCTGCATGTATCATACAGGAACATCCCACACAACATACACACAACTTCAGGTTTCTTCGACTGGTATATAATCTTGGAGAGAGGGTCTCATGAGTCTTGTAAATCTGTTATGTACTTCAGCCTTTCTCTTCTACCCAGGAGAAAACATTTCTGTAAAGATAAAACATCTATACAACACACCTAAACATGTTCATCATTTACTTCTAAAGTTTATTTTTTGTAATATTATGCATATATATCTCAATATAAATGAAAACTTTAAGGAATCAGCTGTGTCTACTTACATATATATGTGTTTGCATGCAAATACATACACACCCATCTTAAAGACATTAAAGTATTAAAATACAGGGAGACATGCTCTTGTAATTAAAAGATATAGTAACTTTCAGGTTTAACTAATGTCTTTAAATATGTTTTCACTTCAATCATATTTTTTGGCAAATATTTTTTTTATGACCAGCTTGCTAAGGAAGAAAAAAATCAACTTAGCAAGCCTGGTTTGTTCCAACATTGGAATTTCAAAAAGAGATGTGCCTTTGGTGAGCTTTTAGGAGACAGCTTCTGAATGGTAGATTATTCCTGGTAAATTCTTGTCTGATTTCCTTGTTTTTATTGCTGAGTAATATTCCATTGTGTAAATGTACCACAATTTCTGTATCCATTTTTCAGTTGAGGGTCATCTTGGTTGTTTCCAGCTCCAGCTATTACAAATAAAGCTGCTACAAACATGGTTGAGCAAATGTCCTTATTGTGTACTTGAGGCTCTTTAGGATATATGCCTAGGAGTGGTATAGCTGGATCTTGAAGAAGTGCTATTCCTAGTTATTTGAGAAAGCACCAGATTGATTTCCAGAGTGTTTTTACAAGTTTACATTCCCACCAGCAGTGGAGGAGGGTTCCCCTTTCTCCACAACCTCTCCAGCATGTGTTGTCACTTGAGTTTTTGATCTTGACCATTCTAATGGGTGTAAGGTGAAATCTCAGGGTCGTTTTGATTTGCATTTCCTTGATGGCTAATGATGTTGAGCATTCAGCAATAAAAAAAAAAACAAGGAAATCATGAAATTTGCAGGTAAATGGTGGGAACTGGAAAAGATCATCCTGAGTGAGCTATCCCAGAAGCAGAAAGACACACATGGTATATACTCACTCATATAGGCATATAATATAGAATAAACCTACTAAAATCTGTACACCTAAAAAAATAATCCAGAGGAAGGACTCTAAATAAAATACTCAATTCCAATCCCAGAAGACAAAGAGGATGGACATCAGAAGAAGAAGACAACAGGAAACAAGTTAGGAGCCTGTCAGAGAGGTCCTCTGAAAGGCTCTGCCCTGCAGACTATCAAAGCAGATGCTGAGACTTATGGCCAACTGTTGGGCAGATTGCAGGAAATCTTATGAAAGAAGTGGGAAATAGTAAGATCTGGAAAGGACAAGAGCTCCACAAGGAGAGCAACAGAACCAAAAAATTTGAGCACAGGGGTCTTTTCTGAGACTGATAATCCAACCAAGTAGCATGCATGGAGATAACCCAGAACCCCTGCACAGATATTGCCCGTGGCAGTGTAGTGTCCAAGTGGGTTCCATAGTAATGGGAAGAAGGACTGCCTCTGACATGAACTGATTGACCTGCTCTTTGATCACTTCCCCCTGAGAGAGGAGCAGCCTTTCCAGGCCACAGAGGAAGACAGTGCAGCCACTCTTGATTATATATTATAGACTAGTATCAGAAGGAAGGAGAGGAAGATTTTCCCTATCAGTGGACTTGGGAAGGGGCATGAGTGGAGAAGGAAGAGGGAAGGTGGGATTAGGAGCGGAATTGGGGGTTGATGGGGGGGATACAAGGTGGATAAAGTGTAACTGATAAAAATTAAAATTAAAAAAATTGTAAAGAAAATACCAAAATAAAAAAATCTTAAAAAAAATATCTTCTGTGTCCAAAGCATTGGAAATAAAGAGTGGTCTGACAGTAAGAGTGTATTCTGATAATGCAACTTTTGTCAACATATGATTTGGTTGTACTGGAGAAAGGATGTGAGTAGCTGAGATCAGACCGGTAGGAGCTATGGGATTGTATGACTAAATGCCAGTGTGAATGGTTGGGTTCTACAGTATCTGATCTCTCCTGGTATAGCATATGTCAGCACAAGTTGGGAACCTGCTCTTAGTTCCCATAAATAGAGTCTTGTGCTTCCCTCCCATCAGTTTTGCTATGTGCCTGCTCACTTCAATAAACCTTAACTTTATGTGACAGCTATTGTTATTATTATTATTATTATTATTAATGTGCATTGTTTGGAGAATCACCAAGCCTGAGAAGGTCTGAGGGATTCTCTATACATTTTTTTTTTCCCTCTTTGGCTCTCAATAATGTCTTCTGTCATTTGCCCTTCACTGCAGGATTATATTCTTGGAACTTACACACATTTATCTCAATAAAATTGAGTTTAAAGAATTCATGTATTCACTCTTTGGCTGTTTTTTCTAAGTTCATATATTATTGAATTTTCTCTTGAACCAATTGCTGACCTTGCCCAAAGACCTCAGTGACCTTTTCTTCCCCAAATTCACAAGCCTTCATACAGATTTATAACCCAATTGATCCTTTTTTATCAATGGCCACCCAAGAAGCTACCAGAATCGAGAGTGAATTAGTGACTGATGAGTGATTGATCTCTTCCTATTGGACAGTGCAAGAACACTGACAGCTCTAATAATTACATGTCCTTTATTGATGAGGTGTTTCAAGCCACCTGCTACTTTGTAGATGGTGTATCAAATGCTCATAGAATGGACATATAGAAAAGGATATTAATTTTTTAAAAGCTTTGATAAATAATCTGAGAAGATTCCAGTAAGGTAAAATTATGCAAATCCTACATTTGAATGAAAAGCCTGCACTGAATTCTTCTCATTTAACAGAAATAACTCTTCTGCTTGCTGTAAGCACATACGATGTTATCAAAGATGGCGTTGTCCTATCAGTGGAATCTGCTTGTTTGTTTCACTATTCTGTTTCTTTCTTCCTGTCTTTTGTTTTCTTTCTTTTGTGTCTCCTAAGGCAAATGTTTTATAATATTTATGGTTTGATAAACACTTGGCTAAATTAATTATTTCTCATCTAAGTATCTTGTGATTTAAACACTATCAAAATGGTAATTATGGTGAGTGGTTTTGCAGAGTGTATTAATAACTTTTTTGTCACTGTGGTAACAAACCACGGCAAGGGAAACTTGTAGAAGAAAAGGATTATTTAGAGTTAAGTTTCCAGAGGGTGAGTCTGTTATGATTATAAGAAGCAGGTATAGTGTCTGGAGTAGGAAGCTGAAAGCTCACATCCTTAATCATAAACACAAAGCAGAAAAGGGGAGAACCAAGAATGGCCCAAGACTTTTGAAACCTCAAAATTCCACTGATGAACTTCCTCCAGCAAGCCATATTTCTTAGACCTTCCAAACAGTGCTACTTACTTGAGATCAAGTGCTCAATCACCAAAGCCAGTCAGAAGAGTTTTAATTCAAACCACTACATGTAATAAAACACTTTTTGTTTGCTTTGATACATTGCAAAGAGCTCAAGAATATTTTTGTTGTTGTTGTTGTTTAATGGAAGCTCTTCACATAGCTTCCATTTTGTTCACTTTGGCAGTGGTAAAAGATGGAATGTGACTAAGGTATTAACAGTAATAGTTGTTAGAGTAACATAAAAATTTGTCTCCTTCTCTGTCTCTATCTCTGTCTCTATCTCTGTCTCTCTCTCACACACACACGTTTGTTTAGTTCAAAACATGATGTATTTTTGGGTCATTGTTTTAGGTGGCATTATGTAGATAACTGAGATAGTTTTTTAATTAATTTTTTATTTTTTACATTAATTACAGTTTATTTACTTTGTATCCCAGCTTAGCCCCCTCCCTCATCTCCTCCCAATCCCACCCTTCCTCCCTCATCTCCTCCCATGGCCCTCTCCAAGTCCACCGAATAGGGGAGGTCCTCCTCCCCTTCAATCTGTCCCTAGCTTATCAGGTCTCATCAAGACTGGCTGCAATGTCCTCCTCTGTGTCCTGACAAGGCTTCTAAATATTTTTTATACAAACTGATCCCTTAAAGAATGTGTTCCCGTAGGAAAAGAAAAATACTGAAGGATATCATGCAGGAGCAAACAGATTTTCTGAATGGTGACTTAAACAACTGTTCCAAAGGTCATGGGTGTTGAGCTTAAGCTGATGGAAAAGAATGAGCTAGCAGTGTTCAAAACAGTGAAGGAGTGGTAATCATGGGAGCTGTGAAATTTAATGGATTATTCTGGCATCATCTGTATCTTAGAGAGGGACATAAAAAGCTGAAAGCGATTCAATAACCATCAAAGCACAAGTGTAATTCTCTAGTAACTTCCACTGACAGAGGGAAGGCAAAAGATCAGGGCTATATGTGACAATCACACGCATAAACGAGTTGATTTCTCCATGTCACCAAATAACTAATGAAATGAGCTTACCTATGAAAGCAGAATGGGGACATCTGAGGTGAAATACACCAATTTATATTAGCAGCTTTCTCTCAAACTTCTAGCCTACAAAATTCATCTGTTCCTCTGTGTCAAAGCCTAGTACTTGCCCAATGCTCAAAGGTGATGCCCAGTTTCTACCTTAAAGGATATCAGATCCTATTTTATTCTATTTCCAAAAACAATGGCTAAACCATAAGCTAACCAATCAAGAGAATCATGGGCACTGCCAAGAGAACAAAACAATCTTACCTTGTGGATCCATGTAAAACCTAGCTTCTGGATCCAAGCAGGCATCAGGGGAGTTATACCACACAGATGCTAAAAGCAATGATCCTAAGGGATGATGCATAAAGTTGGATGTGTGAGACTTTACTGATGCAGGGTTGCTCTTGCAAAGCACGTAAATGAATGTGCTGCTTTTAAAAGGATCATCCAATACAACCCTTATAGATCATTATGATGTCAAGTGGAGATATGAAGACAGTTTCCATGTCAAATGATAGAGAAATCACAGTTTCTGTTGCTAATAAGTAGAAAAAGAAATAAGAGCTCAGAATTGAATATGATACCTAGACTTAGGAAGGCCATGTTCTGCAGAAAATTTTTCTGCTTATATGGAACAGAACACTCAGGTGATGGCCACTTTTTTTCAGTTCACTATGGCTCTTATACTGTGAATGTCAGGACACTGCAGTATTAAGCAGTCACAAGACAAACGGGTAAGTATGACCTACTGCAAAATCACAGTGCCAGCCTGAGTTCATGCTCCCATGGAAACAATTCACAGAACAATGCCTCCTAAGAGCAAGATGTGCAGTCTAACAATATCACTTGGTGGGTGCAAAGTCAAGTGTGCGAACTGTGAAGCAAAGTCTCCTACCTCCATAAAAATCATGACTTCTTTACCAAAACTCCAGTTTTCATTCAATTTTTTTTTTCTTTTCTAATCCATTAACAGCAACTGGGTCTCTGCTGGGAACAACCCTCCAATACCTTGGGAAATATATATGGTAATGATACCTTCAGAGTGTTCCCAAAGAGATCAGACCAGCTGTGTTGGAAGTGGCAAGTACATCAAAGGCCTTTGGGAGACAATTCTCTTTAGTTCCCCAGTGTATCTACATCTTTGGCAGCAGAGCACTGATTGCATTTGTTCTCCGTGTTATCTTTTCAAGAATGCTTGTTTAGCAAAGAGCAGTGAAAAGGCAGCCAATGTCTCTCTAGAAAAAAAAAATCTAGGAAATTCTTTCCATAGAATGTAGAACAGAGAGACCTGCTCCTCGTATGAAGGTCTGTGTTCCCCTTAGCTTATTTGAGAGTTCTTAATATGGTCCCTGAACGGTCTCTGTAAGTTTCAGAGAACTTCCTCCTCAGTGAGATCTTTAATGTTAAACATTCTGAGGTAAGAAGTGTCATTGTTTCCCCAGTTGCCCATACTGATAAGGAAACATCATATTTCCTTTGTTTTCCTGGTTCTGGAAACAACTTCTTTTATATTTAAGAATAATTTTTGGACAAGCACATGTGCTGACATTAAAGGCCACTAGCTTTGATGACTCCAGAAAAGAAGAAAAAGTATGTTCCTAAGACATGGGAAAAGCTGCTCTGTTGGAAACCTGTTCCATGAAGTGGGCAGAAAACACTTGGGCAGGAAATCAGTGTAGGCTGCTGGATTTCTGGTGGAGTTTCACAATTTGTACCAGAGAATGAAAATGTCTCACACTTTTGTGTAAGGCACAAGAGGAAGTGTTGCACCATTTGTCACTAAGTTACTATGGAGCCAAACATATGGTTCAACATTTCCCTTCAACAAGACGATTGTTTAGAAATTGCAATGCCAATTCGTCTTAACACAAGACCAGCATCTTAAGGGTGAGACAGAAATAAACTGCCTTTTCAGTTGTTGCAGGATTGACATAGTTTGGTTTTTCTAAGGTATTTAGTAACAGTGACAAAAAATAATTAACACGTAAGTTTAATCATGCGGACAAGTGAGTTGTAGTTGGCAGTAGCTGGACTTCTGACTACATTATCGGGGTTCGTTTATCTACCTCCCTCCACCACTCCTATCCCTTGCAACTCCTCACCCCCACAAGGTGGGAGAGATAGAGCCTTTGAGAAGAAAGGGAGCATTGATATCATTGGATTACTTCCTGCTGATTAAGAGCTTCAAGTTCCTTGGGGCAAATTTGATTTTGTAAAATTGTATTTTTCAGGACATCTCCAACCAGCAACCAGCAATCCAGAAAACATTCACCATCAACAGCAGCAGCAGGAGCAGCAGGGGCAGTGGGAGGTACAGCTGTCATGCCTCTTGGGTTCTGTTTTTTGTTTGTTTTTTTTTTTTTTTTTATACTTTCTCAAGAGTCTCCAGCATTTCAAATGTACACTATCCTCAGCTGTCAAAATCGTGCCCCTGCCAGAGGACAAGAGATATCATAGTAAGCTGATGTGGACATTCTGAAGCAGCCCCATATCCCATATCTGGAAACAAAACAAAAACATAGTCACATAAAATTACTGCATTTAAATTAAAAAAAATCTTACTATAGTTTCCTGTATTAGTAAATAAGAATGAAAATAATTTTGAAGAAGAATAAAAACAATGTATAAAAATTCTAAATCACAGAATTATATATATTTATGGACATCAAAATAGCAAAAAAAAAAAAAAAAGGAAAATTAAGTTTGTATTGTTTTCCTTTTGTGGAAGGGCCACAATTCCTGTGCAAAGGCCACCTTTAAATGGAAGTCATTCTCCCCAGAGCAAGGGTGTTTTGAACTGCTCATGTAGGTTAGATTTTTCTCTTTACGTGTTATGATTATTTTGTGGTCTGTAATGTAGAGCAATAATGTACAGTAATGACTGGAAGTCACCCCAGTAGGCTGTGGGGAGGTAAATGGGAACATTTAATCAGGAGAAGAGAAACAAGTGGCCTGAGGAGAGGATAGACAGTGCCAGTTGGCAGAGATACAAAACTTGCTCATGGAGGCTGCAGATATAGAAGTCCCTTTTATGTGGTGGCACACATTCCAGTGAGCACCGGCTAGCGAATCCCTGAATAGGTCGTGTGTAGAAACCTTACAAACACAGCGGTAGGAGCCTCTTTAGAACCGATTGCATCTGATGTAGGCTTCTTGAATCTGAGTCTATTCATTTCTAAACTGGTTTAAATTAGGTAATACGGGTGCTACCTTAGAAAAATAAAGACCTGTTCATTTATACTCAGTAAGTACGCATTATGAGAGTACAAATATTTTCTGTGGTGAAATATTAATAGATGCTGTTAAAAATCAAATAGTGCCGTGCTGAAGAAATACATTTTAGAGAAAAAGGCTTATTCCTTCTGCAAAGGTCCTGGTTCAGTTCCCCCTGGTTCAGTTCTATGGAGCCGCCTGTCTCCAGTCCCTAGCTCCAGAGTGGACCATATGTATGACCACACATGATGGCACACAACAGTCTATAATTCCAGTTTCAGGGCATCTGATGCTCCCTCCTAACATCCGTGGGCACTAGGCACACAAGTATTACACATGCAGGTAAAACCCATAAAATAAAAACAAATAAGTAAATCTTAAAAAGGTGAACATTACACGTATTAAAGTGGCCAATATATTGTTTTACATTTGATTTATCCCTATATTGTTATATATTTTTAACTATTATGTGGTGAACATATTGAAAATTAAGTCTTATCTTGGATTTTACTTTCATATATTTCTTCTTTTACCTATAACAAAACAAACAAACAAACAAACAAAAAAACGCAATTCAACCTTTTTTAATTCTACAAAAAAAAATTGTGAAGCATGTTGATTTGATCTTATGTCCTGACTGGGCTTTGTGATAATTTAGGCTGTGGTATATAAGTATATGTGAATTTTTGAAAGAATAAAATTGTTTACTGATTAACTAGTTTATATGAATGGTACTAAAAGGAGGAAATTTAAAGTGCCTAAGGAAAAACTATTTCTCCCAAGTCTTTAAATTTTACTGCTTAGGAATAATGTGGGGAATTTGTCATGTATTACATAAGCCATGTCACATGGATTTTAGTTTTTATTTTCTTAAATATATATAAATGTTTAGTTTTGATTTTTAAGGTATGAATCTTAAAATTTACATCTGGAAAACATTTATCAACTTTGTAATTTAAAAATAAATTTTTGGTTGCGCTAACCTTTTTTTCTTTAGCTTATTACTCAGAGAAAATGTGGTTGAGGGCTTTTTTTACCCTTTGTTTTATTAATCTGACAGAACAAAACAAAACAAACAAACAAAAAAAGAAAAACTTGTCACCATTGGAATTAGGCCAGATTTCTAGGGACTCCTTAATTTTTTTTTTTCATTTGTAACATCTTTCCCCCGACAGAGAACTTTAAATAAGATGACTCTTATGTATATAAGTATATAGAATATGTATAAAATAATATATTTGCTGAGAACAGATACTACAAACATTCAAAATGATTTGTTGGTGTATATATACAATTTTACCATTGATTAAAGACAAAAGAAACATTTCATATTAACAAATGCATGTGCTTGTCTATTTTTACATAGAGTTAAATATTGGCTGAATATTGGAGACAGTAGGATACAGAATGCTTTCAACTTCTTCAGTGTTAATCAATATTTTGATTTTATAATAGTCAATGCTGAGGCAACCTCCACTCCCCATAATTATGTAGTACAAATGGCAAAAGTCTGTCCAGGGCCACTTCAGAAACTGTTGCAAATTTTATACTAACCTTAAGCCAGAAATCATTTATGACATTTTAAATAAAAATTAAATTACTTCAAACTCTTCATTTCAAAGTTTGAACCAAATAAGAATTGGAGATATGCTGATGTGATACTTACATGCTTAGTAATGGTGGCAGGGAAATAGGAAATGTCTGTGTTTCCCATAATTAAGCTATTGCAACCATAAAAGGTCAGAATGCTTTGTCTGCATAATAAAAACATGTCATTTGTAGATGCTACAATCTGGAATCAAATCCCCGCTGAGTGTTCTGGGTAGTGTGGATTTACAAGGCATGAGTTCAGGATGCTGGGTGCACAGATTGAATTTGAGTCAAAAGTTTCTGCACAACATGAAATGCTCATGCTGATAGCTTAGAAACAATGCTGTCAGGAAGTCCCATACAAGTCAGGCAGAAGTGCAGAATCACTTCCAGTTCATTCTCTATTGTAGATAGATAAGTTTTCGGTCATTGTATATTTTCATTGTACACTTAATGGTTTTCAACATTTTCATAACAACCCTTACCAGGTAATGACATCCGTGGGGTTGACGATCATGTCTGTAATGGCTATCAATGTGTGCTTCAGTCCCTCATAGCTTAAAGACAAAAACAATAAAAGAGTAATAGGCACACTGAAAGTGCTTTATTTTCTCTAAAGTTCATATAGGCCAAATTAAGTTTTGGTTTCTTGTCCATTGTGCTTCACTAAAATAGCCCTATAATTTCTTCTTTTTGTAGAAATTTTATTTCAATATAATATTTTCTATATTTTGTTATGATATCTTGTTCTGTTTTATTTGAGTAATTTGTAACAATGTCTTTTATAGCCCAGGGAGCTTTCTCACTTTCCATACACTCAGAGCTAACTGATCCTCCTGCCTCCATCTTCTAATGCTAGGATTACAGGAGAATGAAATCATACCATATTCCTGACATATTTTTGAAGCCAAACTTTCTCCCAGGCTTCAGTCCACCCTGCTCAACAATTGCTTCCTTACATGGATGCATTCAGTCTGATCCTCAGGATACACATTGTATTTCTATGGTGTCAGAACCTAGGTTTTGTGTTTGTTTGGAAAAACTGTACAGTTATACTAAGGAAAAGAATATGATTGGTGAGATGACTTTGTGTTTTAAGACACTGGCTAAACAGCCTGATGACCTCAGTTCTTTCTGTGAGACCCATAACATGAGTTGTCCTCTGACCATTCCATACACAATGGCACAATTATGCTTGTATACGCATAAACAAACAAGCAAACAGACAATGTGATATTTTTTTTAAAAATGATGTATGGAAAAAAAGCAATTGTTATCTTACATATTTAGAATATCTTTATTTCAACTTCACTATTAATTGTGACTATATATAGGATTAGTTGAAAATAATTTTTTATAAGGACTTTGAAAATATCTGGCAGTTGTTTTAATTACCAACTCCTTTGATTTTCAAGGACAAAAGCATTATGGCTGTACTATTCTTAAAACACAAACTTCCCTGTGTGCTCATGACGTATTCTGTGCTTATACACATTATTTTGACACTTCAATGCAGCTTCTGCAGAGACACTGCCATGAAGCTCCCAGAACTTACCATGAGCTCTCTGCCATGCAGCTCTATTCCTTAGCTTTGCGAGTTTTCCTAATTTCAGTTTTATTTGATTCTTTTCCCTATTTTCCGTGCTTATTTCACTTTGAAGTCTGATATTTTAACTATAGTTCACATAAAAATGGCCTTCTGGTTTCTGGGTTTTTAATTCGTGTTTTTGTCTAAGTCTAGATGACCTCCTTTCTGAGAAATTCTCAGATTTTTATCTCAGTCTCCTTAATTAGCTTATATTTCCTCCATTATAATTTTCACTCTCTGAATGGAGACCTGCGTACATGTACATCTCCAATCATCCTTCTTCTTTCATAGATCTCCCTAGGATCATTTGGAAGCTGAATTTCGTCTTTCTCTTTTAGGATACTTAGATGTCTATACACTTTACTTTCTCTGCAGTTTCGTTCCCACCGATCTGCTCTCATTTGTTTATTTGGGCTGACTGCTCTCCTGGTTGTCATTTTCTGCCTGCTTATGTCTGGAAGCGACTACTAAAACCCTTCCTGGAACTTCTGAAGGCATGGTGGGAGTCATCAAAGGCAGGGTCGCCGGTGCTAATCTGTTTAGCTATCACACTGAGGATTCCTCTACGCCAGTACATTGAGAATATTCCCCATGAGCTGGTTGTGTTTTCCAAAGAAAAGTCGTGATTTCTTTTATCTATAGGGCAATAGCTGAGTTGAATTTCTCAGACTTCTACTGCAAAAGAAAGCTGAGCATTTGATGGCCAGCCACCCCTGATTGCAGCTATGTACCTTCCCTAAACTGTGCCTGACATTGTCCGTCCTCATTAAAAAATCAAGGCTTAGCCTCTTCAGAGAATGAAATCTCAGTCTTCTCGTGGAGAGACCAGGGTGGTTGCCTAACTATGCAAATTAAGATATAGATTTCCAAATATTAGAAATTAGTTTCTCAATTGGAGAATTTTGGCAATGGGCTTAGAATATTCTCTTTGAGGTTGATTATCACAGACAGGGCAGGAACGTCTTATCCGTGATCATAGATGACAAAGCATGAATCTTCAACATGATTGCTATGATAACAGAGAATATGTTGCTTTCTCTATTCTCTGAAGTCTCTAAGTTGAGAACTGATTTCCAAACACACTTAATTTATTATTGTTCCTTTAATCCTTATTTAAATACACACACAAATGCTAACAATTTGTGTGTCTGTTTGTATTCACATCCACATGGGCGGAGGCCAGCAGTTGAAGTTGGGTGTCTTCCTCTATTGCTCTTCACCTTGCTTTTTGAGATATTGAGCCTGGATTGCACTCAGAGTAGGCTAGCTTGCAAGTTAGTTGTGCTGTTTCCTTGCCTTTTACAGCTAATATTACGGGCAAGTACTGCTCACATAACCTTTCCAGGTGTATTGGAGATCCACACCCAGGTCTTCATGTTGGCACAGTAGATACTTTTCTCACAGAATCATCGCCAATCCCAGTTCTTGAGACTTCTTAATATTTGTTCCAGAATGCTTCTAGTTCTTGAGACCATTAGTGTTTCTACAGGACAGTGTGAATTACTTCAACTTATTCATTTTGAGACTTGAATTTAGCTGTTAGGGTCAGGTAAATGACTCAGCATCCATTAACTTTCCAGTTTCTAAATGTCATCACTTTGTTTCTTTTTCTTCTTCTTCTTTAAAAAACCAAAACCAAAACCAAACCAAACAAAACAAAAAAACCATAAGAGTATTTGTCTTCTCAAAAAATGGCTCTATTGTAATTTATTTTAACAGATTTTCCCCAGGGTGGGAAGAATGCTTAGCAAATTCTACCTGTGAACCTTAATGGTGGTAAGTTTGTATTTCCTACTTGAGTGGTCAGACTATTATGAAATAGAACAAAATAGTTTACGATGGTGCTCTGACAAACTGCTGTCTATGTCTGCTCTGGGAACCTGTTCATTTCTGTTTGATTGTGGGTTTAGGGTGAGAAGAAGGTAGTGTGTGTACAAGAGGAACTTTAAAAATAGGATTATTGATTCTCTACCAAAGCCTCATATACACAATGGGTGGCTTCATTTTATTCTGTAGTTTTAGCTTTGATGAACTACACAAGCAGAGCCATGGGTCACCTCAGAAGTTAAGCCCAATTTTGAACTGCTTCAGGGTGCTCTATATGAGGCTCTCACCAACTGGCTTCCCCATAGTCAGACTTTTAGTCCCCGTTTTACTCCTATAACAGAGTGCAACAAGCTGGATGGTTTATACACAATGGAAGGTTACTTGTTTCATTTTTATGTACCTTAAAACGTCCTTGAGCCTGGGTGATTACAAGAGAGGGGCTTCATATAAGGAGAAACTTCAAGTGTGAGAAAAGTGATAGAAAGCTATTGTTCTCCCAGTGTTTCACATTCAATTTAGCTATTGTAAGGGCATTGGACAACAGATTACTTTTTTTGAGATAGCACAACTATTTAGTAAATCTGATGATTGCAATGGATTGTACTCTGAAGAGAACCCATTGGGTACACACACACACACACATCACACATCTGCACGCACTTTAAGAAAATTGAGTACAGTCTGAGAATGTATGGTCCTCTATTATGATAGGAGCAGAAATATATTCTTTTTTTTTGGGGGGGGGGGGAGGGAAGAGTTTATTTCATAAAGAAATCGAAGCCAGGACAGAAACCTGGAAGCTGGAGCTAGAGTGCATACCATGGAGGAACTCTGTTTGCTGGCTAGCTCACGGCTCTCCCTCAGCATGAGTGCTGACACCACCCAGGGTCACCTGCCCAGGGGTGGCACTGTCCTCAGTGAGCTGCCCCCTCTCCATACCAATCATAAGTCAAGAAAGTGACCTACAGACAGGCAAATTGAAGGACACATTTCTCAGCTGATGTTCCTCTTTCCGTATAACTCTAGCTTGTGGCAACTTGATGAAACCTAGCCAGGGTACCCCTCATCAAAGACTCTTTTTGCAGGATTCCCTTATAAACTTGGAATTTCAAATAATGTGTTCAAAACTGTGGTTTGCTATGATTCAGTAGCCCACCAGGAAAATAATTTCTACTCGTCTACATACTGAACTTGTAAACATTGAAAATATTAATTTTTTTTTCTTTTGGTTTTGGAAAGTGAGGTGAGAAAGCCAAGTTTGGGAAAAAATAGTACATTCTTTACCATACTTTACTATAGAGTTCTATTATTTGTGGGCGATAGATTCTATTTTCCTTCGTTCCCACCACAAGGGTGTGGGTGAACTCTGTTTCTCACCACCACGTGACTGACATCAAGGCTTAGAACGGGTTCTGAGTAGTGGGTTTTCCACCATAGTGAAACAGGCACATGACTGGAATGCTGAGGAAGGTGAAAGCTTGCAACCACCAACATATACTTGGTGGGTTTTGATTATGCATAGGACTCAATGTTAAATATGGAAAGACACACTGACATAGAATAGCATCTCTCTTACAGTAACAAAGCATTGGTAAATTCAGGGCATTGGTTTACATTGTTGAGTTCGACCTGTACCTCAGAGACTGAGCATTTCAATTAAGGCTTCTCTTTCTTTTAGCTTCATTGTCCCGGTCCTAGTTTTCAGAGTAACATCTTTTTTTTTTTTCTTTTATTTATTTATTTATTTATTTATTTATTTTTTCAATGCAGTTTATTCAGGAACATTGAACAATCCTCGGACCCCGGGGAAAGCCAGCCCAGGGGTGGCACTGTCCTCAGTGAGCTGCCCCCTCTCCATACCAATCATAAGTCAAGAAAGTGACCTACAGAGCTTAAATAGCCTCTGGGTAGCCAACCCAGGCGTGCCACGGGGGCAATGCAGATAGGTCCACATACATGGAAGCAAGCCAGATCCTCGGCCTTAGCCAAATGTGGAGCTGTTCGTGACAGAGAGCACTCACCATCGGGAAGGTGGAAGGCGGAAACCAGCTCCATCTTTAAGGCATAGCATTCCGCAGCTCTCTACAGTTCCCCCTTTTTGTTTTAGACGCATCAGGCTAGAGTAGAGGACTGATCTCTGATATTAGAAATAAATTGGGACTTTGTACAGATGTTCATTTAGGTGTCATCCACCCAAAGAGCATCAGACCCGTCTGATACCTTTTTCTCAGAGGCGGGACCTGGGGCACCAACCCGCATGCAATCAGACATGCTCTTCTCTGGGTCCAAAGCGGCTGACCCTGAGTGCAGTGCTTAGCCTCGCATCCTGAGCGTATCATTTTAGCTTTTTATGGTATCCAACCATGCTTGGGGAGATTGTCCTGCTTCAATGGCTGTAAAGGCCTGAATGATCATGGCTGCATCACACTGTTGTGAGACTCTAATCTTGCATATATACCACAGGCAAACCAAGGAGACCAACACCAGAAGGCCTGCTAACACTCCCATGCCCGCCCATTCCTTCAGATGATTCATGGCTGCAGCAATCCATGATGATAATCCTGTGGCTAGTCCTGCGTCCACTCCGGTAGAATTTACCGTGACAATGGACACTCTCAGCTGCTCCATCGTAGTATCGAATTCTCCAGTCCAATTACCTAAAATATAGCTCGACAATTGTTTAGACAGATTTGCAGCACAGGAAAAATTCTCATGTTGTATGCTAGTGACACAAAGTCCAGCATACTTTCATTGACAGCCAGGTTGAGCGATTTGCCATAGGGTATCAATTTGCTCCTGCAAGAGGTCAATCCTCTGATTGAACACCATCAAGCTTCCTTTTAGTTGAGCATTAATTCCTTTATGTACAACTAAGGCATGAGCTACATTGGCTAAATGATTATTCAGGGTCTGAGCAGTCTGCCCAGTATGACTCATGGCTAATGCCCTGGTGGTAGCTCCAACAGCCGTCAATGAGATGGTAGTAACAATGGTGGCTGTAGTTCCAAGATCCCTTTTCTGTCTGAAGAGAGTCATAGCGTGAGGGGCATCAATGGGCACAGGCACCCAGTGAGGTATGCGAGTAACCAGGGCATACCTAAATTTACTAGCATTCCAGCATTGGGCAAAAAAGCAAGTATCATTACCACAATTACTTGGCTCTATCTGGCTAATAATGAATAAAAATGGGGGATATAGACAAACAGGTGTGGGCTTATAGGAAATATTATGAGAAGCCTTAACCCCTCGTTGGAACATCCTGCGTCAGTTCTAGAACTAGCAGTGGTGGTGTCCGAGGTCTGAGTAGGTTCAGGAGACCATTGCCCCCAGGGGCGAGACGTGCTCCATGCCAATTGACTAACTCCACGTTTTCCTCCAATTTTGAAAGTCATTTAAGGTTCTTAAATTATTTTTTTCCCTTTTTTCTTAAATTTTTCATCAATTACACTTTATTCATTCTGCATCCCCCCATAAGCCCCTCCCTCCTCTCCTCCCAATCCCACCCTCCCTCCTCCCTCTGCTTGCATGCCACTCCCCAAGTCCACTAATAGGGGAGGTTCTCCTCTCCTTTCTGATCTTAGTTTGTCAGTTCACATCAAAAGTGGCTGTATTGTCCTCTACTGTGGCCTGGTAAGGCTGCTCCCCCCCCCCCAGAGGGAGGTGATCAAAGAGCAGGCCAATCAGATTATGTCAGAGGCAGTCCCTCTTCACATTACTATGTAACCCAATTGGACTCTGAACTGCCCTGGGCTACATCTGTGCAGGGGTTCTAGGTTATCTCCATGAATAGTCCTTGGTTGGAGTATGAGTCTCTGGGAAGTTCCCTATGTTCAAATTTTCTTGTTCTGTTGCTCTCCTTGTGGAGACCCTGTCCTCTCCAGCTCTTACTATTTCCCAGTTCTTACCTAAAATTCCGTTCTCCTGCCCAACAGTTGCCCATCAGGCTCAGCATCTGCTTTGATAGTCTGAAGGGCAGAGGCTTTCAGAGGCCCTCTGTGGTAGGTTCCTAGGTTGTTTCCTGTTTTCTTCTTCTTCTGATGTCCATCCTCTTTGCCTTTCTGGATGGGGATTGGACGTTTTAGTTAGGGTCCTCTCTCTTGCTTAGTTTCTTTAGATGCACAGGTTTTAGTGGGTTTGTCCTATATTGTATGTCTATATGAGTGAGTATATACCATGTGTGTCTTTTTGCTTCTGGGACAACTCACTCAGGATGATCCTTTCCAGATCCCACCATTTACCTGCGAATTTCATGATTTCCTTATTTTTCATTGCTGAGTAATATTCCATTGTGTAGATGTACCACAATTTCTGCATCCATTCTTCAGTTGAGGGGCATCTGGGTTGTTTCCAGCTTCTGGCTATTACAAATAAAGCTGCTACAAACATGGTTGAGCAAATGTCCTTTTTGTGTACTTGAGCCTCTTTTGGATATATGCCCAGTAGTGGTATGGCTGGATCTTGAGGAAGCGCTATTCCTAGTTGTCTGAGAAAGCGCCAGATTGATTTCCAGAGTGGTTGTACAAGTTTACATTCCCACCAGCAGTGGAGAAGGGTTCCCCTTTCTCCACAACCTCTCCAGCATGTGTTGTCACTTGAGTTTTTGATCTTGGCCATTCTCATGGGTGTAAGGTGAAATCTCAGGGTTGTTTTGATTTGCATTTCCCTAATGGCTAGTGAGGTTGAGCATTCTCTGTTTAGCTCTGTTCCCCATTTTTTAAGTGGATTACCTGGTTTGCTGCTTTTCAGCTTCTTTAGTTCTTTATATATACTGGATATGAGTCCTCTGTAGATAACTGTCACAAAACAATATCAATAACATTTTTGGAGGTTTCCTTGTCTTCTGTTTTTGTCTGGACATCATTTTTATTTATTTATTTCTCTTTTTTATGTTTTTCTTTCTCTGTTCCCTCCCATACAGGAATTTTGTTCATATATTATTGTATCCAATATTTTGTTTTTATGGAATATATTTGTAGGCAAATGTTTGTCTCTGTGTCTATAATATGTTTCTTTTTCACTTCTTTTTCTCCTGGTAGTCTATATGTTTTGTCTTATTTCCATTTGTTAATTTTTAATTTATCATTATTTGTACATGACTTTGTTTCCTAATGAGAGAAACAGAGAAAAGGAATGGATTTGGATGGATAGGGGGTCTGGATAGATGTAGGAAGACTTGAAGGCAGGAAACTATAATCACAATAATGTATGAAAAAATCTATTATAAATTTAAAAAAAAAACAGTGAGTTTTTACTGCTTGTTGAAACTTGCTTTTGGAGATTATTGCTTTTTCATTTTTAGACTTCTAGTGATTCATCCCTGATACATGGTCTTCAGAATTAGCCTCTGGAAGGATCTACCTTACTGTCATTTTGGTTTTAGGCCTTTGAATTCATAGTGGATCCTCTAGTCTACAGTTTTCTCACTCAGCCTATAGAAATCTTCAGACCCATAACTATATGTACAAGTACAGTAAATCTCTTTATTTACAGCACTAATATAGACTTCAAATACAGTGATTTCGTTTATATATAATTAGACCGCATATATATTCAGACACACACAGACATAAGTACACATCAGACACGTGGACACAGACACACAGACGTAAACACAGACACACGGGGAAGTAGTAGTTTCAGAACTTCAACATCTTTTTTTTTTCAATGCAGTTTATTCAGGAACCTTGAACAATCATCTGACCCTGGGGAAAGCCAGCCCACAGCTTAAATAGCCTCTGGGTAGCCAACCCAGGCGTGCCACGTGGGCAATGCAGATAGGTCCTCATACATGGAAGCAAGCCAGATCCTCAGCCTTAGCCAAATGTGGAATTGTTCGTGACAGAGAGCACTCACCATCGGGAAGGTGGAAGGCGGAAACCAGCTCCATCTTTAAGGCGCGGCATTACACAGCTCTCTACAGTTCCCCCTTTTTGTTTTAGACGCATCAGGCAAGAGTAGAGGTCTGATCTCTGATATTAGAAATAAATTGGGACTTTGTACCGATGTTCATTTAGGTGTCATCCACCCAAAGAGCATCAGACCCGTCCGATACCTTTTTCTCAGAGGCAGGACCTGGGGTATCAACCCGCATGCAATCAGACATGCTCTTCTCTGGGTCCAAAGCGGCTGACCCTGAGTGCAGTGCTTAGCCTTGCATCCTGAGCATAACATTTTAGCTTTTTATGGTATCCAACCATGCTTGGGGCGAATGTCCTGCTTCAATGGCTGTAAAGGCCTGAATGATCATGGCTGCATCACGGATCAATATATACTTCTTGGTAGACATAGTTTCTGAGTGTGTAACATGTCAGTAACAAGTCAAAGGTTTACATAAGTGGATCAGAACTATTTACATCCTTTCTCAAAAATATACTGGAACCATTCCACATTCCAAAATAATAATAATAATAATAATAATAATAATAATAAACACTGATTAATGCCTCAAAACTTATACAATACAAAGCACCAGTGACTATCACAAAGTGACTAGAAAAAAAATTCAAAGATGTTCTAACTGGTGAAGAACATCAAATTCACACATCCCATATCTGAGAATTTTCAGTCATTTCCAGGTTAATCTGGTTCATCAGCCATGCCAAGGCAGCCTCCATACTGCTATCCTCTTCTTTCCCTCTTACCTTCCATGGGATTTTGTGTCCAGGATTCTGAATGGAGTTTTCTGAACTTCTGTGTGGGATACCCTGACTCTATCAACACAGCTGAAATTTTGTACAACAGATTTGTGGAATGGGGATTTTATTCAACGTTTGCTACAAAGGAGCCAGGAACATTCAGCTTGGTTCTCTGGATTGAGGTGCTAATGAGAAGTAAGATGAGGGGCAATTATGAGAGATTAAACTTTTGTTTTCTGGGAATTATTTTCTTAGAAAGCTCAGTTCTTAGAAAGCAGAGTTTCCCTGCCACAGTTCTAAGAAGACTGTTTCCATTTGTAGGACACTCAGCCTCTCTCCTTCCACAAAAGGAGATTGTATTGTTTTAATACCCTAAATTTTAAATAATCTAACCTGCAGTCACCTTTCTGAGTAGTGCTGACTGTGAGAGTCTCAAAGTGGCACTGACTTCCCCATTAATAGCAATAAGGAAGAAAATTCCTGTCTTCAGTTTTATCCCTTAAGCATATTTCAAGCAATTTTGAGGAAATAAATAAACAACAATAATAAAACATTGATTGTACTTGGTCCCAGGCTGGTGTTCATTTCCACCATCATGTTACACTATCTCATTCTCTTCATTTTGTTAATTGGAGTCTTGTGATTCGTTAATTCATCCTTAAAGGGTAGGGACAGGCTGGGTGATATTCCTTGGTGCTCAGGGATGCACAGAATTGGTCTTGTAGATGGTTTTGCTTTATGATGTTCTGGATGAAGAGTAAGGCTTGGTATTCTGATGAGGTAGATAAAAATTATATTATTCATTAGGATTTATGCATCACTGCTTTGCCATACATACTCAACTGGGGTTTGTAGTGTTGACATCTTTATGATTCAAGCCTGGGTCATAACAGTCCCATCATGCTAGGTTCAGCTACTAATCCTCAAAATGCCAGTAAATGAGATAATGGTGAGAAGCAGAGACAAGGCATTCATGGAATGAACCGCATTAGGAAGAGGAGCAAATTAAAAAGCACAGTTTTGCAAGTCTGTCTCTCTTAGGTACCAACTAGAGGGTTGGGTATAAAAACAAGGCAAAAGGTATGTATTCTTGGGCATTTATGGCTAAAGTGTAGTCCAATCCAACACTAACCCATTATCTCTTCAGTCTTTGCTACAGTCATACATGTTGTCAGAACTGGAATGCTTTGAAATGTCACACCTGGGAGACAAGTTCTTCCTCTGGCTGGTGGGTGCCAGGCTTCAGTTGTTTTCTGTCGCAGAGCATGACATTCTTAGGTAAATCCCAATTCTTGTGTGCCCCTGCTCCACTAGACAAATAATCAAGTAGGGGCGCTCATGTCTCCCCCGAGAACTCCTTTGCTCCTTCTAGGATGATAACAACATTTCAAAGGAGAACAGTATATTCCAAAAGCTATTTGCATTCTTGAGCCTGAGGATTTCTCGAGTTTGTAAATACGGCTGCTTCACATCTGTTATGGTCACTACCATCATCACTACAACACACGTGTCCAAACAGAGTGAAGGTAAGAGACAAAAGCCTGTTTGTTCAGTTTTTGTTTTACATTTTTCATTATTATTAACAATTTTTCACTTTGTATCCCAGTTGTAGCCCCCTTCCTCATCTCCCCCCAGTCCTACCATCTCTCCCTCCTCTATCCCTACTCTACTGATAGAGAAGTCCTCCTCCCCACCTGTCTGATCTTAGTCTATCAGGTCCCATTAGGACTGCCTGGATCCTCTTTCTCTGTGGGCTGACTAAATCTCCCCACCATTGAGCTAAATCTTCAAACAATGGACAGAGATGTTTGAATCTCTCAAGCTTCTGGTTGGTGTTCCTGTTGTTTCTTTTCTCCCCTCAATAAACTCTGTGCTTGTGCATTTTCTTGGCTATTTATTCAATGAGACCTAAGATCTTAGTTTCTATTCTGCAGCTATGGCATAGGCATAATTTGCCATGCATTTTGAAAGTGTATGTGAAACTTTTCAACACCTTAGCATCAGTGGGTATAATTTGCTGGCTATCTGTTGCAAATACTAGGGTTACTTCACCAGATCTCTTATTTTAGGGTCCTGACACTAATTCTTCCTCTTGTAGCAGAATAAATTAAGCCTTACATGTCACACTTAAAGCCAACTTCGGTCTACTGAATTAAAAAAAAGAAAGGAAGGAAGGAAGGAAGGAAGGAAGGAAGGAAGGAAGGAAGGAAGGAAGGGGAAGGGAAAAGGGGAAAGGAAAGGAAAATGGAGAAGGAAAGGAAAAGAAAAAAGAAAAGAAAAGAAAAAAGGAAATGAAGGAAAGATAAAAAGGAAAGGGATAAGGGAAAGAAAAGGAAAAGGGGCATGACTTTTTGGTACCAGGTTTTGGTACCAAATAAATGAAAAAGAAACAAAAAAAGAAAGAATGTGTCTTCTCCTAAGTATGTTGAAGAAAGTTTGTTAAAGGTGAAATAGACAGCATAGCCATAGGCAGAGACATCTGATAAAGTCCTGACTTAGAGAGGGGCAGGGAGGAGATGAGGGAGGAAAGGTGGAATTGGGAGGGAGTGAGGGAGGGGTCTACAGCTGGGATACAAAGTAAGTAACTTGTAATTAATATAAAAAATAAAAATTATAAAAAAATTCAGATGCAAGATTTAGAAAATTCTAATAAGAACCACCCCAATTCCTTCTGAAACAAATCTCTCTCTGAGAGAGACAAACACTGAGCTGTAGTCAAACATGTTTCCTGCTTAAAGAGTTATTAGGTCACTACTAGAACAAACATGGCTCATATTTTTATATGTCTGGAAGTTCTTTCTTCTTTCCTGGTATTGTCACATATAGTAACATCATCCTGTTTCCTTCAAGGGTGTCTCAGTTTAGCACTTATGGCTTTAAGCCCCTTCAACAACAATGGTCTAATGCCTTCTTCATCTAGCCTTCACTAGAGAATCACATTCTACCATGGTTATTATCCTAAAGCACAGATACATAACCTGACTTTTTTTTGATCAGTTTGCTTAAAATGACTTCCAAATCCTAGCAAGAATCTGCAAGTGTAGGGTGTTTCATTCTCAAGAAATACAGTTGAGCCTTTCCAACTATGTGTTCTGTTCCTTCAGTTGAATCTCCTCTACCAGGCTGGCTAGTAAGTTTTCTGTTTTATCAAAATGCTCCTGGAGACTTCCAGAGCCTGTATGTAACTCACAAACTTCAGCTTTCTCTGCCTGGAAAGCTCTACTTTTTCCCAGCTTCGATCTCATATATCATCCACGTCTTAACTGAAATTTCAATTTTTGCTTTCTCTGTGAAGACTTCCCCTGCAATCTCAAAGCATTCGCCTCTTCTTATCTTCAGCCACATTTATTAGTTGCATTAATCATCTTGGCACAATGTAATCATTAGTGAGTCCACTGACTTCTTCATCTGCATTTCTTTTGTTTACCCAACTGCATAGCAAGTCTCACACAGTAAGCTCCTATAATTCATGTATGTTTATAAACATTTTGTGTCCGAAATTCTACAGCTGTACCTCCTGGCACCTATGATTAAGGCCAGATGTTTGTAAGGCCCTCCATACTTGACCCATGCCTACGTTTTTAGGTTTATTTATAACTGTATTTGTTCTTCTTTCAAATTGTAAGTGGGGGTCATTTTCTATAGTGTTTTATACTATTGTTCCCTTTACACATTTAAGTAGACTTTAATGTTGGTACCTTTCTGCTAAATATCTTTTCAACTTGCCCATTTTTTTTGAAGATCCTATTGTTACAAACCTAGAGTAGCATTAAGCATATTCAGAGAAATTAGTCTTCTCTCCTGATTGATTTTTTAGTGTACACCACTGCCTTTGCAATGCTTGAATTCTTTCTGTAGATGTCCAGTGTATGAATGATGAGTTAAGAAATTAATTTGGAGTGAACAGCAACTTTTTTAATTAATTTTTTAATTCATTTTATATCCTGGTTGTAGCTCCATCTTACCTCCCTTTCCATTCCCACAATCCTTACCTTCACCCTTTCCCCTCACCTATACCTCAAAGAAGGGGAGCTTCCTTTTCCATCACCCCAACTCATCAAGTTCCATCAGGACTGTACTTGTCCTCTTCCCCTGTGACATGGCAAGACAGATCTGCCAGAAGACAGCGATCAAAAAGCTAGTAAGTGAGTCTTTTTCTGAGGCAGTCCTCATTTCCCTTACTAGAGGCCCCACATGAGGCCTAAGCTGCCCATCTGCTACATCTCTGTAGGAGACCTAGGTCAATTTCATGCATGGTTCTTGTTTGGTAATTGAGTCTTTGTTAGCCCCTCTGGACTCTAGTTAGTTGGTTCTGTTGGTCTTCTTGTGGAGCTCCTGTCACCTTTAGGTCCTTTTTTCTTTCCTCCCACTTTTGCACAAGACTCTGTACACATGGCCCAGTGTTTGTCTATGAGTCTCAGCATCTGTTTTGATGTGCATGCACTGATGATTAGAGCCTCTCAGGAAACAATTCTGACAGACTTTTGTTTGCAAGGATAGCAGAGTATCTTTCATAGTCTCACTGGAGTTGTCACTTTCCAGTAGGGTGAGTCATTGTTTGGGCCAGGCATTGTGTGTGCATTCCGTAAATCTGTGCTCTATCTGCTCTATCTTTATCCCAGAACATCTCAGGGGTAGAAGTAAGATTGAAGAAACAGAAAATAATAGCAATTTTTATTAACACAGATAGATGACAAAATCCTGTAAGAGATTATGGATAGAACAGAGACAAGCGGTGCACCCGAACACCAAGTGTAACTACTACTTAATGATTATTTGGTTTTGGTTTGAGGTTCAAATACCAGACAGAAAAGTGTGCCCTCGATGCATGACTGCTAGCCTTTGTCACAGTTAGGAAGTGTGGTATATGACAGTGGGGCAGGTGTAAAGAAACTGAGATTCCCAGAGGAAATATTCTAAAAATAACAAGACACTTTCCTTTCCTCTTCTCTTCTCTCCTCTTCCCTCTTTACCACCCCCTCCCTTCCTTTACCCTCTTCTCCCTTGTATTCTTCTTTCTTTTCCTCCTCTCTCCCCTTCTCCATTCTCCATTCCTCTTTTCTACTCTCCTCCCCTATATTTTTTCTGTTCTGAACTCGGGCTCTCTCTCCTGTCCCTTCTACCTTCTATAGTCTCTTTCTCTGTCCTTACTTCCCCTGTCTTATTTCTCTATCTCTCTATCTCTTTCTCCATCTGTCTCCCCCCCCTCCTTCCCATTCCTTCCTTTCCTCCTCCTTGCTTCCTGATGAGCACAACCATAGAAAAGTTTGCTTTAGATCCCTTTCCCACTTCCACACTCTGAAGCTTTACTACAGGCCCATAACAAAACTCCTAGAGATATTAAAGAATCTTGCTCCTTTGTCTGCCTTGCAGCCATTTGGAAGCAGATGGTTCTCTTGGAAAGGAAGTAGGATTTTCTGAGACAATACGAGGCTCATTTTGGGCAGAAGCCCTGTTTCTTCAGTCTTAGCACCTCTAAAAATTATGTTAAAGGGGAAGGAGGAATGACTCTGAATATTGCAGTGCTTTGAGGAAATGTTTAAGGATTTTTTTTTTTTGGTGAAGTGATTTTAAGCAGCAGTGATGGATAGTCATGGAGAAGATAAAAGTACAAACTCAGGAAAAACCTTGTGATGCCTGAGTGAATTTCTAGGAAAGAAAGCTCATGTCCCTTTCTGCTTTTTTTCTTAACTTCCTTAATTTCATGAGCACTTTTTAAAAATATATCCTTGACTTTCTGGGTTTAATAAACAGAATTATTTGTCACATACTTTTGCTTTGCAATTGTATGTGTCTTTAAAGTGAATCTTAGAAATCTAACTCTGAGACACAACACATAAAAGTAAGGATTCAAACATACATGGAAAGTTCAACTCAATTTGACAATTTTCTCATTTTATCACCTGAGCTCATGTCAGTATATGACATTGATCACATGACAGTAATTAGAACCTCTTTGAATTTTATGAACTGAGTAAAGGAATAAACAAATTCAATTAGAGAATGTTACATCTGACATACAAACTGATTGATTATGGTTGGTGAAGTTCACTTCTTTGAGAGATCCAAATAAAGTACTTAAAACTCAGAAATGGACATTTTCATGAAGCAAGACTGATATCAATACAAAAGTAGAAATTTCACCTACTTAGTGAAAGTTGTACGTAGATTCTAGAATTACTGAGAAATTGGCAATCAGTTTGGTTGAAAGGGAAGAATGTTTACAAGGATTCTTCATAAGGTCAAAACATGGAATAGTTCAAATATTGAACCCAGCTTCAAGGTCCAGAAAGACAGAAGTAGGATTAACCCTTTATTCTGTTTGGGCCTCAGCAAAAGCATCTGCCCCATCAGCATTTAATTCAAGGGGACTTTATTTGTTCATTTATTAGCAACAAGATCTTGATATACAGCCCAAGATGGCCTGAATCTTGTCCTGTGGCTCAGGGAAGTCCTAAATGGACGTTTATCTCCCTTATTCCACCACTTGAGTACTAGGATTACAAGTATATGCTAACATGCCAAGCTTTGGCTGTTTTTTAAAACTCGGATTGACTGACATGTCAAGAGAGCATAAGCTAACAGACTCTACATTATGTTGGCTAAGCCCAAAGTGAAGGGCTCCTCTGGCTAAGTTTTACAGTTCTAATAAAACTTTTGAAGCACCCTTATACTTGCTTTTCTTCTCTGAAAAATGAGAATTAAAACAGACCTAGTATGTCTGGGAGCAGAAGTAATGCAATTCCAGAGCCTAACTAGAAGCAAGCATTTCACAAATGCCTCTGTGAAATCCACACCTTCTTTTACATTTCTGTCTCAGCATCACACTTCTCTGTGTCATTTAGTATTCACACTTTTCATTCTAAGGTAGAAAGGTTCAGCCTGAGTTATGAGCACTTGTTAAATTAGTTTCCTGATTGTGGTTTTTGATTAAATGTCATGTAAGATTCAAAGAAGAAATAAATAATCAGGCAGACAAGATGCTCTACAGCAGAGATACCTGGAGCCTGAATGGTGTTTAGGAGCTCTGTCACTGTCTCTTTCACATGAAGGACAGGGCAGCGCTCTGAAGAACTCAATATTCTGAAAATCAGGAAGTGAGCTAACTCATTTGATCAAATGTTTACAGATGATAAAACAACAAATATTTGGTATCCATTCATCACAAAAATCTTATATGCAGGACACAACAGTTTCAAAGACAGCAGTCTCACAGCAAACATTTTTGGGTCTCAATATCAAGCTCTCTTGGATAACTTGGTGATGCACAATGGGATGGGACTTTGGGGTCCACTGCAGCTTATGAAAAAGTGAAGGTTGGAGCAAAGAACAGAAGGAAAAAAGAGTGGACAGAACAAAGAGAAGATCTTGGGAAATTGTGGATATTTTTTATAATTTTTTATTTTTTATATTAATCACAGGTTATTTACTTTGTATCCCAGCCGTAGCCACCTCTCTCATTCCCTCCCAATCCCACCTTCCCTCTCTCATCTCCTCTCTAACCCTTTCCAAGTCCACTGATAGAGGAGGTCCTCCTCCCCTTCCATCTGAACCTAGCCTATCAGTTATCTTCAGGACTGCCTGTACTGTCCTCCTCTGTGGCCTAACAAATCTGCTCCTCCCTTGGGGGGGGGTGGAGTGAAAGAGCCAGCCATTGAGTTCATGTCAGATATAGTTCCTGTTTCCCTTACTAGGGAACCCACTTGGATACTGAGCTACCACGGGCTACATCTGAGCAGGGGTTCTAGGTTATATCCATACATGGTCCTTGGTTGGAGAAATAGTCTCATAAAAGACCCCTGTGGTCTTCACAAACCTTATATCTGACAGAGGGTTGATATCCAGAATACATAAAAAATTAAAGAAGTTAAAAAGCAATAAATCAAGCAATCCAATTAAAAAATGGGGCATGGAATTAAACAGAGAAGTCTCTGTAGAGGAATATAGAATGGCAGAAAAACACTTAAAGAGATGCTCAACGTCCTTAGCCATCAGAGAGATGCAAATCAAAACCATCCTGAGATTTCACCTTAAACTCATCCGAATGGCTAAGATCAAAAACTCAAGTGAAAACACAGGCTGGAGAGGTTGTGGAGAAAGGGGAACCCTCCTCCATTGCTGGTGGGAATGTAAACTTGTACAACCACTTTGGAAATCAATCTGGTGCTTTCTCAAACAATTAGGAATAGCGCTTCCTCAAGATCTAGCTATACCACTCCTAGGCATATACCCAAAAGATGCTCATGTACACAACAAGGACATTTGCTCAATCATGTTTGTAGCAGGTTTATTTGTAATAGCCAGAAGCTGGAAAGAATTGTGGACATTTTTAAGAGTATAATGTTACCTCCGCACAGTGAAGACCAGAGTGAAAATCTCAGAGAGAGTGAAGAGAAAAGCCTACCATTCAGAAGTGCACTGTCAATCATCAAAGTAATGTTGTACTGTGGTCAAGTAATCCCTTGATTGATGATTGCCAGATGATAGGCCAGGCAGTCTGAGGTGACTGTCTGTCCAGTGTTAACAGACCTTGTAGGAAGACAAGGAAGAATGTTGCTTTCATCATTGAGTAGCAGGAGGAAAAAATAATCATTTTTCTTTTTCCAGATAAGATAAAATAAAAGAGAAAGTTTAAGTTAGCCCTCAGAGTCCGTCCTCATGTCAATGAAGGTTACAAGTTCCTGTTATTCTACGGGACAGATTGCCTGTGATTTCTCAACTTTCAGATATCTAGTCAGTTATAAGATTTACAGTCATTGACCTGTTGTTTTCCTCATAAAAAGGTTTGATTTGGGGGCCTGAAGAACAATGGCACAACTAAAAGAAAATGAATCGTGACTAAAATTCTAAAATCCTGTGTTTTCCAAATTAATATTCTCAGATCATTATTCCAAAGGATAAAGCCAAATTAGATAGCAAGGAGAGAGACAGGTGTACTAAGTCTTACTATTCTTAGTACCAAGCAATAAGTACTTAGTACTCTTAGTACATATTAGTACTATCAGCAGCAAGGATGCATCTAGGAAGTTCACTTTTCTGATACATAGCACGCTGATATGTTTTCCAATGCTCAAACCCTTGCAATTTATGAACAGGTAATTTTTTCCAAATAGAGTTAGTCATTTGTTAAATTTAATTTTAGAGTTTTTAGTTCTTTGTACGTGTCTGTGTAAGAATGACTATGTACATGACAGTTCAAGTTTGCACAGAGGTCAAAGTTGTCGGGACACAATGGAGCTGGGTTTTTAAGGCTGACATAGATGTTTGGTGTTGAACTTAGGTCTTCTAGAAAAGCTATACATGCTCTTAAATGATGAGTGCTCTCTCCAGACCTCATTGTAATCATTTTAATTACATATGCCCTTTCAGTAAAAAACAAACAAACAAAAAATCTATGGTGGTTTTGTCTGTTTTATTTGCAAATAACTGGCCAAATATTAGAATACTAAATTGTGTTTTGAAAAACTAAGCATGGTCTCACTCTCATGGATTTAGAAACTCTATTTAATCATGGTGTAGGTTTGGGCTACTTTGTTCTGCTTTATCTTTCCTGTATCTTTCTTTATATGTGTGGATCCAGAATGGAATGTATGCTCTGAATTTCACCACATCAGGAGAATGCGTAAGCAGAGAACTCGTCATCACAACTTTGCAAATTAAAGTAAGGGATATTGACTGCTTGGAAGACTCTAAACAATGCATCAGAGAATTCTCTGCCAATGATGAATTTTGAAATGATCACAGAATCTGTCTTTACTAGCCATTTGATTTTCTAGGGGCTACGAAAATGAACTATTACAATTTTTTCCTTATTTCGAATTTAACATTGCTTTGGTCATAGTGTACAAAATTGAGATCATACTGCTCCAACGATTAGAATGCATGACCTTGTATGATAGAAAACAAGCCAAGGAAAAGCATTCACAAACTTTCTTTAGAGCCAGTGTTCTCACTGTTCTATGAGGAGAATATTTCCTCTCTCCATAACAGAGTCCACACGCCTAAAACCAAAATGAGCAACTGGACTCTTCTTTTCAGTTCTTTATAGAACAAACTCTGTTATTTTTTTAAAACCTGCTTTTCAGTAATTGCCACATTCAAAGAATAGAAGCCCAGACTTTCTGAGAGGGGTTAAGGGATTTCAGGAGCTTGCACAGCTTGCCTCCTTGGGCCCATCCACAGCTGAGTGCCTTAGCTTCCCTGCCAGAATGGTTAAGTTAACACTTAATTAGTATGTGTACCAAACAAAAACAGGCTTCTGGGCAGCACTTTTTTTTTTAATTTTTATTTCCCCCACTACCCCACAAATAAATAGACTGGTTTCTGCCCAAAATATTCAAAGAAAACACTGTGCTTGCCTGGGGCAGAGGCCAGATGCCTTGACTTCCAGCTTCCTTCCATCAAAGCTGTGCAGTTTGGAAATTAAAATCTACAGCAATAATGAAACATATTAAAATGCATGCAAAGTCTTGAGGGCTTATAATATGCTAAAAACTGGCAATGCATGTTTACATCCATATATCAACTTGGATGTGCTGAAAAGATTTAAAGTGTAAAATATGCAAATATGTGTCATATTGTCACACTTGGTCTCTCTAATGGAACTCCCTTTCATCTCCAGTCGTCTTAATTTCATGAATATTGCATGGCCCTCACACCTTTTACTCCTGCTGTTGCTAGGCTGAGAAGATTATGAAAATATGTTAATAGTAACTTTCATCAAATAAAAGTTGCAATATTCCAAATAAAGCATTTTCCCTCCTCTTAAAATACAAATGGTGAAGGGTTTCATGCTATTTTGTTTCCCTGTGGGAGACTCGATAACTATAGGCCAATTAAATTAATGAGCAAAGACATGCGAATGGCAATATTTGTGCATAATTCCAGCTGGCTACACATAGAAGCAGGTACAGTGTACAGTGTTTTTTTTTTTTTTTAAACATGTCTGATGTGTGAAACTATTTCTGCTTTGGAATTATCTAATATATAATGGAATGATTTCTAGGTTATGGTGACTCATAAAAGAATATATAAATCTACATATATATTAAAAGATGTTTAACAACAAACAAACAGATGAAAGAGTGAGGAATTTTATTTTAGTCTGAAGATGAAGACCAGTTATAATAGTAGGATAGGTGATACATTCTGCCCATCCTTACATTGGCATATTGTCATTGCATGCACATTGTCCTCAGTAGTCAGAATGGCAGCCTTCTTTCTCTCTCTTGATATCCGCTGAAGGGCTAATTCAAATCTCTTCCATTGGCAACCTTAGTGATTGAGAGGTTGACAAGTCTTTGAGAACCATTCATTCCCTCAGACCTCATTTGTACCAACGAGGAAAACGTGGCTTTTATGATGAAGCAAAAAGAATCTCAGAGTGGGTAATACTTAGTGTTTTGCAATATAAAACAGATCAGAAATGAAGGGAAACAGGCAGTCAAGAAGTAGAAGAGAAAAGGAAGGAGGGAGGAAGGAAAATAAAGAATATGAATTAGTTCTTAGTAAAATTTATTTCAGAGAAACACTGAATTTTTTAAGATAAAATTTTGATGAGATAAACACTACTCATCTATAGATAGATATTCTGTAAATGGGAAGGGTGGTAAATAAAAAATGTTTTATTATGATAAGACCCAAACCAAAAAATGATACAAAACTAAACAAAACTTCATAGGGAATACTTCTGTGTCCCAAGCAAACTTTTTATACTCTGAGAAACAAAAGAGTTTGTATCAAGAGAGGAGGTGTCCATATGTGATCCCAGTATGCAGGAAAAAAATGTGAAATGATTATGAGTTCTGAGCCAGGCTGGCATACATAATGAAACTCAGTTTTAAAATGACAATATGTGGGGGTAGGGCTGTCTAAGGGAAAAAAAGAAAGTGCTCAAGCAAGAAAGACATTGATAACAGCTTGATGTCTCTTATTTGTGAAAGTCATGTTGGCAAAGCTGTAGCACATGAGTTCTGGGCTCTCCAGAAGGGGAAGATATTTGAAATTACTTTGAAAGAGTAGCTCAAGAGAGGGCACACTGTAACTGAAGATGAATCAGTGATCTCAGATAACACAAATAAGATAGCAATAGACAACTGTTTTTAAAGTACAGTTTTGTTACTTCTCTTTTTTTTCTAATATTTTTAATTATTCTCATTTCCCTAAAAAGATTTTAATACTACAAATCTTAGACAAGAAAAGTAAAATGGGAAAAACACATTATGAAAAAAGAAGGTGGGAATAAGATAATATGTGCTTTTATGTGTTTTCGTTTATTTGTTTGTTTATTTACCAAAGATTTCTCTTTGTTACTAAAGTAATGTACAATCTTAGGAAATTCTCATATGACAGATAAAATAACAATTTATTCAAAGATATGCTATGCATAATTTATATGATACTGTTTAACCAATTTCATATGCTTCTTCCTAAAACAAATATCATTAATAGTTCCCTCTATTGTTGAGGATGCTTACTGAATCTTCCCTAGTGTCCTCATTTCATATTGTATGTTTCGTCAACACTCAACATTTAGTTTGTATTAAGATCTATTGAAATAATATAAACAATGTATAAAATATCATTTATGCATTATCTTTTCACTTTTAAAGAAATCTTTAGATAAATTCACTTTAAGGGAAAAATGGAAGTGCTAACCACAGGTTATAAAAATAAAAATTTACTAACTTAAAAGATAAAAAGGATAATAAAGTTTAAGATAATAAAATAAGAAAAAAAATCCTCTAAATTCTATTACTTTCCTTTATGTATTCTTTTTTGCTTAACATTGATTAGATATTAAAAAAAAAACCAAAACAAAACATTTAATTGGAGCTCTTGCTAACAGGTTCAGAGGTTTAGTGTCCCTTATCGACATGGTGGGAAGCATGGCCGCATGCAGGGATGTTAATGGTGGTGGAGAAGAAGCCAAGAAAATGGTGGTAGAGGACCCAAGATTTCCATATCTGGATCATCGGGCTCCAGTAAGAAAGAGAGAGCCATTGGGCCTGGCTTGAGTATTTAAAACCACAGAGCACATCACCAGTGACACACTTCCTCCAACAAGGCCATGGCTACTCCAACAAGGCCACACCTATTATATTTAAGCATATATTCTCATTTTATACATTATGTCATGATGGCAGTAACCCCTCCATTCATTCTTCACAGTGCCATCTCTCCTCAAGGTCTACTCCTCCTCCATTTTCCTTCAGAAAGGTCAAAGACTCCCAGAGACATCAACCAAACATGACATAACAATTGCATTTAAGACTAGGTACAAAGCATCATATCAAGGCTAAGGCCACACCTCTTGATAGTACCACTTCCTATAAGCTTATGGGGGCCATTTTCATTCAAACCATCATAATACCTAACATCACAATACCTATATACTGTTACTGATGAGGAATTTATTCACTTCTTTTTTTTTAATTTTTAAAATCAAAGTTTTAATTTGACCATTGCCCTCATCTATTTTTTTAATTTTTTTTTGTTTTTAAATTTATTTATTCTTTATATTAATCACAGGTTATTTATTTTGTATCCCAGCCGTAGCCCCTTCCCTCATTCCCTTCCAATCCCACCCTCCTTCCCTCATCTTCTTTCTGCCCCTTTCCAGGTCCACTAATAGGGGAGGACCTCCTCCCACTCCATCTAACCCTAGCTTATCAAGTCTCTTCAGGACTGGCTGCAACATCCTCTTTTGTGGCCTAGCAAGGCTGCTCCTCCCTCCAGGTGGGGGTGTTGAAGAGCTCATCTTTGAGTTCATGTCAAAAATAATCCCTGTTCCCCTTATTAGAGAACCCATTTGGACACTGAGCTACCATGGGCTATATTCTGAGCAGGGGTTCTAGGTTATATCCATACATGGTCCTTGGTTGGAGAAACAGTCTCATGAAAGACCCCTGTGCCCTGATATATTTGGTCCTTGTGGAGCTCCTGTACTCTCCAGGTCTTACTGACTACCCCTTATTTCATATAATTCCCTGCACTCTGCCCAAGGTTTGGTTTTGAGTCTTGATATCTGCTTTGATACACTGCTAGGTAGAGTCTTTCAGAGGCCCTCTGTGGTAGGCTCCTGTCCTGTTACTTGTTTTCTCCTACATCTAATGTCCATCCCATTTGTCTTTCTAAGTGAGGATTGGTCATCTTACCTTGAGTTCTGTTTCTTGTTTATCTTTAGGTGTATAGATTTCAGTATATTTATCCTATCTTATAGGTCTATATAAGTGAGTATATACCATGTGTGTATTTCTGCTTTTGGGATACCTCACTCAGGATGATCATTTCTAGGTCCCACCATTTGTCTGCAAATCTCATTATTTCCTCGTTTTTAATTGTTGAGTAATATTCTGTTGTGTAAAAGTACCACAATTTCTGTATCCATTCCTCCGTTGAGGGACATCTGGGTTGTTTCCAATTTCTGGCTATTACAAATAAAGCTGATAAGAACATAGTTGAAAAAAAAAGAATATGGTTGAGCAAATGTTCTTATTGTGTACTTGAGAATCTTTTGGATAAATGCCTAGGAGTGGTATACCTGCATCTTGAGGAATCACTATTCCTAATTGTCTGAGAAAGCACCAGATTGATTTCCAAAGTGGTTGTATAAGTTTACATTCCCACCAGCAGTGGAGGAAGGTTCCCCTTTCTCTACATCCTCTCCAGCATGTGTTGTCACTTGAGTTTTTGAACTTAGACATTCTGATGGGTTTAAGGTGAAATCTCAGGGTCGTTTTGATTTGCATCTCTCTGATGGCTAAGGATGTTGAGCATTTCTTTAAGTGTTTTTCTGCCATTCTATATTCCTCTACAGAGAGTTCTCTGTTTAAGTCCGTGCCCCATTTTTTAAATGGATTACTTGATTTGTTGCTTCTTATCTTCTTGAGTTCTTTATATATACTGGATATTAACCCTCTGTCAGATGTAGGTTTGATGAAGATCCTTTCCCAGTCTGCAGGCTGTCGTTTTGTTCTAACGACAGTGTCTTTTGCTTTACAGAAGCTTTTCAGGTTCCCATTCATTTATTGTTGATCTTAGAGCCTGTGCTGTTGGTGTTCTATTCAGGGAGTAGTCTCCTGTGCTGATGAGTTCTAGAGTCTTCCCCACTTTTTCTTCTAACCGATTTAATGTGTCTGGTTTTATGTTGAGGTCATTGATCCACTTAGACTTTAGTTTTGCAGGGTGATAAATATGGATCTATTTTCATTTTTCTGCATATAGACATCCAATTGGACCAGCACCATTTGTTGAAGATGCTGTCTTTTTTCCATTGAATGGTTTTGGCTTCTTTGTCAAAAATCAAGTATTCATAGATGTGTGGGTTTATTCCTGGGTCTTCTATTCGGTTCCATTGATCCTCCTTTCTGTTTCTATGCCAATACCATGCAGTTTTTATTACTATTGCTCTATATACAGCTTGAAATCGGGGATGGAGATACCTTCAGGTGATCTGTTGTTGTACAGGATTGTTTTGAAAATTCTGAGTTTTTTGTTTCTCCATATGACGTTGAGAATTTTTCTTTCAAGGTCTGTGTTGGTATTTTGATGGGAATTGCATATGTTTGATTTTTTTTCTTTCAATTGGCTTTATTTTTTTAGCATTCTTTTCAAAGAATTAATTATATATATATATATGAATTATACTTTATTCACTTTGTATCCCCCCATAAGCCCCTCTCTCCTTCTCTCTCTGTCCCACCCTCCCTCCCCCTTCTTCACAAATGCCCCTCCCTAAGTCCACTGATAAGGGAGGTCCTCCTCTCCTTCTGATATTTTTTAAAAAAGGAAGTATGAAGAAATTTCTTTAGTCTAGATGAGTTTTCATCAAAATGATATAATTATGTAAAAGGAATTAGTTAATTTGATTCAAACATTACATAAGGCATACTTATATCAAATGCTACTTCCTTAGCATAAACAAATTTCATGTTTTATATGTCAGTTAAAACTATTTGAATCGCAAAAATAAGGCATATTTCAAATATCAAGAGGCCTATTTACACTTTTCAGACAAAAAAAGTCCAAAGCAGATTATAAATGCCCATTTTTACTGTGCTACTTGCAAACTGAAGAAAAAATACATTAAAAATGAGTTTCAAAAGAACAAAACAGGGCTGTAGAAATATAAAACACTAAAATACATAAAAAACAGTGGGTGGGACATATTTCAAGTATTAATATGGTGATGCTGACACTGCAAACAGATTAGTAAATAAGAAGGTGGTGGTCATAATCAAGTCACTGAACCTAGAGCACAGGAGGAAGAGCAGGGCTCAAAGAAACAGAAGAGTACGAAAAGTCTGTGTAGGGCTGCGTACAAACAATGCCTACAAGATAAAGACAGAATCTGTCATAAGTGATTCTGCACTGTTCCACAGACTTTGCCTCAAGAAGATAAATAATAGATGGGCTAACACCAAGATACAACCAAGAGGAATTGCTGAAAGTAAAATTCAGAGGAAAACCAAAAAGTGTTACGAGGGAATATGTGGGTTTTTACAGAATAGCAACTAAAAACTCACCATTAATAGTGCTGGAGCCTGATGCCAGGTAAATATGGGATGGCATCTTCAGTCTGTCAGAAGAATTCAGCCATGTCTCAATTCTACAGACATATGACATATTGATGAAGGCTAATGTAAAATTTGAGGGATTTTAAACAGATAATAAGAGCCATTACCTCAGAAGGTCTTGGTTAATAAACTATGTCTATATTGTGTGTATTCCTGGCCAAAAATGGAACGCCTTATAAAATAACTCCAAAACATATCAGTGAAATATCACCAAGTGGACACTGTAAATACCTACTGGCTAGAAAGCAAGGCTAACTTTGTCCTCTCTCAGTTTTTCAAATAAAATTGGAAGGGTTTGCACTGTAGCTTCTGGAAAATCGCTTGCCTACCATGAATTCTGTGTTTTAAATACTCAGCTATACAATAGATAATTAGAAAATGTTTGAGAGGAATGAAGAGAAGAAAAAGGAGTAGAGACTGGGAATGGCTGAGAAAAGAAAGCCAGGGAGGGGAGGAGAGACAAATGTGATGCCAGGTTATAATGAATCATAAATCTCATGTAAGTATTGAGGGTTTAACAATAACACAGAAAGATGATAAAATTTTTGATTAATTTTGTACTTCTGAGTTATGTATCTTTTTAATATTTCACCACAGAAAGAAAAAGTACATAAATATAGGGGAAATAGATAAAAGTATGAAATAGAATAATGGGTGTAAAACTGGATTTCATTAAATAGAAATGAACTCAGTAATTCAAGTAGAAGACAGTCATGTTCATACGAGAATAAAAAAGCAACTGCTATTTATAAGAGACATATAAAAAGACAAGGAAAGGTTGTGATTCAAGTACTACTTGTCAGGCAATGCAGATGTTACAGAAAAAAATGTACTAGGGAGAATACAATACAATAACCTCACAATAAAATTATCAAATTACCAAAAAGATATAATTATCTATTGGAACATTAAAATATTACCAGAGAAATAGCAGATATGAACTCAGTTGCTTTTTAACAGAAACAGTAAAAAAATAAGTCAATTTCAAAATATTTAATTTTTGTCATTTAATTTTATATAAATTCTAAAATGTATATACTTACTAATTTCACAGATCTGTAAATTTTCTAAAATTATGTAGGATTATTAGGATAAAGACAATTTAGACAGTAAATAAGAAAAATAAAACAGGATATCCTGGTATACTTTCATACATTAATGGTTTGATAAATTAAACAAGTGTTATGCGTGTTCATACAAAAACAGATAACAATTATATAAGTAGCTAAAATGAAAATCATGAAAACACAATAAAATATTAAAAACTTTTACAACAATGTTACCAAGAAGACTATTCACATATGTAATAAAAAATTTCTATCAAAATATTATAAATGTAATGGACTCATAAATAAATTTGTAGATATTCTAAATAGAAATGCATCAGTATCCAGCTAATTCCAGAAAGAAATATAAAAATAGCAGCTTATTAAATTTCTTGTAGCTTTTATAAAAATCTCACTTGAACTAAATGAGAACAACAAAAAAATGAATATACTATAAATAAAATTAGGCAATACAACTAGAACAAAGTTTATCATTATAAAATTGATAATTTATCATTATGGTTTTGGATGTTTTAAGTATACAGAATTAATTTTAATTTTAAAGCCAATACTTCCACTTCTGTCTACCTCATCAATAGACTAAAGAAAAAAAATCTTTTGTTTAAATTATAAGAAAATGCATTTTCTGAAAAATTCTGTAACTCTTCATGATTAAAAAAAAAACACTTAATTTTATTTCAATGCATTTCATTTAATTTTGGAGCAAAGCTCTTGTTAGGCCCAATGAGAAAGGACTTAAGGTGGGGGGAATCCAAAGGAAGGAAACGTAATGAATCAACATTTTTATATTAGATTTATTTCATCTTATCTGTAAGTGTTTTACCTGTGTGTGAACTTCCCTGAGAAGTTCAAGGACATCAATACCTGAATCTGGAGTTGCTGTGACCCACGCACCATGTGGGTGCTTGGGATTGAACCTGGATCTTTTGTAGGAGCAGCCAGTGCTCTTAACCACTGAGCCCAATCATCAAGATTTTAAACCACATGTTTTTATTTCTGTAGATAAGCATGTGGTTTAATAGTAATCCAAAAGGTTATGATCAAATGCAATCATCAAATCTTTCCTCGTCATGTAATGGTTTTTGCTTGAGGCTAACCAAATTGTTCAGCAGGGAAAATCATATATTATGGAAGACTGACAACCAGATATCAATCCTTCAAATTGACCTTTGACTTCCACACAGATCTATGGCATACATATCTATGAAGATATACAATCAACACATTTAATACTAACAATAATAAATAAAATATAAACGTTAAAATAAAACTAAGATATCTGCTTTTACTACAATTACTACAAACTGTGTCAAGCTCTCAGATAATATAATAAAATAAGAACAAGGTGTGAAGCTATAGCTGTTGGAAATATATTTTTTATTTTTTATTTTATTTTTATTAAATTGTATCCCCCCATAAACCCTACCCTCCTCCCCTCCTAACCCCATGTTCCCTCCCTCTTCTCCACTCATGCCCCTCCCCAAGTCTGTTCATAGGGCAGGTCTTCCTCTCCTTCCTTCTGATCCAACATAGAAAAAAATAATACAACATAGAAAAAATAATAAATTGTTTAATGAGAAAAAAGTAAATAAATAAATAAAGATCACAATTTAAAACAACTGAATAAAACTTTTATTTCCTGTTTTCTGAAGGAGAAACAAATGCCCAGAATACATTTTTTTCCTATCTTAATTCATATCCAGATAGCACTAAGTTAGGGGCAGTGACCCCATACACTGCACACCACATCCAACCCCAACGTGTAACACTACGGCCAGATGTGCAAAGGTCTGGTTCTTCTTCTTGTGCAAAGCAAAATAGGTAGACAGCCACTTTAGACAGTAGCCTCGCATTGTTCAGTAAAACTGATATTCATATCTTAATTTTTTCATTAGCCAAATACACACATACAATGCACTGTGGTTCTTTGTCATTTTAATATGTATTTATATTTCCTTCTGATTCACACTGACACTGACACTCCCTTTTCTGTGTCTCTTGATGCCCTGTGGTTGGGTCCCTTTCCTACTCCAGAGAAAGTCCATCCTTCTGCTCTTGTGTCACACGTACATACCCTCTTTCATCTATTTCTCTGAAGATTATAATTTCCTTACGATCACCCTTCTTGTTTCTTGACTTACACAAGCACATGCACATATATATTTGTGTGCGTGTGAATTTTTGAGTGGTGTGGATGCATGTTTGCACGTTCAAATTTTTGTGGGCACATGTGTGTTTGTGAGTGTGTATGCACATGTTAAGTATGCAGAGAAGAGGAGGTTGATTTTGAGTGTCTTCCTTGATCGCTCTTCTTCATAATCCATTGATGAAATTTCATCTGTTTGTTTGTTTACAATTTATTTATTTTATATCCCGAGTGTAGCCCCTCCCTCATGTCCTTCCATTACCACCCTCCCTCACTCTTCAACGTTCCCATCCCCTTCTCCTAGTCCACTGAAAGGTGGAGTCCTACTCCCCTACCATCTAACTCTAGTTTAGCACTCTCTCATCAGGACTGCCTGGATCCTCTTCCTCTGTGGCTTGGCAAGGCTGCACCACCAGGGGGAAGTGATCAAAGAGCAGGCAACCTAGTCCATGTCAGAGACAGACTCTGCTCCCCTTACACAGGATCCCTGAAAGGCTCTACTCAACAGGGTATGGAAGCAGATGTACAGACTCACAGCCAAACATTGGGCAGAGTGCAGGGAGTCTAATGGAAGAAGGAGGGGTGGGGAGAGATAGAAGGTATTGGAGAGGACAGAAGCTCCACAAGGAGACCAACAAAGCTAAACAATCTGGACCCAGGGGAACCTACAGATACTGAAGCACCAACCAAGGACCATGCATGGAGAAGAAGTCTCACTCTTGATCCCAGACTTTGAAGAAATGGTTTATCTATTTAACTACCTTGACCACTTCCATCCTATTTACACTGAAATTACTAGCACACCACAAACACTGTTTTTCTTTAACATGGATTCTGAGGATATACTCTTCATACTAGTAATGTTAAGTGCTTTAACCACTGATTCATAACTCTAAGCTCTGTATTTTAAAATCTGGGTTCTGAAAATAAAACAGATGTGCTCTTTTTCTTTAACTCTGCCTGATGTCATTTTACATAATGATGTGAGGGTCCATGTTTCCTCAGGTGAAATAATTCTATTCATCTTTACTGCTGAAAAGACTCTGTGTGTGTACATGGGTATTGTGATGCTTTAGCATGTGTGTGTGCTTTTGTGTATGGGTGTCGTGTGTGGGAATGTGTGCCTGTGTGTGTGACCCTTTATTAATAAACATTTCTGTTTATAAATCATAATGTGTTTAATTTTCTTGTCATGGTGATTAGTGTAGAGAAGAACAGGGTATGTAAGTGTCATAAGAGTGTGTTGACTTATAGGCTTTTGAGCATACACTCAAGGGTTGTATAGCTGAGCTATATGGTAGTTTAATGTTCAGTTTTTTCATAAATCTCAATGGTAGTTTCCATAGTAGGTAGAGAAGTGACAATAGTTTGATTCAATAGAAGAGTCCTGGTCTACAGTTCAGGGCCGCTGGTTTTCCAGAATAAGTAACAAATTCTTCAAGCATGTTTAATTCTAACAGTTCTCCACTGGAAACAGCCACACTATCTATGTAAAATCCAAATCGGTGAACAAGTGTGATATATTCAAGTGATGAAATATTTAAAAGCAATAAAAATAAATGTCAGCAGTATGAGACAACATGGATAGATGTTTCAAATGAAAATTTGCATTGGTACGGGATAGATGCAATGCTTTGTTCTCAGTGACTTTGTACTTTTTGCCAATAGATGTTTTCACAGGACTGAAATTTCAGATAAAAGTGTAAAGAAAGAGGGTAAAATCAGTAAAGGGAATTGTTTCACAAAGAATTTCTGGTTTTTTTGTTTACCACAGTATTAAATAGGAATTCTCATGAATCTGATTTTGGAATTGTGGAAGGTTAAAAACTAGTATATTGTAAATTGATTGTCTGGTATTCTTTACTGATGAATTTTAAAGCTATTAGGAATAAAACATTCTACCAATAATTAACACCAATAACCCAATCACATGCACACACATACACATGCACAAAAATTCAAACTGAAGTTTTGTATAGGTTGAATTTAAATCAAATAGAATGAATTCTCATTCAACATTAGATTTTTTTGTGTGTGTGTGTTTATAGTATTGGGATAGGATAATCAGAAAATATATTAAAATTCCTCAGTCCTGCAAGAATTTCCAGAATAGAAGCAACAGCACTGATCTCAGGCTACTTTTTGTTGCTGTAACAAAGATACCTGAAGCCAGATTTTATATAAAATAAGGTTTGTGTGTGTGTGTGTGTGTGCACGTGTGTCTGTGTGTGTATAGTTGTTTGTTTGTTTGTTTGTTGACATATCCACACTGGTTTTTTATAGTGAATGGAGAATTTCTAATTATGTAGCCCAAAATAACTTCTGGCTCACAATCCAGGACCACGTGTTTTCTGGAGTAAGTGGCAAATTCTCTAATCAAAGACTTTTAGATCCTTTAATTACCTCTACTGGTCCATATTCCAGTGGGGTCTTCAGGGCAAATGACATCCTTCAGCAGAGGTGTCTTCAGAAGATCACACGTAAGGTCAATGTCAGAGAAGCTGGGATCAGGATGCCTCCTATAATGGAAGTCCTTTTGTGGAAGCTAATTGGAGTTCCAGAAGAACTGAAAGGCTGATGTCTACATGGCACAGATACCTACGAACAGTTCTCACTTCCCAAGTCTCCCACTGCATCTCACATAATCACACTGAATAAAGATCAAGGCTGTAAACACAGATGACTTGAGCACACTTACTTCACAGCAAGGGGGCCAGACAGATATAATTTGTCTCACACTGGAATTACTGAAACCAGAAGCAGAAATGGAAGCCAGAACCATTTCTTCAAGTTTTGATTTTGCATAATTCTTTTGGGGGAATAATCAGATATACCACAAAAATAATTAGGAAAAAAATATTTTTAAAATAATTTTAAATGTAAAAAAATTATTTAAAATTTTATTTAAAAATAAATAAACAGCTCCACAACTGGTTTATAAGCTATGCTACTGGCTCTCAGGACTTTACAGAAAATTCTGTTTTTTGGGCCTCCTACCTACAGATAACATTATGGTAGCTATTTGTCTCCATACTCCCTAATAAAATTCCATTTCTCACTACACTGTTGTCTTGCCAGTTTCAAGCCACTTACCAGTTAGCAGTAGCTAATTGTGTCAAACATGAAAATATGAAATATTATTCTGTCCCTCTTCTTAGAGAAGAACTCCAACAGAGTTTGTTTATATATTTCTTCCTTAATATTAATTTTCTTTACATCTTCATCTTCAAAAAAAAAAAAACAAAACAGCAAAGGCAGTAATTAAGCTCGTTCATGCTCACCCACATAAAAGCCTGGAGAACAGAGGACGTTTCTTTAGAGGTGGTGTTTTAATACTATCAGTGAACTCATTAGAAATTACTAATGCAGTAAGCAGTCATCAATGTCTTCTCTGTCTTTTTAAGTACACACACACACACACACACAGCTCTCATACCTGTGGTTTCAGTATCAGTGGACTCAATCAAACATGACTTGAAAATATTTGAAAAAGAAAGTGCCTTTACTTCCTTTGTTCTTCTAACTATCCCCTGAACAAAATAGTATAGCAGTTATTTGGGCAGTGTTTATTTTGCACTGGGTGCTGTAAGTAAGTGAGAGATGATTTGAGCTACAGAAAAGGATGTGAACATTTTATATGCAAATAAAATGTCTTTTACATAGGAGATCAGAGATTCTGGTGTCTTTAGAGGCTTTTAGTACCAGTGAATTCTGGCTACTGAGGGACACTGGTGTATGTAGACATCACTCCCCTGTTATTCTGATTGTATAGCATATGATAAGCAAATTGTAATGATATACATTGTTAACTTTAGATCACTGTAGACAACATAGCAGACAGAAGGACAGAATAACAGACACTGACTTCGTATCCTCTTCTTAGGAGCAGATGAGTAAAACTTGGGTGGAACGCAGGAACCTTTGTCAAATTCGTGAAAAAATCATTGTCTATATATGGAAATTAACTAGAGTTTAGGAAGATTTATTGGATACTAAGATCAAAGGAGACAGACATCTCATGGTTATCTTACCTGTCTTCTTGATTGGCCAAGATGACATCCAGAGAGCTGACTGAATTCTGTGTGTCTCTGAAGGTTTCTTAGAGACTCACATTTTAGATGGCTGCTGAGTGGGACAGATTATTCTGCACAGTGAAGCTAGGCATTATAAAGTCTTCTGAAGACCTTAATCCAGTAAAAATAGTGTGGGAGGGGGTGGGGAAGAGTCTTTGAGTGAACTCTGAGGGATTAAGGTAGGAACTGGTTGCCTGTAACTCTCAGCAATCCTGGTTCTCAGAACTCCACACCTGGGCTAGAAGCTATTTCACTGCCCCTCAAGCATTTACAGGACATTCTCAGGTTTCCTGGGTCTCTTGCTTACAGATAAAATTGTGGTGACTATTTGCCTCTACACCTCCTTAACTTATACTGTATATAAATGGCTTCATAAATGCATACTTTCTATTTCTTTGGGGGAATGAGTGTGTGTGTGTGTGTGTGTGTGTGTGTGTGTGTGTATGGCACACACGTTTGTGTGTGTTAATATCTTAATATTGACATTCTCTATTTTTTCCTATATGTTTGAGATCACAACCTTAAAATAAATGTTAATAAATTTCTTATATTTAGTGTGAGTGCTTGGTTTTGTGTTTTCAAAAGCTTGGAGGATTTTGATGTGCTTTTGTACTTCAAGGAAGAATGCATCCCTGACTCACCTTCAGAGTTCTGAGGCAGGATCTTGATGCCAGATGAGGAACTTAGTGGTCCTTGTCCCCATATCACTTGTCAAAGTTGATCTGGTCTCTAGTCAGCATCTTAGCACATCTACAACAAAAGTTCTGCACAGTCACTCAGAGGCTTCCATTGGAACCAAGCTATAGTGTTACTAAGTAGGTCATAATTTACCCTTTGAAAAGGAATTTTAAAAAATTAACCGAGAATGTGACCGTCTTTCATTTTACAGTTGCAACGGCGAAATAGAGAGTATTAGCAGCTCATTTTTGAGTTGTTACATTATAAACATGACTCCTAAAAAAATGCTGTTGACAATGTGTAGATGAATATCCCCTTTACCCTAGGTGTAGTATTCCACTATGCTCATAGAAGGAAATTCTTCATATGACTTTTCTTGGTATCAGTGCATTTGACCCTGTAACACTCTAGTCTGGCCCAGATCAACTTTCAGGACATGACTTTGTCAGGTTCCTTCAAAGTCTACATGTGAATGTGTCTGTGCAATACTAGAATTCTTATGAATGATAGCACTCTAGAATTAAAGCAAAGCCTTGAGCCCTAGCCCTTGATCTCCTGGTTCCTGAAGCTGTGTACATTTGAGCTCTGGGCTTAATTTTCATATTTACCCTTAGATTTTTCTGTCTTCTCTGTCACCTCTCTCATGAATCCCACAACATAGCAGCCACTGTATCATCATCCTTATCTATGCTGAGGATTCATAGGAAGAATGATGTATAATATCACTGATAATGGAGCTTTTGTGAGTAATAGTCACCATAAGAATATTTTGGAGTACACAGTAAGTCACATCCAGTCACTATGCAGGAAACCTTTAAGTTGTTTTGCCTCTGCCCATGCAGCCCGCAGTGCTTGTTCTGCAGGCTTAGTACTGAATTCCTACTAGCTCCTTGCAAATGTTTCTCTTTCTCTGAGCTTATAATCCTGTGTTCTCCTTACCTTTTCTTTTATACCCTTCATACCTAAAAGGACAAATTCATGTTTGTTTTTTCATGTTAAAACTTCCTTTCCACCATAGACTCTCCACAGGACATTTTGGAATTATTAAATGGCCTAAATGACCTTTATTAAAAAGTTACCCATAAAATTCTCATTACATCTTTGAATGCTCAAAAAGCAGGCCAAGTGCATGCTCCCTTAAAGCAGCTTTCTCGGTAACTTGATTTTGGAATGGAACAAAGTCTCCATGCCATGAGTACTTCTGCACAAAAGTGATTGTTTTTCTTTGTTATGCTCCACATCTGCACCAGGTAGATGTTGCTTGTTGAAGGAAGCTTGCAGTGCTAGCTTGTCTGTCACATTGCCACAGAAAGAAGTAACATAGTGATTAAAACAGAGAAACCACCTCAAATCTTGTTTACTTGTCATATATTTTCTTTTGCAGAAAGAGCTGCCTTCTATGCTTAACCATTGATTAGGTTAAAAACAAAACAAAACAAAACAAAAAAACCCACAGAATCCTTATGAGAAAGAACACATTTTAAAACTAGAAAACAATCTGCTATGTTATTGTTTTGTAGTGAGATGATATTACATGTTTTACTAATCAACTAATGTCAACATTGAGTGTCTTTATAATGCACAGATCTTTCCTATTTGTGGTCCCTGAAAAACTTGCAAAGAGCCTTTTCTTTTTGTTTCTAGTCAAGACCTTGGGCAACTACTCCTGTTCTACACAGAAAACACAAACACACAGAGAAAGCAGGCAGAGGAGAGAAAATAATCAAAGATGGAGAGAAAAAAAGTAAGAGTGAAAGACACTGAGACAGACACAAAGTGACTGACACAAAGAGAAAGAGACACAGAGAAGACAGAGACAGAGAAAGAGATGGAGAGAAGCCATTGAGGGAGGACTTAATGGTCTTGAGTATGTTTGCCTGTAGCTGGGTTGCCTTCCTGCTCACTCTTACAGTTCACATTCAGTACATTCTTTTTTTTTTTTTTTTACCCAGAGACTATAAAATACCTACTTGGTAATTTTGTTTAGTTTACTTTTTTCTTTACCCTTGCGGTAATAACCCCTGAATACGGGAGTACAGAAATCTAAAGCAAATACAGAAGCAGTCTTGTTTGAGAGCACAGACATACAGGTTTATTTTCTGCAAGAGAGAGGACAACTCAGCAATAATTCAGGACCACCTTACCATTTAGCAATATAAATATTTGCAGTCAATCAGGGACAAGACAAGGCTGTCCATTGTCCCCATATCTCTTCAACATAGTACTTGAAGTCCTAGCCAGAGCAATAAGACAACTAAAGGAGATCAAGGGGATACAAATCGGAAAGGAAGAGGTCAAAGTGTCACTATTTGCAGATGATATGATAGTATACATGAGCGACTCCAAAAATTCAACCAGAGAACTCCGTCAGCTGATAAACACCTTCAGCAAAGTGGCAGGATACAAAATCAACTCAAAAAAATCAGAAGCCCTCCTATATACCAAAGAAAAAAAGGCTGAGAAAGAAATTAGGGAAACAACACCCTTCACAATAGCCACTAATAACATAAAGTACCTTGGTGTGACTCTAACCAAGCATGTGAAAGACCTGTTTGAGAAAAACTTTAAGTCTCTGAAGAAAGAAATCGAAGAAGATATCAGAAGATGGAAAGATCTCCCGTGCTCATGGATTGGTAGGATTAACATTGTGAAAATGGCCATACTGCCAAAAGCAATCTACAGATTCAATGCAATTCCCATCAAAATACCAACTCAATTCTTTACAGACCTTGAAAAAAAGATTCTCAGCTTCATATGGAGAAACAAAAAACCCAGAATCTCCAAAACAATCCTGTACGACAACAGATCATCTGGAGGTATCTCCATTCCTGATCTCAAGCTGTACTACAGGGCAACAGTAATAAAAACTGCATGGTATTGGCATAGAAACAGAAAGGAGGATCAATGGAACCGCATAGAAGACCCAGAAATAAATCCACACACCTATGAATACTCAATATTCGACAAAGAAGCCAATTCCATTCAATGGAAAAAAGACAGCATCTTCAACAAATGGTGCTGGACCAACTGGATGTCTACATGCAGAAAAATGAAAATAGATCCATATTTATCACCCTGCACAAAACTAAAGTCAAAGTGGATCAAGGACCTCAACATAAAACCAGATACCCTAAATCAATTGGAAAAAAAAGTGGGGAACAGCCTAGAACTCATTGGCACAGGAGACAACTTCCTGAACAGAACACCAACAGCACAGGCTCTAAGAGCAACAATCAATAAATGGGACCTCATGAAACTGAAAAGTTTCTGTAAAGCAAAGGATACCGTCATCAAAACAAAACGACTGCCTACAGATTGGGAAAGAATCTTCACTAACCCTTTATCTGACAGAGGACTAATATCCAGTATATAAAAAGAACTAAAGAAGCTGAAAAGCAGCAATCCAAGTAATCCAATTAAAAAATGGGGAACAGAGCTAAACAGAGAATTCTCGACAGAGGAATATCAAATGGCAGAGAAACACTTAAAGAAATGCTCATCCTCATTAGCCATCAGGGAAATGCAAATCAAAACGGCCCTGAGATATCACCTTACACCCATCAGAATGGCCAAGATGAAAAACTCAAGCGATAACACATGCTGGAGAGGTTGTGGAGAAAGGGGAACCCTCCTCCACTGCTGGTGGGAATGTAAACTGGTACAACCACTCTGGAAAGCTATCTGGCGCTTCCTAAGACAAATAGGAATAGTGCTTCCTCCAGACCCAGCTATACCACTGCTAGGTATATACCCAAAGTTTGTTCAAGTACACAAAAAGGACACTTGCTCAACCATGTTTATAGCAGCTCTATTTGTAATAGCCAGAACCTGGAAACAACACAGATGTCCATCAACGGAGGAATGGATACAGAAATTGTGGTATTTTTACACAATGGAATACTACTCAGCAATCAAAAAGGAGGAAATCATGAAATTTGCAGGCAAATGGTGGGATCTAGAAAAGATCATTCTGAGTGAAATATCCCAGAAGGAGAAAGACAAACATGGGATATACTCACTTATATAGACCTATAAGATATGATAAACATAATGAAATCTATACACCTAAAAAAGATAATCAATTGAGCGGACATGGGGTAAGATGATCAATCCTCGTTTAGAAAGACAGATGGGATGTGCATTGAACGTATGACAGGAGTCTACTGAGCGCATCTGAAAGATTCTAACTAGCAGTGTTTTCAAAGCAAAGACTCATGACCAAACCTTTGGCAGAGTACAGGGAATCATAAGAAAGCAGGGGAGTTAGTCTGATGGGGAAAGGATAGGAGCTCCACAAGGACCAAATATATCTGGGCACAGGGTCTTTTCTGAGACTGACATTCAACCAAGGACCATGTATGGATATAACCTAGAACCTCCACTCAGATGTAGCCTGTGGTAGCTCAGTAACCAATTGGTTTCCCAAAGTGAGGGGAACAGGGACTATTTCTAACAGGAACTCAATGACTGGCTCTTTGGTCTCCCCACCCCCGAAGGGAGGAGCAGTCCTGTTAGGCCACAGAGGAGGGCTTTGCAGCCAGTCCTGAAGATACCTGATAAAACAGGATCAGATGAATGGGGAGGAGGTCCCCCCATCAGTGGACTTGGAAAGGGGCAGGGTGGAGATGAGGGAGGGAGGGAGGGACTGGGAGGGAATGAGGGATCGGGACACGGCTGGGATACAGAGTTAATAAAATGTAATTGATAAAAAAAATTTAAAAAAATTAAAAAAAATAAAAAAATAAATATTTGCAGTCTTATTTCAGATTAGTAGTTATTCTAGACTGCTCACTATTTGATGCTCAAGGGTCAGCAGGTTCAAACATCGATACTGCTGTATGACCTAATATAGAAGGAGTTGTTATTTCAAAATCAAGGTAATTCAGTTGAACATAGGGTATTGCAGATGATTGTGGCCCCGATAGTCAAATTCCTAACTATGGTGTAATGAGTGCCATATTACCACTTACATGAAAATGTTCTTTTATCTGACTGATTACATGACAGGACCAAATCTAAAATGAGAGTAATATGGTATACTTACAAAGAACACTTCTTTGTTTTTCTTCATCTGTGAAAGAAAATCTCCTGAATCAGAGAAGGAAAATATATTCTGAAATATAGTGTTTGATCTAAGGAGCAAATCTTCATTGTATTTATATTAATATTTTAACTAAACTTTTTACATACAACAATACCTTGAACATATTTTTCCTTCCTTGAATTCTTTTTAGGTCCTTCCTCCTTACCCACCAAAATTTATGTTCACCCCCACCCTACTTAAAAAAAAATAAAAGAAAGTCAAAGCAAAACAAAATCAAATAGACAAAGAAAGTAAGAACAGAATTCTGTTTTGTGTTGTCCAATACTTCTGGAAGGGAGCTATTTTAGAGTGTCATTGATATAATAAGTGGCACTCCATTGGAGAAAAGTGATTCCCCCTTATCAGCAGGTATCAATGACAAATACCTCCTTGGTTAGGGGTGGAAGTTTGTGCCATTTTTATTCCTCTGTGCTAGTATTTTGTCTGGTATGAATCTTTGTGGGTCTTGCGCAGCTGTCGCAGGCTCTGTGAGTTCATATGCCCATCAGCTCTATTGTGTCTGGATGATGCTATTTCCTTGTAGTTATCTACCAACCTTTGCTCTTATATTCTTTCTGCTTCCTCTTTTACATAGAGTCCTGACTCTTTAGGGGAGGATTCTGATAAAGATATCTTAATTATGGCTAACTGCACCAACTTTTCTCACTTTTTTCCACAGTTTTGAATCTCTGTGTTTATTATTATGTTCTGTAAGAATAAACTTCTCTTATGGGGGTTGATTTACACACTGATCTTTAGGTAGAGGAATATGTCATTATGGTCATTTTATACCATGTTTCTTTAGGAGATATTCGTAGTAGATTTTCCACTTGGGCTCATGACCTATCAGATGTCAGGTCTTAGTCACTTTAACAGTGCAATGTGTGTTTTTCTTCTTAGGAAGTGAGCCTTAAATTTCACCAAAAAGTGAATATTTGCTTCAATAACATTTGTGCCACTATTGCACTGATGAAGACGGATAGTGCATGTTTTCTCTTGACGTTGGGTATTAGGTTTACACTTTAGATATGTACTTTTGAACCTGAAAAACCACAGCATTTAGACAGCTAGTATAGAATAAACTGGTGCAGGGGTATTCTTCAAGGATGAGAAAATAATACAGACAAAGAGAAAACTAGAATAGGGGAGTTAAATGAAATGAGAAGACGAGGTAAAGGAGGAAATATGATAGAGAACAGCTAACGAAATCCCTTTCGAAAAACTACACAGAGAACTACTAACGTAAATGCTTCATCTATATCTTTGTCTGCATCTGTACTTATATCTAGACAGATAGGTAGGTAGATAAATGATCTATATTTTTGGGAAAGGAATTTAAATGAGTAACCAAATTATGCGGGAGACAATGTCCCAACTATATCTTCTATACAACCAAGTAAAGTCTCCAACATCAAGAATGGCTTATATCTTGTTGAATCCTTTTACAAAAATCTCATATTCACCCCACAAAAAAAAAAAAAAACAAAACATAGATTATTGTCAAGGTTATTGCTTACCATCTACAATCTGACTATAAAGCCATATCACTAAAAATATGTCACCAAAAAATGGAGAAATTGGATTGGTGTACAACTAGATGTACCAATTCCAATGACTAGCATTCATCATTCTTGAAGGTACTCTATTTACTACTAGAGATGTGATCATCGGTGACACAGATCTACAAACCCTGAGACCTTCAATAACTCCCTGCCTAAGTTCCTTTTAGTGGTGTCACTTAATAGTGGTGTCTTATGCTCATGTAATCAAAACGGCAAGGACTCACTGACCCAGACGTTTTATGTTTATATATCTGATATGGTGTCTTGTATGATTTATGATAAGACAAAAGAACAGAAATCTTTGATCTTTAGGGTTAAAAATCTCAATGTCAGTTCTTTTTCAATATTCATAAATTATAATTTTTATTAGGTAGTCCTAAACAAATCATATACATTATCTTACAGATGTTAGATTGATTTGCCTATGTCGTTGTGTGGTAAAGGCATTTTTAAGATATTTAGTAGTTATGAAGGATTAAATGTATTTTTATTGGGTTTTTGGTGTTTGTATTTTTTATTTTTATTAATTACAGTTTATCCGCTTTGTATCCCAGATATATCCCCTCCCCTAAACCCCCTCCAATCCCATCCCCATCCCTCTTCTTCTCCTATGCTCCTCGCCCAGTCCAGTGATAGGGTAGGTCCTCCTCCCCTCTCCTGAGGGAAGTATTCCAGAACCAGAAATACACACACGGTATATACTCACTTATAAGTGGATATTAGACATATAATATAGGATAAACATACTAAAATTTGTACACCTAAGGAAGCTAATCAAGAAGGAGGACCCTGGTAAGATGTTCAATCTTCATTCAGAAAGGCAAACGGAATGGACATCAGAAGAGGGAGAAAACAGGGAATAGGACAGGAGCCAATCACAAAGGGCCCCTGAAAGACTCTACCCAGCAGTGTATCAAAACATATGCTGAGATTCATAGCCAAACTTTTTGGCAGAGTGCAGGGAATCTTAATGAAAAAAGAGGGAGACAGAAAAACCTGGAGGGAACAGGAACTCCACAAGAAGAGCAACAGAACCAAAAAATATGAACACAGGGGTCTTTTCTGAGACTGATACTCCAAACAAGGACCATGCATAGAGATAACTTAGAATCCCTGCACATAAGTAGCCCAAGGCAGCTCAGTGTCCAAGAGGGTTTCCAAATAATAGGAACAGGAATCATCTCTGGCATGAACTCATGGGCTGGCTCGTTGATCACCTCCACTTAAGGTGGGAGCAGCTTTACCAGTCTACTGAGGAAGAAAAAGAAGCCAATACTGATGAGGCCTGATAAACTAGGGTCAATGTCAGTTCTTATCAATTACTTATGAGTTCCTGCTTTCTCTACTCTATTCTTCTCTCAGTGTAATGGTATAACAGCCGATTATTCCTCATACCATACTGAAGGCTTGCCAGAATATAATAACATAGTGTGGGACTTTCTACACAATGGGCAAATTAGATCATATCCTCTATATTCCTATGGCCAAGAAGGAAAGGTTTTCTCTGACTCTTCTGTTCTTTTTTTCTGCTTCTGTTTCTTTTTGTTAATTATAACACTAACAAGTAGAAGTACAGTAATAAACAACGACCTTCACAAAATTAAATAACAGCCAACAGCACAAACTCACCTTAATTTGATTTTATTTCAGTGCTGGGTTGTAGCTGATCCATGTAATTTAGAAAATGACTTTTTTTCTTCCTTTAATAAATCCATTACTTAATAAAACAGAACAACAACCAACAACAAAATACCACAACTAAGATTCTAATTCAGAAAAGTATGTTAGGTTTAGTGCAGTTTATTATTTTTAGCTACTTTCTCCCTACTGATAGATGGTATATCATGTTATATTACATATATTGTATAATATCTTATGCTATAAGAATATATATGTATTCCAATACCCCCCAGTTCCTTCCCTCCTTCTGTAGAAACACTTTTCAGCTACTTATGATTCAGCACAAATTTGTGCTCTCTTTGAATCTTTCTTTGAGCAGATCATAGTATCTAGCTGACTTTCATGAGCAATATCAAATATTCAAAATGTGCTCACTTTTATAACTATAAAACAGTATTGTGCTTAACTTTTCCTGAAAATTATCTTTAAACAGCTTAAGGACCTTAACAGCACAATGACCAGTAGGTTTGTCCTACCAAAGCCAGTCACCCTCCATATCCCAAAATATGGGCAATGCTTTAAGTTCACACATAATTTAGTTTCTAAAGTTGAATTCAAAGAAACACTTAGAGTGGTGAGGAGTAACTCAAGTATGTCTGTAATTTTTCAAATAATCTTGTGCTTTATTGTTGTTTAGAGTCTCTTAGACATTATTAAGTCTCACAGCATTGTTAGGGAATTCTGTTTTATAGAATAACTCTCTTCTGTTTTATAGAATAATTCTCTTCTGAGCTCTGTACAAAGACTGGTTGATTAAATCTCTCTCTTCTCCGTGACCCCAGAGATAGAGTCTGACTAAAAGTAAGGCTCTATGATTTGACTATGTAGCTACTTCTATTCTCTGTGGAAAGATAAGCTGGAATGTCTTGTTCTGAATCTTTTTATTTGATTATTTTCATCTCAATAACTCAAAATGTGATGAATAATTGGTTCACTTTGTGAGTCTGTAGTTGCCTGTTCAGGCTCCATCTTAGACCACAGTTTAGGAGTGAATCTATACTTTTGTATATATCCTTTGGTCTAGAACAAGTGACCTATTCTTCATACAGCATGAGAGGTTGTTGAATTTGGTACTGATTATTTTGAGTGTATTGATAAAGACAATTAAGAAAGAAAAATTTTCTTGAGGACTTTATTTTTTGTTGAGTTAAAATTATAAATACACATGTTGATTAAATGGTATTAAAATTATCACGAAGATACTGGTCTTGAATATTTTGAGTATGCAATATGCATTTTACACAAATCAAATTAGAAATGCATGCAAACTTCAAGACAAAAAAATAGAATCAATATTTTACAAATTACATTAGACCATATTATTGATTTCCTGTAACTATTGCTTCATTTAGAGCACATTTTCCCTAAACATCTCCAAAGTTCATCTCAAAAGAACTAGCATTGTCTTTGCTTAACATCTCTTTTTTTTCCATTAATTCAATTATTTAATTACTTTACAGCCTGATTACAGCTCCCTTCCTCCTCTCTTCCCAGTTCTACCATCAAACTTCTTTCCCCTCATTTCCCCTTCCCTCCTCTGAGAAGAGGAGGCCACCCTATGGGTTCCAACCAGCCCTGGCACAAGAGCATCTTCTCCCAATGAAGCCAGGCAAGGCAGCCAAGCTGGGGGAAAGGAATCCAAATGCAGAAAACAGAGTCAGAGACAACCCCTATTCCAATTGCTGTAGGACCCACACGATGAGCAAGTGGCACATCTGCTACATAAATGTAGAGGGTCTTAGTCCAGGCAAGGCATGTCCTTTGGTAGGTGATGTAAACTCTGTGAGCCCACATAGGCCCACATTAGTTTACACTGTAAGCCTTCTTGTGGAGTCGTTGACACCTCCGGTTTCCTCAGTCTTTCCTTTCACTCTCCCACAAGACTCCCCAAACTTCACCTATCGTTTGGCTGCAGGTGTGTGAATCTGTTTCCATCAGCTGCTGAATGAAGCCTCTCAGAAGACAATTATGCTAGGGCTCCTTTCTGCATTCACAGTAGAGTATCATTAGTCGTGTCAGGGGCTGGCTTTCTCCAGTGGAGTGGTTCTCAAGTTGGGCAGTCAGTGGTTAGCCATTCCCTCAATTTCTGCTCCATCTTTATTCCTACGCTTCTTTTAAGCAGGAAAAAATTTTAACCACATTGTATGGTTTTGCTTCTTTGTCAAAGATGCAAAAACAAACCCATTCACCTATGGATACTTGATATTTTTTACAAAGAAGCAAAACCATACAATGGAGGGAAAGGGATGTGTTCTTTAGAAATGTTGAAAAGCATATGTTGCAGGTCTAACAGGATGTCTGCAAGTAGAATAATGCAAGTAGATCTATATTTATCATCCTGCAAAAAACTCATGTCCAAGTGAATCTGTTTTTAATCACTGTTGTGAAAGCACTAATTAAACAATAATGCTCCTTCTTACTATGTCAGACTGAAAATCAATGCTACAATATTTGTGTGACTTACCTCATAGGTGGTACCAACTTGTTCTATTCAGAGATATTCATAAGAAACATAGAAAATATTGCTGATACTGATGAATCAGCCAAGAACCATGCATGGAGAGGACCTAGATGCCTTGCTCAGATGTAGCTCAGGGGTAGCTCAGTTTCTATGGGGGTTCCCTGGTAAGGGGAATAGGAACAGTCTTTGAAATGAACTCAGTTGCCTGCTTTTAATAATCTCTCCCAGGTGGTGTGGCCTTACTAAGCCATAGAGAAAGAGAATCCAGACAGTCCTGATGAGACCTGATAGACTAGAGTCAGATAGTAGGGGAGGAGGATTTTCTCTATCAGTGCACTAGGGGAGGAACATGGGGAGAAAGAAGGAGGAAGTGTGGAGCTGGGAGAAGATGAGGGTGGAGGCTACAACTGAGATACAAAGTAAATAAATTGTAATTAATAATGATAATAATTTTAAAAAAGAAAAAAGAAACATTAAAAAACTAAGCATGATTTTAAGTTTATGCTCCTTGTTTTCTTTTACTTTTTTAATTTAATTTTTATTTATTCATTTTACATACGGTTGTAGCCCCTATCTCCTCTTCTCCCAGTTGCATCCTCCCTTCCTTTTTCCCCTATTCTCCCTACCTTACTCTTGAGAAACGGGAGCTCCAACATATCAAGTTCCAACAAGAATGTGCACATCCTTTTTCCTTGTAGCTTCCTGATAAAGCCCTGCCAGGGGACAGTAATAGAAAAGCAGACAACAAAGTCCATGTCAGAGTCAAACCGTGAGCCTCTTTTCTAGGGTACCCAGATGAGTACAAAGTTGCACACTTCTACATCTGCATGAGTTCTTTTTTTTTTTAATCTTAAGAAAATATTAAATATTTCGGTTTGGTCATATCTTGCTCCTATTTATAACTTAGTGAAGTTTCTTTCTTTGGAAAACTATGTTCTTCCTGGTATTCTTTTTTCTCAACCAAAAGGTTAAGAAGGAAATTCACCTTCAGGCAAGTGTGTGAAAAGTGAGGACCTAATCAATAGGTGCTGTTGGAAAATGTGGTGGGATTTGCTTGGTTTGTCTTCTTAAACATCAAGAAGTAGTTAAGTTATACCAATCTTAAGCATATATCCAAAAATAATTAATATGTTATAACATTATAGTTGCATTTGTATGTAAGTCTGTTTTTTTTTTACTTTATTTTTCTTTATAGTTACATTTTGTTAACTCTTGTCCCAGCTGTATCCCGCTCCCTCATTCCTTCCCCAACCCCACACTCTCTCCCTGGTATCCTCCCTGCCCCTTTCCAAGTCCACTGATAGGGGAGGACCTCCTCCCTTTCATTTGACCCTGTTTTATCAGGTATCTTCAGAACTGGCTGCAAAGTCCTCTTCTGTGGCCTAACAGAACTGCTCTTCCCCTGGGGTGGGGGGGAGTCAGAGAGTCTGCCCTTGAGATCCTGTTAGAAATAGTCCTTGTTCCCCTTACTTTGGAAAACTACTTGGTTACTGAGCTACCAGGGGCCACATACAAGCAGAAGTTCTAGGTTATATCCATAGATGGTCCTTGGTTGAGTGTCAGTCTCAAGTACACAACGAGGACATTTGTTCAGCCATGTTTGTAGCAGCTTTATTTGTAATAGCTAGAACTTGGAAACAACCCAGATGTCCATCAATGGAGGAATGGATACAGAAATTGTGGTATTTTTACACAATGGAATACTACTCAGCAATCAAAAAGGAGGAAATCATGAAATTTGCAGGCAAATAGTGGGATCTAGAAAAGATCTTTCTGAGTGAAGTATCCCAGAAAGAGAAAGACAAACATGGTATATACTCGCTTATATAGACCTACAAGATATGATAAACATAATGAAATCTACACACCTAAAGAAGATAATCAAGAAAGTGGACACTGGCGAAGATGATCAATCCTCATTTATAAAGACAAATGGGATGTGCATTGAACGTAGTTTTGTTTTTAAAGAAAGTGTTTTTAATGATAGATCTGTGGAAATGTCATATTACTGAGAATTTTTTACTTAGGTATGGGTTGCCTTACTTTAAACCTTTTGAAAAACTGCAAAACAAATAATGAGAAAAAATATCCTAAAAATGAATTTTTCTACCTTCTAATAATGATGATAAACAGTTGCCATAAATAATACACACACACACACACACACACACACACAGACGCACACACACAAGCACAACGAAGTTCTCACCAATGACAATAACATAAAGATTATGCAGTGGTCCAGGAAAAAAAAATCTAACTTTAGCTTTGATTGAAAGAGAAACTGAATACAAAACTTATTGGTGAAAACTACATGATCTGTTGTGCAGCCTTTTGAGCAACTCTATCAAAGATCACTTGAATCAACTGTGTCTCCTCTTTACTACCTGTAGGGCACTGACAGGCAAACATCTTTCCCAGACAGTGTGTCTATTTTCCATTTTCCATGAACGTTACCCCAGATCATTGGAAACATTTGGTAGGGATTTTTAATTCAATTCTTGTTAAGCTTTCATGTGATGACATTTCTGTCTACATGAAAATTTTAATTTCACCTTTTTTTGGACACACTGTACAGCACAACATGCATATCATATGAGCTTCTATTTTGGATATTCCCTATGCAAAAAAAGAAAACCTACCTGTAATGAAAATACTAAACTTAATAAATCTATCATGGTAATCACACAGCATGGATGACTCTGGGTTTTCTTGTAAGTGGTTAGGAAACATCACTTTTAGCAGTTGAAGGAATGATTTAAGCAGAAACATGCATCCATGGAGAAGTTTTCAGTTCTTAGTCCAGTTGCCTTGTTCCCCTCATCTATGCTCTCCACCTTTGGTGGTCACAAGTCCAGTCTGGACACTTGGACGAAAATCAGGTTCAAAGGCTAAGACCATCAAGGGACATGCATGAACATTTAGTTTGTGCTATGGGCTAAACAGTGCTCTCACTTTCCTTTTCATCCTGTCTACAATTTTTAAAATGTTTTTAAAAGCCAAAAATTAAAAGAGACACATTGTAGCATCAAAGGCAACAGGGAAGGCAGAATCTCCAGGGGGGGTATCTGTAAAGGGAACACCAGAGGGACTTGTTTTAACATATTCATTTGTGGTTTTATTGCCAATTTTAATTCTTCTTGTCTTTTCTGTCAAGTAGAAACCAACCAGAATAGACTGGGGAGGACAGTCACCCCACATACACCTAACATAGTTGTAGTGGGAGATACAAACAGCATTGTCTTCAGCACTCCCTTGATATTTAACTCTATGCAGGGCATTTATTATGTATCTTAGCATTGTGTCTAGAAAACAGACAAATGTTTATTCACTTGTAAATTACCCTCGGCCTTAAAAAAATATGTGTAAAGGGTTGATTGACTACTGTGTACTATCTGATGACTGCATAGTCCTCTGCAGGATGCTGGAACAGAGCTGGAGAGGTGTAGCTGCAACACCTGACATGAAGACTCCACAGTAAAGCAAGTAAAGGTTATTACGAGGTATCAAACAAAGAGAGCTAATAACACAGAGTTTGCTCTGTTCAGTGCATGACAAGTTCTGTTTCATGAGCACTGTCAATATTGTTCCACTAATGCTAACTACAGTCTTGTGAGAAGGGAAGTTCTATTGACTCCATTTTACAGATGGTGTTGTGTATTCACTGAGGATTAATTAAATATTCTGGGTCCTATAATTAGTTACCTAATAGACTTGGAAGAAAAGAAAACTGGAGATTCTGAAGTTGAGCATGTGCTCTTGGTGAACTTAGCAGTGAGAAATAGTGGCTGTTCCCCAACACTTACACACACCCTCACACTTACACAGTGTGAGTTGGAAACTAGAGTTTTCCACAAATTGTTTTGCCCAAGGAAGATGGGCTTTTAAAGATACCTAAGATGTGCTGGTATTTGAATTTCCTAGTAGAAAATGGGTAATTCCAGAAATAAAAGTATACAGGATAACTGCGGTCCAGTATTCTGATACCTCAGCAGCCATCCCTGCTGTATCTATCCCAATACAGAGCCCAGGTCCAGCCATAGTGACGCAAAGCTTCAGGAGCATATTCTCAAAGGCTCTGAACTGAGAACATGAGTTTGTCAGCAGAGCAGGGTAACTTCTCCAATCATTTTGAATAAAGGCACAGATTCCCAGTTGCTGAATATGAAAACTCATGTGACTTATTTTTATTCCTACTATACACTGTCAGTAATAGATTGCTTCTTTAAAACTGTTAATTACACAATTTCCTAATATAAAATTAAGAAATGTTCTCAGGACATTTATGTTTATGAACTACATCAGGTCTGTGGGTGATAGGGAGAGAAATCAATCTATGCACAAAAATAGGTTTTCTATGATAAAAGTCTTCCTTCTGTACTTTGACCTTACAATTGAGATTAGGATTGAATTTACAAGTAAAGGTGAAGCCTGTTTCTGGCAATACAATTATGAAACCACAATAAATGGTATTTGATACATTATAAAAACACAACTTATTCCTGAATCACATTACTGGCTTGTGTGGACATGAATAAGAAATAATTTCCTCTAAAAGGAGCTCACGTGTACCCTCATTATGTACCCTTTATATGGTGCCCATGAACTTAATGTTGATTTGCTATCGTGGGTTTTCTTGCTGTCTCTCCTGAACAGCATTAGAAAGGATCTGTGTTTTTAAACCCCTTTTATTTCTGTTTAAACCCCTTGTATTTCTGTTCCTATTATTTGCATTGTGCATCTCTTAATTATAGTGCCTTTATGAAATTTTTGGATAGTGGCAGAAATGTGGGGTCTTCCTGGATTGTTTGATGTTGAACATGTGAACATTTCCGAACTTTTATTCTTGAGGTATTCAATGATTTGCATCAGGCCATTTTTATGTGGAGGAAAGTATGGCTAGAAATTTACTTTAACCAAAATTAAATCAGTGACATGAAGTGTCTTATTAAATGAAGTCTCAAAATAAAAATAAGTAGTGAAAGTTGGCAAGCAGAGTGTAGCTAATAGAAGTCACTGAATTTCCTACACTTCTTACCGAGATTAATCCCTTCCTACAGGCTAGAACCTAATTATACACCATTCTAATTAGTCAGGAAGTAGGGCTGTTCTTCTTTCAGAGAAAAAGGTTTAGGAAGAGACGCCACTCTGAAAAGATATGAGACAGAAAGGACAGAAAGGTATCAATGCAAGAACATCCTCGCCCAAACAAACCTTGTTAATATAAAACATTTGACTCCCATCTTGTAATTTTATACGGCCTCCACCATTTCCTTCACTGCTTCCAGTATCATTTCAGGTTACTTGAAGCAAAACTTTCAACCTAAAATGAGCATTATGTAAAAATATTATGTGGATTTTGAATTAAATGAATCTTCAGAACTTGAAAGCCTCGAGGGCAAAGAGAATAAAATATTACAGGAGAAAAGCTTTAATATTCCAGATACAATGAACTTATTTTACATTAACTTGCTTGTTGTTTGTTTTTATTTTTTTTGTGGGTTTTTCTTTTTTTTTTGCCCTGGACTGTTTTCACTTGGGTTCCTTTCATATTCCAGTTAGAAAAGGAATTGACCAGAACTAAGAGTAACCCTGAAGCTCTGGATACAATTCTGCTGTGCTTGTCAGATTCTGTGTGGCTACAGATTACTGCCTGAGGGGAGTCTGATTCCTTTATAAACTTTTGGTGGGCTCCCATCACTAGGGAAATAGCTTCTTCCCCCTTTTCTCCCTTCTCTCATAAAACTTCAGGGTTGTATTGAAGAGAGCATGGGATTTGATTTTTTTAATACTTTAGATCTTGAATATTTTTCTGTTATTTTAAACCATGAAATAAAAATCAGGCCTTTTATATAATTAAAATGAGAACATCATAGCAATAGATAATACAGATGTGATCGATCTTGAAATTTGCTTCAGGCAAAGTCTACATGAATCATGACAGATGAACACAACTGAAAGCTTTCTTTTCCCAAGTGGAAATATGCAAACTTACTGGTTTTATACACTGGGGAATGCTTAGGTTAAATAGGTTGGTTTTGACTCACATAAAGAAGCACAATTCAATCCTTGTACAAAGACACTAATGAAGGAGCAGTTTGCAGAGATTCGGCATGTTTAGGGACAAAGTAGAGGATTGCCAAAAATGAGAAGATTTTAACAACCTCAAACATAGGATTTGGGAGATGGGATAGTGACCCTTGAATGAACAGGTAGGGGAAATACATAAAAGATGTACAGAAGTGCAGGAAGGCAAGGAAGTGTGGTGCAGGAACACTTATTATCAATGCAGACAAATAGACTTGTGGGATAGGAAGAATTCTGTATAGATGGACATCAACAGTTTACATGAGAAGAAAACTTAGAATTGACATTATTCTTATACTTTATGTTTGGAACCTACATCAAATCTGATGCTTCTCTTTTACTGTGATGCTCAGATTACTCTCATTAAAAAGCACTGAGTCAAGACAGCAAGTTTTCTGAGCCAGGCACCCCTGCCATCCCCTGAAGCACACAATGAACTACAGGCTCACAATGAACTATAGGATCGTGATCACATAAAGAAGGACCCAGGTGCCTGGTCTTACATGCAACGCAGAGAGGTCCAAAAAGAGCCCAAGTAGGTGTTTTAAGTGCCTGAGTATTCCTAACACTTCTGTTTTACTCACACGGAAAAATCCCACACCCCTGACTCATGCGGGTGCCCTTGGGGCTCTAGCTTTAGACCCCTACACCTTCTGTTCAATGACCTAGAATATTCTTTATCCCTAGTGTACCCTAGACAACGATTTGTACTTAAGTTCTCTGTTTGGATCTACACAATTTCTCCCTCCAAAGAAATCATCTTTTTTTCTTGATGTAAATATAAGCTCCTTTCAGTCATTTGGATATAGCAACTATCCTGAACCAGTATTGAGAACACATTAACAAATAGTATGAATTATGACTTGACATGGTTAGCATTCTGCTAGTCAAGAGACATAAGCTTTGTCCGCTTCCTTGAAAGTCTTGGGAATGCTATTCTCACCAATGCAGGGTGATGGTAGTAGCCTGTACCCGATGCCATCCATCCAAATGAAGCGATGCTCCATGCCCTACCTTCGCTTCTCTTCCAGCTGCTCAGATGACTCAGAAAAAGAAGTTCTGTTGGCCTTTTTCCTAGATTAAGTGATGGAGAACAGTGAGGAGAGGAAGGTGATGGGGAAAATAGTTCAAAATATATTATATACTTTGTGAAGAAAATTTAGAGAAATCTATTGTTTTATATATATGTGTGCTAATACAGTTGGCTATTTGGTCAGACATAAATGTTTTCTAACTGACTGGATTTGCTTGCTTGTTTGCTTATTTGTTTGTTTTGCTTTAAAACAAATCTAAGTTTTGATATTTATCCTTGTCATTCACCTACATTTGAGAACTATTTGAGAACTTTAAAATATTTCTCCTAAAATTTCTATGTACAATGCTTTATATCCACTCACTAAAAGTAGATCCAGCCAAATAAATTAATAACATGTACAAGAGTGACCATCAGACAACAGAGAACAGAGGCAAAATTCAGAAGAGATTAGTAAGAATAATACACAAGTATGAGTAGAACTGCTGTATTTTTGTGTGTTTGTACAGAAAAGAGGTAGGAACTCAAAGGAAATATCTTTGCATATGTGTGTATGTGTGTATGTGTGTGTGTGTGTGTGTGTGTATAATTTTGGATATAGATCTTTCTTGGAAATATAAATGCGTAAGTAAAGCTGGGTCAGATTATCAAGTGAACAGAGTTCATAAAATCCCAGTATCAAAGGATAGAGAAGATCTTGAAAGGTCGCTTGGTTCACTACCCTCCTTTCAAGTAGGATCATACCAAAACTATCCTGGAAAAATGAGAGACTGTTCTATTTTTAAAGCTGTCGATAGAGATTTGCTGTGGCTGAAGCTGATCTTCAGCAGGTGGTAAAATCTGTATTCGGAAATTCATGTCTTTCTCTCATTCAAAACAGAGCACAGCACCCTGCTACTTTAAGTGTGTCATCGGTTGCAATCATGAATCATCTAGTGTCTGCAAAGAGCAACAACTGACTCATTCATAGGTATAGAGGCCAGAAGTCTGAAGTCAAAAGCAAAGCAGGACTCCCCCACTCCCAAAGGTTCTAAGCCTAAGATATGTCTTTCCTTGCCTGTTAGCACCTTTCGTTGATTTATGCAAACTGTGGCTTCTTTGTCGTGTAGGCATCTCACTCCAGTCTCTTCCTCCATTCCCAGAAGAAGGTTTTCTGCCCAGGGTAGGACTCGCTCTGTCATCTTCTTTTATTATATGGCCCTGAACCCCCAGGTTTTAGGCCACAAGTATGACCTCACTCCATTTTACCTTATTAAAACTACCAAGATATATCAGTACACAGGTACTTCACATTATATCAGTTTTGTACCAATAGATGTTGGAAGCCATGGAGCACGGCAATGCAGATATACTGAAAAAGTCTGTGGGAGTTTAGGGAGGAGTAAAAAGTGATCAAAAAGCAGAGAATATTTTAAGAGTGATTACCTGAAATATGCAGCAAAACTGTAGAGTTTAACCAATAGAATTAATTGGCCACAGAGATCTTACAGAGAAGGGAAGCTGAAAAGTGAATAGTTAGACTTGGATTTGCAAAAGTGATCCAGAATCTGTATGCGGAAAACTTTAGATTCAATTCACTTTATTTGCCATACCAAAGGTGTTGGCAAGGCCCTAGAAGTGTCAGGACCCCCTAGAGATGATACAGAAGACACTCAAAGTGACCTCTAGAGCAGAGTGAATGGTACGATGAAGATATCGAGAGGCTTTGAGGGCCTTCCCCATAATCCCCCTTCATAATTTCATTGCATTAAAAAACTACTCCCCTCAGTACCGTGACACTAAACATTTCAGAAGATATCCCACTGTGGAATGCATTCTGCTCTGCCTTTCCTAATTCATGCCATCTTCTGTGCCTGGGCACTCCAGGGCACTGTCATCTCCCCAGTGTACGAAATCTGCCTCTTTTGGCTGTTCTCTACCTAAACTGAGTTTCATTAAAAATAATTTTAAAAAGCACATTCTCAACCTTCTCTTTCGGAGAAAATTCCCTTATTCAGCAAAAGATAATGTAAGGTTGCCCTGTTAGCTCAGCCTTGCAGAAAGCACTTCTGTCTGTTGGCATGAGCTTTGTTCCTTCACCTCAGGCAGGTGGTAAAGGCAGTTTGCAAAAGAGGATGAAGGAGAATGCCAAATTAGGTTAAGCACCAAAATAGGGAAATGACCTGGCTTGCCCTGGTGGGAAGAGATTGGACTGCTGAAGTACATCCAAGTTCATCTCTTTAAAACCGTGTTTAAGTGCAGCTCGTGGGACAATGAAAGCAGAGAGAATGGTTGACTACGATGTCCTTCCGACTTTCTGTTAACGGGCTCTTCTGTAATCGTCTGTGGATGAATACCCTAGGAAGTAATTATTTTGCATACTGAACTTATTCCAGTCAGACATGATTTTCACTAAGCTGCTGTTTCTAACTAAGAATTCTTCCTTCTGTGGTCATATTCAGGGAAATAAGGCACAATGGATATTGGGAGCTTTCATCAGAAGAACCCAGATGACCTAAGTTCCCAGAAATGTAAATATGAGGGAGGGGGCACAATACCAAATATGTAAATCAGTCAATCATATTGAGCTCTACTTAAACTATTTCATTGCAACAATGTCTGTAGGTTCACAAATGAACTCTTCAATATATGGCTGTATTTCAGAGAGGAAGCTTACAATTCTTACAGGCATATGGTGGCTCTGAGAGATGGCATAATGTCCAGGGAAGCTGGCGATAGCTGTCTTCCTTTGATTTAATTTTTTTTTTACATGTTCTACATATACAGAGATCCTGTCTGCTCTGTGAAATTTTTCTCTCTTGATCCTTCTCCTTTTAAAACTTTGTCTCCTTCAGCCCTTACCCAATTTAGTTGAGTCTGGAAGTCTACAGTCAAATGGACCACCTGAATATGTGTCTCTGTTGAGGTGTGTTTTATATGGAACTGTACAGTTTTGTAAATTAGGCCCAGGTGTCATAGGAAATTGTAATCTTCAGATAAAAGGAATTTGACAAAAATAAATACCCAGATATGAAGCTGAAAACACTGAGTGCCTTTCTCCCAGATTACAAGGTTGAAAGGAGTAAGATATCTAGCCACATGTTTTTGATCCTCTTACAAGAGTTGGAACCAGCTTTACCTAGACATCTGAAAGTACTCATGCTGGGGAAAAGAAGCATACCTACATCACAGGAATTAAAAATAATTAAGAAAGCATCCATGGCTCTCTATTGCAGTTCTGGCTACTTCACTGACACCTAACCTGAGGAATAAAGAGAAATGTCCCTGTCTGTTAGGATCAGGAAAGTATTTCTGCTTCTCTTTCATATTACATCAAATGAGGGAACAGACCATTCTGAGAAGGTAGAGGGGATTTCTTGACAATTCACATAACTATTATTAATAACAAAATTTCCCTGCTTTTTTCTTGTTGGCACCATGTGACAAGGACAAAGTTTAGAGTGTGGAAACATTTATCCAGCCTTCTAGAAACCTATTGATTTGATATAAATAATTGATTTATTATTTTATTCTAATTGTTTGGCTTGTCGGGGAAAGAGAGACAGACAGACAGACATGAGAATGTCATACAGACCAGGTTTTCTGCTCTCTGCCTCTTGGTAACTGAAACACTCTGATAACTAAAGATATTGAGCAAATACTTACGTACCTAATGGTTAAATGTGACATGCTTAAAAAATATACTGATTCTCTTGTAGTTTATAGGCTTTACTATAAAAAACTAGTAGAGATTCAGAAAGTCTACTCTAACTATACAGAAGTTTATTGAAATGGACAAATCTGGAGTTTAGCTGATTTCAGTGTCTGACTTTTAATAGATATGCCAGATTGGTTTTAGGTCTAATTTTCTGGATGTAAGCTAGATAATGTTTATTAATGTTTTTTGTTTGTTTGTTTGTTTTTGCATTCTTCTAAGGAGTTTCTATTCAATACTCTGACAATAGTTTTGTCCTGCTTATGATGAATGGTGCCTATGGTTTCCTACACCTACTCAGATGGAAGTCTTTCAGATTCAAAGTATTCCTTGTGCTCTCTTGGCAGAAGACAAAGATAAGCACGTTACTTAATCCCTTCTTGTCAAAATCTCAAAAGTTTTAAAAGATCATTAAATTAAAATAACCTCTTCTCTTTTTCTGATCACTTAATTTTTTCAATTCTGGTTTTTCTATTTTTATGTCAAGGTATGATTTGTTTTCATTTATAAATCTTAAAATTTTAATTAGTCAATGACTTAATAACAATATTGTTCCTTTGCACTTGTCATAACAAAAAATATGGAAACAATGATACTACGTGTTGGCTTTCTCAGCTCAAATAGCAAAGGTCAGTTTCCCCTTTGACTTGGTGTTTCAGAAGCAACTCTGTCTTCTCACAGCTCCCGGGGACATGCAGCAATTCCCAGGATTCCTGAATTATACTTCAATTAGAGGCTTTACAGAATCTAACTTCAAAGCTGTTCAGAAGATATTTGTGGGTTACCCAACATCAAAGTGTATTTGAGATTATTTGACATCATTAAACAGAGCAATCTAAGAGACAAAGACACTGCCTATATCAGAAATTCTAAAGCACCCTGCATCACTCTCCTTGCTGTTTCATATCCTCTCAACTTCGTAAAATTTTTTTACCCGTTCAGATGCATGTACAAGGACTATACTGTAAGAAGCACTATGTGTGTGTATGTACAAGTGTGTGTGTGTGTGTGTGTGTGTGTGCAAGCAAGGGAGTTGTGGACTCACAGACTGGCTTAATAGGTTTCTTCTGCCTTAGAATGTTTTTTGACATATATACCTTGGTTATGAAGATGAAGTATATGACTTCTTCCTTGCACAAATGCAACAGCATATTTGAAAAGTTATAGCATGAGACACAGCTGTCACAATATCTGACAAATTTCCATAGCCAAGGATATGACCCAGCAAATCTGAATGCAGTTTCTCACTTCTCTCATATTGCAACATTTATCTCTCCTTCATTCTGTGGCATTTGTCAACCTGCCTCTGTCCATGGCAGCTCTTCTTATTTTAATGCTCTTACTCTTATCCACAAACTGAATTTACATTTCTTGCTGTTATAAATTTCAATTTTTGCTGAAAGACATTTCTACAAGAAGAGTGGAGCCCAGTAAACTTCTGCAGGTAAGTATTTCAGGAGACAACACAAGCCCTTCTTTTATAGACTGGCAAAGAGGAGCACGAACCAAAATAACAATACTTAAGGCCCTACATCAGTCCATGAAGTTGTTCTGTCTTTCCTTACTTGTCATAGGGCACTGGTGGAGCATTGGGGAAGTCACTGAGGTCTCTGAGTTCAGGCTAACTCTGTAATGCTTATAGGAGAATAACTTTATTGTGATGGATTATAAGACAAAGGCAGAGCTTGTCAATCAACTGTTTATACATAGGACTGTGTCTTGTTATATGTACTTCCCTTAATTAGTTAACATTCTAGAACTTTCCAACAGCAAAGAATTATAAAGTTTACTTTTTCATATGCCAGAAAGTAAGGGAGATATAATTTATTTCCCAAAAGTGGATTCTTTTTAAAACTAATTTTATGAGTAATTAGGCAGTGACAAACTTAAGCCGTAAACTGGGTCTATGTAACATATCAAGAGATGAATGTCTACCATAGACTCAGGGATTAATGTAAAGTGGCTTGGTCTAGTGTCCCTGTTAATGATAATATATAGTTATCACATCAGGTGGTATAGGAAGTGCTTTATTCTTTTGACATACTTCAAATTGGTAACAGTTTCAAAAAGGTTTTATATTGACAGAAAAATAAAACCATTAATCAAGGTCACAGTACTTAAAAAACACACACACTGGTAGAAAAATCCACTAGCTAAATTAAAAATGGGTTGTCTTAAACGTAGGCCTCAGATGCTTTCTGATGACTTTTGTAGTCTTTGGGTTGGTTGGAAGAAGCTATGAGTCTCTTTAGAACTTCAAAAAGAATTTTTCCTGATTACTACAAAAATGTTTGGTCAAACACCAGGTTGGACAATGAATAGCTATTAAGACAACTAAAGAGAAACATGAAAATTTGAATTTTTATTGCAACTTCTAAGCTCGCTATTATCACAGAAATTCTAATTCAGCAATAAATCTTGAAGAGTATTAAGTACAGGTGTGTGTGTGTGTGTGTGTGTGTGTGTGTTTCTGAAAACTTCACCTCATACCCACATTACTCAAAAGCAGTCTCTTATTAGAAGTGCACTCTACCTGATGTGTTAGGAGATAAATATCTTTTTCCATGATATAAGCATTGATCATTTTTTCCACTGTTGGCCAAGAGCTGCCTGAAAGAGTTGACTTCAAGCAAAAGGAATTAATGAAATAGTTGCATATTCTAAGTTTCTCACTGGAATTGAGATGGTAGATGATGCTTAGTGTGTGACTGCCTTGAGACAAATAAAACCAACTGGAGTAATCCCCTCTAACATAGCCAGCATGTTGGTTTCAGTCATCATGGCTTTCTACACGAATGGCATTACCTTTCTACTTCTTGATTGCCACAAAGATGTGAATCTAATCCAAGGAAGAAGAATTATTTGAGTTGGGTCTCATTGATATTATTTGTGCTGTTAAAGCCTACTTCCTCTTTAAAATGCAACCCTTTTATGCTATTAATCTGCACCAGTTTAATGCATGTTTACTATTCTACTTGGTTTTTAGTTGAAAACATAATAAACACATGTAGGTATCAGATATAGTCTGTGAATTTTACATACATCCCTGTGACTTGTTATCTATTGAAACCTGAGTAAATTCTCAGCTGGTAACTGACATGAGCTTACATAAGAACATGATAGACTGAGTACCTCAGTATTGGTTGCCATGGCTATGCATGATGCTTCCTAGGACCCTTTGTGACATTTTTTTTGTTAAATAAAATTGACTAACATTTCCATTGTAAAAGATGAAAGTTGTGATTTGAATATATCATCAAATTTCATGTGATGTTATCTTTAATTGCATGTAATCATAATAATTGGAAGGTAACTGCCAGTGGCAGACTATTAAAGTGGGTTACCTGGCATGAGGTTAGGCCTTTCTAAGCAGAATTAAGGCCTGCACTGTGTTCTGTCAATCAATGCATGAAATAACCTTTCCATGTTGTGCTGTAGCAAACAGATCCTCCCCAAGGCACCATCCTCTCCCACATCCCTCTCCTAAGATTCTTCAGCACAAGAAATGTCCTGATAAGTTACCCAGTCCACTTTATCATGTTACAATAACAAAATGATAAAGATAAAAATATCTGCCTAATATTAGAATGTCCACTCCCCAAAAGAAATAAAAAATGAAACTTCTGCTATACTGCAATAATCCTATCTTAGGACAGAGAAGACACATATATACTCAGATATATTTCCCAAGGAAAGTTTGTAAAGAAAGAATTCAGAGTGGGCTATTGGTTCATATTGACAAATATCTGTGGAAGAGTTGTACGGGTGGGGATTTTCCATGACTCAATAGATCTTCCCTCCAAAAAGAAGATTAAAATCTGTGAGAAGGAATATTTCAGATACATAAAGGCCTATGCTGTAAAGATGGGGCAGGTTGTATAATAAAATTCACAGATTGCATTTCCAAAGTTTAAAGTAGCAGGAAGGCAGCAGACAATTTTCAGAGGGAAAAAAAATGATACTTAAGGTGGGATTTGTAGAGGTGGATAAAGTTCTAACTCAGACAAGTAGAAGGCCAAAATATTTTCTGGCAGGAAAAAATAAAGCCTGTGTTACAGCATGAGAAAGAAGAAATGAAGAATCACTGTGCTGGATGCAAAGTAAGCCTCAGCTGGAAGAGTTTCAGGTCAGAAAAGTCTAAGTTCTTCCTCAAAAGAAATCAAAAAGATGTGTTTCAAATCATTTAAAAACGGTAATTTTAACTGATTGGCCTGCTCTTTGATCACCTCCCCCTGAGCAGGGAGCAGCCTTACCAGACCACTGAGGAAAACAATGCAGCCACTCCAGATGGATCCTGATAGACTAGGTTCAGAAGGAACGAGAGGAGGACCTACCCTATCAGTGGACTTGGGGAGGGGCATGGGTGGAGAAGGGAGAAGGAGGATGAGATTAAGAGGGGGGAGGGGGGCTACAGGGGAGATACAAAGTGAATAATCTGTAATTAATAAAAATAAAAATAATCACATTTCCTTAAAAAATGGTAAGTTTAGAAAACCAAGTAAGAAATGAGGCTTTTAAAAACTCTTATATGCATATCAGTTCATTGAATTTTTATTAAGACTGTATGTTCTCTGGTCATGACTTAGTTAAGTTGTCACACAGGCACATTGCTAACCTGGCAGTCAAGACAGGGCAATCTTCTCTAAGTGCCTGGTTAAAGAGCAAGGCAGGGGGGTTATTTTCCATTCAAGTCTCATCTGAGTTTTGAAAGTGGGACAGTGGGTTTTTTTTGGTCAGAAAACTTCAGCCGAGGAAGCCAGTCTTTCAACCCTGCTAATGAGGCTGCAGTTCTCACACTGTGAAGACACCCCTGCCAACTCCAGACTGCTGCATCCCAACCATCTCATCTGTTCCCCTGCTGTGTAACCAGGGCTTGGTCCTTTGTCAGGTCAACTGTCATTTCTGGCTTCAGCCCTTGGCCTTCTAAAACCCCAAACCACTGCTCAGTGTCCTCTTTACCATCTTCATTCTCAGCTTCCAGAACACCAGAGCCACATACCAGTTTCCAGGCTGGCAGGAACCATTGTAGAGATGGGGTTGGTGAGAAATCAAAGTGAATGCAGTTGGGACTACAGGGTGGATCCTAGAACTCTGATCCAAAAAGGCTTTAAAGAGATTAGACCTGCTCAAAGGTGGCCTTAGAAGAATTCTCCTGGCTTAAATAATAAATAAAAATGAGCTGAGTTGGTTTTATAAGCAAATTCAACTCATAGACTCTGTTGAAATGCAAGGTGTTTGGTCTGTTTTTTAAATATCGTTTAAAATTAAAATTTTAATAAATATAATTACATCATTTTTGTACATTTCATCCTCCAACCCATTTGTGTATTGCACCTGTGTTGTCTCTCTTAAGTACCTGGCCTCTTTGCCTTTAGATGTTGCTAATATATATTCCAAAACACAGAAATACATGCTCCTGAGTCCAAATAGTAACGCTTGTCTTATGGATCCAACTCTAGAAAATGAACTATGAAGTATGAAGTAACAAGACTGTGGTGGCTACTCTTTTGTCACCTTGACACAAGCTGTAGTCATCTGAGAAGAGAGATCCTCAGTTAAGATAATGCCTGCATAAGATCTTTCTGTAGGTAAACCTGTATTTCTGATCAGTGGGGCAGTCCCCAACAAATTGAGGGTGGAGCCACCATTGGGCCTAGGATCGTAAGTTCTATAAGCTCCTGGGCAATATCAGGAAGGTGTAAGCACTCAAATTGATTTAGGGTCCTTACCAACCAGAAAGCTCTTCTGCAAAGAGTAAACACTGACTGCTTTTCTTCTAAATACTGTGTTTTTTTTAACATATAGATCATAATTTTCTTACAGCTAGATAATATGGTATGTTTTCAATGAGATTCCTTTTTTGCTTTATTCATATTTATTTAATTTTAAAGAAATATGAGTTTCTCTGTTATTTGTCAATAAATACAAGTATTCTGCTATTGTTCTAAAAAAATAAAAATAAAAGAGGAAGCAGGTTGACCAAGCCATGGGGTGCAAGCTAGTAAGCTGCACCCCTTCTTATTCTCTGCAACAAATCCTGGCTCCATACTCGTTCCCTTCAGTATCTTTTATTCATAATACTTTTTGATATAAGGTCAACATATTGACAAGAAACTTTGAAAGTGTTTTCTTTACATTCGTATTTTAAAGTATTGTCAATATACTATAAAACCATAAAAACTGTTTTTTTTTAATTTCTGTCAAACTCATAACAGAAGTCATCTCCTTGACTGTCTCTATTTTATTTTAAAAGTTTGCTTAGAAATATTAGAGCAAGTGAGTGTCACTAGATGTTGGCAAAGTACATCTGTAATTAAACTTCACACAATATGTCATCTTTGAGCTAGCAAAACATTTCAACAGAAGAAGAGTGCAAGACACGGTGATAAGGTCTCCTTACTGAGGCTCTTCCACAACTAGTAGTATTTTTTTTATATCTGAGTTACTTACAAATATTTTTATTGTAATTATAGCTTCATAGCATATAGTGAAATCTTCCTCCAGAAAGAAAATGTGACTTTCTAAATTTAATTGATGAATCCACTGAAACATACAATAAAAAAAGAACAGAACTCTAAAAGAAAACTATATGGGACTCTTTTGCTCTTATGATAACATTCACCTTCCTTAGCATTCAAGTGGTTCCTGAAGCATCACCTCTTTCCAGATGAGCTCACCTTTCCTAGCAATGTGCTTTCCTTCCTTTATGCTTTTGCCTAAAATCTTAACTTCATCTGTGCCAAGTGGAGTTTACTGTCTCTTGAGCAACAACTTGTAAATTATAAATTATGTTGAATTCAGATGTTTGAAAAATTGTTTAAAAATATTAAAAATGAAATCCTTTAAAATAATCTTACCTCAGATATGCTACATTGAAAGCAAAGCAGTCTCTGCTCTAGTCATGTCTTCCTGTTTCATTATGTTCACCATGACTTACCTTGCAGATGACTCTGTGACTCTTTCTATAGAGAGAGTGGAAGTGTGACAATGGGGTCATAGTATACTTTTGCCTAATTCCCAGGGCCTCTAATAGGGTTGCTGCTGTGTTGTTACATAATAGAATTGAATCACATCCCAACATTAGGCATCTGTTGGTATAATGTTCTTTTAAAATGTATATGCCTTACCCTTGTTAATTCAAATGCTGATTTCCCCACCCCCAACCTTCTGGTTTCAATCTGGATATTGCATTGTTATACTCACTATAAGCATCCTGTCTCACTATAAGCATCCTTAAACAGGACACAAATAAAGCAACTAGATACAATGTTGTGCAATGGGAAGAGCCAGAGGACAGGAAAGAGGGGAGGAGCTAGAGAACAGGAAGGGGCGAGAAGGAGGAGGAGCTGGAGGAGAAGAGCACGAGGAGAGCAGAGCTGGAGGAGAGAGCTTGGAGGACTTGGAGCATGAACCAGACCTAAGATTTCACAAAAAGCAAGTATAATGTGGGAAATCTAAATGTTAGGAAACTGAGGGCTTGGAGGCTTAGGGGGGAGTTTTGCCCAGCATTGTGTTCTAGGTTAACTAAAAACCCAGTCTCTGTGTGGTGATTTGGTTATACAGCTGCTGAGGATTAACAGCAGCGTTACTAGAAGATAAACCAGTAGTAAATATTAATAACTTCCTACAATAGGCATCATTGACTTTATGAAATGCTCACCCTTGTCTTACTTTAAATGGTTTTATACCAAGACTGTTGAATAATACCTTGAGCAGTCATTTTATATTTACCTAAATTTATATATATTTAATTATATATATGTATGTATATATATATATTTAAAGTGGGTATTCGTTGGTCTATAACATAGGTAATATATTAGTCTATAAAATAATACAAATAATATTATATAAAATAATACTACATAATATAATAAAATATGTATGTCAGTTATGCCATTTGGGATGTCAATATTCTCTACAAGATTCAGAAACTAACAAAAGTACCAGTGCCAGGCATGAAAAACCTCCTTTTCAATGGTTGGACATGGTAATAAAAGCAACTCTCAAAGAAAATAGACTATTGGCATTGAAACTGGTTGTCTCTTAAAAGCCGAATGTAAGCCCTTATTGCTGAAGATATAATATACTTTGGACATTGGACTCAGATTATTTGAGCTGAATCTGACCTAAAAGTTTTCTTCCTGATGTCTTGCTTCCATGGTAACATAAAATGCTATGTAATCTGCAAAGGCAGTGAAGGGATTAATAGTCTTACATAACTGCTACTTCTATGGACCACAACAATGGCCAGCATGGAAAGAAATTTGTAAAAGTACAAGAAGTGGCATCCACATGTTAGTGTCAATAAATAGCTGTTTAGTTAGAGTGAATGCTTACTCAACAGGAGGTAAATCATGGCTGGAACAAGAAACTTAGTCAACTTTCTGTGTCTAGTGAAGTCATGGATCTTAGAAGAGAATCTACTAACACTATTTTTCTAGACCAGCATTATACCTTACTACATTCTAAATGTCATCCTTATACACACATAAGTGCAGCTAACACTTCAAATCAAAGCAGCATCTCCTAAAGCAAATGGAGGCCATGACAGATACAATGTAGATATTGATGGACCATGGGGATTACAGCCTCAATGAATACATCCATAACACAGCTCCTGCATCTCCAGCTCAGGGAAAATCATTGAAGTCAGGGTAGGAAGATTGTTATGGCCACAGGTAAGGCCAGGAAATCAGCTATGAAAGTATCTCCTATAAAGGACTGAATAAACATCAAAACAATGAAAATATCAACAGACAAAGCTAACATGGTAGGGCAAAAACTTCACAGTTTCTATTTTTTCTTTATTATTTATCATAACCTATTCAATTTGAATACTGGCTGTAGCCCTCTCCCTCATCTCCTCCCATTCACACCCCCCTTTCTTCTTCCCCTGCTATGTCCCTCCACTATTCCACTGAGAGGAGAGGTCCTCCTTCCATACTATCTGATCATAGCCTATCAGGTCTCATCAGGAATGTCTGAATCCTCTTTCTCTGTGGCCTTGTTAGGCCACCTTGCCAGCGGGAGGTGATAAAAGAGGCAGCCACTAAGTACATGTCAGAGACAACCTCTGTACCCCTTACTACGACACCTACATGGAGACTGGGCTGCCCATGGACTACACCTGAACAGAGGGTCTAGGTCCTCTCCATGCCTGGTCCTTGGTTGATTCATCAGTCTCTGCAGGATCCGCTGAGCCCAGATCTTTTTGGCTCTGTTGTTCTCCTTGTGGAGCTTCTGTCCCCTTCAGGGCTTTCTAACTTCCCCTTCTTCCATGAGATTCTCTGCATTCTGCCTGAAGTTTGGCTACGAGTCTCAGCATCTTCTTTGACACTCTGATGGACCCCATTAGAAGTCTCCTGTCCAGTCCCTGTCTTTTCCTACTTCCGATGTCTATCCTGTTTGCCCTTCTGAATGAAGATTAAACCTCTTCCCTGGGTCTTCCTTGTTGTTTAGCTTCTTTAGGACTACATATTTTAGTAAGTTTATCTTATAATATATAGCTAATATCCACTTATAAGTGAGTATGTATCATATGTGTCTATCTGTGTCTGGGTTACCTCATTCAGGATGATATTTTCTAGTTCCATGCATTTGCCTGCACATTTTTAATTGCTGAGTAGCATTCCATCATATAAATGAACCACAATTTATGTATCCATTCTTAGGTTGAGGAATATCTAGGTTGTTTCCAGATTCTGGCTATTAGGAATAGAGCTGCTACGAACATGGTTGAGCAGATGTCCTTTTTGTATACTTGAGGAGCATATTTTGGATATATGTCCAGGAACACTATAGATGTATCTTGAGGTAGCACTATGCCTAATTTTCTGAGAAAAAGCCAGATTGATTTCCAAAGTGGTTGTAAAAGTTTACAGTCCCACCAGCATTTAAAATATCTAAAACTAAATAAATGAATAAATAGTTTTATCATCTAGAGTTATAGTTTTTCACAATACTTAAGTCTTCTTATAACATTTCTGTCTGTAATCTGAATCTTGAAGTCTCTATAATTTACTTCTTTGATTTTTCATAGACTGGAGTCTATGTATAAGTGTGCACAGATTACTATATGGTGCAACTTTATGTTTCTTGACCCAGGCAATAACTTCCTTAGGGCTACGTACAAAATGACATTTTTCTTATATGTTTTATTTCAAAACTATAGTATCCTTTTTATAGATAATGAGCTTCAAAATTACTAATAGTTGAATACAATAATCAAAAGAAATTGTGATTTTTCCCATTAATTTTTTCTGTGTAGAAATAGCAAATAAACTTTTATTGATTTTGGCTAAATGCACAGTGCACTTTTCATTTCTCAATTATAAGCTAATTATAAGCTAAGCCCCCATCTGTCCTAATCACAATCATCTACCCCACAATGTGACAACACAAATCCTCAAATCACAGAGGCATAAAGCAACACAGGCCTATTTCATATTTACTATGCATGCTCCTCATGAAGGACAAAGTAGTTCTGCTGGAAGCTCATTCCCCACTTGCAGTAGGAACTCATGGAGAGATTTCAAAACATTCCTATACCTACTGTATAATTAATGAATGAAAGATTTGTGGAAAATCTGACGTATCATTAAGTGATCTGGCCTTCCCAGCTATGCTGGATTCATGTCCCCACTGAACCATAAAGCCAGAAGTCCAGCCCTGCCATGTGTTCAGGAAGGAGTGGTACATGCGGTTGGAACATATCCTAATGATTACCAAAACATCTGCTGCTACAAAGTAGAGAAGGTAAGTAATTGTTTCAAATCCAAATGCCGATGAAGAAATTATGCCCTCAAATGTGTTAATAATGGCGGACAAATTTTTAAGCCTCTCAACAGACTAAACACATCATTTCTAGTCTCTCTTCTGTTAAAATAGACATGAAGTAAGCATTTACATAAATAAGATATGCCAAGCATGAATTGCCTTTTGGGAAAAAGTGTAATACAGAAGACAGCGATGCAGAAAGTTAGGTCCATTTGGTCATGTGCAATCCCATATTGGATGTGGCAACCAAAAAGAAAGTAAGAATTTATCTATAAATAAAATGTGGGAGTAAAAGCTTTTTTTTAATAGTTAAAGTTGTGCAGCAAACTGTGCTCAGAAAAATAGAGTATTCTCAACACCTGCAGTTATTGGACATTTAAACATCTAATGGAAAATAATCATTATCCTCCATAATCAGACTTCTACATATGTTAAGTGCATGAGTCAATTTTCCTTTCTATTATGATTCTAATCAGCATTATCATAACTGGATAAGAAGGAAGGACCTCCACAGCTATGTAAATAAACAGCACAGAATATTTCAGGAATTTGGGGTTTCCTAGCCAGAAAGGACATAAAAAGGACGGAAAAATCTTTCCCTTTGGCTTTTTTTTTTTTTTCAGAACATAGCTCTTTATTGACCCATCTTTCCCTCTTTCCTTAGAATTATTTCCATTAGAACCACCTACCTGACACCTGTTTGCTGCAGAAGAACAAGGAGGATCAGCAATTCTGGAAAGCAAGAGAGCCAAGTGTCATCATTTTGTACTTTCTTGCTTTGTTATTTGACCTTTTGAGGCAGTCCAGGGCTTAATGGAAACATTGTAACTAGAGAGGTTAGAAGAATAGATGTCTTTAGACAAAAATCCATGCACATGTATGAGTGCCTTAATCCCTTTCTTGTACAGTCTACAGTAATTTGAAAATGTGTGTGGTGTCTAATCATAAAAAGGGGAGAATCACAAGGAATGAGTTTAAATCAGGTTGAGGAGACATCACAGTCAGTAAAGGGTTTGTTCTGGTTCTGCAAGCATACAGTCCTGGATCTAAGCTCCATAACGCACATTAAAAACTGTTTGTTGCATAACTGTACATACTTCTTTAACTCTTGCATAAGAATTAAGAAAATATGCAATCAGTGGTGTGTGTGACCAGCTATTCCAAAGGAATCTATGAGATACCAGCTCAGGAAAAGGCCCTGTCTCAAGAAGGTAAAGTGTGATTTAGGGAGTAGCCCAAAGATGATCTCAGGCCTCCGTAAACACATTGCCCATACGCACATGTACAAACCCACAAGAACAAAAAGGAATGAGAAGAAAATTGAAAGATTATTTTCCCATTATATTGGACATTCTTCTGTTAAACATTTTAATAACAACAATTATTTGATGACAACAGAATTTACCAATATTTAGATGTATTTGTCATACAAAGACACTGTTAAGATAATGGATATTACAGAAACAAAAAATGATTGGGATTAATCCATTCTCCAGACAGAGATAATCCTCTATTACCAAAAGTCACTAGTGACCTCCTACAATTCAAAGCTCAAGTAACTTAATTTGTCAAATAAAATATTGGGAACAGATTTTTCACCTGGAGATATAAATAGCTGATAATCTCATGATGTTGATGATCACTGTTAATAAGTCATCAGAAACAATAAAATAAAACAAAATGAATACCAAAATAGTAATACCCAGGTACTAATATTAAAGAGACAGTCACTAATTCTGAATTAGATAGACCATCCTGAATGTTTAATGGTAAAGGTCAGGGATGGGGACTGACAAATACCTGGCCTGGGATACGTGGGAGCTTCCTGGAATGAAGATCATGTTCAAATTTGGGTCTTAAGCATTGTAACAGGAGACTTAAGAGTGGTATGCTCTCAAAAGAAAATATCAGGGCATGGAGACATAAACGGGAAATTTCATAAACAAGTAATATATTTATTTTTATGGCATCATATATATACATATATACATATATATATATATAACCTATCTATGACCTGATGAATCCATTTAGTGCTCTTCATATGCATATGAGATTCTGGCTGACCACTTGGATTTGGGTAACCTATTTCCTTTTTCTGAGATGGCTGGTTCTCTCCCTCTCTCTTAACAGTCATAATAGTCCAGAGTTCTTCATTTGTGTGTTGGAGTTCTCATACAATGTCTCCCATTTGCTTTGGGATGTCAATTGTTATTGGCATTGTGAAGGTCTTGTTTAACCACTCAAATGTTGTGATTTCTTGAGTGCAGCTTCTATGTCATAGCTAGCAGATACTTAGAGCAGAAATCTTGATCTTCTCTTTACTGTAGGCTTTCTGTCCCCTCTTCTGTGATGTGCCCTGAACCTTGTATATAGTACCTGTATTATAGATGTACCAGTTTAGGTTCAGTACCCCAACCCACAGTATGTTTCGCTCTGTATTTTGTACATATGTATATATTTTAGAAAAATTCTAAAGCATTAAATTATCATATTACACCACAAATGGCCTTTAATTTTAGGTGTTTGTCCTTGTGTCCCCCCCCCATTTATTTTCCTGTTCCAGTCACACACACACACACACACACACACACAGAGAGAGAGAGAGAGAGAGAGAGAGAGAGAGAGAGAGAGAGAGATTCCATCTATCCATAACCATTTATTCTATTTTCCTTTCCTAGGGAAATATATCTGAACCACCAGACTCTCTGAATACATAACCTTTGTGATTCTACAGATTGTAGCTTGGTTATCATTGACTTAGTTAATACTAACATATAAGTGTTGTATTCATATTTAACTTTCTTTCGGTAGATTATCTCACCCAGCATATATATTTTTTTTCTAGTTCCATCCATTTAGCTGTGAGTTTTATGATTTCATTTCTTTTAAACATTTCAGAAATACTCCATTGCATAAGTGTACCATATTTTCCTTGTTCATTCTTCTGCTGAGGGGCAACTAGTTTGTTTCCAGGATCTGAATATTATGAAACAACAGCAGCAAACACTGTAGAACAAGTCTCTCTGTGACAGAATGAAGCATCCTTTGCACAAGAGAATTATAGCTGGATTTTGTGGTAGATTGATTCCCATCTTTCTGAGAAACTGCCACACTAATTTCTATAGTAGCTGTACAAGTTTTCATTGCCACATATTCTCTCCAGCATAACTGCCACTTTTTATTGACCCTGAACGTTTTGATGGGTGTAACATGAAATCTCAAGGTGGTTTTGATTTGCCTTTCCCTGACCACTAAGAATATTGAACATTTCTTTGTTACTTAGCCATTTGAGTTCCTACTGCTAAGAATTGTTGTTGTTGTTTAGAACTATACCCTATTTTAATTGATTGTTTTCTTATCTATCTATCTATCTATCTATCCCTCTCCCCCTCCTTTTTCTTCAGAAAAGGGAAGCTTCCTTTCCCATCTATCCCAGCTCATCAAGTTACATCAGAACTGAGCATGTGTTCTTCCTGTGTAGTCTGGCAAATAGAGAGTGGTCAAAAAGCTAGCAAGAGAGTCCATGTCCAATGTAGTCCTCACTTCCCTTACTAGAGAACCCACATGAAGCCTAAGCTGCCCATTTGCTACATTTTTGTAGGAGGCCTAATTCCAGTTGGTGCTTGGTCCTTGGTTGATGTTTCAATCTCAGCAAGCACTCCTGGGCTCTGGTTAGTTGGCCCTGTTGGTTTTCTTGTGGAGCTCCTATCACACACAGAAACTTTTCATTTTCCTCACACTTTTCCTCAAGACTCCCTACCTATTGGTCAATGTTTAGCTGTGAGTCTCATGGAGGTAGCTAGAAAAGATCATCCTGAGTGAGGTAACCCAGAACCAGAAAGACACACGTGGTATGTACTCACTTATAAGTGGATTTTAGCCATAGAGTACAAGATAAGCATACTACAAGGCACAGACACAATGAAGAAAAGTATGTAAAGAATCCAAGGGAGGATGCAGAAATCTCACACAGAAGTAGAGGAAGAATAGACAAAGGTAGCGGCTGAAGAAAGGAGTCACAAACAGTTAAGAGGATGAAACTCAGACTTGGGGAGAGAAAGAGGAAGACAAAAGACCTGTAGAGAAAAGAGAATTGAAAATGGCGGTATCTCTGTGACAAGCTGGAGACCTAAGTCAGGGTAGGCTTCTGGGAGAACATGAGAGGAATTCAAGTAGAGATTCCAAGTAGCAGAGGCCATAGAGACTGAAAAAGACATCCTTTAACTAGACTAGTCTCCTTGCAGAGGGAGGAGAACACAAACCCACATACAAAAATTTTGACTCAAAATTTACCCTGCCTACAAGATATGCAGCGATAAAGGCAGAGCAGATAGAGTAGGGATTGAGGGAATGTTCAATCAATTTCTGGCCCAATCAAAGACACAGAGAGTGCAAACCCCTGATGCTCTAAATGATACTCTGCTAAGCTTGCAGACAGGAGCCTGACAGAATTGTCCTCTCAGGCTCTACTCAGCATCACCTCAATACAGATGCCAGGACTCAGCCAAACATTGAGTTACTTGTTTTCTTGATATCTAATTTTCTGAATTCTTTATTTATATTTTGGATATTAACCCTCTATCAGATGAGTATTTGGTAAAAGTATTTTTTCATTCTGTAGAGGTCTGATTTATCTGAATGTTGCTGTCCTTTGGTTTGCAGAAGCTTCTCCGTGTTGTGAGATACCATTTATTCATTGGTTAGTGCCTCTGCTAACAGTGTTCTGCTCAGAAAGTCATCAGTGTCAGTGATTTTAAGGTCATTCCCTACTTTCTCTTCTACCTTGAGTGTATTTTCTTTTATGTTGGGGTTTTTGATCCATTTGGAGTTCAGTTTTGTGCTGGGCAATAATTATGGATCTATTTGGATTCTTCCACTTCAGCCATTAGCTTTAACCAGCACCATTTGTTGAAGATGTTGGTGTTTTGTTTTGTTTTGTTTTGTTTTGTTTTGTTTTGTTTTTAACAGTTTATATTTCTGGCTTCTTTACAATAACCAAGTGTTCATAGGTGTATAAATTTTTGTCTGGGTCTTCAATTCAATACTTTGATGAACATCCATTTTTGTGCCAATACCATGGTGTTCTATTATTATAGCTCTGTAGTACAACTTGAGATTGGGGATAGTGCCACCTCCAACAGTTATTTTATGATTCTGGATTGCATTGGCTATCCTGTTGTGTGTGTGTGTGTGTGTGTGTGTTTTCATATGAAACTGAAATTTGTTTTCCAATTTCTGTGAATATTTTGTTGGGATTTTGATGGGAATCACATTGAATCTGACAACTGATTGTCAGAATCTGTACAATGGACATTTGTACTATGTAAGCATGAAAGATTTTTTTCATCTTCTGATATCTTCTTTGTTTCTCCAATGATGTGAACTTGTTTTACAATGTTTCACTTGCTTGATTAGGATCGCCCTGATATTTTATTTGAGGTTACCATGAAAGGTGTGGTTTCCCTGGGTTTTTCTTTCTTAGTTCATTTGTCATTTGTATATAGGGAACTACTGATTTTTGTGAGTTTATTTTGTGTACTGCTTTCCTGAGAGTGAGTACCAGCTATATGAATTTCTTGACAAAAATTTTGCATTACTTATGCATATTATTATATCAGTAAAGATACTATGAGTTCTTATTTTTTTGGGGGGAGGCATTTCAACATTCACTGGCTACACATGATAAGAATCCAATGGAAGCCTGTGCACCGTGCTTTATATACCATTGAGAACTTTTATAAGTGAGAGAGGTCTAGATCTGTAAGAGTATAACTGTGAAGTCAGTCAAGTAACAGGGCAGTTTAATCCTCAGGGTCTCCTTTTACTTATTGCTTAATCTGTGCCCCTTGCAGGATGTTAATCCTGTCTTGTCCTCAGGTATCAGGTTTTTGTTCTGGACAGCAACCTCCATGGTAACCAAAATAGTAGCCTAATAACTATAGCCTTCAAAGAATAACATCTGCACTATAGCTATCTATTCAGGAACAACTGAGGGAATGAAACGTGAATAGATGAGGCAACCTTCTTGTGAGTGAGGAATCTCAGGAAATCTAACAAACATCTCTTGTTGACAAGATCTGTGATCCTATCGAAAGCAATCTTGGAAGTTATATTTGATTTGAAGGGATTACTGGAAAAAGCTGTGTGTGTGAGAGAGAGAGAGAGAAAGAGAGTGTGTGCCGTTCTATCTGCCTGTCTGTCCATGTTCATATATGGGTGTGCATATACACAGGTAAAATTCCTATTAAGCCTGAAGCCAATTGTGTCTCAGGAACCCACTGCTTTGCATGTTGAGAAAGGATGTAATGTAAGTGGTGAACTGACTGGTTAGAATAGCAGACACCAAGGATCCTCTTTCACTGTCATGGAACTTGGCTTATAAAAGTGCATCTCTTCATTCAGCTCTTACTTTTTATATGACTACTGGGGTTCAAACTCAGGTCCTTGTTCTTCTAAGGCAAATATTTTACTAGTTGTGCAAATTTCTTTTCTTCTTAATAGTTACTGCTTTTATGAAAAGAGCATCTATCCACAAAGTATGAATCAGAAACCGTACAGGTGGTCTCTTCCCTCAACTCCCATCTCTAGACTATGTTGTTTGCCTGAAAGGAAACCGGGCATAGGGACTCCCTGACATGGAAAAAGTTGGCCAAATGGAGCTGCAATAGTTAAGGATTCTTCTCTGTTTGTCAAGAAAGAGGCTTTGTATAACTTTCTCATAGCAATGTAAAATTTAAATGCATTATATAATGTAACTTATTGCAGAGTCAAACCTACATTTTAAAAATCTAATGGATACTTTCAATAAAACAATATCTACTGGGACTTTAAAAGTAATATATTTAATTTTATTATAATACTTACATTTTATCCAAAAGCAGGAGAAAAAAGAAATATTTCTATGAGGAATTTTACTTCTTAACCATAGTATTATATTATTATCTTGATCTGCCCATACATGGGTTTCTTTATTCACTGTTAGGAGGAAATTAATTGAGTTGTCAAGATGTTTAAGGATGGAGAAAAGAATCACCTTGTATTATCCAGTCAAATAATAGTTGGGTCGTTCAATGAGCTCTGCATTTTTTTTTTCTTCAAATACAACTGGGAGGGGGTACATGGCAGTAATCACATGGCACATTTAATGCCTAACTTATAACAATAAATACTAGGTTTGCTGTTCCTTGATTTCTCTTTCCCAGTTTTTGTTTAGGTGTGTTGATTATGAAATAGCTGACATAACCTTAAATTTAAAAACAGTAGGAGACAAAGAATATAATACCATCATCTTAAAAAGCCAAATGGAATTACCATTTAATTCTGTACACATTCACTAACTTCATATAAATTCAATTAAAATTTTAATTGAATGATGTTATTATCAAGAATATGCACTAGTATATTTTGACTGATAGCTATTAAAGCTATGTTCTTAGAGTTGCTATGAGATGTTAATTTTGAGTCAGCCTGAAAGGCATTCTGTTAGGGGTTTCTCCCAATATAGCATGGATAGAAGTAGTTCTTTTTTTTTTTTTTTTTTGTGAATAACAGAGTCAGTTTTATTTTGGTCCATCTCAAAATGTTTCAAAAGATGCAATATTCATACTCTGAATAGCTGATTTTTATTACCTTTTTTCATTACAAGTAGATGTCCATGATGTGTTTGCTTGAAGATTACATAGAGATTGTCCATATTCATACATGCAAACACCACTTATAATATTAATGCAACAGTGGAATAACACTTCTATCTGACTGAAGCATTTGAAATCATTGTGATGGAATCCTTTCCATTTTTTTTTATCAGTTACATTTTATTAACTCTGTATCCCAGCCGTGTCCCGATCCCTCATTCCCTCCCAGTCCCTCCCTCCCTCCCTCATCTCCACCGTGCCCTTTTCCAAGTCCACTGATGGGGGGACCTCCTCCCCATTCATCTGATCCTGTTTTATCAGGTATCTTCAGGACTGGCTGCAAAGACTCTAACTAGCAGTGTTTTCAAAGCAAAGACTCATGACCAAACCTTTGGCAGAGTACAGGGAATCATAAGAAAGAAGGAGAGTTAGTCTGATGGGGAAAGGATAGGAGCTCCACAAGGACCAAATATATCTGGGCACAGGGTCTTTTCTGAGACTGACATTCAACCAAGGACCATGTATGGATATAACCTAGAACCTCCACTCAGATGTAGCCTGTGGTAGCTCAGTAACCAATTGGTTTCCCAAAGTGAGGGGAACAGGGACTATTTCTAACAGGAACTCAATGACTGACTCTTTGGTCTCCCCACCCCTGAAGGGAGGAGCAGTCCTGTTAGGCCATAGAAGTAGTTCTAATTCTGTAGTTTCATGCTCAGTAGTAAAGGGGTTCAGCTCCTGCCCTTGTTCCCATTGTCATATAAGAAGTGTATGGATGGTATCTTCTCTTGGGCAGTAAACAACTGTCTAGCTAGAAAGTCTACAATAATCCCATGCTACTCTTTCAAAGTACAGCACTAGAGTTATATATGCCAAAGTGCCTGACTCCATGACAGGAACCCTACAGGACCAGTTCAAAGGACATGATATTTATATTGGTTTATGATTTCAGAGATTATAGCAGTGACGTGCTGCTCACTTTATTCTGGGTTTATGATGAAGTAGAATTTCCCAGTGGAAGGGTGTGGTAGAGAAGAGCTCTTTATCTCATGGTATGCAAGAAGCAGAGAAAAAAGAGGAAGGGTCAAGGGAACAGGCACGGTGGTGACTGAGTTCCTCCATCTCCACAGCTTCTCCAGCTTTTAGCCATGTCTCAATAATACTGCTGTGTTCAGGCTCCACCATGGAATTATCTGTTGGTTCAGGTCAGAGGCCTCTGGAACAAGATGCTTCCCCATAGCTGCTAAGCTAAACCAAAATCCATGGGTAACTTTGTGAAGGACATTTCACATACAAGAACAAACAGAACCAAGAGTTCCTTTATATTTATTAAGATAAATAAGTTTTCTCCCAAGTTTCCATCTAAGATTCCTCTATGTCACGACTCCAAAACACAAACTACTCTTCTATAAAGGCTGGGAAATTAAACATCAGTCACTAAGTAAAACACTGACAAAAAAAAAGGATTCATTTTGTCTTAGAGTTCCAGATGGATAGCACATGATGGAAAGGAATGATGTCAACAACTGGCAGGCATGGAAGGAGAACCAAGCTGGCTGATCACATCTTCATCCACAAGCATGAAGAGAGGAGGAACAGGAAGCAGGGCAAATTATAATAACAAAGCCTAAACAGAGTTTTGTACTTCCTACAGCAAGGCCTCACCTCCTTACCAAACAGCATGACCCAATGGAAGCCAAGTGTTCAAATGTCTGAGCTTATGGGACAAGATTTTTAAAGCAACACAATAGACATGTGGTATTTTCATTCTCCATCATGGAGGAGAGATTTTGAGTACAAGAGAGCATAAGGAATCATGCCTACAATTGTGGCTCAAGGTAAAAAAATAAATAGATAAAATAAAAAGAAGTTAATTAATAAAAACAAAGTGGATTTAAAGCTTCATGACCAGCAAGATTTTTTTTTTCAATAGAGAAGTCTTCTTAGAAACCAGAAAGGGATATATCAGTCATTATTTTATTACTGATTTTTATGAATGATTCCTAGACTTTTCTTTTATCCCCACCACAAACTTCACAAAGTGGGAGATGCTATGCGTTTATCAATCTAGAGCAGACAACTATAAGAATTACAGACTAAAAGAGGGAGGGCAAATGGTTGCCTTTGATGTACTGTCAGTCAGTTCTAGTTAATGCAACATCCCTGTCAGGAAGTATCATATATTTAACAAAATTACAGACATTATGAATTTTGTTTCTTTGAATAAAAATATGAGCCTGTGTTTGAAAATATTTAAGTATTCTGCTTTCCCTTAGAAAAATAAAAAGGTTTTCTATATGGAAGCATTCATACATACATTCACATATACATACATACACACACACATGTACACATAGACACATACACAGACACACACAAAGAGACACACACATGTGTACATATACCAACAAAACAACAAAAGCAAAAGCAAAAAATGTTAGTCCCTTGATGGCAACTTGGTGAATATATTTTTTTTTTCTTTAGCAAAATTCTGTTGAACTGACATTTGAGGTTCATGCAAACAAATGCCCCAAAGAACACATTTATTATTTGTATCATTATTAATATTACTCCGGGCTCTAAGAAAGATGCCTTCAAAAGACTCCGCTGCCCTTTGTTGTGTGCAACTGTGTGATTTTGATTAGCAAGTCTGCATACCTCCTTTAAGTTTCCTTCTGAGCTTGTGCAGTTAAAATAATTATAATAAAATCTATTAACTGCTTGTTCCTGCAGGCGGAAGGCACTGCATCCAAGCTTCCCTCTGCAGCCATTGATTCTGAAGTGATGGGCAGCAGCTCCCCACTGCCTAAGTAGGTTATAACAAGCTAGCTTTAGGCTGCAAGAGCAAGTAGAGTGCAAAGGAGGAAAGACTGGCCTCCAAACTTGTCTTAAGCCTCAAGAAAGGAAGAAAGAAAGGGAGGGAAGTCTCTGCTCGTAACCAGAGTCTGTTCTGCATTCAGCAGTGAGGCCTTTGTAATTCTCACTTATACCTTGGGGGGACAAGGCATAGAACTCTCTCTAACAGATAGTAATAAAACCATTATTCATCTAATCACTCACAAACACATGTAAACCAAAAGAATAGGTTGTTTTGCAGACACACAATTGAAAAAGAAATTCTACCTCACATTCATCCCTTATGCATACAATTGCAAAGACTTCCTATCAAGTCCACACACAATGGTTAAAACCCTGTATGCCTTGATAAGGAGAATCGACCCCATTGTTTATCTCTTTCAGATGAAATCACTACCATTGCCTCCATGATTGACCCAAATACATCAGGTGAAAACACATTTCACATTGGACTCTGGCTTCTCTTTCCCCTTTGATTTTGCATATAACTAAACACTGTATCTATCAATTGTGTATTGCAACTTGTTTGTTATTTTCATTTCACATTTATGTTTTCCTTCTTTGTGTGTGTGTGTGCGCGTGCACGCGTGCGTCCGTGCTTGTCTGCATATGAGAGAGAGAAGGACCAAACTCAGATGATTATATTTCACTATTTGGGATTCTCTCTCTCTCTCTCTCTCTCTCTCTCTCTCTCTCTTGATGAGGTTTTTAGGAAGGACAGTCAACTGTGAGGGTGTGTTGGTACACCAGTGTTCTGTACTAAATCATTAAGGCCCAACACTCTTAAGAGTGAGTGACTTGAATGATGAGATTATAACAAAAGAAATAAAAATTAGGTACCAGATATGCCAATGTGAATAGGTGCTACTATCTAGAAAACAGTTTAGAAAGATCTGCATCGACAACAAAAGTTACATTTGAAATATTTGTCTCTCCATAAAGAAAATGTTTGCTTAGATCATGTTTTCAAGAAAACCTTGGGAAATTTGCATTCTTTTTAACATCTACATTCAAAAAGTTTGTTTCAAATCACTGAGTTTTCTCAGGAAAGAATATCAGCTGCTGCTGCATACATTCAATAGTGTTGAATGACACATACATATTCCCTAACATGATATTTTAAACCTGCACGTCAGGAACTATAATATTAAGTGAGCAGTGGTCAAGATCACTCACATAAACTCTAATATCTGTAACTCTTGAGTTATGGGTATATTTTTTCATTGATGTTTGAATGCTAGTTTTTGCACTTGTAGTGTGAATTTTTAACAGATAAATGTGCATTTATATATCTTTGGGTTAGCTATGCAGATTCATTGTTTTAGGATTTTTTAAATACATTTACCCCATTGTATTCATGAACTTGTGACCATAACAATTTTGCTGGCTCTGAGGTCCAAACTCTAGTGTCTTGGTATCTAGGAAGCATCATCTATTTTAGTTTTCTCCGACCTGGAAAGGTGGACTAGTGACTTCCAAAAACACAAATGAAGTCATGGATGCACACACGTACACACAAACATACACAAAAATATTTCTATTTTGCATCACCAACATAATATGCTACTTCTATGAGAGGTATATAAAACATTTCCTGTTCGCATAGAATGATATTGTAGTTTTTCTTTCTATGCAAGGTTGGTAGAGGAGGCAGCCTTCTCATGGTGTATCAGTGCAGCTGGACATGAAGAAAACTTCTCATCTCAGGCTTGTGGACTGACAACCATGAACAATAACATATTAACCTGACAAATACAAGGGGATGAAGAGAAGAGAGCAGTGACTCGCATTTGTATAAGCACTTGTTTTAAATTTACTTCTTCATGACTTTTGCCTAGTTCTAACAGCAGGAGAAATACAATAATAAACACGACCCATTGACAGTCCCCAACGTCTGAAGGTGCTCCTTTTTAGATTATATTTTAGTTGAGATTCCTTAACCTCTCTATCTCCCTTCAAACCCCTGACTTCAGGCAGGAAAGAAAGAAGCTTATAAGGGACAGGAGATGTAGATCTCTTTAGACTTGGTTCCTGCTGATTGGGGTCCTTGGGATGTTTGGGGCAATTAACAATCTCTTCTTCAGGTTATCAGACAGTACAGCTAACTAGCAAGCCAGCAAACCAGTAAACACAGAAACACAGAGCACCTTTTCTTCCTTCTCAGAGAAGGGTTCTTCTCTGTCTCTGGGCTCTGGTATTTCAAAGCCCTCTCTCTCTCTCTCTCTCTCTCTTGGTCTAGCTTTACTCCTCAAGTACAGGGTTATATTCTTGGTAGATACCCCACTGACTTGGAACTCTAAAATCTTGTGGTGTCCAATCTAACAGAGGCTTTACTTTCATAGACTTATGTACTAGTCTCCCAGGGAATCCATTCATATATTCCTATGCTACATTCCTATCCCAATCAGTTCTTCTTAATCATGGGGGAAATTTTCACAACCATTTAACTTGTGAAACCCTTCACATTTCTAAACCAGAGCTAAATGGATGATGCTGCCAGATGCTGCCATGATCAGCTGCCCACTGGAGATGGAGCCTGTCCTCCAGGGATCATATTTATACAAGTTTTTCTTTCTTTTCTTTTTTTTTTCTATTGGAGTACAGAATTTTTGGACCTTTTAATTTATCAGCTGGATTTTAAGCAGGTTGGGATCTTTCCCTGTGCGGACCTCTTCTTTTATTCTTTTTTTTTTTTTTTTTATTAAGCCCCTCCTTAACATTCTTATTCCTTTCAGCCTAAGCCTTGGCTCCAACATTACATTTTCTGGTGTGCTTTTACTGTTCAAACTGTCTATCTTTATCCCACTTGCTTTTCTGTATTGTAGACCTGCTTTAGAGTGTTGAAAAATTAGCGTAAATGAGGCAATATTAGGCTGTTTCAAAATCTTCTCTAACAGAAAAAAAAAAAAAAAGATTACTCCATTGGTTTTCAATTTGTCCTCAGACAAATTCTTAGAACAAAGGCAGAAGATTTTTAGTCCATCCAGTTATTACTATTATTTCCCTATGAAATCTCCTGACGTGGACTTCCCCAGTCCCCACTACTGTTAGTCCTACTGTCTCCCATGCTCCTATTACAGTTTCATTAAGCCCCATTTACAATGTTCAACCACTTTTCAAGTCCAAAGTCCCTTTTCATTGTTATTGCATAGCACCGTGACCAAGATGACTTATAAAATAAAGCATTTAATCAGGCATATTTATTTAAGAGGTTTAAGGTCCATGAAGACAGATCTAAGGAGCTAAGATGACAGGAACACCTGAGAGCTCCCAAACAGCAGGTAGAGAGAGAGACAGAGACAGAGAGAGAACTGTGTAAGTCTTTTAAACCTTAATGAACAACACCAATGATAACTTCTTCAAACAAGCAAACAAACAAACAAACAAAAAACTTCCTAATGCTTCCCCAACAATTCCACCAACTTTCGAACAGATGAGCCTATGGACGTCATTCTCATTGAAATCACCACAAACTCTTCCTCCAAATATTGCTTTTGATATTGGTGTTTACTACAGCAACAGAAAGCACATTACGACACTTCTCATTTCAAGGTAACAAAATAGAATCTAAACAAGACAAAGCCAGCATCCCACAGAGTTTCCTGACAACTGCCAGTCTACCCTGGCTGCTTTTCATTTTATTATTATTATCTTTTACATAATTTTTTATTTTTTTATTTATCATAATTCATTCACTTTGTATCCCAGCTGTAGTCTCCTCCATTGTTCCCACCCAATCTCGTCCTCCCTCCCTAGTCTCCTCCCTGCCCTTTCCCCAGTCCACTGATAGGGGATATCCTCCTCCCCTCTGTTTTTCTTTAGTCACTGTGGATCAAAGATCTAGGGAAATGTAGTGAGAAGTGCAGGAAGGAACATAAGAAGTCAGTGGAGCTGATGGATGGATGGGAAGGGAGCAGCTTCTTCAACTTTGTGAAACTAGAGATTGCTGAGTTTGAATCAGATTTTACCTCACAAACTACTCTCAAAGTCAGTGAGCTTTATCCATTGCCTAGTCCAGGAAGGTGGAGATATGAAATGTAGCTATCAACTCTGCTCATTTATAGGTTAAAAGCATCTGGGATTGTTGGAAATTATATCTCCATATCTATACTTGTACTTCCTGTATACGGCTTTTTTCTTTTCTTCTCTTTTTTATTTGTATTTATTTAATTTTTTTTTTTCATTTCAGACAGAACTTCTAGACAAAAACATAGTTTCTCTTAGTTGACAACCAACCCACAGGCAAGAAAGCAGTAAGATTTCAGGTAGACGGGTGGGATGGGACCATGATGAGAATTAAAATGCAGATTTAATCTTGACTCTGTGCTTTGATATAGGACAGAGAGTATACTAAATTTGGGTATGTGCCTCATCTCATTTGAATAACAATCCTATGTATTCTTTATACCTTATTTGGTGTATTTATTTGGTGCTGGTCTGCTTATGAGTAAGAGCTGTAGATAATTGCATTTTCAAAGCTACAACCTCCTGAGCCTTATGGTCCTAGAGTGTGTCGTCAAGATCTGTCCACAAAACTTGTGTGCTTGGCTACTGCACAAAAGTCTTCAGTAAAAGCATATCTCCCTACTAGGGAAAGCTGACACCAGTATGTCCCTTCAGAGGTTCTCAGGCTTCAGAAAGCACCCGTGCCCTTCACTCTTTCCAGCACACATTAAAGTTCCTGGAGCACTTTAGGCAGTCGATTCAGTAGCTCAGTACCCTTGTGATTTGATCTGGGGAGAGAATGAGTCAACGACCCCAAAGGAAGACACTGCTCAGCTAAACTGTCCCCCACTGTTCTCACACAATGCCTGAAAATCCAGCAGCTCTGTCTGGGTTCTCAGGGAGCTACAGGCTCTCTACAGACCTCCACTCAGCCTGGCTGGCAACACGTTGATGGTAAGCATTCCCAAGGGAGCGCATGTGGCTTCACTCAGACAGTGAGTTTAGATTCACAGTGTCCTAAAACTGAATTGGTGTCAAAACTAAAATGCAGGAAAATAATGTTGACTTCTCAAGTGGGAAAAAAAAAGTTAAAAAGGAAGTCACTCGAAAACAGTGGCTCTTCCTTTGCTGCTAATCTTAGGCAAGATTATGGAGCAAAAGCAGGGATTGTTCCTAAAATAAATGTCACCTCATTTAATTTTTGTTTATGGCAAGGTTTTGAAGAGATATCCTTAAATAAATAAATAAATAAATAAATAAATAAATGACAGAAAATAAGATTGTTAAAGGTGGTAGATGGCAAAGAGCCTAAGATGCAGGTGTGATCAGAAAATATGTGGGCAGTCTTTTAGGTAAGTTAACTGCACAGAGGTGTGATCTAGCTGCCTATTCAGAGACAGGCTGTTCTGCTCCTATCTTCCTATCCTCCTTTGTCATTTAATATAATAACATTTTTTTTGTTAATTTCTTCATTTTAGATTGTGAGCCCCCATATGAGGAAGAACAGAAAAAAGGGAAGTTAACAATTATGAGAACTGAAAAAAAATGATGCATATTTTCCCTAAAGAGAAAGATCTCTCCTTTGCTTATTTTCAGTAGCTGGTTTCTAAAGCTTTCAGAAGAATCTCTGATGAAAGTGGTCCTACATAAACATCCTGTGATCATGATAGAATAAATCAACGACTGAGTGCATCCCAGGGCTCAAGTCATCCCCCTAGCTTTCAGCTGCACTCAAGGTGGGAAGATCAGAGGCCACATATTAGGGAGATGGGTATCATCAAAGAGGCATTGAATAACTGACTGGCTTCTACGGAAACATCATCTCAAAGCCGCATCAGAGAAATAAAGGGGCACACTCACTGACTTCTGAAGCACAGGAGATGCAGAGGTCTGAGCTTAATGAGATTTCCCTACTCAACATAAACATTTCTAACCCTGATATATTTACTGGTTATGGATTTCTCTGAGTACTTTGATCGTGTGGTAATCAATTCAAATATCCCTCCTAAAAATCCACTGGAAATAAACAATATCACTTATATGAAAAGTGCTGCTTTAACGCTGTAGCGTACAAAATAGAATCTGGAAGACAGAATCTAAAATATTAAATTTGAAATTTTCTTAATACTTTGAAAGGAAGTAAAGAGAGAGAGAGAGAGAGAGAGAGAGAGAGAGAGAGAGAGAGAGAGAGATTGAGAGACCAGAGACAGAAACACAGAGAATTTGGTTATGATGGTGCTTATCCTAGAACTCCTGAAGTAGAGGCAAAGGGATCTGGATTTTGAGCGCTTCCCAGGTAATAATGAAAGTTTAGATCAGTTCAGGCTGCACAGAGAAACCTTGTCTCAAACAAGAGAAAAAGAAGCAAAAGCAATAACTGCAACAGCACAAGCAGCAACATCAACAAACTTGAGTGAAGGGAAACCTCCCAATGGAAGAGAGAAGATGGACTTTCAGTGCTGTGAGGGAGCATGAGCAAAGGCGTATGGATCAGAAGTACAGAAAAGAGTGAGACAGGAGGCAGGTTTTATGGTAAATACCCAATCACTATCTCAGCCTTCTCTGCTCTGAGGGAGGAGCAGGCAGAGTTAAGGCCACTTTAGACTATATAAAGAAACTCTGTCTCAACTTATTAAAAGGTCTAAGAGAAGATAGATAATGGGAGATGTTATTATCAAAATATATCATATGCACTCTGTATGTTTGTAATGAAAGTTTGAAATTGTTAGGTGCTGTGGAACACGCCTGTTATCTCAGCTCAGGGGGACAGTGCAGGCAGATCTCTGAGTTAAAGGCCAGTCCAGTCTACAAAGTGAGTCCAGGACAGACAAGGCTACATAGAGAAATCTTGTCTCAAAACAAAACAAAACAAAACAAAACAACAAAAACCAACCAACCAAAACAAAAAACAAAAACAAAGCACTTGCAATGTGAGTATTAAAAATCAGTGCAGAAGCAGGGTGCGGTGACACATGGCTGTAATCCCAGTGCTCAAGGAGGCAGAGGCAGGCAGATCTCTGTGAGTTTAAGGCCAGCCTGGTATACAAAGTGAGTCCAGGACAACCAAGGCTACACAGAGAAACTTTGTCTGGTAAAACAAAAAGAAACAACAACAAATCAGTACAGAGAAGGGAAAGAAAAAGTGAGATGAGGTATAAATGTGGTATTCAGACTGTGGGAACTAATTTTAAATTTGGTGGCACATCAGGATTCCATGGGTCACTAAGCCAAGCTGAGCATTGAAATGATAATTAACCCTATCCATTAGTTAAGACTATAGCAATTCAGCATGAATTTAATGTTGTGAACTTAAACATGAGTGTTAAAGTTGTCCAGTTGCCCCTTTTCAAAGAAGATGGATATTTCTTGTTTTCAGAACCAAATTCTTCACAATAAAACACTGAGAATGGTGGATTTTCATTTCTATCATTAGAAACTTATTGATAATTTCATCATCCACTTGGGTCTGCTAACAAAAGAAAACATGAGTGGGATACAGATATTAGAATAAAGTACCCTTCAGCAGGATGACTGTTGTGTCGTAAGAAGAATGTACTACATCATTCAGCTGACTCAGGGAAGTCCTCAGCTTTCCCTGGAGACTCTGGTCTGAGGCCAGGTCTGACCATTACATTTGAAGCCATTGCCCAGAATCTAAGATGAAACGAAAGTAAGAAAAGCAAGTGAAAACAATGTGGATGAAGAACAGTTCAGCTGTTCTTGCTAGTTGGGTAGTTTGCAAATTTCCTCAAGGGACAAGTAAATTCTGTCTCTCAAAATAAGTGTGATCTAACATATGCCCTCATAGCTACTTATGACATGGCTGAGACCCTGAAGAACAGAACTGCTCCTCCAAGGAAGTATAAGCAAAATTGGGCAGCAAAGAGACAGAGTAAGTCCTAAGTAAATACATACATACATACACGCACACATGAATACATACACACATGCATGCATACATATGTGTATGTAGGGGATGATGAGCTGGCTTATGCAAGTAAAGTTGTGTAGTAGGAAAAGTAGGTAAAATGGAGACTAGAGTTGCAGTTAAAGTATCCATGTAAAAACCAGACACAGCAGTGCAGGCCTATAATACCAATGAAAGGAAGGACAGATGGGAGGATCCCCTTAGTTTGCTGGTCATCAAATCCCCCCATCAGTTAGCTCCACCTTCATTGAGAATCTGTCTCAAACAATATGATAGAGAGCAATGGAGAAGCCACCTGAGGTGGACTTGATGTATCCATGTGCATATGAACACACACACAAAAACAAACAACTGTTAAATAGAATGTGCCAACACTAGCTAAGGGGAGAGTAATCTTGTCGAAAACTATTAACATAAGTATGTTATCAAGGCCATTATTTGCAAATACAAAGTCATAAAATATGTAAGTCCAAAAGTCATTGCAAGCTTTAGATATTTTTAAATTCTGTTTTTGCCACCTGGATGTTATCAGTTGGATGCATTTAAACACTAAACCAAAATCATTTCAGAAGGCTCAGCAACACTGGGCTCCTGTTAATTTTGTTTATTTACTTTCCATTCTGTATCCTAAATTGTTTTGTTCTAATAGCATTAAAGAAATCGAAATTGGACATTGTGATTGAAAACAATCCTCTTGCATTGAAAATAAGTGAGACCTCACCTTAGCGGCTGACACGTTCAGTTCTGTCCATGTTACCAGAAGCTGTTCTGATTTCCCTTAAACTTTAGGTTTAAGGGAAATTATTTATCAGAAAGTCAGTGTTAACCAGCTCTCGGCAGACCACTGACAGAGGATCAAACGCCCGTGTACTTCAGAATCAAGCATTAAGCTTTACACAAAGCCGACTTTATGGCTGCCTTCTAAATTCAATTAAACAGAGACAATGAAGATCTGTGACCAGTGACAGCCCCTGCCCTTTGATGAAACCCGTTGACAGGACGTATTGCAGAACTCTGCCCATTAACCACAAACTTCTAACTTTAATCTTTCTTTTTAGTTATCTGGTGTGGCCATTTTCCCGGCTCTGTCATAGCCACCGATTAAATATGTTGCCTTTAATTTTATTTTGCTCTTCGTGGTTAAATTCATATATTTCCACTCTTGCAGAGTGCCACTGTGCCCTACAGAATAAATAGTGTCTGGAACTTGCTCTATAGATCTATATTTGTAAGCTTGTGGAATAGTAGGTTTCCATGTGGAGTTTTGACCATTCTTAGTGTAAGATATCCCTCTCACCAACCCATCCTCTGCCCTACCCTCCCACCCCTCTTTCCATTTAAACCTCCCACCTATTATGCCACTTTCCCCTTCATGAATCCTCAACTTATTTCTTAGTATAAATAAGAACAGACACCCCGTGATTTACATGCTGTAGAAACACCTTCCGCCAGCTTTGCCTTTTTTAGCGAAAGTTTTCTGATAAATTGTATATGCTTACTTTAACACATAGTCAATTGCTTTATTTATATTTTGTGGGACATATACTTAGTTGTAGAAATTCTTTCACATTCTAAAGTCATAAAGCCATGCCTGTGTGACTTTATCCAAAGTCTGTCATCTTTGATTCATGCATACAAGATTGTAATTTGCCTGGAAGCACAAGCTGGTGACGGTTAAACTAGGCTCTCACCGTGGCACAGTCTGGCGTATCTGAGCGTATTTCAACAAGGAGATTGCCTGCTCTGACTGAGCTGTGGGGATGACTATGAGGCACTCATTTGATTGCATGTTCCTGTAGGAGGGCCAGCCTATTGAGCATGGGCTGGATAAGCGGATGCCGGACGATGAGCTGAGGCAAACCAGTGAGCATCATTCCTCCGAGTTTCCTGCTACTTCTGCTCCTGCCATCAGTGGGTGTCTGATTTCGTTTAAAGGAGTCTGCGAGGCAGATATTGGCCATATAATACAGGATAACCATACTAAAATCCTGTGATCCATACTAAATGTCTGTGATCTGGGACTGTAAGATGAAATTAACTTGTTCCTTCTCCAAGTTGGTCTTGGTCTGAACGCTTCCTCATGACCAACAGTACAGAGAAACTGGTATATTATTTTATCAGTTAATGCTCTTCCTTTCAAAACAATGAAATGTTACGCCAATTTACACTTTGTCAATTTAGCAGTCTTTGCACATTTCATGTAATTAACGCTCTACGTCTATGCATGTCTATTTCTAGCGTTTCAATTCTACTTCCTTAGTGTGTCTACTCTCCATTTCTTTATCTTGACATAAGCAAATGGCTGTAGTAACTGTGTCTTCCTATGAGTCTCCTGGGTTAGTATGTACCTTTGTTTTTCTACACACATATTAAAAATAGTTGACAAAAACGTGGTAGAAACATCATTTTTTTCTATTGTATTGGACCCTTTAATCTAATTTTAGAGTTGAAATTTTTTTATATTATATATTTCAGGTCTATGATATCTCCTTATGTATTCTTTAATGAATTTACATCAAATCAAACTTTTCCATTACAAAGGCAACACATTTCTTATCATAATGTATTTCTGTATTTTCTTTATTAAAAAAAAATAATGCCAGACACAGTGGTGCATGCTTATAATCTCAGCAATCAGGGAGGTAGAGGCAGGTGGATCTCTGTGAGTTGAGGCCAGCCTGGTTAATAAATTAAGTTCAGGAGAGCTAAGGGCAGTACACAGAGAAACCACTTGATGAAAAAAAATTATTTTGCAAACAGCATTAATGATTTTAAATAGTATTGTATCATGACTGGTTTGTTAAATTGTAAATCAATCATAATTTATCACTTAGCTAAGTATCATATTATATTCTTTTACTAATGTTGTTTTTCTTTACATGTCAAATATGGCATTTATGTAGGTAATAATATTTTAATTTATGATATTTTTTCTTTTTGTTAATTTTTTTAATTAATTTATTTATTATTAATTACAAATTATTCACTTTGTATCCCAGCTGTAGCCTTCTCTTTCATCCCCTCCCAATCCCATCCTCCCTCCCTCTTCTCTTTCCATGCCCCTTCCCCAGTCCACTGATAGGGGAGGTCCTCCTCCCCTCCCCTCTTACCCTAGCCTATCAGGTCTCATCAGGACTGTCTTCATTGTCTTCCTCTGTGGCCTGGTAAGGCTGCAACCCCTCCCTCAGGGAGAGGTACTCAAAGAGCCAGCCACTGAATTCATGTCAGAGACAGTCCCTGTTACCCTTACCAGGGAACCCATTTGGACACTGAACTGCCATGGCTACATCTGTGCAGGCGTTCTAGATTATCTCCATGCATGATCCTTGGTTGGAGTACCAATCTCAAAAAAGACCCCTGGGCCAAGATTTTTAGTTTTCTTGCTCTCCTTTTGGAGCTCCTGTCCCCTCCAGGTCTTTCATCTCCCACTTCTCTCATAAGATTTCCTGCACTGTGACCAAAGTTTCACTATGAGTCTCAACATCTGCTTTGATTCCCTGCTAGGTATAATATTTCAGAGGTCTTCAGTGGTCTGCTCCTGTCCTGTTCCCTGTTTTCATCCTCTTCAGATATCTATCCAGTTTGCCTTTCTGAATGAGGATTGATCATCTTACCCAGGGTCCTCCTTCTTGCTTAGCTTTTTTAGGTGTACAGATTTTATTATAGCTGATAATTTTATTTAATTTTATGTCTGGGAGTTGCAACTCTATAACTAAGTTGAACAGCAATAATACTGTTGGAGTATTTTTATTTCATGTATAACTCATTCACAGGCTTTCTTAATAATCTCCGTTGATAAAGCCATCAAGAGTGTCAGTTACTTCTTTCTGATTTATTCATAAGTGGACTCTTGCTGCTGGTGTCTTGCTTCCCTGTCTGCTGGCTGATTTTAAACAGGCGTTTAGAAACCGTTTTTGAAAGGATTCTTTCCTGTGGTCCAATAAAGTAATGAAAAACAGGATCTAACCTGGCAAGTCCACTTGCATTTACATTTGTCTCCTTGAAGTCACTGCCTACCTCTGCACATAAGCGTGTTAACTATTCAAGGATTGGCTATCCAGAAATCAGCAGTACCTAACCTATCTAACAAGGCAGAAGACTCAGAGATAAAAGTAACCCAGGCATTTTATTGTCCTCTTCGTGAATGTATTGACTCATACCACCTAAAGGTCTTTGTCATTTTCCAAACCTGGAGTCACCTTGAAACCCAGGAGGAGTGGAACGTTGTGAACAGAGAATCTCCAGGAAAATATCCCCAGGTGATGACAGGTGTGGAAAACATTGGTTTGCCTAGGAAGAGTGGAACCTTGTGAACATCCTCAGATGAGAATAGGGATGGAGAACACTGGTTTGCCCATAGGCAAGAGAAATCTCACAAGCACCTTGCTGCTTGAGCATTCAGGATGTCTTTGAATCACTTGGATCCAGTGATGAGACAGGATCAACCCCACTACATCTTGATTACACATCTCCTGTGTCCTTTGTACCATTTCATCCCTTTTTTAAAGCTATAGTTCAGGTATGTATCTAGAAGATGAACATGAGTCACTGAACCCTTTATCTGGCTGTCTCAGTTTTGAATACAGTGCTTGAATCCTCTCTTGTGGTAATGAATCATTATTTTGTTTGTCATGGTGCATTTATGGACAGACATGGCTTGTTGGGGCTGGAGGACTCAGGGCATTTACCATAAAAGCCTTTACAGTGTAAAAATTTTCCAGTTTTATTGGAATTTTGCTGGATACCTTAATCTACGGTACTTTTGTCCTTGATTCAGTTGAGACCTAGGGTATAGCAACAATCTGACATTACTTTTATTATTTAGGGTTTGTGACTGGTTGATTGATCAATTGTCTGTAGTTCTGTATTTTACCTCATAGAGGTGCAATTTTCCCCGTTGGGTCCAAATTTTGGTATCACTACCCCTGGGTTACTACCTCTTTTATGTACAATTTCTCCTTGCTTCATTCACTAGCTTTGAGTTAGCTGACTAGTTTGTTTTTTAATCTTAATTAATTAGAGAGTCTTTTTTTTTTTTTTTTTTTTTTTTTTTGGAGCTCAGCAGTGCATTCATAGATATCCTTTCAGGGTTTTTTCCAGTATATCCTCTCTAAATTTTGTGCCCCTCCCCTCATATTTCTGCTACATATTATATAGGTCATCTTTCTTCCTGAAATCTGGAAGCTTCCCCTCATTGTCTCTATTTAAATAATAGTCTTTGTTGTTTGGTCTTTGAGCTATGCTGAGCCCTCTTGTGAGTGTGATCCTAGATGACTGAGGAACATAGTGTTTTGTGTGTTTTGAATAATATCCATGACAACAAGAATTCTGTGCCTTAGGGGAAAGTTAAACTTCCCAACCAAAAATAAATAATTTGGAATGCAAAGAAATAATGTGCAATGTGTCTTAAAATTTCTAATTTTTAAGTGAACTATTAGGATTCAATAGGTTTAAGAATTACTGAATTACTAATAAGTGTGTCTAAAGGTCGCAGCTGAGAAAGGCAGGGTACATTATTCTGACATGTGGACATTGATTTCTGGGCACATCTTGTGATGACAGGGCTTACTACTATCACTCCTGGCCCTTCTTTTGCAACCTCTATATTCTTAGTTTCCCTCCTCTTTTCAAGCATATTATGTCCAACTTATCTCATCCATCTTGTTTGTTTGTACTGTATTTTTGAGATGTGGCTTTACAGCTCAGGTTAACCTCAAACTCACTATGTCTCCAAGGGGAGCCTTGACTGCTGATTTTTTTTTTTTTTTGTCCTGCAAAATATCATACATTTTTTTTGTTGTTAAGTTTACTTTTCCCTCTCTCTGCCAGATCGCTGCTGTTATAGACAAGAGACACGTGAAGCTTATCAAGCTGGCTAGGGTAACCAAAGTGCTGGGCAGGGCTGGTTCTCAGGGACAGTACATGCAAGTGCCTGTAAAATTTATGGATGACACCAGCCACTCTATCATCCAAAACATCAAAGGCCTTGTTGGAGAGGGTGATGTGCTCACCCTACTGAAGTCAGAAAGAGAAGCTGAGAGGTTGTGCTGGTTTGCTGCTGGGTTCCAGATATCCACCAACTGACCAATGGGATAACCTGCAACTGTTAAATAAAGCATTTATATTATTGAAGAAAAAAGTTTACTTTTCCCAATCCAGGTATTTAATGTCATCTCTTCTACAGCATTTTAATATCTTTTCAGACTATGCTGTAAAGTCCTATATGATCATATTGCTGTAATTCACTTTGTGTTTTATTTGTGTTTATTAATTCATGTCATCATCAGGACAATATGCACGTGTAAGGATTTACTTGAATTCAATTTTTCACCTAGGACTCAGCAGTAGGTATCCAGTAAACACATTCTAGTTGACAATGAGAAACAGTATACATATTTGTCTAGGTAAAATGCCAGAACCTGATGGTGATTAGCTTAGTTAAACCAGTATTTAAAAATGATCAACATGTGAGAAAAATACTGTAAGGTGAAAAGAACCAATTCCTAATGAAGTAAGTATGAGTGGGGAGTGAGAGAAAATGAGCTGACTGTGAAAAGTGGGAGACATATAAGACCTCAGTAGAAGCCAAACTAAGGCAGTTCTTGTGAAACTGAATTATCTTGGGTTTTTCTAAAGGTCAGATAAAAAATTTCAAGAGTGTCCCATTTGTCTTTCTGAATTAGGATTGAGCCTTGTACCCAGGGTCCTCCCTCTTGCTCAGCTTCCTTAGGTGTATAGATTTTAGTATGTTGATCCTATATTATATGTCTTATATCCACTTATAAGTGAGTATATACGGTGTGTGTCTTTCTGCTTCTGGGATACCTCACTCAGGATGATCTTTTCTAGATCCCACCATTTGCCTGCAAATTTAATGATTTCCTTGTGTTTAATTTCTGAGTAGTGTTCCATTGTGTAAATGTACCACAATTTCTATATCCATTCCTCAGTTGAGGGGCATCTGGGTTGTTTCCAGGTTCTGTCTATTAGCAATAAAGATGCTATGAACATGGTTGGACAAATGTCCTGTGTACCTGAGTATATTTTGGATATATACCTAGGAGTGGTATAGCTGGATCTTGGGGAAGTGTTATTTATAATTGTCTGAGAAAGCGCCAGATTGATGTCCAAACTGGTTATACAAGTTTCATTGGAGAAAGGAGAGAACAGGAAGTAGGACAGGAGCCTACCACAAAGGGCTTCTGAAAGACTTTACCCATCAGTGCATCAAAGCAGATGCTGTGACTCATAACCAAACTTTGGGCAGAGTGCAGCGATTCTTAGGAAAGAACAAGGAGATAATAAGACCAGGAGAGGACAGGAGCTCCACATGGAGAGCAACAGAACCAAAAAATTTGGACACAGGGGTATTTTCTGAGACTGATACTCCAACCAAAGACCATTTATGGATATAACCTAGAACCCCTGCTCAGATGTAGCCTTTGGTAGGTCAGTGTCCAGTTAGGTTCCCTAGTAAGGAGAACAAGGACTGTCTCTGACATGAACGCAGTGGATGAATCTTTGATCACCTCCCCCTGAGGGGGAGTAGCCTTAACAGGTGACAGAGGAAGACATTGCAGCCAGTCCTGATGAGACCTCATAGGCTAGGGTCAGATGGAAGGGGAGGAGGACCTCCCCTCTCAGTGGACTTGGAGAGGGGCATGGGAGGAGATGAGGGAGGGAGGATGGATGGGGAGGAAATGAGGGAGGGGGCTACAGCTGGGATACAAAATGAATAAACTGTAATTAATATATAAAAATAAAAATTTTATTTAAAAAATTTCAAGAGTGGACAATTTTAGCTGAGCAGACTCAGATGAATCGGTTAATTGTTTATATTAGACTTAGCAGTCCAAATATGGAGTCCCCAAAGAAGGTGCAATATAGCATCACTAGTGTTTGGTTAAAGATAAACTTGGCCACTTCTACGGATTATTGTTCTGTTTTGTTTCTACTGTTGCTTTTTCTACATTAGTAGTATTACAATGAGCCTTGGAGACTATGTTTAGAGCTGAAACTTTCACATGGAATAAAATAACATCACCAAGTTGTGCATGTAGAAGCTCCAAAGATAGCTCTAGAAGGATGATATTCTGAAGTTAATTTTCTGTCAAAGGTGAATAGTAGCTTTTTAATTAAAACAGCAACAGTTATTCAGGTGGGAGGGGCAGTTTCTTTCATCTCTTGGCTGGTGCTGCATGAAGCAGCCTTGTTTGTGTTGAACGATGACTGTGTCACTTCAAAGGATATGGATACCAAGGACTTCAAAGGTGCTTTGGCAGATGGTGCATGTGTATGTATGGCCCAGTGCCGATTCTCACATTAAAAGGTGTGTGTGTGTGTGTGTGTGTGTGTGTGTGTGTGTGTGTGTGTATGCCTGTGTGTGTGTGTGTGTGTTTTAACATGAACTCTGTTGACATTTAAACATGGTAATGAGCTCAGCTTTTCATCTGCTGTGCTTTTCTGCTGTCTTGACACCCTTACTAGCCATGAAAATCCAGGAAAGGCTTGGAGTCATTTTGAATATATGGAAACACAAATGAAATGCCTTTCAGAAGCATCTGACTCCTAACAGGCTCTTGTCAATAAAATCTGCTTTTGGAGAGAGAGAGAGAGAGAGAGAGAGAGAGAGAGAGAGAGAGAGAATGTGGGTTTTTTGACTATTCGCTGTGTTATCTTTTTTTAACTGATTCCACTCTACAAATATTCACTGAATGTTTCCTCAAAGTACAGCATTACATGAACTACTATAAAGAAGCCATTTTAAAATTAATGTGTAACTTCTGTCTAAGGAAACACACACAAGGTTTTTAAACACAGGTATCAAAGCACTCTGTGGAACGAACCAGATACCCAAAGTCATGGTCTACACTGATAGAACACCAAGGGCAAATACATGCATCACATGTTTGTTAAAGCTTGCACAGAGAAGAGTCCTTTGCAAAATACCATTAACCAAAAACTGTTGAGTTACATCTTGATCTTACACAAAAACTTTAACAAGAATAAAAACTGGGGAGGAAGAAAATAGAATGCAGAGGCAACCCCTACAAGGACTGGCAGATGGGTCTTTCTGTAAAGTTCTTAACCTGAGAGCCTGAGGACCTGTGTTCTATTCCAGAACTCACATGATAAAGGCAGCCATGACTGCGAGATACGTTAGTACAGTGGTGGCACAAAGGATGTGGTAGTAACCAAGAAATATGTGAGTTGATTTAAAGTCAGCATCATGAGATGGAATTCATGTTCCACTCCCCATTCTTCTCCCCCCTGCCCAACACACACACTGCTCTTGTGACCAGAACTAGAGATTGGATAGCCCAGTGACCAAGGAGTACAACAAGTACTACTATTCTACAAATGGAATGAAAAATAACATGATTCCTATGATATTCTGTAACAAATGGGAACAAATACAAAGAGCCAGAAACTATGCAGAGAGAGAGAGCGTGCGCAGAACACTCTGTCCTAAGTGGGATGTTTCCAACAAATATCTCTTCCCTTAAGTCTTGGGGAACTCCAAAGAAAAAAAGCAAATATGTCTAAGAGCTGGAGGGTATTAGAGGATATCAAGAAAATAAGTCCATCTAAACCCAACAAGATCACAGGATCTATGCACATATAAACTCACAGAGACCGAAGCCACATGCACACATTAAAGCAGGGGTTTGCACCAGATGGAGCCCTGAAGCTGAAAGAAGTGAACACATGTCCTCATGTCTAACACAAAAGCTATCTCCAGTTGATAACCATTCACAAATAAAAAAAATAGTTTCTCTATGGGAGTTTCACCTGGGAAACAAAATATTCTTAAGGGTAGGACATATGCACAGAAGTAGATAACTAACAGAAAACAAACTCAATGGCCAATTTGGAAGAAACTTTTCTTGCTAGGTGGTGTCAGCACTATTTTAGTTTTGAATTTTCATTTTTTTATTATTTTTACTTTAATTTTGTTTATGTATTTTTCCTATAGTTTTGTATATATTTGTATTATATATTATATAATATATATTATAGCTTCTGGTTTTGTGTTTTTATGTGATTACAGAATGTGTGAACAAGTGTCTCTATGTGTCTATATCTGTTTCTTTGACCTTTTTCTTTCTGTTTGTTTTGTCCTGTTGTTTTTTTTTTGTTTTAGTATATTTTTTATATTATATTACATTCATTATATTATATATTATGTTTCTCAGGTACCTGTTTGTTTTAAGTCCTGAGTGAATCTGAATGGGTGGGGAGGTGGAGAGGAACTGGGAGAAGTGGAGAAACTGTAATGAGAATGTATTTAATTGTTCTGGTTTGTAATCTCATTGTCACCAAACAGAACCTACCCACTGAGAGTCCTGAAAAAAAAAAAAAGTGTCCATGAGATCTGGCATGGTAGTGGTTTCTCTTCTATTATTCTGTACACGAAAGCACAGAAATAGAATAGTAACTAAGAATTTCATCGGTTTTTTAAGCATGAAACACAAAGATCACTCATGTCATAGAGCGAATGCATATGGACTATTTAAATTGTTTTCTGCTGATATAAAATATCACTCTTAATTCATTTGGCATTCTGTTATTTTGATTCATCTAAATGAATTCTGAAAGGTTACCGTGGAGATGACTATCTAGCATTTTATCTGGCAATGAACAGAGGGAAAAAAATGGAGACTGTACATGGACGCTCTGATCTAAATGTGTCATTAGACTGAGAACAAGTTGTTAATGTCACACTTGAAGGTGACCTTGTCAGGAAGAATTGTAGGCACCGCCATGCAATCTCCAGTCAGAACTGTCTTCTAGACCTCTTCATCATCCTTCTTCCAGTGTGGAAATACATCACTGCTCTGAGGTACTGATGAGAGTACACCAAGCACACACTCGTTTCCACAGCAATTTAGATACACCAGGGGCAGGAGAGTGACATTGGTTTTGGAAGAATTCTTTGTTAATATTTACAATGAATAAATTTCTTTCAGGCGTACAAAAATTTCACACACTAGCCTCTCCTTATGTGCAGAGAACATATTCCAAGACCAAACAAAGATACTCGAAACCTCAAATGGCTTCAGTCCTTCAGCCCGTAGTTAGTTTACTGTTCCTGCTTATACTGACTCATAGTAAAATTAGACTTCTACATTATGAATAAGAGATTAACAGGTAAATGTTAATCAAGTGTGCCAATCATGGAGAAAAGGCCCATGTCTGTTACCCCACTTCTGGAGGTAGACTGGTAATGATCAAGCATCTAAAGCTAATAATACTACATGGGCATTCTCTCTCTCCCTCCTCCCTCCAACCTGTCTCTCTCCCTCTCCCTCGCTCTCTCTCTCTCTCTCTATCTATCTATTTCTGTCTCTCTCTCTCTTTCCCTCTCTCCTCCTCCTTTTTTTCCTCCTCTTCCTGTCTCCTCTATTTTCCATTATCTCACTGTACTCACTCTTCTTCCCATGACAAAAGAAGACACCATAGACACATGATGAGCTGAAGACCTAATTGAAATTGTCAGGTATTGTAACATTGCCAGGCTGCTTTGTAAGGTCCTTAAACATAAACACTGCTGCAATCAGTATGAACTGAAACAGTACCATATACATTACTGAGTTGCTGTACAATGGCAGATTTGTGTCCTACTTGGGATAGAAGAGAGGATTCAGGTTTGCATGCATTACTCAGCACAATTCACAATTCAACTTAGTAGTTGATTATTTGTGAAATCTTCCTTTTAACAGTTTTATACGGTGAATGCATGCAGTCAAAAAAAAAGACAAACAGAAAAAGTATGGATTACAGGGGTTTTTATCTTAAAAGGTTATGAAAACAAGTAACCCCTAATGACACATAACATTATCCAGACATCAAAAGGAAGTGTTCCCTGGCAACAACTGCAACAAAGAAAGTGTTTTCACCTAATATCTAAGCTGGGGCAGATAAAATGAGTATGTACCTACTCTTTATGGCTAGCCTTCAAGCATCTAGGTAAGATCATCCTTGTAAATGCTAGAGCAACTGATATTCTAAATGTGGTGTGCACTGAATTTCTTCTAAATAATGCAGATGTTTCTTTCTTAATACACAAGGATTATTTTATTACCAGGAACAAAACCCAAAGCTTTATACATTCCAGTCTAATATTATGCCACTGAGCTCCAGCCTCAGCCTTCATTTCCCTACGCTTCAGAACACCATGTGTCTCAGTGTATTTACAACTTAAGCCACTTAACCTTCCTAATCAATGTGGATGTCCTTCTGTTGAACAATGAACTTTTCTAGTTTTAGAATTATATAAAAGAAGAAATTAAAAATACACCATGGGCTCACTTTTTTACCTAAACCGGTGTGGTCATATTCAAAATCTTTAATTATTTTACAAGAATCTTTAAGAATCTTATTGGTTACTAAGCACTGAGAACAATTACTAAAAAGATATGCATGAAATTTCCCTTTATGGATCTTATTACCTAGTTATGAAAATATTTAAGGGCCATATCAGTAAATATTTAAGGATTGTTACTGCAATAGCTAAGAAGCTGTTAGCTCAGCAGTTTCTACTGTTCTAGACCAATGACTAGAATAGTCCTGTTTTCCATAATCCTGTACAGTGGTTAGAATTTTTCTGAGCTCATCAACAAAAAAATAGTTCAAATCATTGAGTATAAATTTTATATCTGGTTAGAAAAAGCCCATCCCATATACGGGTGTAAGTGACAATGTTTGTCATTCAGATACACATGAAAACAAACATTTTTGATTCCCATGGGTCTTGGGAACCTGATCAGGAATTGGGTTTAACCTGGGTCTTCATCTCTGAATAAGGACAGGCCACCTTCAGAAAATGCCTCCTCTGAGCTTGGTGTTGATGAAGTAATTACTGCTAATGTAAGTTTCCCAGTTTGATAGAGTAGTCATTGTTATCTAAGAACCATGGAAATTTATAAACTCAAATGAAGGACAACCATAAAATTACATAAACACGCATATAATATATAATTAAATACATGTGTGAACACATGCATGCACACATAGATGCACAGACAAACACACACACACACACACACACATTCATTGACAAGGCCCTGGGTAAAAGGAAACTAAAACTGTGACACTGATTTAGCTGCCGAGCTATGGAATAATAGTAAATAGAAAGGGAATATGACAAGACTTAAAAAAAAAAAAAAAAAACAGAGACTTACTCTGTACAGTTGGACAATGTTTGATAGAATTGTCTTTGCAAAACTGGTGGGGACACAGTGAGTGTTCTAAACCCCTGTGTCTAGGATTAGTGGCCAAATAAAACTGGAGAACCATTAGGATATGATATTTTGGCTGTTGTTGTGTATGTGTTCTAAACATAACCAGTAAAGGAAAACTTTAGAATTTTCTCTTTTTTAATTAAATTTTTATTTTTTATATTAATTACAGTTTATTCACTTTGTATCCCAGCTGTAGCCTCCTCCCTCCTTCCCTCCCAATCTCATCCTCTCTCCCTCATCTTCTCCCATGCCTCTCTCCATGTCCACTAATAGGGAGGTCCTCCTCTTCCATCTGACCATAGCCTATCAGGTCTCATCAGGACTGGCTGCAATGTTCTCCTCTGTGGCCTGAAGGATGCTCCCCACTGTGGGTGGGGTGGGGGTAATCAAAGAACCAGCCACTGAGTTCATCAAAGATGGTCCCTGATCCCCTTACTAGGGTTTTCAAATAGAATTAATGATGATAAAAGTGATTTGGGACTTAAAAAGCAGAAAAAGCCCCTGCTTCTAGAATCAAGAACCCCTGCACAGATGTAGCCCATGGCAGTTCAGTGTCCAAGTGGGTTCCATAGTAATGGGAACAGGGATTGCTTCTGACATGAACTGATTGGCCTGCTCTTTGATCACCTCCCCCTGAGGGGGGAGCAGCCTTACCAGGCCACAGAGGAAGATAATGCAGCCACTCCTGATGAGACCTAAAAGACTAGGATCAGAAGGAAGAAAAAGAGACACTCCCCTACCAGTGGACTTGGGGAGGGACATACGTGGAGAAGGGGGAGTAAGGGAGGTATTGGGATGGGAGGAGGGAGGGAACTAGAGGGAGGATACAAAGTAAATAAAGTGTAATTAAAAATAAAATTAAATTAAAAATATCAAAGAAAAAAGAAAGAAAAGAAAATAAAAATAGAAATCAACTTTCAAAGTATTTTCAGTAGAATCTGATGTCTCAGTTTGCATCAAAGATAAAATATGGATCATATTTTCATCACTTCACATGATCACTATTGAACTGAGAGAGAGACTGAGGAACTTAAATGTGGAAAATAATAGATGTATATGGAAAGAGAAATATACTATTGAAAATATAGAACCTGTTGAAAGTCAGAATGATGAGAATTTTCCACAAGAAAATTTATAGTCAGTGTTGCCCTGCCAGTTCTGTGGATGTTAAGCAACTATCAAAAAGTGAGTTTGGAGACAGAAGTATTTATTCATAGTACTCAGAGGTAACAACAACTGAGGAACTAGAATTGTGTGTGTGTGTGTGTGTGTGTGTGTGTGTGTGTGTGTGTGGGCCTGTCTCTACATTTTCATAGGACAATGTGCTGAAAGCTGCACACCCAGCACTTTGCAAACTAGTGGAACCCTAAACTTATCAGCCATAGGATTTGTCATATCCTTGCACTGGAGGCTTTTTTTTTCTTATAACCATTTAAATAAAATGTTCTTTGCTTCAGACAAATGACCCTTAAATTCCAGTCATGTTCCCATAGGCACATCTGGGGAGGCCAGTTGTTGAGAGGGGACAGCCTGTGCCTCCAGTTGTAAGATGTGGACACCTTGTGTCACCCAACGTGTAAGTAAGTGCATAAGCAGCTCTCAGAAAGCAAATAGGCTGTAAAATAACAACTTTTTGAGGGAACAGAATTACTGAAAATGTCAAGGTCTAGACGAAATTTTTGTTTTAAGATTTCTGAATTATTTGTGAAAATGATACAAAATAAGCAAATAACCAAAGATTAAAAAAAAAAAAAAGTTATACCACCAAATTTGTGAAGTTGGAAGCTTTGCATTGTCAGGGTGGGCTGGTTTTAGACTTTTCCTATCTAACTACGGAAGGTAGTGAACAAAAACTTAGTCTCTCGGAGCAGAAAACCAAAGAAGACTGGAAAGAATTATCCCCAGGGAACAAAGCCAAGTTCATCGGGTTCACATCTTCCTTCCAACCTGTGACAGGCGACAATTCGAACAGAAGTCGCGCCATTTCTCAATTCAATCTTCAGTAACTGTTTCTCGATTTTGTTCTCCATACTCCGGGTGATGCTGTATTTTATTGCAATGCAGGAAATTACTTCTGGTGTCATTTTGTATAGGACTAAACATATCTGAGTTATGTTCCAGCAGTCAGGCAAACCCAAATGCTCAGGAGTATACAACAGCACATTTCAGCTTAGTGCTTGCTTTCATACATGTTTGTTTTCAGTGCAGGTCTGCACTCTACATGGTGTTTGTGCAGCTTAAAGGCATATCTCAAGGCATAGCTGGGCACAAGGAGAAAGAAAACAAGACAACAGTGCCAAGCAGATTTCCCCAAATTTCTTTTAAGAAGTACTATCAGCCCCCACATGTTCTATAACATTGACAGCAAGAGATCACATGATTTTGTTGAACACCAATAAGGAAGAACCAAATAACCATTCTTCTATTATAGGCATAATGGAAAGAACAAGCGAATCTCCCGTGACTCATCACATGACTGAATGGCCATTATGAAACAATCTAGAAAAGAGAACCTAAACCAGATGGGAAATCTTTAAAAATGTATTTCTGTACTTTTCTGGTTTAATCTTATGTCTTTTCCCTCATGTCTTCCTGTGTAACATGATGTGCAGTGCCCAGGGAGGAGGTGTGAGATTCCCTGGATGGTGGCAGAGGGTTATGAGCTCCAATATGGGAGCTGAGAACAAGCCTGGGTTGGTCCTCTTGAAGAGCAAACAGTGCTTTTAACCACTCAGTTACACCATGCAGGGTCCCAGAGAGAGCATTCCTAAACCAAAATATGTGTTTGTTTCCATGAAACATGAAAGCATTAAGTGTTATAATGGGGCTTTTTGGTAGTGAATTTCTAAGGTCCATGAGAATTTGACTACAGAAAAACATGATCAGCATTATAGGAAGAAGAATCCTCTGATTAAATCAATATCATAACAGCACTTTTCCTGAGTCTGGCATTCTAATATTTGAAGTGTCAACATCACAGAAACTGGTGATTGGTAAATCCCAGTGTAAGCATGATTAACATACATGATCATATTGTTGTATTTCCCGGGTGGTTTTCAAAGAATATTAGTGAAGTCTGTGTAGGTCAGTGAATATCTGTGTGTATAGATTTATCTATATTAATCACAATGACAATTGTAATTAGTGTATTGGTGAAGTGAAATTCTTTTCTGTCTTTGCCATGTCTTTGGCCTCTGATAGAATTGATCTTCCAGACAGGAATAGAATTCATTTAAAGTGAAAAAAAATGTTTATTGCTTTCTCACCTAAGTTTCATTATTTGTTTTATTTGAAAGTAAGACTGTAAGTTAAATGTTCTAGGATAAATAATTATTAGGTAAAACACTAACTTCAGACAATTCTAGGATGGGAAATTTTTAATTAATTTTAAAGGTGATGCAAGTTTATTCCAAAGTTGTACAGCATAAAAGACCCAAGGAAGAAGAACACATTTAAGAAATTAATCTACAAATGTCAGAAAAATAGGCAAAAATAATTTTGTTTTTCTGTAGGACAAAGAAGTAGGGGGGCAAAGTGAGTAACAGCTCAATTTGCTGTGTTTCATGGCCTGGGAAACTTCAATTGTGCTGTTTATTAGTTTACACCGTGGTGGTTCTGCCCCCATTTAAAAGGACTCATTGTGTAGGACCCCAGAAACATGAGAATGCTGGAAGAAAGGTGGCCATCATCAAGAAAACACACAGAGAAATGAAATGCTGTTGGTCACCTCTCAGGCTGTTCTGTTGACCCGTCATCCCAATTTTCTCTGAGTGGTTTCCCTCACAATTCTTAATAGGCTACAAAAGAAAAAAAAAAAAAAAAAGCAATGCCTGCGTTTTCAGAGTGAGCAAGCCACCCTAAAGGCTGCCCCTTAGAAGTAAAGAATTGTAACTCTGTCGTCTTTGAGTTCAAATTCCTTTTCCTCTCAGACCTGAAAGAATATTCTTTTGAGTATGATTTCCTTTCTTTTTCATCAGGCATGAGTGATAAAAGAAGGACACTAATAAATGGAATTAGACTCTCCTGCCTGTTCTCAAATCAAAAGCTTCAGGGGTAAATCAATTCTGCCATCCATTTTTTCCCCACAAGGACAGAACACACAAGAATGGATTACTGTTAGGGAGTTTTCACCCCAGCCATTGAAGGCACAGAATCACCAGCAACTCACTATGGAGAAGGGCACTGGAAGATTCCAGTACTCCTGTTTTCACACCACATCCATGCAGTAAAACAATTCCATTAAGAAACTAATGATGAGGGACACTGGTGTGTGTCACATTTTCCCTCCAACAAACTAACCCTCTAATACCCGTGTGATTCATCAGCCGTTTTCAGATGATAATTTAAAAGTTCATAATGGTAAATCATTTCAGGACACAATAGATGAATTAAAAATTCGTGACACTATGCACTAGCCATGTAGCTATGCATAACCTATGAAGTAAGAGTGTTGCAAACTGAGGGACTGAAATCTTCCTGGCAACCAGCATGTATTTTACAGAGCACGTGAGCGAAGTTACTTGTTCATCCCATTTATTTTTTCCCACTTATCACATATTTGGTTTTTGCTTGATATTGCATTAACTGCGGTGTGATAAAACTTCCCTTTCTATTATCTTTGACTGGTCACACTGTTTCTTGACACTTCTGTCTTGATTAAAAGCCAGTTTTATGTACATGGTTTCTTTGTACACTTAGAAAAATGTGTTGGTTTAAACAAGAGAGCATAAAATTTAATTCCTATGAGGTACACTGATATTACATCTGGCAGTCAGAGCTCACCCATGCTACACAATGACCAAGCCAGTTCAACTGTCACAGGAAGTCACAGGAAGCCCTAACAGCTAACTGTTGTCAATTTGCTAAGGTCAGTTTGACTTAGTATATGACAATTTTTTTCCTATCTAAAATCTTTTCATATTGTCTCTTTGCTCTTGTTTTTATTTACTTGTTTTTTTTTAAACAACATAATTATCAGGTAGATTTTGATAGATTCTATTTTTTCTGCTAGTATTTCAAATGCTGTTGATTTACTTTAATGAAACTTAAGTAGGTGTTTTGTTTTGTTTTCTATGGTTGGCCATACCAGGTGTGACATAGTTTTTAAAGTTGAGAATAGCATGACGAATTTCCTGGGAAGATTTCTTCTCTAGAGAATCCACTTTATAACTATAACTTTTTGGGTGAAAAGGACCATTGTATTAAATGCTCAGTAACACAGCAAGTTTGGGATAGTCTGGTTTTTGTGTTTCTTTTTTAAGTACAGGGAAGTGCTTTTAATTGAGAAGTTAGCTGCCTCTTAACTAAAAAACTTGTGTGATGTCCGGGTTTATTCTGTCTGTGGGGAAAAGGAGGAGATATAAATACAGGCCTCCAGGAACTTGGGCTTGAGCCACACTGTAGAGACCAGCTGATCAAATTGAAACCAGAAGAGATTTTCTTATGTAGCAATGCGTATCCTTTTGTTTCTCATGTTCAACAAAAACTTCTAGAAAAGAGAAAACCCACAAGGAAAACAATTGGACTAGGAGCCCATTTATAATTCCCAGAACATTTAAGAGACATGTTTTCTCTGCTTCTCTTGCTTTTGCGGTGCTGGGGATCAAAAAACATAATTTGTGCCACTGTAGTACACCCTCTGACCCAACTTTTTTTAAGTATTTTTTTTATGCTTGCTCCTTCAGAGGATTAGAAGCAGAGACTCCTAATATGCTCAAAAGAGCTACTGAAATCAGAGAAGAAATTACAAATAAACGCTGAATGAAAACGGTTATATTTGAGCTGGCCTTTGCACTATCTGTATGTTCCTTCTCTCAGGGGAAATAGGAAAACCTCATCGAGAGTATAGAGTATACCACGTAACATGGGCATATGTTTGCTTTCTTCAAGTAAATGTAATATCACAGGAAATTGTCGAAGTTTAAAATTATATTCAACACAAAGTCGTACGAGTTCAGTCTTATAAACATCTAAGTTGAAAGCAATTTTTACAGCCTCCCAGGTGTTTGCTTATCTATTACACGTTTTCAATCCCTATTCTTTAAAATAAGTGGTCCAAGGGGGGATAAAAAAACTCTTGTTATGTATTTTGAAAACAGAATTTTAATTAAATGTACTACAAACTCAGATAAGCACAGTCCTAGAATTCTCCTAAAATAATAATGTTTTCAAGATCAAACTAGTACAGATTAATTGTCAAACTTAAAATACATTTAAATACATATACTTACTGTTTTCTCTCATCAGAATAAACAACTCTGAGCAGTTGCCTTAGCTGCAAGAAATTGCCTTAAGAAGAGAGACAGAGGGAAGAAATAATGAAAAAAGAGAAATAAAAAAGGTAGGAAGGAAGAAAGAAAGGAAAAGAAGACAGAGAGAAAGAAAAGAAGAAAAAAGAGAGAGAAAGAAAGAAAGAAAGAAAGAAGGAAAGAAAGAAAGAAAGAAAGAAAGAAAGAAAGAAAGAAAGAAAGAAAGAAAAGAGAAAAAGAGAGAGAGAAAGAAAGAAAGAGAGAAAGAAAAAGCTGTTCACAGGCCTGGGTAACTATTGGTTCACAGTCATTTTACTGCCCTGGTAGAAATGAAGATATTCAAAACTTTAAAGTATATTTAGAGCCTAAAGATAGAGTCTAAACAGAAGTGTTTCTTAATGTGACCATCAGGATGATTATGAAACCAACAGCCCTCACAGAAACGTAAATTACCCCAGGAGTCATGTTGTGAGACAGAAAGGGTACCAGCCAGTGGGGAAATTTGTCTCCTTAAAAGAGGTTTCTAAACAAAAAGGGGGAACTGTAGAGAGCTGCGGAATGCTATGCCTTAAAGATGGAGCTGGTTTCCGCCTTCCACCTTCCCGATGGTGAGTGCTCTCTGTCACGAACAATTCCACATTTGGCTAAGGCTGAGGATCTGGCTTGCTTCCATGTATGTGGACCTATCTGCATTGCTCACGTGGCACGCCTGGGTTGGCTACCCAGAGGCTATTTAAGCTGTGGGCTGGCTTTCTCCAGGGTCCGAGGATTGTTCAAAGTTCCTGAATAAACTGCATTGAAAAAAAAAAAAAAAGAGGTTTCTAAAAGTTAACAATTGGTCAGACCACCTTATAAGATGAGATAATGATGGTCAGTAGTGGGTGAGACCATACCTTGACCAGGTCAGCTTGGCTGTCCTTATGCTTTTCTATCTTACTTCAGGACCCTGAAGATGGACTTGCGAGGCTTACTGAATCTCTTTATTCTTCTTGCCAATAAGACCACAGTGAATAAACCCTGCAACATTTTTTTCTTTCTATTTTTTTTTTTCCTTTACACTTTGAATTTGCTCTTTTAATTCACTTATTGAGGACAGTTGCCTGGGTCTGCCTTGATGTTGTGATATTCCCCATGCCCAGTTCAAAAACATCTTCATTTGTAATTTTTACTTAGGAGGTATTAGTAAATTAAAAAGTTCAGTGTCTGTATCATAGTTACAAAAGATATAAGAATATATTACAAAAAATATATTACATAGTTACTTATTTATTACTTAATTTTGAGAGGGACATACAGGAGAATTTAGAATGAATCTTCTTCCCTTTCCTGTGCTGTCTAAAAGCCTTGTTCTTATGACATTTGTTGCTAAGACAGATCTATAAGAATATTAAACTTGTTGCCACATTTTAAAGTGTCAAAAGGTGAAAATTAGGTATTTTCACTTTGCTTGGATAAGTTGATAGGAATCGATCAAAGCAGAAAAAAAGAAAAAAAAAACTAAAATGAAATTATTAACTAACTGGGATGGGCCAAAAACACATGCTGGCAGAAAATCAGTTTAATTCAATAACTAGCCAGCAATCCAAGGTCAATAAAAAGAGATGCATTTGTGTTTTTATTTCTTGTTAAAATTTTGATTAGGCAATTTTCAAATGTGCATTAGAAATAATAGGCTACAGTGATATGCCACTCTTGACTTACATGCCAAAGCTGATGAATGAGTGTGTAATAACTGCATTTTTTGGCTGTATTTGAAGTCAGTTTTAAACTTTTCTATAGCACAACAACAGAGCAAGAATCGTGGAGGAGCTAGAGGGACATCTCAGGAGCTAAGACCACAAGTTCAGTTCTCAGAATCCACTTTGTTCAACTCATAAGTACCCATGACTACAGCTACAATGCTCTCTTCTGACCTTGGTAGGAAACAGTACTAACATGAACATTGCACATACATATATATATATATATATATATATATATATATATATATATATAAACATAAACACAATTAAAAATTTAAAAAGTGTGTCCTATATTAGATGCACGTACAGGGTGCATGCATGTTCACACAGACAACACAGAAGGGTAGTGCAGTAGACACTGACGTATGCCAATCATCCAAACATTTTTAACTTGACATGGAAAAAAAAACCTGAGCCAAAGCTCTCTGAAATCAAATGTGAACTCATTTTGAAGCACCAGCAGTGTTTGAATTTTAAATTAACCTATTTACAATGAAACTCTGCTTCTGATTGCCGTCATCTTCAGGAAAATTAACAGTAATGATCATTGGTGTCATAATGCAATTTCCCCACAAAAATCACGCGGGCTTCATTACTGTTTACATAAATTGTCATAAATACCAATTATGGTTTAACATAGAATGTAATGCTCTTTTTTAAATCATAATCAGACGATTGTTCCTCTAATTCCTGTGCTAGGGGGATGAGGTTTAGATGCAACCTTTGTTGTGCGGGAAGTGTTTTCATGGTAGTTAGTGTTGCTCTAAGTGTTGGCTGGCTTCTTGTCAAATCATTCACTCTCCATTTGGATCATGTAGTCCTTGTTCCTTCTTGGAGTGCCCTCTAACACATAGGGAAGAACAGGGAGACATGAAAATGGCAGATGAGGGAGATACAAGCTGGAAAGTGTCCTCCAGGCATCTGCTGATAGATAGCTTCCAGTGGGATTGATAACAACCTTTGGTGTAATTACAGCAATGGCCTCATAAAGGACTAACACAATTACAGGACTGTTAGAAGAAGGTATTTGCTGTATCAATTCCAGCTTCCCCCACAGGTCAGCAGAATAAATAGCCAGTAAAGAAGATGTCCTGCTAAGTGGCTAGTTTTCAAAACAAAGAAGTGTTAAGTGCCTGTCAGGGGAGCTAGGAGAAAGGTTAGGATACAGAGCTGCAGTATTTGTATCATTTTGGTCTCTAAGAAGGGGATAAGGCAGCCCTGTAGGGTTGGGGGTGGGGGAAGGGGCCATTCCCAGGAAAAACAAGAACAGTTCTCCCTGATCCCTGAGGACAAAAGCCCTGGTCCCGCTTTTTGAAATATGACAAAGCGAAGCCAAGAATCATGCCATTTTGATCTGCTTGAGCTCGGCCTAGAATTCTTTGTTCATTGTTCTCTCTCAGTTCTTCTAAGCCTACTCTGAAGACTTAATAATAAAACTTGCATAAATTTCTTGCATAAATATATTGTCTTCTGATTCAGACTCAGGGAATTCCTTAAAAATGAGAGTCTGAAATAAATCAGCCCATGGTTCCTCGAAGGGCTCTATCCTGTGTGCCTGTTTCCTTGTGTACTTATGTAGATCTAGGTGTAGTCTGAACTCCTCCACAGCTCTTCAGATTCAGTGTTCCTTGCTCCCGTGACTTGTAGAACACAGAGATGCATCTCAGCTCTTCTCACTTGTGGCTTCAGCCACAGAACTTTCATGAAGCAACTCGAACTCAGTTTAGGAAAATAATAAATAACATTATAACATTGAAGAGAATTTCATCTTTGGAAAAACATCAAAGTAGAATGCAAAAAAAGTCTCAGAAAATTAACCATTGTTTAGCTGTCCAAATCAGATGGACACTAACAGCAAACTGCATGAACTGGGAAGAGAGATGGATTTTTTTATACCTTCGTCTTTCATGCATTATCAGTAACAGGGTGAGACTTTCGAATCAGCTGTGATTGTCATTAAAAGCCAGACATTTATCTCATCACACCACATTAAATTCCCAGAAGGAAGTAGGAAACAAGAAAGTACATGAGAGGCTCATGAGCTATGTAATGAAACATGGAAGCTGAAGCTTTTCTTGATCACCATTTATAAAAGAAAAAAAAAGTCTTATATTGGATAAAAGTAGTTCCAAATAGAGCCAGCTTGGACCCAGGACCTTGGCCTTTTGAGAAATCTCTACTGTGTTCTGACTTTGTTTAATAAATTTCTAATTATGTTCTACAACACAAAATTAAATATTTCTGTCTCCATTGTGTGAGCTTATTCATGAGCTGGGCATTAATCGTAAAACAATGTTTCTTGTTGTTTATTTATAGCAGATGTGAGTATTTATGTTGCTAAGCTTAGTTCCCTGCTAGGTCTTTATTGGTATAGGAGCTGTCTGTTTTTGCATGAAAATGGTTTCCGGGCTCTGGAGTTCATCTCTACCCTTGTGTTTAAAACAACAACTTTTTTTCTAAGGGAAGAATTTATGAATAACTAAGAGATTTCTGCTGTGGCTTCTCTGGTCTCTCACCAGCAGGGCATCCAGAATATGTTTTTGGGGACCAAGGAAATTCAATTTGGGATTTACTTCACAGTTTACAATGCTGGCTGCCTGCAAACAAAGCCAGCCTGATCCAGGGAGAGCCTGCTTCATACACATATTTGCATGGTGTTAATGTTCTACTTATTCATTGCTTTTTTTCTATTTTTTTAAAATTTATTTATTCACTTTACATCCCAATCTTCAACCCCTCCCTCCTCTCCTCTGGATCCCACCCCTTTTCTCTCTTCCCCTATCTTCCCTCACCTTCCCCTTAAAAAAGGGGAGCCAACTCCCACCAACCCACTCCAGCACATCAAATGTGGAACCTTATTGTGTACAACTGTGGTGATATCAGCTCACCTTCCCGGTTCTGTCTTCATGTTACACCACTCAGTTTATGACGATAGTAGGTATATTTTTTTAAGTGTATCATTTTCTACTTAATAAACATAATTAAAAATATAATTTAAAGATTAAAAATATCTTCTTTCTATTCTGTTTGTTATCAGGCACTTTGATGTCTGTATTAAAAATAAGTATTTGGCTAGATAGATAGATAAGAGCACACATGTTTGATTCCCAGAATGCATGTTGTTGGCTTACAACTGCATGTATCTTCAATTTCAGGGAACTGAATTCTATTTTCTGCCCTCATTTGGCACCAGACTTGCAAGCAAACTCCCCATACACATATTAATATAAATATAATAATGATGATGATGGAGATTAATTACATTTTATCATTACTTTCTCTAATTACTATTTTGTTGTATAGATTTTCCTATGTAAACATCTTCATGTATTAGTTTTTGTGCTTATATAATACATTATCCATAACATTTCACAGTCATTTATCATGAACCGGCTATACAAATCAAAGTTATTGTTTCATTTTAACTTTTTGATAAAAAATTGCTTATCTACATTGACTAGGCAAATGGTTCATTTAATGATCTAAAAACATGGTTCTTCATCATGAGATAATCAAAAATTCATGAAATGCTATTAATCCTTGTATTTAAGTCAAGATAATGGGTTTAACTACCATCAACATGGAAAAGCATAGCCAAAACACCTGGAAACTGGTAAGAGCAATGGACGGCTCTCCCAGAGCACACAGGTTTGATTCTCAGAACCCATGTTGGTAGCTTACAATTACAAGTACCTTCAGTTGCAGGACACTGGTTTTCCAGTGTTGGCCTCCTTGGGCACCAGGCACCCTTATAGTACACAGCTATAGAAACAGCCAAAACACCAATACAGATAAAATGAGTAATAATAATAATAATAATAATAATAATACGAGTAATAAATTTAAAAATTAAAAGAGATATTTCTCTTTTTAATAAGAATACGGGAATATGAAGGATCCTGGAATGTAATGTGTAATGTGTGACATGCTATGACCAGGGATCCATAATAGACATCATTGTGAACTGCAGGCAGATTTAATGGTAAACATTTAAAATGCTTTTGAAGCCACTAAAATAATCAAATGGCTTAGAAGTTTAACACTAAAAGAATCAATGTGTGCTGCTGACAACTTTCATAACAATGGCCTTCATTCTCTCATGGGGAAAGGCTAGGACCTAAGGGGTTTGTTTTAAGGTGATCTTGTAGTAGCCTCTGTGATGGGATCCCCAAGTTAGCATACAGCAGTGTCCAGGTGTTGAATTTTGACATATGTGGGCAACTTGCCTCAAAGATATTCATCTTTAGCAATTAGAGCTGCTGGTCCAACAAAGATGAGGAATATCATTAAGATGTAACCCTCATATTTTACAAATGTTCACACTTGGCATCTCCCCTCCTCCAACATAGACTTGGGGTTATGCATGAAACATTATGATGGGAGAAAATTCAGATTCCTTATTGGTACTCTGCAGACATTTTTGCATAGTGGGAAATTTAACTATAGTATAGAAAGCATTTAGAATCACTGGACAAATCCTAAGATTAAACCAACATGAGTACTTGAAGAGATGTGTTATATTCAAGCAGCTTGAGATTTTCAAACCTGAGTGACATGAACCAGTAAATCCTATAACATCTTGGAGAGAATTGCTATCAAGGGGAAACTGAACACATCACTTCACACATATACATACGGATATGGATTCATGATTCAGACACATAGACACCTTCACTGGAGTCAGAATCAGGAAAAGAAAAACCTAAACTGATAGACAAATCTGTGGATTACTCAGAAAGAGAAATGAGATGGAAAGTTCACTGCTGGTGCCCTGAGTTGGTGAAGGATCTCCTTCAGTTAGTGATACCAGCAGGAGCTGCCACAGTGCAGGCTGAGGAAATGCAGCTTTCTGCTCTCTCTTTGTGAGAAGGGGAAAGGTGTTGGAAAATAAGCTGGACCACACTCCTTTTATTATAACAGGGTCTTCAAGTGAAATTCTTTTCTAGAGCCAGGAAATTAAAGTTTCCTCAGAAGTTAACTGACCAGGAAGAAGGAAAACGCCCAACTCCAGTCTACTTCGGGTATCTGTGGAGGTTAGCTTTAATTGCAAACCCGGCATAACCTACACTAACTTGGGAAGAGTCTAAGTGAAGGTTGATGAGCATTGCCCTAGCGATTTTCTTAATTAAATTAATTGATACTGAAAGACCCAACCCACTCTAGGCAGCACCATTCTCTAGGCTAGCGGTCCTGAACTGTTGGCAAAGAGACATTGATCTGAGCACCGACAGGCAAGTGAGCATGTGTGCACTCATTTCATTCTTCTCCCAGCTGTTGGTATGATGTGACTAGATATCTGAAGTTCCTGCCTTGGCTTCCTCAAAATGATGAACTATAAACTGGAATAAACCTTTTTTTCTCTGAAGCTGCTTTTCAGTTTATTTGAACACAGTAACAAATGAAAATAAAACAGCCTCTCATCTTACCATCTCACAAAAGGGGTTGTGGGATAACAAAATGAAAGAGAGAGAGAAGTGTAAAGGAGTACTGGACATGGGAGTGTTCCTCTGACAATCACAACACTAAAAACGGGTTCTTCTCCAAGACTTTTACCCAGTCCATACATTTATTTTCACTTTGATGAAAATTTTATGGGTATATTAATAAACAGCAAACACAGTTTCAAGAGAGAATACACATCACAATCAGGCAGATGTGGCAGAGATGTTGGCGTGATCACATCACATATTTAAAAAAGCTATAATGAATATGCTAATAGCCCTAATGAAGAGACTACTGCTTAAGAATTGGAGATTTTAATTCAATAAGCAATTTGCATCCCATTGTCTTACATACTGTGCATTTTTTGTTTGATTTTATATGAGAAAACGTTCTTATAAGGGAGAGGAGTGTGAGATAGATAAAGAAGACATGTTATTTAAGGATGGACAAAAATCATGCCTATGTCAGAATGTGAAGTGGGTCAGTTAGCCCATGGATTCATAGAGTAGAAATCTGCAGACAAAATCACCCTGTGAATATAAAATGGGTCTGAACATGGTGACACCTTGCACCCAAGAGCTATGTGAGGGAAATCTAGGAGCACCGGGTTATGCTTGTAGACAGAAGAATTATGAGATACACTCACCCCTTCCCTCAGTAGTTCACGTCCTTTGACCAGCCTTAGGCTTGCTAGGTCTGCATAAGACCATCCAAGCAGAACCTGTGGTTTTGAACAGTCATAGAATGTAGCCTTTCTCTGCTTAGCATCCTTTCATTTTGGATTTTCTGACTTCTGTTTACTGTGAAAGGTACACTCTCAGTGGACAATGTATCTGAGGCTTTAAGTTTTTTTTTTTTTTTTTTTTTTTTTTTGTGTGTGTGTGTGTGTGTGTCCCAGCCACTGACAGGCAGCAGCATCTGTCTCCTGGTTCCTGCAAGGACTCGAGGGAGCCATTGCATACATAGAAACTCTGTTGGGTACTCTGCTGCTGAGTAATGACTTTCAACAAATAATAGCTTTAAATACATTTTCAATGTGCTATGTTTTCAGGTTATAATGAGTTTATTGGATCTCAGATTCATTGTAAGATTACAATTCTGCATGTGTGTGGAGGCTTTCAGTTTATATTAACACCTAAGGACAGGTGTGGTTTGAGTTTCCAAGTTGACAGTTTAGCAAGTGATTTAGTTGTAACCCCCGACCATAACGTCTCAAGGGGAACAGCATCACCTGTTGACCTACCTTTGCCTTCAGAGCTTTGTTCTTCGGCGGGAAGAGAAAACTAGAGAAATGCTCATCTGCTGTTTACCACTGCATTTGCTCAGGAAATGGGCAGAACTGGGGAAAACTCATTCTAAAATACTCATCTTAATGGTACAAGTGTATGAACTGCTGGTACCTTTGTCTAAGAACACAAAATATCATCAGGTTTGAAGGCCAGCGTTATTAAGAAAAAGGCCCATTATCCACCCAATCCAAGGAACTGGTATGTGTAGGAGGAATGAGGCTGGATTTAGAGAGGTTTTTCACTCCACATCTCTGGGCTGAGTCCAGATAGAATGAGACTGACCAAATGTCACTCTAATTAGAAAGCAATAACATTCCATGGCAAAATGAATTCCACCCTTTGAACTTGCTTCAAGGCGACATTTGTCTTCATTATGTGATGTGCATCCATGGCTTGGCAGCTGGATGTGCTTTACAGAGGCTTCTGCTGTAATAATGGGAAGGCAGGACCTTTTGCCTGACTGCGAGCCTGGGGTGTGCCCCAAACAAGGTGCTACTCAGCCTGGGCACCCTTCATAGTGCTTTTCAGTAAGTGTTTATAAAAGAATGTGAAGAGAACAATTCCTAACAGATCTCGGAAGGGATGTTTATGAAAATTAGACCAGCTAATATGACACAGTCTGTAAGTTCTCTCAATCTTCTAGAGTTACACACTCCACCTTTCCACTCTGGCTTTGAATGAGACACAGAACTCTTTTGGCAACATAGCCAAGTCAATAACAAGGGGAAGCTCCTGTGTATACAGTATTGTAGTCAGGAGTAATATAATATTGGATAAACATACCAAAACCTACAGACCTGAGGAAGCTAAACAACAAGGAGGACACTAGCAAAGATGCTTAATTCTTATTCAGAAGGGAAAACAGGATAAACACCGCAAGAGCAAAACAGAGGGTACAGGACAGGAGTCTACCACAGATTTTGTCTAAAAGACTCTGCCCAGCAGGGCATCAAAGCAGATGCAGAGACTCACAGCCAAACTTTGGACAGAGCACAGGGAATCTTATGGAAAAGGGGAGAGGGAAGATATAAAATGACTAAGAGGGGACAGGAGCCACACAAGGAGACCAACAAAGCCAAAACACACAGGGTCCGAGGGACTGCAGAGACTGAAGCATCAATCAAAGATCATACATTGAGAGGACTTAGACCCTCTGCTTAAATACAGCCCATAGACAGTTCAGTCTCCATGTGGGTTCCCTAGTAAGGGGAGAAGAAACACTCTTTGACATGAACTCGGTTGCCAGCTCTTTGATATTTTCTTCTATAGCCCATTATGGGTTATTAAAGTCAAATGATAGATCTTTTCATTGATGTGATTTATTTTTAATGAAAAAAGTTCTAAATAAACCTGGTCATGTTTTGATGTATGAAAATTGCATTAATAGAAAAACAGCATAAAATGGAATTTATATATAACACGAATTTAAGTCTTGGTCTGTGTCTTACCCTGCATTGTACTGGTGCATAGAAAGACCACAACTCAGACATTCGTTTAAAAAAAGTCACAAATTCATCATGCTTCAGGAGACTGAGACATCTGAAGTTCAGCTGTCTGCATATAATAGAAGGTAGAAGAACAAGACAGTGAGGAGAAGAAGAAAGGCAAAGAGACAACAAATTTATCCTTTTTTTTTAAATCAGGAATTCCTGCAGTAGTTAGCCTGCTTTTATAATGACCAAACCAAACATCCTTTTTTAATTACTTCTTTTATTTTTTGAGATTATAACAATTTTATTATTTCTCTCTTTCCTCGTTTTCCTCCAAATTCTTCTATATACCCCTCCTTGCTCTCTTTAAAATTCTTGGTCTGATTTTTGTTATGTGTGTATCTATACACACACACAAACACACACTCACACACACAGAGACAGAGACAGATTCAGATACATACACTGTTAAATATCATCTGCTCCATCTGTCTAATGTTACTTGTATTTTCATTTTCAGGGCTGACCACTAGAAAACTACCTGGTGTTCTCTTCCCTAAGGGAAACTATATCTCCAACTCTCAGCATACCACAAGGCTTCATTCTTACAGCAATGTATCACCTTTTAAAGGATTCCTATCTGTGTTTCACTCATGAAGAAAAATATGTGAACGTGAAGGAAGACTCCAAACCACGGTATCTTGACAAATGAACAATGACATGCAGGTCCAATCACTGAGTTCTACTAACACTCCAGTATTTTTTTTGAACAACAACCCCTCACACCCAGAAAAAACAAACTTCCAAACAACCAGGTTTCTAAAATTGCTCATATAGTTAAAGTGCAACTGTTGACAATGATGGCTCTGTGAACTGAGGTGCAACAGAAGTACAGTAAACCAGGCTGTGCCATATTGATGACATCCAAAAATGTCACCAGCCTTGAACTTCAGAGTTGGAAGAATAGGAATGACAAATGAATTCAACACAACAGAGAAAACTTCTCAAGGTTACTGCTACCACTAGTTTCCACATTTGTTTCCTATATTCACTTGACCTAGTAAAAGTCTGCATTGTATCACAGGGGAAGCACAAATCCTCATTTGGTAAATTGATCAACTAGTGTAAGTCAAACACAAAAGAATATATCTATATTGGACTTTCTTAGGCAAAAGAATTTATTTTGGATTAAATCTTAATAATTCTCTTTGCTTCATTTGTGTGTGACCTGTGCTTAATAAGCGTACTTTTCCCCCCACTTGTATCAGCCTACACTGATGAGAAAACCTCAAAGATCCCTTCTCAACCCTTTTCTCCAATCTGTGAAAAGCATCACCAGTGCTTGCTCCCCTGGAACAGGACTTGCTTTGCACCAACATCTTCTGAATATCTTAACTTATATCCCTTCAAAATAGAAACCTGACCCAGGTTCAGAGCATTACCACAAACACTGAAGATGAGACTTTAATCTTTGGGAATTCAGTTTATTAGCATAAGCTCTACCTTCTTCTCTTGGGAATTTAATCAGAAGAAATTTTCTGTAAAACTCTGATACTATGTAAGGTGTAATAATACTGTTCACTGTTTGTTACTCCATCCATACTCTTCAAGAGACTACTTGTGCTTGATAAAACAAGAAGATGGCAAGCTACACCTTCTCCTTGATGTTCTATCTTTATAACTCACCAGAGCAAACTAACAACCCAAACCTGTGAACTCCATGAAAAAGCAAGGGGTTTCTTGTTTTCAGTTTTAAACACGCTGGCAAACAAAGGCAGGGGTGACTTCTATTTGGAGCTATAATAACTGGAGTATCAATAGAGCCAGCTTTATGCCATGTATATCTCAGCCCAAAACAAATACTTTTCTACCCAGAAGGATCTTCCCTGAAGGGATGAGAATGACTCAGAGGAGAATACTTCCTCAAAAGCCCCTGCATTATTCATCTCATGTTAAAGTTTTTAAACATCCACTGTAGAGGTGTCTTTTTAATGCTGCTAACTTTTTTGCCTCTACTGATGATAGCATTATTGATTAATTAAAAACATAAATTCACCCTTATTAATCAAATATTAATGTTAAGTACTATAAGCATGCAGTACACTAACTACTAACTTGTCAACGTGCCTGTAACTTTCCCTTCTATAATCTATATGACTTTTTTTTAATAGAGGATTCTCAAGCTCAGTAGTAGACTCTTAGTTTTCTTAGTCATCATGTTCCTTGCCACTAAAGAATGACTTGTCCATCTCAGGAGGACTATTTTACTGTGACATTCACAAAGAAAGTTTCAGAGACGTTACTACAAAAATACACAGTTTTAGTTTTCACTATGTATAAAGAAGCTTGAGTTTTAATCATAATTACAACTACCACCAAACTTTCATAAATGTTTCAGGGACTTTGATGAGCTATTGAAATAATCTTCTGAGTTCTTAAAGCAACCTCATGGATAAATGTGATGACTTTTACAATCAGTAAATTGAAACATAGCAAACAGAACTTCCATGAGATCACACAGATTTCCCTTGCAGAAGTCAAGTGCTGAAGCAACTAGGGTTAGTCAACTTGAACTCTTCCTTTTGTTTATGGGATTCTCTGATCAAGCCAAAGATATAAAGATGCTAATTCATATTAGAAGTTCTGCTATGAAACCTTTACAAAGTTTATCATAATGCCCTGTTCACTTGGCACGGTATAAGATGCTATGAGAGAGGATTTGATTGACTTTCTCTTCTGGAAGGAGAAATTATATTTGTAAAAACTATCACGAATATGATTGATATTTTGAAATTTTCTGAAAGTACTAAAAGGTCCTGAGATAAAGCTGCCAACAGCCTTTGACCACAGGGAAACTCAATATGTATTCTTACCAGAAGAGACACTGATATGTGTACTGTGGCTATGCAGTTGTCCTTGCAAAATAATTGGGCCAATAAAGTTGGGCTTTTGGAATTCCACCATATGGATAAACTCTTAAAGTTGGAAGTCTCTGTTTATTTTACTTTCAGTAGAATTAGGAAAGATTGCAATTCAGAAAGAACTTGCTTTTATTTATGTATGTTTTTAACCAAGAAGGTAATTTTTTGTCTTAGGAAGGGTTGGAATGATAAATATATTAACCTGCTGCTGTCACTATATGAGTTCACCAGATTTCCAGTGATTCCTTGTGCTACTCACAACATCAGCTTTTTATTTCTTTTTCTTTTTTTCCTAAAGTCTAGTTGTCTCCATTATATCATAAGGCTAGGATCAGTGTTACACCTATCTCTAAAAGTGTTTTAGGGATGGCTTCTGTCTGACATGCCAGTTGGTAGGAGGCAAAGAGTAGAGAGGCTATGTCTATACTCAGTGTTCTGAACTATGAATATATGAATGATTAGTACCTAAAATTCCCTGAAAAAATTGAACTGGAGACAACCACCATTTTCAAGGCCCCAGTGGCTCCCAGGACCAAGAGCAAGATGAAGACTAGAAGAACCCCGCCTAGGACTGAGGGCACCAGGATGGAATGAACCTGAGACAGATGACACAAAGCACCACTGAAGTGGGCCAGTAGAGGAGCAAGCCCAAGACAGGTGGAATGAGGGCTAGACAGAAAGGCAGCCTGAGATGATCACAGGCCTTGGGGTGGGGGTGGGGCAGATCATATCCAAATGACCCTGCGCAGCTCCATAATACACGAGAGCAGAAATAGGACCCCTGAGAAAAACTTCTAAAACCTCTCCAGACCCTCAGAGACCCAGGCCACCTCTAAAAACAAAGCAAACAAGTGGTGGAGAAATGGAATAGAAACAGAAAGATGTGGGCACAATGATGAGAGGCAGAACTCTAGAATCGATGGTAGTGAGGGACAGCCTGATGTGAGCAGTCAATGGTGCCACCTGGGACCATGGTGTGGTTCTGGCCTGTACTGAGTCCTGGGAGCCATGTCTGGGTTCGTAGCCCTGAAGCTGTATGAGTCTCTTACAAATGACAAGGTGGATGTCCCTGGCCTAGGCTGCCACCTGGGGACATGTTAATGTCAGAGGGCTGTGTAGAACTGTCCGCACCCTTAACCTGGGCATTCTGGGAGAGCTTTCCCTAAGGGCCTGAAAGCTGGAGAGCTGCCGCTGCCACTGGCCGGCTGCAGTACTTGATGAGCTTCCCTGCACGTTGCAGGAGTTGAGGGTGAGCCAACCCTAGAGATTATGAGCATCGGTGACCTGGCCCCACCATTTGTCTTCCCTGCAGAAGCACGGATGAGGGAAAGATACCCTTCTCCCATCTCGCCCCTCACCACCTGTGTCAGGTAGGAGACCTGGCCCCTGAGTCATGAGACCAGGGGAGCTGTCTCTGTCCCTCACCAACTGCAGCACTCTGGAGAGCAGAACCTGCCCCTTTCCTGAGCAGCAAAGCTCCAAGTGGTGGGGGTGCAGGCAAGCGGTCCCAAAGACGTGGGCATGGAAGAGCTGAGCCCCCCACTACTCTGACATGCAGCGACATGGGCAAGGAGCAGATGACCCCCTTCTCTCCCCTTGCTATCTACAGCAGCCAAGAAAGCTGGCCCCAACCTTGTCAGAGCTCTGCCCATTGCCTACTGCAGCACTTGGGAGAGCTGGGCCTGTACCTCACTTTGGTAGCACAGTAAAGCTGGGCCTGATTGTGGGGGTTGTGGGTGAGGTGAGCCATTCCTAAGGATGTGAGTGTGGGAGAGCTGGCACTGCCCTTATCTTCCGTGTGGTGGCCCCTGTGAGGAAAAGATATCCTCCCCTTCTCTTTACCCTCCCCACCATCAGCAGGCAGAAGACTTGACCCAACAGGGTCATGAGAGTAGGAGACTTGTCCCTCCCTCTGGCCTTCTGGAGTACTCAGGAGAGCAGGACCTGCACCTCACCTGGGCAGCAGAGCAGAGTTAACCCTGCCAGGAGTGCATGCAAGCTGGTCCTGAGGGTGTGAGTGTGAGAAAGCTCACTAGTCTGAGATGGGGTGACTTTGGCTAGGGAGAGATGTCCTCTCTCCCTTGCCACCAATGGCCACCAGGAGAACTGGCCTTAATGGGTCATCAAAATGGGAGAGCAGTCCCTACCCCTCACCTGCTGCAGCGCTGGGAAGATCAGGCTCACCTGGGCAGCACAGTAGACCTGGGCCTGGCTGTGGGGGTTGGGACTGAGCCAGTGCAAAGGGTGTGAGTTTGGGAGAACTGGCCCTGCCTCTTTTCTGCTGGGTAGTAGCACAGAGAAGGGACATACACCTTTTTCTCTGCCTTCATCCTTCACTGTCTTTGGCAAGTGGGAGACCTGACCCTGGGGTCATGAGAATGGGATAACTAGCCATGTCCCCTACTGTCTGCAACACTTGGGAATGCAAGCCCTGCACCTTGTTGGGGCATTAAGGTAGAGCTGGACCCATTGTCATGAAAGAGTGAGGGCCGAGAGGCTGAGCAGCTCACATACTTCTCAGGCTCGGATGCAGGCCTTTGAACTGATCCACCCCAACATCTACACCATCAAAGAACTGCTGGAGTACATGAAGTGGCCAATTTACCGATCTAAAACTAAAAGATCTCTGTGACCACACAGCAACAACAGAATGCATGAGAAGAGTTCCAGTGATGTTCCAGTATCAAAAGAGCAGCAGAAGCCAGGGGCCTCAAACCAGACCAATGATTCATTGCAATGAACATTCACAAACAAAGAACTGTGGACAAATGGTATACTGTGGAAAAAAAATTGTGACACACTACAGTTTCCACAAAGAGGTATTTTTTTTCTCTGTTGGCAGAGAGGTTGTAAGTGTAGAGGGCAGGCATGATACCAGGAGGAGATGAATGGGAGTGAAGTACATGATGTGAAATTTACAAAGAACAGATAAAGAATGTTTAAGAAAAAGAAAGAGAAAGAAACAGTGCTGTAATTTTCCACGGCAATGCCTAAGTGGTTAGCACCAAGAAAGAGTTTTGTGAAACAGAATAGAGGGAATGAGAAAAAAAGAGAGATGAGGCTGTACATGTCAGATTTACCCAGGAACGTTTTATCCACAATCCCACCATGCCTCTGGCCTCTTGGTTCTTCAAAGCTCCTTTCTTCTACTTGGATTTATAAATATACCTTTGATTAAATACGTTGTGATTCCTAGATTTACTTTTGTTGTTTTACCTAATGAATGAGGATATGGTATAACTGTTTCCTCTCTTTTTCTATTTTTTAGACCCTATGGGATACTTTTTTTCAAGAAGCCAATGAAGTCTTATAATATCAACAAAGCAAAAGAAGTAGATCTGGAAATTAACAAAATCCATCACCCAAATACACACGCACTCCCTAAACACAAACAATCAAACACGTCCACACAACGAAATGCATACAACTCACACAATCAAGCAAAGACATAAACATGCATAAACATATAGGCTACACACACATACACACACACACTCACATATACAGACAGAAAATTAGAAATTCAAAAAATTTCAGGAATTGTTCAAGGTGACACCACCCTGTGCTGCACACACAGGAAGATGTCTCAGAGGGGAGCTACCTCTCAGTCCCACAAACTCCATCTTGTCCTGAGCTGTGCTACAGAGCCTAACAAATTAGCTTTAGGAATATTATGTTTCATATTGTCATCATTTTTCTTTTAAAAATTGGCACACAATTTTTGTTCATTGGACCATCTAAACTTCTACTTTTCATTGTTCAGGGGAATTGTCCCTAGAACTGTCAACAAAAATGACAGGACCATCTATCCATTTGCTCAGTCATCTGTCACAAACTCCAAAGCTGACACTTATATAGATCAACACTATGAGCAAACACATGAGGATAAAAAAGAAAGAAAAGATGGCAAAAAAAGATATTTAGGGTTTCCACAAACAATTTTTTTTATAATACAGAGTATCCAATAAACATTATTGGGACAGGAGGTACATCCATTACAGCCAAGGTCATGCATTGGTGATAGCAAGCCAGCTATATTCAATAGATCCATTACAATTGTACTCATTCAAGTACTGAGACATACATGGTCGGTATTTCACCAGCTGGTTGACTGAATTGTAGAAATCTACAACTATTCACAGAAAATAGAAGAAACTTCTTGCCAAGGAGATGAACATATTTCTAGAACCATCAGTGCAACTCACAGTAACCCTTAAACTTATATCGTGGATCAAATATTTAATAAAAAGAAACCTGTGGTAGATCCACTTTCATTAAATTGCATTTTCACCTGCACAAACATATATTTAAAACCCAGACACATATAGACATAGGTAAAGAATGGTCAATTTTAAAGCTTTAGAAACATTTCCAGACAAGTAGCTACTCTGGACTCAAGATATATCAAAAGGCCAAATCTTTCCTCTTTTCTATTCTCTCACACACGAGTAAAATGGCTGGGCACACAGTCAGTGCTCAGCAAATTGACTGAAGTATTGATTGATTTTTTTAGCCTGTCACCAGCTCTGCAGAGTCTGTTTTATAGCCAGAGAGAAATTCTATGGTCATCAAACAATGATCAATTTCTTCAAGGAAGTGACTTAGATCCTGAAAGAAAGAAAGGCGATTTGGCAGTTACAGGAGTTTAGATTGCTATTTTGTCCTTTTTCTTCTATCTCTGGCAGTATATAAGGGCCTAGAGTTGAAGGGGATGGCATTCTATTTCCTTAGTGATAACTGTCTTTCTGCCTCATAAATTTGGAGGAAATAAGCCAGCTTTCGCTCACATGCCTCTCTGTGTTAGCCATAGCATCACTTCCTCCATTGGGGCAGATATAGACCAGGGTTCAAGTTAAACTCTAAACAGTATGAATGAAACAAAGTAAAGGTTTTCTGGGAACTGCCAACTTGTGACTTGCTTGACAAGCCTAGTGTCAGGTTTTCCTCTAAAACAGCTGCTGAAGAACATTTTGCCTCCCCTCTATCCCTTCTTGATGGAAGGGTGAAAAATGAAAAAAAGAATTTGTGCATTGTGTGTCTGATCTGATGTGAAAGTTCCTAGGAATAAAAGACTATTTGAGCATGTCTGGAGTACAGAGATACTGAAGAGAGAGGGTTTGACTTTTTTCAAGTTTTTAAATGGGGTTCATAAATTACAACACCCAACTCATAATTAGCGACTAAATGATATTATATTATTTCATATTATATTATATCATATTATATTATATTTCTTTGAGTCTGAGGTACTTACTGTTTATCTGTATGATGCTATCATATAGTGTTGCCAACATGACAAATTATAGATCACCTGGAAGATGATCTTCTGATCATATCTATGAGACATTATTTTGATTAGTGTAAGAAGATGGGAATAATAAGTTCACTTTGGGTGGCATAATTTCTTAGACAGGAGACCTTAGACCATATAACTTAGAGAAAGCCAGCAGAGCATTTAAATTGTATTTCCTCTGGTGGCAGATATGATGTGACCATGTATTTTAAGCTATAGCTGCCTTGAAATCTGCTACGATGATGGCATCGTGAACTGTGAGCTAAAATAAGCCCATTGTCTGATAAGTCTGATAAGTCATTTTTCTTAGGTATTTTATCACAGCAACATAAAAAGGAACTAAGTAAGATACCTAGAGATAGGTCCTCTACAGGTCACCCAGCCCTACTTGTCACACAAGGCTGGGATCTCAACTAAGTAAGTTACAGAAGACTTCAATTCAGTAACATCAATGCTGATGATTTCTCCTTACACAGACGAGATGGTTTGGCATAGCTGCAATCTGCTAATTCTGATATTATTCTTAGGTTATGCACAGAACAGTTCTGGTTCCTCTTCTCTGTCTCCCACTTAATGCTATCCTTTACTAGGAATCATCTTCATGTTGAATAACAGTAGCTCACATATTTCTTACACACTTTAAAACAACTTTCATCTCAAGTGAATATTTTTATATTGTCACCAGCATGCCTACACTGTGACCTGAGGCAAATTCAGCCTTCCATATATAGTCTTATCCGTGTATTGAATAGAAGACCAGGTTTATTTTCTTCTTCTTTATTCTGTTTTATTTCCTTGAGAATCCACCTAAGTGCTATTCTCACATGCTGTTGGCTTGGTTAAAAAACCTCTCGTGCTCTTGCAGGAACCTAGACAAAATTCTCTACCTTATACCCTGGGGCTAAATACACAGCCTGTGTGATAATTATCTTTGGGGCTAAATATAAATGATTTTGGCCCTAGTTTAATGATTCCAAGAAAAGAGACTCAAGAAAGTTTATTACTCTGCAAATATTATTTTTATTTATATATTTTTAAATACTAGAAGTTTTATTAAATATTATTTTCCTTAAGTATTATCTTTCTGGTGTTTTTAATGTTTTTAATATCTTAGTGAAGCCATTCAAAAATGAACCATTAAAATGGTTCAAGCATTCATTCTATCATCAACCTTTTATACTTTGCTTCATACATAAATATATAATCTACCTCCCAGATATTACAAGACTTGTTTACCCAGTCCATGGACTTGGCATCTCTTGAACTCCTGTGTAGACACTGGGGCTCTTACTTTAGGCTTCTTCCTAAGAAGAAACTTTTAACAACACTGATTTGTAGTACATATTAATATATGGAATAACTGATTTCTTCATCTTTACCCTCAAACTATGATATAAATAAATATAAGCCAATATCAGCTATACACAAGTAGCTTAGAACACAATTTTTTGGATTAGTAACTACCAATTAATAAATTTTTCAAATACAAAAACTCAAGAAATAAAGTAACTTCCAGTCCTACTGTAATTTTTGACAAGCCACATAACTTCCTCAGAAAATATTGGGAACATTATTAAGAAAATTTCCTCATTTATCCATTCTCAGTCAATTTTAATGGTTACCTAGAGTTCATGTGGGTAAAGGTCAAGGAAAAGAATACAGGTTACAGTTAAAGGCAAATGCAAACATGCAAATTTTGCCTTTGACACACCAGGGTGATCAGAATAATTTGATAACTAACTTCTCTGAATAAGTTTTTGCATTTTAAAAATAGGAATGTGAAAGTAAAAATAACAATATTAACCACCTAAGATGTTTGTTAAGATGATTAAACAAGATGATACACATAAGTAACTAAAAACATGTTTGCTTTCCTTTTCTGAATATGCACTATGCCTGACAAAGAAAGTGTTTGCCTGCTTCCTGACTGATGGTAGGTCATACTCTGAATTCCTTAATGTAAGAACAATGTTTCTTCAGTTATTCTCTAAGCCACAAATACGTTAATGCCCATCAGTGGAAATCTTGAATAGCTGGACTGTCAATTTAGGTAAATTCTTAACTTAGATGACAAATCAAAATGGAGTAAAGAAGGAGTTAGAGATCAGGTCACCTAGGGAAACCATAGATGTATCTTGGGTTCTTTGTCTTCTAAATGATGCTTTGTGGTTAAACATCCTTGGAGGTTGGCTTAAATTTGTTCTACTTTTTCAAAAAATAAGGCACTAGGGCACACTCTAAATTCATCTAGAGTACCATTGGAAGAAACTCCATAAAAGTTGACATTCTGTCATGTCATGGAAGAGGGGAAGGGCTACCTTTTAAGTTCAGGCCACCTTTTCCTCAAACATTTGTTACCATGCTTAAATCTACCTACAAAACATAAACAGGGTCTTGTGGCACCTATTAAACACACACACACACACACACACACACACACACACACACACACACACACACGATGAATTTCTTAATACACGATCTTCCATGTTTCTTTTATCTGGCTTCAACAAAGGCCATTGAAACCTCTGGTCTTTTGCTAGATAAACTTCTTAAACTATCTGTGTCTTTCCACTGAATTTTTTTCTTAAAGACAAGAACTCAATCAGTAGGGTCTTTTAGAGGATTGCTGTGGTAGGTTCCTGTCTTATTCCCTGTCTTTTCCTTCTTCCAATGTCTATCGCTTTTGCCCTTCTGAATGAGGATTGATCATCTTCCCTAGGGTCCTCCTTGTTGTTTAGCTTCTTTAGGAGTATAGAATGTATATCCTATATTATATGTCTAATAACCACTTATGAGTGAGTGTACACCTTGTGCATCTTATTATTTCTGGGTTAGCTCACTCAAGAAAATCTTTTCTAGTTCCCACCATTTTCCTGCAAATTTCATTAATTCCTTGTTTTTAATTGCTATGTAGTATTCCATTGTGTAAATTTACCACAGTTCCTGCATTGAGGAACATCTAAGTTGTTTCCAGATTCTGGATATTATGAGTAGAGCTTCTATGAGCATGGTTGAGCAATTGTCCTTGTTGTATACTTGACCATATTTTGGATATATGCCTAGGAGCGGTATAGCTGGATCTTGATGCAGCACTATTCCTAATTGTCTGAGAAAGCACCAGATTGACTTCCAAAGTGGTTGTACAAGTTTACATTCCCTCCAGCAATGGAGGAGGGTTCTCCTTTCTACACATCATCTCCAGCATGTGTTGTCACTTGAGTTCTTGAACTTGATTGAGGTATCAAAGCAGAGGCTGAAACGTATAGTCAAACTTTAGGCAGAATGCATAGAATTTTATGGAACAAGAGGGATATATAAAGACCTGGAGGGGACAGGAGCTCTGGAAGGAGACCAACAGAGCAAAAAACAAAACAACAACAAAAACAAAACAAGCTTGGGGGCCCTGAAGAGAATGATACCCTAACCAAATACTATGCATGAAGAGGAACCTAAAACCCTAGCTCAGATGTAGCCCATAGATTTAGTCTTCAAGTAGATTCCCTAGTAAGGGGATTAGGGGCTTTCTTTGGGTTGAAATCAGTGGCAGGCTCTTTGATCATCTCCCTCTGGGGGGTATATCCTTGCCAGGCCACAGAGGAAGACAATGCAACCAGGCCCAATGATACCTGATAGGCTAGGGTCAGATAGAAAGGGGGAAGGACCTTGCTATCAGTGAACTAGGGTAGGGTCATAGGAGGAGAAGAGGGAGGGAGGATGGGATTGGGAGGAGATGAAGGAGGGGGCCACAACAGGGATACAAATTGAATAAATTTAGTTTCTCCTGATTTTTCACAGTGTCTCTGAGAAGTAGTGTAAAAGATGTTTATACATAAAAAGAAAACACATATACGGAATTAAAAGTTTCACCTGGCTCTCAGCTTTCATAGCTGCTAAGTTTTAAATCATTTAATATAAATCATGTGGGCTTTTGTTTATTTATTTATAAAACAAGAGGTAGGACATGTTGACACTCTTAAAAGGTATTGAAAACAATAAAAACTTTAATAGAAATGTCTTTATAAACTTATCCTGTAGGGAAAGTACCAAGACATGAAAACAATGTAGACAATAAAAGTGTATTCTTCCCCTAGACTTTGTGTCTTTTCTACTCTTGTGATGATATTTAGTGATATTCTTGGTTGGATTTGCTTTATGATTTTTTTAATGAAAATCCCTGGAGGGGTATTAGAAGTAACCAGTGAGATTGATTTCTGTCACCATTGCATTTGCTACTTATTTTCACCACTGTCTCCCCATGCAGACGGCCACATAACACCACAGATGTTAGCAGACTTCCCTAAGTAAGTCCCCCATTGGCCTCTTATGAGGTTAAGTTGCTATAATGGTCTCATTCCTTCAGGGCTCCTACTGAAGCTATCATTCCAATTTTTCTCTCTGATCTGGGTCAAGGCTAATGTGATATCCTAGGAGGGTTCATATATTAACTAGTTAACATATTAGCAGGGGTTATTGTATCGGATTAAGCCATTACTACCCACTATGTTGTAGCAGAGAAAGGACTCCCCAAGGATACAGCACATGATGGTCATGTTTGCATGAAAGAGAAACAAAATAAAGATAATGAAAATTAGTTCAGCTCTTGTTAAAATTTTGGTACTATACTTCTATGCAGTAGGCACTGAGATTGGCACTCCAGAAGCTGCTTACCAAAAATAAATACTCTGTTTTGCAAGTGTCATCCTTTCTTTTCATGTTAGACTCCATGTGAGATTTAGCAAGGGGTTTCATTACATTATTAATATTAAAACTCTTAGGGCCATGTGATAGTTCAGTGTGGAGAAGTACTTGACATGAAAGCTTGAAAACCTGATTTTGCTGCCTGAAACTCAGAGAGGAAAGTGCACACCCACACACATGCGTGTGCACGCAGACTCACACAATCATAAAATAACAATTAAAATACAGTAAAAGCCTTAATTTAAATTTTGTCACAAGTGTAATGTGAGTGTTAAATTTCTTTCTCATATAGATGTCAGACTTATGATGAGCACAAGAACCATCTTTTGGGCAATTTGTTTCAAGCTTTAATTAATTTTATATATACATATATATTCATCGGCACATCCATCTATTTTGAAATCATTTTTATTTAAAATAAAACATCAGTTCCTTCAAGTCATTTAATATTTTGGTCCCTACAGAAAAAAAAAATCATCTCAGAGACCTCAAGCCGTAAGATGATAATATTGAAATGCAAGTCACAAGCTTCAATTAGGTACAATCAGAAATCATGCAGTGACTTCATTAAGTATCATTAAGAATGATCAAAATATTGCTCTTAGGAAAAATACATCAAAAGCCTTGCATTTACACATTGATTAAACAGGATCTGCGATTTCTAAAATCTGGTACAAGAAAAAAGAATGGAGTAAATTAAGTGCTCATATCCTACTTAGCAACAAGGGAGTGCTTAGCAACGGGTGAAGGAAGGAATAAAGAGAGATGGTGAAAAACAAAATATGATCAGCCTAGGAAGGGGGGTGTCAAGAAATAACAATGTAACTGATTAGAGATGTTGGAGGCTGATGTTTTCCAAGCAGTGGGCAAACTGACATCTTACTTTGCTAGAAGTGCTTACTTTGCTATCTATCTATCTATCTATCTATCTGTCTGTCTGTCTGTCTGTCTGTCTGTCTGTCTGTCTGTCTGTCTATCTAGAGAGAACCATAGTCATAGAGTAAAGAACAAAGTCATCAAGAAAGTCTTCTTAGCCCAAGGTGCTCTTCATTAACACGTTTTCTCCCCAGGCCATTTGAGTGTGTGGTCTAGTTTTGATCTTTGCAAGGTGTTTAAGACTTAAAGAGGCTTAGGAGAGATTTGACATTGTATCGCTTTGATGGATCTCTAAGAGATCATTGTTCTTCTAATCACCCTACAATCCCCTTACTTTGCACTTGATCCCCTTTGCCTTCCAACGTGCTTCTATTCACCCCTGTGGCCATCTTGGTTGGACTGACATTCATAGTCTTTCTTCAAGCACTCAGAGATAATTTCATTGCATATTTCTATTTGTGTTCAATGGCCTCCCACAGGCTACTCTCACCTCCCTGCAGAACTTAGGACCCATTCTTTTACTCATTTATCCATTTGCCATCATGGAATATCCTACACATACACCAGTACTCTGTCCCAACACTACCACTTTCATATCTTTTCACCTGCAAATTATAGCTGAGTTCAGAGAGTACATCTCTGAAATCTATGAAACATTCTTTACAATGGTATTTCATAGTCGATCTAAGATCAAGCATTCATGATACACCCCAAGGAAAAACACAGTCTTCCTTGATGAATCTTTCATGATGAATATTCCTTACCTAAGCCAAATTAATGTCTTCCTTTTAAAAATGATTATTCTATCCGCATGCTACCATCAAACACACCCTTACTCCTAGCATATATTGCCTAAAGCCTCCTTGGGGAACTTGTATTATATACTCCTTTTGGGGTTTCTGTCTTCTTGATGAACCAGGAAATGTCTCAGAGGCTCTTCATGTTTCCTTCTTTGTGTAATGTTTGTTATTGAGGAAACATAAGGAACAGATACTTACAATAAAATTCCATATATACTAAGAAGCAACACTGGACCTAGCACCTATTCAGCAAGTATGTGCTCAGCTGCATTAAATACATGAGCACAGAAGCAATTTCCCCAATTCAAAAGTCACAGAGCAAGAGCTCCAAGAGGTACACATATATAACTCTTGGTTAAGGGATTCAAGGACACATTGAGAATTCTTCTTCTTCTCCGCCCAAGTAGGTTTCAGGGATGAAACTCTCAGGTCATTTGGCTTGGTGGCAAGTGATTTTATCCAGTGTGTCATCTTGCTGTCCCCCAGTGATTTTATGGACCATGTCTGTGAAGATCACCACCTGCTTCAGTGACTCATTTGACTAATTCATTATTTCGACTGTGTTTAAACTATTATGGATGTTTTGGCTGCTGTATTTATTAGTTTAATATGATTCTTTTCAATTATATTATTAAACCAACTGAAAATCTTGCATGCCATTGCCTTAGATATACTTAGTGTACAAAACTAATGGTCTCCAACACTTGTTAAGAGACATAAACTGTGGCTCCTTCTTCCTGTGGGTGCTACAGATGACAGGGTCTATACAGACCACTCTCTGAGGACCCTTTAACTGGCACCTAGAAGATATCACAGTGTTTTTTTTTTCAGTAGCCATCCATTTGCTTCTTGAGGATCGACTCTATTTCCTGAATTTTCATCTTCTCATCTGTCAAAGCCATTTCTCTCTTTATCTAATGCTTATAAAATTTTAACGGTGCATCATTTCTAATCTCTCAAAACCTAAATTAATCTTAATAAAATCTCTTTCTCTCTTTTCTTGTTGTGAAAGTCCATAAACTTTACCAGTAACCCTCACATTCTCAGTATTTACTAATGACAAAGACATCTTAGAATATGATTACGTCTATGATAAGAAAGGAGAAAGGAAAACATGAGGATGCAAAGAATAAAGAGGAGAAACCAGAAAGATACAGCTATAGCCAAAATTAAAGTAATGAGCAAACAAGCAGCTGCACAATTGAATGTAACAAATATCCAGACAGGACTGCAGAAACCTTTCTCCAGTGTCATCAAGGGAAGCAGAAATACTGGAACATCAAATCAGTAAAAAAAAAAAAAAAAAAAAAAAAAAAAGAAAAAAAGAAAAGAAAAGAAAGAGAGGGAGTAAAGGGGACATATTTAACCCTTTCTGCTGACTCTCATTCTCTCTAAAAGCTGGACAGGAAATATTTCAGGCTGACAGCTTCTCTGCTTACACTGTGTCTTCTGGGCCTTCAAGATGGTTTTATCCGGATAAAACCCAGATTCCACTGAAGCATCAGAGTGTTCTAGTCACTCAATGCGACATTCAGATTTCTTTGAAACTCTTGTTAAAGGAGCCTGAACATAAAAATATTAAGCGTCGTTGTGGGGCCCTCACCTTAAGATACCTACCAGTTAATCTTGCCAAGAAAAGAGAAAAGTACAGAGTAGCCAAGGAAGAACCAAAAACCCAAATGTCAAATCTCATTGATTAAAAACAAGACAGATAACTCAGCAAAGGCTTATCCAGCATGACTAGAGAGTAAGGTCGGATGGGGCTGTTTTTGTTTTTAATTGTGGTTTTTTGTTTTGTTTTGTTTTTAAATATGGGGTATTTTCAAGAATTGATTACTTAGTCAGAGCATTAAGAAGTAGCTGTGCACATTCATTTAATGGGCCAGTGCCTCTTGTACAGGGACGGAGCCACAGCATTCAATCTCATCTACTACTTGTTAGGCTGTGCTTCTCCTGGAGCATGTTTATTTATTACATATGCTATAAGCAGAAACCAGGAACTCGAATAATAAATAAACCCCTAAATGGGCTCTTGCCTTCCCCACCACCCATCTTCCCACCTGCAATCCCCACTTTCATAATCTCTGAATACTGGCTTGTTTGTTCCTTCAGGTCTGAACAAGTTCTTTTTTGCATTAAAATGTAATTTAACCAACAGTCACTTATGTGGAAGTATTTGAAGCACATTGGGGTGTGGGGAAGTTCTCCTGTCCCCAAACCTGCTATGAAGCTGTCCACTAAGAGAAGGGTGTCCTTCAAATAGATAAACACTTTCTGCAGAGTTTGTATGGAGGGTTATTGATGTAACAGAAAAAAAAAGACTATCTGTGTTGCTGGTTCTCCAACTGGAAACAAGTACCAAAGGAGAAATGAGAGGTATTTGGAATGCAGATCATAAAGCAATGCTGAATTTAATTGTGGCACCTCAAGGAGACATGTCAGACAGCAAGGGGTTTAGTGAGATTGGCTCACAAGTTTTGCAGTCTGGGGAAGGTCACTCAGAAACCTACTGGTTCACTACTGTACTCACTCTATTTAACTTGTTAGTACCAAAGAAACTGTCTATCCCAAGTTAAAACACTACAAGTCTAACCCCCTCTCCCCTCTCTCTCCTTTCCTCACTCTCTCACTCTTGACCCCTAGGCTCCCTCATTGGAAAATGAACTCATAACCTAGCATATATATACAATAGTATTACTTTGACTGAAATTATCTCCATCCAATTCCCACTGAGTTTGCTTCGATAATCATGTGTGTTACAGATGATTTTTATTTTTCACCAACACTATACATTCTTTCAAGATTAGTTCTATCATACTTTTATTGTAGTTTGTCCAATGTCAGATAGAAGACCATAGAACTTTTGACTCTTTGAATTTTTTATATATGTATCATATATAATATATATATTCATATTTAAAATCTTCGTTATTTAATAGAATGGAAATATGTATAATTTTGTCATATTCCATAGTCAACATGCATCAAACCTTAGCTTTCAAGAACGTAACTTCATACCTTAATATAAATGAATTCCTTAAGGGAAGATAGATGTCAATGTGGTGAAAAATTTATTTTCTAGGATTAGATTTTTCTACCATTTCACAGTGAACTCATTATCATATAATTAAACAGTCTAAACATCCATGTCCCACACACAACAAAATGTATCCTAGACCTGATCACTCCATGGTCAAGGCAATTAGCATGAGACCATGCCAAATTCAAAGAGGTAGGCACTAAAAGCCATACTTTAATATTCCAAGACTGTAGAGTTGATATTTAAAACATATGACATTGTCCATTTTAAGAAGCCTGATGGAAATTAAACAAATTTGATAAGAAAGTTAAGCATACTGTGACCCCTTCCCAGTTCATCTTTAACTTGAGACTTCACCAGGTGATTAGCAGAATGCCTGCCCTTCAGAGAGAAGCAAGGCCTCTCCCTGCTTCACAGGCATCCAGCTCTCTCCCCTCAGTACAGATGGAGGCTTTGTCCTACTGAAGGTTTTTAGGTGTTGTGCCTCTCCAAAACAAGGGAAATCAGCTCAGATTTAGGATCCCACGCCTGTTTAGAAAAGTAATGCTCCTCTGTCCACTCCAAAACCCAGAACATCAAATATTTCCCTCTTGCCAGGCAGCTTGGCTATTCCCCAGGCGTTTTCAATCTAGTTGAGTAAAACAAAAATTGCATAATTTGTCATTATTTCCAAGGAATGAGATGTGCCTTCTCCAATCCCTTTCTGGTTAAATACAATGGTGCTGAGCTTCCTGTGAATGCCAATGCCTTCTTTCTCTGCAAGAACAGAAATAAAGAATGGCAAAAAGAAGTACTCCGCTGATTGCCTGTAGCTCACTGCTTTAGGGTTTGTTCCTGGGGTATTCTTTATAGATGTGCAGCAAAGAAATTTCACACTTGCTGGGAAAATCTAGGACTGGAAGCCAGGACTCAACAGTCAAATTTAAGATTTACATCAACAACAATATAGCATATATAACAATCATAACAACATTGTAACAATCATATCAATGCAGGCAAGCCAGGTCACAGCATCAGCAGGGTTTTCATGCTTAATATGTGAGTTGTCTTCTCTTAATGTGTTCCATTATAGGGGGGAAAAAGCTAAGAAAGTGTTTTACAATTTTTAAGTATTTTCATAAATATATAGTGGGGTGTTTTGGAAGAAAAAATATAAAGAATGCTGTCACCCTTTCTATAGTGAAAAGCTTGAAATCTGTGCAGAAAGAAGAGTTTAGAGTAGAGAGAACACAAGACCAAACATTGGAAAACAAGAGCATATTAAATCTTATCTACCAAGGGCACAGGCAAACAATGATGCCCCCACCGTGTCTTTTGTGTTTGGTGCCCCTCTGCTGACACTTGGTTACAACCACAGAGTAAAGCAGGCTCATAAAGTAAGATTGATGGCTGGGAGGGTGATCAATGGCTGCCATGAAAGGGGAAAAATACTGATAAATGTTTTTTCCTCTTTTCACAACCTTTTGCTAAAGCTGTGCAAAATGTGTCATGCATAAAAAGTATGCAATTTTCATGTAATTAGAGAAACACAAGATGAAAATGAGTTCCATCAGAGCAATCAAGGATGGTAATGTGGCGTGTGTTTGTCAGTGTCGGTTTGTCACGAAAGCAAAACCCAAGTGTGTGTGTGTGTGTGTGTGTGTGTGTAAAATTTCATTTTAATTCTGAAATATATACATGTCTTTTTTGCTGTGGCAAAATCAGTAGTTTTGTTTTTTTTGTGGGTTTGTGTGTGTGTGTGTTTGTTTTTTGCTTTTTGTTGTTTCAAAGAGTAGAATATTAGTTTATTTAAAACATTGGTATTACGAGATATATTTATTCCTTGGAGGACCATATTTAGAGCAGGAGTTGATAAGTTTACATGTTGATATATATATATATATATATATATATACACATATACAAGCAATAGCATAATTTATTGCCTCTAAAATTACATTTCCATCATACAATGATAAAATGACACCTGTTCCTGGTTGCATCACCAATTCCTGAAAACCAACACTGTTGCGCTGTTGTTTCTAAATCCTGTTTGCACCAATATTTCTAAATACTTTTCCTCCCTTTTGGTGAAAGGGCTTTCATTTTTCTTCATTGCATGTTAGTTCTTTCTTCTTTACTTCTTTCACTAATTTCTTTCATCCTAATCATTTATCATGCTACTTGAAGCAGTTTATTGAGCATCAAATTGTGTCAGGCATGCTGAATTCTCTAGTGATAGGAAAGTAATGAAGTCATGACTGATGTGCCCAGACTGATTCTACTTTCATGGAACAGAGACAATTAACAGAATGTGATAAGATTTAGACAGGATGGATTTGGAAATTCAAGAGATAGTTAACATTGCTTTCTCTCATACAGCCATGAGAAGTTTCTATGGAGCTCAGTCTTGCCACTTAGGAGTTAGAGCTGATGTGGTAAAGAGACATCTCAACAGAGTAACAAGTAAAGGCAATACACCATAGCTTGATCCATCATGGCAAGCTCAATGTCAAAGTTCTTTACAGGTCAGGTTGAGTACCTAAAACTAGGTCCTGGGGGTAAACTAAAGACCTGTAATGATTTCATGAAGTAGTATGACACAGTCAAAATAATACATAGAAGGAAGAAAGTTGCACGTGGAGTGTGTGCATTGGGTATGAGTTATCACATCTGTTGAGAGCAAGTTTGGAAAATCCAGATGAAACACGGGGATTACTGAAGTTACAGTAGTCATCAGTGTTGGGGAGAAGTGTGTGTGTGTGTGTGTGTGTGTGTGTGTGAGAAAGAGAGAGAGAGAGAGAGAGAGAGAGAGAGAGAGAGAGAGAGATACCACATAGGGATTTATGAGACATTAAGATAAGTGATGGTTGAGAGTGAAGTAGAGGTGGACTTTAGGTACTTAACACAAGCAACTGTGTGAGAAGTAATATTTTTTATGAACCATAGAGCATGGGAAAGGAGAGGGAATGTGCTAGAAAATAATAAGCTAGGATTTAATGTGGAATAAACATAGACATTTAAGTCAGCAACACTTGTACAAAAGAAATCAATATCAGGATTTCAAACACTTTCTGAAATACCAAGAAGTTTTAAGATCATAAGATTAGTGCTGAGAAACATTCATTCATGTATTGAAATAGTTAAAGTAGGGATAAAGGAAATTTGACATCAGAAATTTGATCTTTTAAAATACAAACCATGGTTTTGCCATATATGAATTCTTATATTAGACACTTAAATTCATTCTAAGCCTTGGCTTCCTTGTATGTGAAACCAGAGTGATGGATAGCAAGCTTATATAATCAACATGATGAATCCCACAGCATATCCCATCGGGTTCCTGACATAATTTACATAATATCACAAGCATGTGTGTAAAGTAATGGAAGGAAAATATTGCTAACAAATATGAGTTATCAAAGCTTTTAATTTTTTCATAATAAATGTCTCCTTCCCAAATTTAACCATTGCTTAGCTTCTTGCTTTATTTCTCTATTCATATATTATATTGTCTATTAGAAGTTAATTTGGTTGAAAGTAAACTTGTAACCGCATAAATGTGGAGTGATCAAAAGTTACAGATTTTATTTACCTACAAGTGTGAACATGGTAGCAGGAATTTATCAGGTACGTGAACTTCACACGACATATGCAGCTACTGAACACTGGCAGGTACAGCCACCCATAACACGCTGCCTCTTCTGTTGGCAAATCAAGGTATCCTTTGTACCTTGCTCTTCAGAATGGATGAGCCTCATCCGCTCAATAAACACAGGCTGAGTTTTGAACTGCGATGATAAAAATATGATATTCCCGTTTTCTTTCTCAGGATGTCGATTAGAATTAGAAACATAGCATGCACATGACAAGTCTGGCATGTGCAATGGGAGGAACTGTGGGGCAGGAAGCTTATGAGAGTTAAGAGAAAAAGAAGACAAAGAAAGGCGGGACAGGAAGATAATGAGTTTGCACCCACTTGCAAAAGTGTTGCTAGTGGGAAACCACACAGGCATCTCTAGCTGGCGATTGTTCATGTGGATGAACTTTGTCCTCACCTCTTCAACACAGCATTAATCCTCCTTCTGTCACAGTCTTCCAGTTTCTTATTGCCCAGTATTTGTTTCCTTACTCCAGAGAAATTCAGGTAGTGGCTGTGTGGCTGCCTGTGAAAACTTTTCGACCTAATATTTTGATCTAATATTTTTTTTTAAAAAAAAGCTTATTTGAAAAGCCTATAGTGAGAATGCTATCTATAATTCTTACCATCAATTCCTTTCCTTTTCTCTCTTTGTGAGTAACATTTATGTTTTCAGCCACAGCCATGTGGATGAAATTTTCTTCATTCTGAAGTGAAAATGTCTTTTTTTTTCCAGAACTTTCTTGTGCCTCTAAACTAATTCTCTGTTACTATACACCTCTTTTAACGTTGACTTACATATTCTTTTATGTCAAGCGCAATAGTCTCAAAATCCTCTTTGTGAGGCATCTCTCATCTCATGATTGTAGAGGTCCATTCTGTCTTCTACAGGAACAGTATAGAATTTTTCTCAAATTATGATGGTTTCTTAGTTAATATATTGTAAAAATAAAACACACTGCTCTTTTGCTAAATATTTGTGTTTGTTTTTCTTAGTATTTAAAATATACATGAGACATTATAATGTTCATGTTTTCTAACCTGGGGTCAAGGAAACTGTTTTCAAAGAAAGCAAATGTCAAATTGTGTGAAATTGGCTGGGTTAAGTCACCAAGGCTCAGTTTTTCTATTGTAACACAGAAACAGCTACAGACAATACAAGAAGAGTAAGTTAGAATTTATCCCTGTTTTTCATTTACAAACGTAGAATTCTGACTGGATTTGATACGTAGTATAAAATTTGGCAATTCTGTTAAACGCAGTTGTCTATTTCTGTATTCTGTGTGGAGAAGATAGCCAAGTGATTTGGAAATGAGGCACCCTAAAATTCCAATAGCTTGGAAAGATGACTTTGAAGTTCTGACTAATTCCACTCTGGTGCATCTATGCCTGTGTTCCTGCTCATTCAGTAAATGTACGAAAACAGGGAATGCATCCTGGGAAGTTTATAATCTTCAGGTTTATACTAATCAGCTATTCATGTATGGATGCAATTTTTAACATACACCTTTGTTTCTTTCCTCTCACTTTTCCTGTTGGATCTTAGTTTTTCAGTTATTCTCATTTTTTTTGTTTTTACCAACAGTTTTATGAAATTATATGAATTTATCATTATGATTAGGTTCCCCTCTGGGAGAGAAATCAGGAAAAAAATATCAAGGAATGGTGAGCCAATTTTATATAAAATAGGGTGGACAGAGATCATGTCACACTAGGCTGTGCTCTGGTATCTGAAATGAAGACTCAAAGCAACAAGAAAAGCAATTAGCTAATTCCTGAAGGACTAATTACCTAAAACGTCAGGTGGATTGAGAAGCTCTGGACAGGACTTTACTGATAACACCTGTGGGATCTCCTAATGAGGAAATCTGGGTACCAAACCTGCTGGCATCTACCAACATTTCCAGACCACAGGAGTACTGACCTGCTGATAGACCTTTCCATCCCAGAAGTCCCCCCTTGTGGTCCCATAAAGACCAAAGACCATGTTCCCACAATATCCCTTCTGCAGAGAGACTGCAGCCCTTCTGTTCTTATTGAAGAACAATTCTGATTTCTGGAAATGCCTGTTTTGTATCCCTTATTCACTTCCATCAGTCATTATCAGTTCCCACAGCTACATCACTTTTCATAAGCTTAGATAGTTCAGAGATTTGAGACCTATACTGACAGGTCATTTCTCTGACCTTCTCAGTCATCTCAAGAGCTCCTTCCTAAACATTATTTGGGAAGAGCTAAGTCTCAAACACTGTCACAGGAAGTGAAAACTGACCTCTGTCCACATGGTTTTTCTGAAACATGAGATGATCTGCTTGTTGGAAGCCATTGGCTTGTACAGCTTTTTGACCCATGGCTCTTTCATTGTTTCAAGCATCTCCTTACTTTTAGTTGCTGTTCTCCTCTTTGTAACAAAATGGGCAACAGGAGCATGTTAATGGATCAAAAGTGTGTTTCTGCTCACAGTGCCTACTGAGGAGTCTATCAATTGGCGGTAAAGAAGTGCCACTGGAGTGGATCAGCCTCCAGTGATAGGTGGAGCTTCCTATTAATAGGAAGTGTAGTGAGAGGAAGCAGGTCCAGGTCCAATGGGACTCCTCCGGTCAGCCATGTTCCCTTCCAAAGGTTCCAAAACCAGTGGAAGGTTCCTAAGTAGAGCAGTGGCACCATTTGGTCATCAAGTAACTAAATGCATGACCTTGAGGGGAAAAGTTCACATGCACTTGGGTACAGAGTCCTCCCAACCTGTAGCAAGGAAGACTTCCCTCAAGCTCAGTTTGTAGATTGAAGCTCCAAATCACTGAAGCCCAAACCTTACCCGGATTCCTCATGCAGATAGGACTGTAGACCTATTGTGTGGGAATGCTTCTGAGCTATTCTCCTTTCCTATTTCAATCTGAGAATTGAGAAAATGTGTAACCACACAACTGAAATTTTAAAACTGTGGAGAGTGACTCAAAAATCAAATTAAAACATAATCAGAAAAAATGAAGCTTATATTTTGCATTTGAGTGCCTCACATATTTACTTATGAGTATTTAACGTGTATGTTCTTGATTAGAAGCCAACTATACCTAGCCGTAATGATTATAGTGAATCATTTATGAATAACCACGCTTGAGTCTTGAAAATGGTATTCCTCCCCCACTCCCTAAAGTATGGGAACTTGTGAAGAAACTGGAAATTACACAAGAAAAGATGAGTAAAACTGAGGGACCAACCAACGCTCTTGAATGAGGCGAGTATTGAGAGTGAATGGCAACTAAACATGTAACTGACATTTCTTTTAACACTTGGCACAAAACTGGGTGGACTGGAGTTTGATTTGAAGAGATCAATTGGAGTAAGGAAAACAGTCAGCTGGGATTTAAATGGTCTAACTCCACCCAGATAAATGCAGTTAACTCAGAGTAAGTGCTCTAGGCTGTGGTCTTGGGGCTATGCAATGATCTCTGGGCCATGAAATACATATGTTAAAGGCAAATTTTCTAAACTTGAGTTAGCAGGGGATGTTACCCAAGACCCAGATGGAAGGTGTCAAGAAAATAATCTTGTCACCTACCTCTCCCCCCCACCTCCTGCTGATATACAAAGCTGCACCACTGTGCTTGTTTATCCTGAAGCGAGAGAGCATGTGCACACTACCAGCTGAACGCTGCCAGTGTCACACCCCAGTGACACAGGGCCATCTGTCCGGATATTATACATTTTGATTCTCCCGGAATGTATGAAACTGTGATTAAGGATGTCCTCCTATACTATCCGCTCTCAGATCTCTCCCTGAAAGGGTATACAAAGAACTTTCTAGTGGAGAAAGTGAACACCATAAAAGGTGGGGGAGCTGTGAGGAAATTTGCTACTTATCTGAGCCCAGGAGGCCCTGCAGAAACTGATGTACCAACCAAGGCCCATACACAGAGAGGACTTAGACCCCCTACTCAGATGTAGCATGTGGATGCTCGTGAAAGGGGAGCAGGGCCTGCTCTGTTGTAAACTCAATTGCCTGCTCTTTGTTCACTTGCCCCTGGTGATGCAGCCTTGCAAGGCCACATAGGAAGAGGACCCAGGCATTCCTGATGAGACATGATAAGCTAGGGGAAGATGTCAGGGGATGAGGACTACTCCTTTCAGTGGACTAGGGGAAGAGGATATGGAGGAAGAAGAAGGAGAGAGTGTGGGACTGGGAGGAGTTGAGGGAGGGGTCTACAATTTAGATTTACAAAGAATAAATATAAAATACACTTCAAAGGTCTGGTCAAAGAAAAAATAAAATAAGTGGATGAAGAAACCATATGTTTGGGTAGACCTGTGCTCCTCAAGTATGTCAGCTGAGGAAGTCCTCCTAGCCTTAAACTAAGGAGCCTTAGTCCTCCTTAGTTTAAGGAGGTTGTTGAATATATATGAATGAAATTTCATCTCTGAGTACACCTATGCCAGGAGACAGATGAGTTCAGTTTGTCTATTGAATAGGCAGGAAGATTAGTAGAGGCAATTATACTGTCTGTGGTACCAACTAAGTCCCCACCCAATAAGAATTATGCAGGAGAGATATGAGAGAAAGCAGAGGAAATACATTTCCTGAGGAGGAGGCGTGCCTGCTAAACAGATCGCAGGTTATTTAGATTCTTTCAGACACAAAAGTTTCCAGTGTGTTCCGCACTCATAAGGCATGATGTGGTTGGAACAGTGGGATTTTGCCTGGAAGTGATTATTGTGGGTGAACCTTTCTTGCTATATTAAAGAGTCACATGAGAATTGTATCCCAAGGAAATTATATTCTAAGAGGTGATCTCTTGAGTCAGCATGAACATACTATAAGAAGGGTAAGTGATTTACTTTTTTATTTTTTTTTTTTACGTTAGTTGTTATTTATCATTTGCAAACTGCTTTATGGTTTAAAGAATCTCACTGGGTGAAAAGTGGTTCTGATGGTTTTTGAATTAAAATATAAAAATAAAAATGATAAAGCTCTGAGCTAACCAGAACTTAGTATTATAAGCAAATAATAGGCAGAAGATAAAATCTGTAATATTATTTAGAAATTGATTATAAAAATGTATTTGCTGTCTAGATAAAATGTAAACTTCATTTCGGTTTGTTCATGAATGGATTGGTTATATAGTAAAATACACAGTTTGAAATATAGTGGAAGAGATATCATATCAATATTTATTCTCTTCTATCTTCTTTATCTTCTTAGTGGCATTACCTTGGCAGGACATGAGAAAAACAGAAAACAAGCAAATTCTCGGTCATTGTTGGCAACTGGACGCTCAGGCACTTTGAATCCTGACTTGAATAGACTATTTTGAGATTCGCTTGGCAGAGTCTTACCTGTCTCTCCTAATTTGGCCTGGAAGCAATTTGGAGTAACACAAAGAACTTGTATTTTTGAGGCAAAGAGTTACATACTTCTGGTTGCATTTTGAGTTTCAGAACATTCTATCTGCCATTCAGGAAATTAGCACACACTGCTCTTGTCTGGAATTTGTCATAGGGATTTTAATCATCATTGCAAATAGACGATGTTGTCTGGGAATAAAATAAATAAATGCAAAAATATCTATGTAATAGACATGTTATAATGCTATATTACTTATCTTGGTTCTTACCCAGTCCTGCATAATAATGTGATATATTATAGTTAGAGAGCTACTTCAGGGCTGGTGCAGGGGGCTACTTACTGGTCAAGGCTGGAAATTGTAGCCTTCCCTCATGATCACTGTGTCTAGGGGACAAAGAAAAATGTAGAAATTTACTTCTTTACTTTCTCTCCCATGCACTTTTCCCTCCTTTACTTGTGTACATCGCAATAAACAGCACAAAAACCCTTTTCAGACAAAAAATAAATAAATAAATACATAAATAAATCCCAGAGCCAGCTTGGAAGAACGTTTGATAATCTGAACCATTACGGAGGTGAAATTTCATTACACAGATGGTGACATCCCGATGTCTATCGTCAAAACACAGCAGGTAGAAACTATCAACCAGGCCCATTCCCATCTATAAAATTACACTTATATTAATGTCACTCCAGATTTCATTATGCAGAAAATGATATTGCACAGGTCTCTAGCACAGAAGAGGTGGTAAGCTGGGGGTGAGGAGATGGTAGGGGAAGACAAGGGTGTAGAGGCTGGGAAGATAAAATGAGGAAGCCATCTGTGAAGAGACCACAGATACAAACTTACATGAGGGCTGCCTGGGACTAGGCATGATGGTACAGAAATTATATATATATATATATATATATATATATATATATATATATATATCACAGATTCTGCTGCCAAGTCCTGTTGATTCTTGATTGATTTCCTGACAGACATCCTTCTGAGGTTCCTGACAGAAGGTTTAAAAGTCCCTACAGTGAGAAGCAGGATGATTTACAGCTAATTTTTATTAATGGAGAATGACAAGTATTTTCCTTGACTCGACAAGATGCTATATCAATCCAGAGAAATTCCCCTGTATTTACAATGCCATCTTCATCTCCATCCACCTTAGTCAATATCTCAGAAATGGAGAGAGAGAGAGAGAGAAAGAGATGTATATATACACATGCATACACACTGACACAACCAATTACAAAAGCCTAAGGATTTAATATTTATTAAATTAATAAAAAAAATTATTCACTTCTATAGTATACTTAGTGAACTAGTTAAAAAAAAGGAAAGGCAGAGAAGAAGTCTCAGTGGGTAGGGTGATTGTTATACAATATGAAAAACTAAATTTAGGTCTCGAGAATACATGTTCAAGAACAACAACAACAAAAAGGAGCCCTCTGTGGGTACACTCCTGCCTTGTTCCTTGTATTCACCTTCTTCTAATACCTATCCTAATTGCCTTTCTGAATAAGGGTTGATCAATGGACCCAAGGTCTTTTTCTTGCTTAGATTCTTTAGGTGTACAAATTTTAGTATCCTTATCCTATATTGTATATCTAATATCCACTCATAAGTGAGTATATACCATGTCTTTTTTCTTCTGGGATACCACACTCAGGGTGATCTTTTCTAGTTCCCATCATTTGTCTGCAAATTTCATGATTTCCTTGTTTTTAATTGCTGAGTAATATTCCATTGTGTAAAAGTACCACAATTTCTGTATCCATTCCTCAACTGAGGGACATCTGGGTTGTTTCCAGATTCTGCCTATTATGAATAAAGCTACTACAAGCATGGCTGAGCAAATGTCCTTGACATTCACTTGAACATATTTTGGATATATACTTAGGGATGGTATAGCTGGATCTTGAGGTAGTACAATCCCTAATTATCTGAAAAAGTGCCAGATTGATTTCCAAAGTGGTAGTACAAATTTACATTCCCACCAGCAATGGAGGAGAGTTCTCATTTCTGCACATCCTCTCCAGCATGTGTAGTCACTTGTTTTTTATCTTAACCATTCTGATGGGTGTAAGGTGAAATCTCAGGGTCATATTTATTTATTTATCTCAAGGTCATATTTATTTATTTATGTATTTTTATTTCAGTTTATTCACTTTGTATCCCAGCTATAGCCTCTTCATTCCCTCCCAAAACCACCCTCCCTCCCTCTTCTCCTCCTATGCCCTGACCCAGTCCAGTAATAGCAAAGGACCTCCTCCAATTCCAGGTCTATCAGGTCTCATCAGGACTGGCTGCATTGTCTTGCTGCTTCTAGGGTACCTCACTCAAGATGATTTTTTCTAGTTCCCACCATTTGCCTGCAAATTTCATGATTTCCTTGTTTTTAATTGCTGAGTAGTATTCCATTGTGTAAAAGTACGACAATTTCTGTATCCATTCCTCCACTGAAGGACATCTGGGTTGTTTCCAGCTTCTGGCTATTACACATGAAGCTGCTACAAACATTGTTGAGCAAATGTCCTTTTTGTATACTTGAGCATCTTTTAGATGTATGCCTATGAGTGGTGTAGCTGGATCTTTCCCTAATTTTCTGAGAAAGCGCCAGATTGATTTCCAAAGTGGTTGTACAAGCTTACATTCCCACCAGCAATGGGGAAGGGTTCCTTTTTCTCCACATCCTCTCCAGCATGTGTTGTCAGTTGCGTTTTTGATCTTAGCCATTCTGATGGGTGTAAGGTGATACCTCAGAGAGTCTTTTTGATTTGCATTTCCCTGATGACTAACAATGTTGAACATTTTTTAAGTATTTCTCTGTCATTCGAAATTCCTCTATTGAGAAATTTCTGTTTAGCTCTTACTCCATTTTTTAATTTTCACTTAAATTTATTTTTAAGTTTTATTTTTTTTATTAATTACAGGTTATTCACTTTGTATCCCAGCTGTAGCCCCTTCCCTCATTCCCTCCCAATCTCACCCTCCCTCCCTCATCTCCTCCCTGCCCCTCTCTAGGTCCACAGATAGGGGAGGTCCTCCTCCCTTTCCATCTGACCCTAGCTTATCAAGTCTCATCAGAACTGGCTGCAATGTCCTCCTCTGTGGCCTAGCAAGGCTACTCCTCCCCTGGTGTGGAGAAGGAGAGGTCAAAGAGCCCACCACTGAGTTCATATAGGAGACAGTCTCTCTTCTCCTTGGATCCACTTGGATTCTGAGCTGCTATAGTCTAAGTCTGAGAAGGGGTTCTAGGTTATATCCATATATGGTCCTTCACTGGAGAATTAATCTCAGAAAAGGCCCCAGTGCCCAGATATATTTAGTTCATGTGACATTCCCGTCCTCTCCAGGTCTTAGTAAACACCGCCCCCCCCCCCTTCTTTCATATGATTCCCTGCACTATGTCCAAGGTTTGATTATGAGTCTCGGCATTTTAATTGGATGACTTTATTTGTTGCTGTTTAACTGCTTGAGTTCTTTATATATTCTGGATATTGGCCCTTTGTCAGATATAGGGTTGGCGAAGATCCTTTCCAAATCTGTAGGCTGTTGTTTTGTTCTGATGACAAGGTGCTTTACAGAAGCTTTTCAGTTTCATGAGGTCAATTTATTGATTGTTGATCTTAGAGCCTGTGCTCTGTATGTTCTGATCAGGAAGGTCTCCTATGCCAATGAGTTCAAGGCTCTTTCTCACTTTTTCTTCTAACAGGTTTAGTGTGTTTAATATTATGTTGAGGTCTTTGAACCACTTGGACTTCAGTTTTTCTGCAGGGTGATAAATATTATTCTATTTGCATTTTCTACTTGTAGAGATATGGTGACAGTGGGCAGCCTTGTCTTATCCCTGATTTCAGTGGGATTGATTTAATTTCTATCTGTTTAGTTTAATGTTGGCTATAGGCTTGCTGTATATTGCCTTTGCTATATTTAGGTAAGTGCCTTATATCCCTGATCTCTCCAGGACTTTAAACATAAATGAATGTTGGATTTTATCAAATGCTTTTTCAGTATCTAAGGAGATTATCATGTGGTTTTTGTTCTTTCAGTTTGTTTATATGGTGGATTACACTGATGGATTTCCATATATTGAATCACCACTGCATACCTCGAATGAAGCCTACTTGGTCATAGTGGATTATATCTTTGATGTGTTCTTGGATTTGGCTTGCTAGTATTTTGTTGAGTAATTTTGCATAAATGTTTCTTAGGGGGATTGGCCTGAAATTCTCTTTTTTTGTTAGATACTTGTGAGGTTTAGGTGTCAAGGTGACTGTGGTTCCATAGAGTAACTTTAATAAAGTTCTTTTTGTTTCTGTTTTGTGGTACAGATTGGAGAGTATTGGTGTTACCTCTTCTTTGAATGTCTGGTAGAATTCTGCACTGAAACCATCAGGCCCTGGGCTTTTCTTGGACAGAAGACTTTTGATGACAGCTTCTATTTCCTTAGGGGATATAGGATATCTAATTTATTTACCTGATCTTGATTCAGCTTTGGTAAGTGGAATCAATCAAGAAAATTGTCTACCTAGCAGGGTGTTAAAGCAGATGTTGAGACTCATAACCAAACTTTGGTTGGAGTGCAGGGAATCTTATAAAAGAAAGGGGGATAGAAAGATCTGGAGGAGACAGGAGCTCTACAAGAAGAGCGAAGCGACAGAACCAAAAATCTGGGCATAGAGATCTTTTGTGAGACTGACATTCCAAACAAGGACCATGCATGGAGATAACCTAAAACCACTGCACAGATGTAGCCCAAGGCAGCTCAGTCTCCAATTGGGTTCCCTAGCAACCGCAACAAAGGAGGTCTCTTAAATGAACTCAGTGGCTAGGTCTTTGATCACCTCTTCCTGAGTTGGGGGCAGAGTTACCAGGCCACAGAGGATGAAAATGAAGACAGTCCTGATGTGACCTGATAGGCTAAGGTCAGAGAGACGGGTAGGAGGACCTCCCCTATCAGTGGACTGGGGAAGGGGCATGGGGTGCAGAGGGAGTGAGAGCAGGATTGGGAAAGGATGAGAGAGAGGGCTACAGCCTGGATACAAAGTAAATAAATCGTAATAAATAAATAAAAAATTAAAATAAAATACAACTAAAAAAAATCAGGTCTGGTGGTATACCTCTAATATCAGTTCCTGGCTGATGAACACTTGTGGAGAAAGTATTTGAGCTCCAGGTTCATTGGGAGATCCTGGTCTAAAAACTAATGTAGAGAGATATTAACAATGAAACTTCTCACCTTCCTCCAGCCTTTACATACATGTGTACAAGTATACACAGAAAGAGAGAGATAAAAACAGAGAGAGAGAAAATTGATTTATACAAAGAAAGGTGGATAACAAAAAATTTTATTCGTGTCTTTTTCCCTCCTCTTCTCACACAGTTACTGAGATGAAGGAAGATCCCATCTTCATTTCTTACTGGGCCTCTCATATTGACTACCAAGAATGGCAAAAACTGGTTTTCCAGAATCTGTGGTATCTGCATCTTGATGCTGAGAACAAAATTCAGGTTCTCTAATAGAAAAGCAAGTGTTCTCAACCATTGACCCATGTCTCTGCCTCCCAGGAGCTGTATGTTAACCATATTTCATCAAAAGAAATAAAATCTCTGTTGCCTTTGATAAATATCATATGTATGTATGCATATGTATATTTACATATACATATAATATTACTGACACATGTATAAATATTCTAATCTTAGAGCAAGTAGTAATAAATAAGAAATTGTTGAAGCAAAACCACATTGACCAATAGCTTTATTCTGTCAGGTGCCTTCATTATTAATTTTCCTTTGTATGTGTAAGTTAATAACATCTAGCTTATTCCCTTTTTCTTTGCAGTGTCAGGATCTATAATTCTCATATAGTTGCTTTTTCACACTCTTTTTACAAGAAAGATGAGGAATTTGATTATTGAAAATGTGATTGACCAGGGAACTTTACCAAGTCACTTAAATCAGTCTTTACTGGGGTTTTAAAATATAGGAGTACTCAGAGATGAGTTAAGTGAGCTGCTTATATATAGTTGTTTGTTTTTCATTTCCTAATAGAAAATTCAGCCTGGCTTTAGTCAATACCCTTGTAGGAATCTCTCAATTTCCAATTTTAACAGTTGTGTTAATCTTTTAAGAAATTTATTTGGGTTTATTTAATGTGCATTGGCATGGTGATATCAGATTCCCTGGAACTGGAGTTACAGACTGTTGTGAGATGCCATGTGGGTGCTGGGAATTGTTCCTGGGTCCTTTGGAAGAACAGCCAATGCTCTTAACCAATGAGCCATCTCTCAGGAAACCAGTCATGTTAGGCTTTGCATGTCTTTACCAAGAGTACTTTTTTTATTATTTTATTTTATTTTTTTAACTTTAAATATTTGTTAATATTAGTTACAGTTTATTAGTTTTGTATTCCATCTGTGTCCTGCTCGCCCATGACCTCCCAATCCCATCCTCCCTCCCTCAAGTAAGGGGAACAGGGACTATTTCTGACATGAACTCAATGGGGGGGCTCTTTGACACTCCTCCCCAGGGAGGAGCAGCCCTGCTAGGCCACAGAAGAAGACTTTGCAAGCAGTCTTGAAGATACTTGATAAACCAGGGTCAGATGAAAGGGGAGGCAATCCTCCCTTATCAGTGGACTTGGAAAGTTTTTCTTTTTTTAGGAAAAAAAAATAGTGATAAATTAAGTAGAAAAATGCAAGGCTGTAAAGAAAATCCTTTCTTCCCATGAGAGTACTTTAAAAGTTGTATCTTTTCTTTTTCAGATTATAATATAATTACATCATTTACTCCTTCTTTTTCCTTTCACTAAACACTCCTTGCTCTTCAAATTTATGACCTCACTTGTTCATTGTGTCATGAATATACAAGCTGCACAATCCATGTTGTTTCTTTTTTTATTAAATTTTTATTTTTTATATTAATGACAGTTTGTTCACTTTGTATCCAAGCTGTAGACCCCTCCCTCATTCCCTCCTGATTGCATCCTCCCTCCCTCACCTCCTCCCATTCCCCTCTCCAAGTCCACTGAGAGGGAGGTCCTCCTCCCCTTCCATCTGAACCTAGCTTATCAGATCTTACCAGGACTGGCTGTAGTGTCCTCATCTATGGCTTGGCAAGGCTGCTCCCTCCTCTGAGGGTGTGGTCAAAGAGCCTGGCACTGAGTTCATGTCAGAGTCAGTCCCTGTTCCCATTACTAGGTAACCCACTTGGATACTGAGCTGCCATAGGCTACATCTGAGCAGGGGTTCTAGGTTAACTACATGAATGGTCCTTGGTTGGAGAAAGCCTTAGAAAAGACCCATGTGAGACTCATAGCCAAACTTTGGGCAGAGTGCAGGGAATCTTATGAAAGAAGGGGGAGATAGAAAGACCTGGAGGGGACAGGAGCTCCACAAGGAGAGCAATAGAACCAAAAAATTAGGCACAGGGATCTTTTGTGAGACCGATACTCCAAACAAGGACCATGCATGGAGATGACCTAGAACCCTTGCACAGATGTAGCCCATGGCAGCTCAATGTCTAAGAGGTTTCCCCAGTAATAGGAACCGGGACTTTCTCTGACTTCAACTCATGGGCTTGCTCTTTGATCACTTCCAACTGAGGGGCAGCAGCCTTACCAGGCCACAGAAGATAATACAGCCAGTCCTGATGAGACCTGATAGACTAGAGCCAGATGGAAGGGGAGGAGGACCTTCCCTATCATTTGACTGGGGAAGGGGCATAAGAGAAGAAGAGGGAGGGTGGGATTGGGTGGAGACAGGTGAAGGGGATACAGTTGGGATACAAAGTGAATAAACTGTAATTAATAAAAATAACAAAAATTAAAAAACCAAATACAACAGATTTAAAAAAATATATTGGTATCTTGCACAATCACCATCGGAGAGAATTCCTCAGTCAGAAAATGAGAATAGGCTAGACATTATGCTGAAAGAGTATCTAAATTGGAGTTCTCCATTGGTTTGCTCCCCTCGGAGATAAGGTAATTCCATGAAAGACAGGATGAAAAGATTGTACGAGTCACAGGAGATGAAAGACACTGGAGAACACGACCCACTGAATCAACTAATCAGAGCTCACGTGTTCAAAAAGACTAAAGAACATGCACTGATCCCTGCATTGAAGTGCACTAGTTACGTATATTTTATAGCTGTTAGCCTGGTGTTATTGTGAGGCTCCTAACACTGGGAGTAGGTTTATCTCTGACTCTTTTGCCTGCTCTTGGGACTCTAATCCTTTTATTGGGCTGCCTTGTACAACCTTGACACTGAGGGCTTGTCTTAATGTCTCTTGTTTGCATCATTTGGCTGTTATATCTTAGAGGCCTGCTCTTTTCTGAAGAGGAAATAAGAGAAGAATTGGGTCTGGAGACAAGAGGAGGTGGAGGGTATCTAGGAGGAGGGAAAAGAGAGGAAACTATTGCCAGCATTTATTGTATGATATAAGGCTTTATTTTCAATTAAAGTACTGACTTAAAATAACAGTAAACTAATTAGCAGAATTTTGAGTTCTAATCTTCAGTCTTTTGTAATGAATTTTAATTTATACTAAGAAAATGTAAAAGTGATTGAGTGTGGGTTTAACTATTAACAAATTCAGTCTAAAAATACATTCCACAAACTACAAATATTCCTTGTATGTTTTTCATGTAACTCAATTTTCTTGCTGTACATTTTGCACATGTGCACATGTTAATAGCACCAAATTCACATTTTACGTTTCTCTCATCTTGAAATTATATATTTTGCAGATATGTATTATTTCATGTGTAACTGATTTATACTTTTGATACTAATTATTTTTTCATAAAATATTGTCATTTATCTCTTCATTGATTGATTTTAAAGTTTATAAATAAAAGTAATGTCATCATTTTAGACTATATTAATTAATAGATATTTATATTCTTCTTAGGTAAATAGCAAAGAAAAAGAATTCTGGATTATATGCTGGACATTTTTATTATGATTTCTAAAGATATTTTCTGAATTGCTGCACAATTTTCATTTTTCACTACCAAATAAATCTTCATTTCCCTTTATGGGTACCTCCTCTGAAATTTAGCTATTTTAATGATTGTCCAGTGGCAGCTAATAATTAGTGTTAACTTGATGATTAGTAATTGTGTTACCATAATGTATCTAGCATTCGAATATCTTTTCTTATGAAGTATTTGTTCATATTTTTGTTACTTATAGAACTGAGGTCTTTGTTTTGGATTGAAGACTACCATTGATGCAATGTTTCAGCTTACTTGTTTATGTTAAGTAATCTGAACTTCAATAAGAATGAAATCAAATTCATCCAAAATAATTTGGATGAAGACTAATTTATCAATTTCTTTTGATGGCTTTGTTGTCCTTAGAAATGATTTCTTATCGAAAGTTAGCATTGAGTTGGATGGTGTTTCTTTGTAGTTCCTTTTTTTATTAATTAATTCACTTTACTTCCTGATTATAGCCCACATCCTCCTCTCCTCCCTGTCTCACCCTTCCCTTCTCTTCCATCAATCCCCTTCCCCTACTCCTCATAAAATCGGAGCCACCACCACCAACACATCTGAGCACATCAAATTGCATCTGGACTGAGCACATGCTTTTCCCCTTTGGCCTTGTGAGGCAACCCAGGCAGGATAAAGTGATCAAAAAACAGGCAACAAAGTCCATGTCAGAGATAGAAGGGATTTCCAGGAGATCCACCTGAAGTCCAAACTGCCCATTGGCTTCAGCTACATCTGTGTAGGCAGCTTAGCTCCAGTCCCTGCATGGTTCTTGGTTGTTGCTTCAGTCTCCACAAGGCCTCCTAGGCCCTGATTAGTTGGCTCTGTTGGTCTTCTTGTGGCACTCCTGGCCCCTCCGGCTCCTTCTATTCTTCCCCTCATTCCTCTATAAGTCTCCCTGCGCTCTGTTCAATGTTGGCTCTGTTAGGCTCCTGTCTACAAGCATAGCAGAGAATTTATAAATGTGTCTGGGGTTGGCTCACTCCCATGGGGTGGGTCTCGGGTTGGGCCAGGGATTGGTTGGACATCCCTTCAAGCTCTTTTCTCTCTTTATCCCTGCACATCTTGTAGGCGTTGTAAATTTTGGGATGAAGTATATGTGGATGGGTTGGTGTTTCTCTCTCTCCAATAGGAGTCCTGTTTAGTTAGAGAGTGGTCACTTCAGTCTCCATGACCCCTATTACTACGGGTCTAAGCTAGAGTCACCCCCATATCCTCCCAGGAGCCTTCCCTGTTGCAGGTCTCCAGTTTGTTGCAGAGATGTCCCTGCCATAGTTTTTCTTCTATTTGTAGAAGAAACCTCATTTCTTTCCACAACACCTCTCCTACACTGTTTCCCCTCTTTAACGGTTTCTGCTGTCTGTTGTATTTCCCCTCCTGAGTGATGTTTAAACATCTTCCCTTGGGTCCTCCTTGTTATCTATCTTTTTTGGGTCTATGAATTGTAGTATAATTATGCATGGTATGTACTCACTTATAAGCAGAACTTAGCCATACATTTTTCTTCTTCACTAACAACTTGGCCTTCAAGAGTTTCATTTGTTTTAGTTTGATTTCTTTGTGACTAACTCTCATTTGACAAAATTGAACAGAATACTCTAGAAATCAACACATTTTAGTTAAAAATTGTGTTGCTTTCTGAGTACTGTGATAATACTTTTAGCCATCTGCTTCTTCCCTGTCATTAATGTGAACATCACCTACAGCTAATATGTACTCCACTCACATACCAGCTAAGAAGCATAGGCAGGCAGATACACAGAGTTCAAAACTGTCTGCAAATTCAGACAAATCTCTCAGAATATATCTACATGCATAAGCAGAGACTTAATGCTTAAAGAAAGTCCTTATTTTTAATTTTCACACCTTATATTTACGCTAAGTATTTTGTTTCATATAAGTTGTACATTGTAAGAGTCATTAGACTTTCATGCTTCCATTTTTTTTCTTATGGATAATCAAATTCTCCTGCATTCTTACTTAAAAATAACTATTGTAAGAGCTGGAGAGGACAGGGTCTCCACAAGGAGAGCAACAGAACAAGAAAATTTGAACACAGGGAACTTCCCAGAGACTCATACTCCAACCAAGGGCTATTCATAGAGATAACCCAGAACCCCTGCACAGATGTAGCCCAGGGCAGTTCAGAGTCCAATGGGTTACATAGTAATGGGAAGAGGGACTGCCTCTGACATAATCTGATTGGCCTGCTCTTTGATCACCTCCCCCTGAGGGGGGAACAGCCTTACCAGGCCACAGTAGAGGACAATGCAGCCACCTTTGATGTGATCTGATAGACTAAGATCAGAAAGGAGAGGAGAACCTCCCCTATCAGTGGACTTGGGGAGTGGCATGCAAGCAGAGGGAGGAGGGAGGGTGGGATTGGAAGGGGAGGAGGGAGGGGCTTATGGGGGGATGCAGAATGAATAAAGTGTAATTGATGAAAAATTTAAAAAAAAGGGAAAAAATAATTTAAGAACCTTAAATGACTTTCAAAAGTGGAGGAAAACATGGAGTTAGTCAACTGGCATGGAGCACGTCTCGCCCCTGGGGGCAATGGTCTCCTGAACCTACTCAGACCTCGGATACCACCACTGCTAGTTCAAGAACTGATGCAGGATGTTCCAACGAGGGGGTTAAGGCTTCTCATAATATTTCCTATAAGCCCACACCTGTTTGTTTATATCCCCTATTTTTATTCATTATGAGCCAGATAGAGCCAAGTAATTGTGGTAATGATACTTGCTTTTTAGCCGAATGCTGGAATGCTAGTAAATTTAGGTATGCCCTGGTTACTCGCATACCTCACTGGGTGCCTGTGCCCATTGATGCCCCTCACGCTATGACTCTCTTCAGACAGAAAAGGGATCTTGGAACTACAGCCACCATTGTTACTGCCATCTCATTGGCGGCTGTTGGAGCTACCACCACGGCATTAGCCATGAGTAATACTGTGCAGACTGCTCAGACCCTGAACAATCTTTTAGCCAATGTAGCTCATGCCTTAGATGTACAAAAATGAATTAATGCTCAACTAAAAGGAGGCTTGATGGTGTTCAATCAGAAGATTGACCTTGTGCAGGAGCAAATTGACACCCTATGGCAAATCGCTCAACTTGGCTGTCAATGAAAGTATGCTGGACTTTGAGTCACTAGCATACAACATGAGAATTTTTCTTGTGCTGCAAATCTGTCTAAACAACTGTTTAGCTATATTTTAGGTAATTGGACTGGAGAATTCGATACTACGATGGAGCAGCTGAGAGTGGCCATTGTCGCAGTAAATTCTACCAGAGTGGACGCAGGACTAGCCACAGGATTATCATCATGGATTGCTGCAGCCATGAATCATCTGAAGGAATGGGTGGGCATGGGAGCATTAGCAGGCCTTCTGGTGTTGATCTCCTTGGTTTGCCTGTGGTATATATGCAAGATTAGAGTCTCACAACAGCGTAATGCAGCCATGACCATTCAGGCCTTTACAGCCATTGAAGCAGGACAGTCTCCCCAAGCATGGTTGGCTACCATAAAAAGCTAAAATGTTATGCTCAGGATGCGAGGCTAAGCACTGCACTCAGGGTCAGCCGCTTTCGACCCAGAGAAGAGCATGTCTGATTGCATGCAGGTTGATGCCCCAGGTCCCGCCTCTGTGAAAAAGGTATCGGACGGGTCTGATGCTCTTTGGGTGGATGACACCTAAATGAACATTGCTACAAAGTCCCAATTTATTTCTAATATCAGAGATCAGACCTCTACTCTTGCCTGATGCGTCTAAAACAAAAAGGGGGAACTGTAGAGAGCTGCGGAATGCTATGCCTTAAAGATGGAGCTGGTTTCCGCCTTCCACCTTCCCGATGGTGAGTGCTTTCTGTCATGAACAACTCCACATTTGGCTAAGGCCGAGGATCTGGCTTGTTTCCATGTATGTGGACCTATCTGCATTGCCCACGTGGCACGCTAGGGTTGGCTACCCAGAGGCTATTTAAGCTGTGGGCTGGCTTTCCTCAGGGTCAGAAGATTGTTCAAGGTTCCTGAATAAACTGCATTGAAAATAAAATAAAAGAAAATAACTATTGTATCCAAATAACCTTGTCAACTTTGACATTTGGCTACATATGCTTTGGTCTGCTTCCACTTATCTATCATTACATCAGTCACACAACTATCTTTATGATTTGCCCCATTCAAAATCTAAAGTATATCAATTGATAATTCATTTGGCTCTTTTTTTGGAGGGAGAGTTTGAGACAGGATTTCTCTCTGTAGCATTGGCTATCCTGGACTCGTTGGTCAGGCTGACCTCCAATTCAAAGAGAAGGCCTGTCTCTACTTCCAGAGTGCTGTGATTACAGAAGTGTGTCACTGTGCCTGGTTATCTCATTGGGTTCTTACATCAGTGAGTCTATTTATATTCTTATTAACAATAGTGAACTTGTAATTTTATATTATATGTCACATAAAATTAATTAACTGAATACTTCATTAAATATAATTTCAAATTTTAGACTACTATATTTTATGCCTTTCTGTGCAAATGTACAATTATAAGTAATATTGGAATAGAGCATGATGCTTTATACCTGTGGTATACCACTGTGTAGTACAGGAGGAAGGATCATGAATTCATGAATATCTTTGGTTACATAGTAAGTTCGCACATGAAGAGAAAATGGGGCAAGAGTTGAGAGAGAAAAAGAGGAGTAGAAGGAGAAAGAGGAGGAAGAATAGGAGAAAGATAAGAAGCCAAAAAAAGCTGCCAGTGGCTGAAATGTCCATGTTATATACTTGAGCATCTTCTGGATATATGCCTAGGAGCGTTATAGCTGGATCTTGAGGAAGCACTATTTCTAATTGTCTGAGAAAGTGCCAGATTGCTTTCCAAAGCGGTTGAACAAGTTTATATTCCCACCAGCCAAGGAGGAGGGTTCCCCTTTCTCCACATCCTCTTCAGCATATGTTGTCACTTGAATTTTTTATCTTAGCCATTCTGATGGGTGTAAGATGAAATCCCAGGGTTGTTTTGATTGCATTTTCCTGATAACTAAGTATATTTAGTATTTCTTTAAGTGTTTCTCTGCCATTCAATATTCCTCTAATGAGACTTCTGTTTAGCTCCATACCCCATTTTTTAATTGGATTACTTGACTTGTTGCTTTTTTTTAATTTTTTAATTTTTTTTATTTTTTTTTTATTGTTTTTTCTTCTCAATGCAGTTTATTCAGGAACCTTGAAAAATCTTCTGACCCTGGGGAAAGCCAGCCCACAACTTAAATAGCCTCTGGGTAGCCAACCCCAGTGTGCCACGTGGGCAATGCAGATAGGTCCACATACAGGGAAGCAAGCCAGATCCTCAGCCTTAGCCAAATGTGGAGTTGTTCGTGATAGAGAGCACTCACCATCGGGAAGGTGGAAGGCGGAAACCAGTTCCTTCTTTAAGGCTTGTTGCTTTTTAACTTCTTGAGTTCTTTATATATTCTGGATGTTAACCCTCTATCAGATATAGAGTTGGTGAATATTCTTCTCCAGTCTGTAGGCTGACATTTTGTTCTGATGACAGTGTCTTTTTCTTTACAGAATCTTTTAAGTTTCATGGAGTCCCATTTATTGATTGTTGCTCTTAGAGCCTGTGTGTTTGTGCTCTGTTCAGGAAGCTGATTCATTGTGCCAATGAACTCAAGGTCCTTCCCCATTTTTTCTTCTAACAGGTTTAGTGTGTCTAGTTTTATGTTGAGGTCTTTGATCCACTTGAACTTTAGTTTTGTGCAGGGTGATAAATATGCATCTATTTGCAGCTTTCTACATGTAGACATCCAGTTAGACCAGCACCATTTGTTGAAGATGCTGTCTTTTTTTCCATTGTATGGTTTTTGCTTCTTTGTCAAATATCAAGTATCTGTACATGGGTGGAAATATTTCTGGGTCTTCTATTCGATTCCATTGATCCACCATTCTGTTTCTATGCCAGTACCATGCAGTTTTTATTATTTTGCACATGCTCATAGTGGCTTTATTCATAATAGCCAGAGTCTGTAAACAACCCAGATGTCCCTCAACAGAGGAATGGAAGCAGAAATTGTGGTACATTTACACAATGGAATATTACTCAGCAATTGATAACAAGGAAATCATGAAATTTTCAGGCAAATGGTGGGAATTAGAAAAGATCATCCTGAGTGAGGTATCCCAGAAGCAGAAAGACACACATGATATGTATTCATTTATAAGTGGATATTAGATATATAATATAGTATAAACATACTCAAATCTGTACACCTAAAGAAGCTAAGCAAGAAGAGGACTCTGGGTAAGATGGTCAGTTTTCACTCAGAAAGGCAAAGGGGATGGACTTTGGAAGAGGGAGAAAACAGGGAACAGGTCAGGGGCCTATCACAGAGGGTCTGAAAGACTTTATCCAACAGGTTATTAAAGCAGATGCAGAGACTCATAGTCAAACTTTGGGCAGAGTGCCGGGGATCTTATGAAAGAAGGGGGAGATAGAAGACCTGAAGGGGACAAGAGCTCCACAAGGAGACCAAGAGAACCAAAATATCTGGGCCCAGGGGTCATTTCTGACACTGATACTCCAACCAAGGACCAGGCATGGAAACAACCTAGACCCCTGGACGAGATGTAGCCTATGCCAGCTCAGTGTCCAAGTGAGTTAGGGGAACAGGGTCTTCTGTCTCTAACATGAACTCAGTGGCTGGCTCTTTGATCACCCCTCCCCGCTGAGGAGAGCAGCCTTACTAGGCCACAGAGGAAGACAATGTAGCCAGTCCTGATGAGAACTGATAGGATAGGGTCTGATGGAGGGGGAGGAGGACAGCCCCTGTCAGTGTACTGGGGTAGGAACATGGGAAGAGAAGAGGGAAGAAGTGTGGTATTGGGAGGGGATGAAGAAGGGTGCTACAGCTGGGATGTAAGTGAATACATTGTAATTAATAAAAAATAATTATGCATGCACCTCCCCAAGTCCACTGATGGGGGGAGGGTGGGACCAGGAGGGGAGGAGGGAGGGGCTTATGGGGGGACACAAAATGAATAAAGTGTAATTAATAAAAGTTAAATAAAAAATAATTAATTTTTAAAAAAGAAGTTGCTAGTAGAAGAGGAGAACAGCAATGAAAGAAAGGAGAGAAAAAAAGATAAAATTTGTAATTTAAACTTAAATTTTTCCTTTTTGTTTGAAAAATGATTGATTTAAAAATTTGATTTAGAGAATTTATAACTCTTTATTTTACCTTTGGGGTCATGAAAATAAAACTTTATTAGAGTTATTAAATCAATTATTGATAAATTAATCCTACTCTGGAGGTGAGGATAGTCACCAGTCCTGACAATTGATTCTGAGAACCTGAGCCAGACATGCATGTGTGTTGTGACTTCAGAGATAGTTTCATTAATGCTTGGGTCAGTATTAAAAGTGCTGTGAAGTTGATGACATAAACATTTTCCTTTCTTTACCACCTGTCAATCTATGTTCTTTAAGAAGATTTGTCCCTATTGTGACCCAAAGCACAATATGGAAACACTCCAGAGTCCTAAGAACAATGAATTTGCACCAATTGCATCACCTGATAAATCTCCTCCATTTCATACAATACCAATCACATTATGTACAAACCCCAGTTTAAAAGTCCTGTAGTATAAAATATTAATGATTTCAGGAAATCAAGTTAAATTATTAAATCAGATATGGGAACTCCTCATAAGAATCTTAGAGCCTACACAGTTGCATGACTCAGAATAAACACAGCAAATAAAACTCTCTTCAATTTAAAAGGAAGAGACTTGAAAGGGAAAGGTATAACGAGCTTGTAAATGGTGAGAAAATGAATTATTGAAGGACAGGAACTCCACAAGGAGAGCAACAGAACAAGAAAATTTGAACACAGGGAACTTCCCAGAGACTCATACTCCAACCAAGGACTATTCATAGAGATAACCTAGAACCCTGACAATGCAGCCACTTCTGATGAGAACTGATAGACTAAAATCAGAAAGAAGGAGAGGAGGACCTCCCCTATCAGTGGACTTGGAGAGGGGCATGCATGCAGAAAGGGGGGGGAGGGTGGGACTGGAAGGGGAGGAGGGAGGAGCTTATGGGGGGATACAAAATGAATAAAGTATAATTAATAAAAGTTAAATAAAAAATTAAAAAAAAAGAATGGCTAACAAAAGGCTGGCTTCTTGGTGTTGCATAAAATAAGCTGTGGAGCATAAGGAGCACACAGAGAAAGAAAGTGACCACGTGACTCTGACTCATCACCACCACCATTTAGGAGTTCTTCGAATTTTGGTAACTAGCTGTGTACTCAACAAACATTTGAAGGGCCTTGGGCAATTTACTAAGAAGTCTGGCCAGCATTCATCACATTACAATTTCTCTACATCATCACTAGCAGCATTTTGGATACAGGCTAAAATAAGAGTGCTGGTCTCCTCTGCAGGCATGGGTCATCAACATGACAAGGGAGTGTTTAAAAAATGCCCATTTAACAAGCTTCATGTAAAATAATGTTATTGCTCACCCATGGCTGTTGAATCTGGACTCTACTGTGGAATGTGAGGTCCAAATTCATTGCAAAGTCCTGTAAGCAGCCTTGTATGCCAAATAGTGGATAATTGTTCTAAGTCTTTATGAATAGTACCTATTTATAACGTAAAGGAATAATGGTGCGCTGTAGGTATCAAGTAGAAAAATTGAAAATGACATAAATATCAATAAAATGGAACTCATGTAGTCTACGTGTGTTTGCTCAACAGTCACTGACAAGAAGCTGAAGGGGCCTCTCTACAATGACTGTCAACAGTGCGGACAACTGAAAGGATTTACAGAACTCCTTCCACAGCAATGCTTCAAGCTCCCATTATTTTCCATCAACACATGATCACTTGTTGGATGTTTTCAAAAAGGAAAATAAAAGCTGAAGATAAAAGAAAATAAATAAAAAACACAAACAAGGAAATAAAATCAGCTCAGCATTTTTGCATCCTTACTGCAAACTCCCCATGCTCCATCATGCATCTGTCTTTGGAGTCTATTTCCTCGCTAGGGAAAAGTCAGGGCACATGTTTGTCAGCACAACATGGAATCAAACACACTGTTTCTCCTCAGAGAGCTTTGTTGGCAGTCACAGGTGGATCTGCTCCAGGACCAGCAGGTTTCAGGCCCCTGGAGATGGCAGATTTACAAAGGGCAGGGAAGAATGGCACCAGCACTGACTTTGATATTGTGTGGTTGTAAATCTCTGAAGGGTGGGAATGCAGAGAAGGGGGCTTTTTAAACAGTGCTTCCAGAGGGCTGAGCTAGAGTACAATGGGGATACACACCCACACATCAGTATAAATCTCACTCTGTCTGCTTTGGTCCAGTTCTCAACCATATACTCTACATTAAGGTGTTTCTTCTTCCTGCTTCCAGGCATCATTTGGAAACTGCTTTCCTGCCTTGTCTTTACTGACATAGGAAACACAACTTTTACTTTCTTTTTGGGGAATGGTGGTATTAAAATGAAATACTGTTTTATTAATAAAACTCTGTCTTCTGTAATATTATATATACACACAATAAGCCCTGAACTGTAATATTTACTGTAAATATTGTTTATAATAAATAATATCAGATTTTAAATCTTTGGGTTTGATAAGGCATATCCTTAAAAATCTTAGGGAACAGTGTTTATTTCTCAATTGTTCAAATAGAAATTATGTCCTTAAGATGTCTTTTGATACTTTGAAGGATGCTGAAACTGCCACAGCCTCAGAGTTCTTTCCAGTCAGCACCAGTTCACACAGAAGCTCCGACTCTGGGTGAGCTCTTCAGTGCTGCTTTTGATACTTCTGACGATGGTGCACATGACTCCTTCTTCTTTAAAGCATAGCTACTCCTACCTCAAACACTGGTTTGTAGTGCTTCTTGTTGATGCGCACCACGTCTAGCATGATCAGAATTCTGAGAAGACCTTCCTAATACATACGCATGCCCACTGTTTTAGTAACCTCAGCATGTACAAGACATTTCACTTTATGGAGCCCTTTTGCATTCAAGTTTCCCAGAAAAAAAAATAAAAGATAATAAAAAGTAAAGAAAGGAAGCCAAAATTGCAGGTCAAACAAACCTAAGAAAGGAGATTTCGGTACATGTTATTTCCACATAGAAGTCAGAGGAAGGAGGTTTTCCAAGTCCAGATATCCAGCTATGGCTGGTGTGGAATTGAGGGCCAGAACTCTTGGTTTATGTGTTTGCTATGACTCTAAAAGAAGCTGTTCACCAGAGTGAGGCTGAAAATACACTGACAAGACAGCCACCAAACCCAAAGGGCAGCAATGGCAATAGGGTGCCTCTGATCTTGATAAGCTTTGAAGTAATGGGCAGTTAATGGAGCTGAGTATACTCTGGTTAGTTGCTCTGTGTAATTTCTCTGCAATCACTCTCTCTAGATGTCCTGGTGTTTCTTTGTATTCATAGATTTTCATATTCCATTTTTTAAAACTTACCTACAGTTGCCATCTGGAAAGGGCTTGTATATGCCAATTCCTCAGAAATGATAGCTTCAACATTTCTATTAGGAAACAACAAAGAAATTATGAAGAACATCTTAGAAGAGGTAGCTATCCTTGGGAAAATGCTTCAGTTGAAGTTCTGAGGACAAGAAGACAGAAAGCTTTATGCCCTGTGAAAATGTCTTATCTTTAATATAGTAAGCTAATAAATCATTAATTACACCTTATCTTCCACCTTGGGTCTTTTATCTTCAAAACAACTTAGAGATCTGGCCACACTTGTTAGAGTGTGACCTAGTATGCATGAAGCCCTGAGTTCAGTTATTAGGGTTGCATAAAACAAGATGGGTTTTGACTGTAAGTTAAGCACATGAGAGGTAGAAGCAAGACTATAAAGTGAAATTCATCCTCAGATATATCCTCTCCTTTAGACTAAGTTTGAGACCAGCCAAGACTATTTGAGACCATATGTTTAAAAATAATAAAGTTGGAAGACTGCAGTTAAACTTACAACTCATGGAAAATTCAGTATTTTCCAAGAACATGGCACTGTGTGTATTAGGTAGCTGGCCAGATTGGCAGATATTAGCCAGCTTGTTATACACTGGGACTGGATATCCCTTATAGTCAACAGCCTGTAAAAGCAGAAACTGGGACTTTAGGATTCCAACCTCTGATCGGAATAGTATGACGAGATTCATATCTATGATGCTGAAAGAGCATGTGGTATCTTTATCTGCAGTTGATGGAGGACTATCTAAATCTGGCAACAGGGGCCCCAAACCAAACATGATAACTGTCTAGTGCAAGTGTTTCTGCTAAACAACCAAGACATACCATTGCCATTGCTATCTACAGACAAATCCCTACAGATAGAGACAGTCTATCTAAATAGGCCTGTAAATGAGCTGAATGGAATATAGTCCTACAGGAAAAGCCACTTTTTCTAGAGCTAGAAGATAATATAAACCTACGTGAAATGTGTAGGACAGTGGTCTCTCACACACTGGGGTTGTATTTTCTCTTAGCCTGGGAAACTACTCAATGTGTTCTGTGAAGCAAAAGGAGTGCATACACACACAGGAGGAGTCTGAACAACAAATTTCTCTAGACCTCCCGTAAGTAATTGGACTTTGCACGGCATAAAGTAAGTTCCATCAAGCTTGGAAGACACACAGATATGAAGAAAAGTCATTGTCAGCTTCAAGACCTAAATTGTGTCTATGCTTTAGAGAATCTTACTGAAAAAACTGGGGACACGTTTGAAAATCTCCTGACTGTACTGGTGAATTTGGAAGCAAAACCGAGGTCTGGGAAGATTTGTAAAGGAAAACATGTCAGAAGCCTTCAGTGGAGGTGGTACATCAAAATCAGACTGGCAACTGAATGTCTTGTACATGGTGATTTTATGTTTTTGGCAGGAGTTTTAATGCAGTGTAGGGGGTGGAAAATAGCATAAAGGCAAAATAGCAAAAAGATACATTTTATTAATTTGTGTTTGTGTGTGTGTGTGTGTGTGTGTGTGTGTGTGTGTAAGTTATAGCTTACAGGCTAACCGGCATCTACACTGAGAACCAAACTGTGGTTCTCTGTAAGAGCAGCAAGTTCTCTTGACTGCAAACCTCTCCATCCCTGACATTGTTTCATAATAAAAAAGGACACAAAAATTTAGAGTTGTCAATTTTCCTAAGTTAAAGTCAGGAAATATTTGTTATGAAGTGTTATGAAGCAAGACTTGGAATCCAATTTGAGTAAACTGCAAGTCACAAAAGTGTTGAAAAGACCATTAAATCAATAAGCCAAATGTCTTTTGATACCCTCTCAGCATTTACACCTATTTCACTCTGTTTTCTGTCCCTACTTCATAAGTATATGCTCCATTCTCCAGATTCTTGCAAACCTTCTTCGAAGCGAGTAATCACTTCTGAGTAGTCTTGAGTCACAACTGTGTGTCAGGAGTGCTTAAGTACACGAGGGGTGCCTCATGTCAATGCATGCCAAGATCCCCAGGGATCTTTAGCTTTCTATCTGCACTTTACTCACCCAAATACCCCACTAACTTCCTAGTTTGTTCTTTTGAAGGCTATCATTTCTGTGTGTTCTGTTCTTTATGCCTTATAGTGTTTACTTTCTGTTCTATTATCAGTTTTAAAAGCCCTCTCTTGAACATTTTCCACCTCTACTAGGGATGGTTAGTTTTATTTTTTTTTCTGGATTCTCCTACATATTGGGTACATCTCCAGGGTGATTTTCCCATTGGTATGCTGGTCCTGTATATTTTCCTTTAAATAAAACCTATGTCCTTTTAAATTTCAACAAGCCATTAAAGTTATGTACATCTCATGTCAATTAAATGATATCTAAAAAGAGTAAAACTTTTATTTGTTCTAATAGTAAGAAATTTTCTGAGTGTAGTGATGCACACCTGTAATCCCAGCACTCAGGGAGGCAGAGGCATGCAGATCTCTCTGAGTTCGGAGCTAGCCTGTTCTACAAAGGGAGTCCAGTACAGCCAAAGCTACACAGAGGAACCCTGTCACTGTGTCTTTTACCAAAAGTATAAAAAATTTAAGTATAACATATACAGAAACTAGTATATTCATGTACATATATTAGTACATATTTATGATATGTATCTATGAACATATATGTGTCATATTTGTGATAGTTGTCTACTTGTTGATGTATGCATGTCTTCAGAAATATTTGTGTGTACATGTATACATACACCATCTGTAAAGATTCTTCAGAAGAAGCATATCTCTAGTCTAATCACCATCCTTACACCAATCAAGGTACAAGGGACTTAATTACTATTCTTGGTAAAGGAACATGAATGAGTTTTATTGCTGAGAAGACGTTGGATATGAATTGGTCTACTGTAGACTTTAATTTTACTGAAACAAGTTCAGCTTGCGTTTTCTGGTAATGTCTCTTAGCTCCCACATCTCAAGACTGGTAATGTATTTTTTTTTCATCTTTGTGTCATCAACAGCTGTTTTCTGGAGAGCCAGGTAGCTGAGAAAAGTGAAGTTATTTTGAAAATCTAGAAGCTAAAATGTGAATATTAGGACTGGCAATTCTTGTGGTTTGAATGAGAATATTCCCCAGTAAACTCATGTACTTGATCACATGGTTCCCTGTAGTTGGTGGTATTTGGGACTGTCTAGGTTGTATGGCTTTGCTATAGGAAGAGTCTCACTGGAAGCTGGCTTGAGATTTTTTAGTCTCATATTATCACCAGTTAACTCTCCCACCTTTGTACTTGTGGTTCAAGATCTGAGATCTCAGCTTACTACTCCTGCACAATTGATAACTTTTAACTTGTCTCCAAGCCTGTATGGAGACTTATGCCTCTGGATCTGTAAGCAAAAATAAGCCCTTTTTACTAAAAGTTGCCATGGTCACAGCGTTTGATCAGAACAATTTAAAAGTAACTACTATAGCAATATATATACTCTAATGAGGAGGTATAGCTTTTTACAAATGAGACTCACTATGCATTGCCAAACGACTCATCTCCCAGTGTGAGCTTACTTGCAACTTTCCTCTGTCACTTGAATCTTGAGGCTGTGTTTGGGAATGATAGATTTTTATTACTTGTTATTTGTAATTGAATCACTGTCAAATATTTTATTTCTGCCCTTATACCATTAAAAAGGTAAAAGAAAGACAGCAGAAAATACCTGTTTTTCATTAAGTGGAATTTATCTATGCTTAGAATTTTATGTCTTGTAAAATTCTAAGAATAGATAAAGGTAAAAAGAGGTAGGATGAAGCTATACAGAAATCTTAGTAGTAAATTTTGGCACCAGGTGAAATTCAGAGAATCTCCTGTTCAGTTCTTCCATGAAGCCATCCGTAATTTCTGACTAATTTTTTACATTCTGCCAACATTTCACTCACATAAAATATATAAAATCATGACTTCCCAAAATCTAGGAATCTATCTCACATCATTGTTCAAAGAATGCAGGTGTACTGACTAAGGAATTAAGATTGTAGAATATGCTTGGAAGAAAATGCCAGATAACTGTGATGTGCTGTGGAAATGGCTGTTGTAACAGATACTCCTGTCCAGTTGTGACCTCTGCTTCTATTGATTTGCATGTTTTCTGATTAGCCTCTCTTTACTCAATTAAAGGTGTTGCATTGTGTTGGTAGCTATAATTACTTTGTACTCCACAGCTTATAAATGATCTGGTAACATCTGGGTGGGATTATGATAGAATTAGCAGAGAGATACACAACATATGGAGATTGTGAAGTCAAAGAAAAACTGCATTTAAAGGAGCCTCTGATACTCTCTGTGGATCAAGCAGCAAGAGATGGCTTTGAATTCCTCCCTGTTGAAAGTAATAATTGTGTTTGGGTTTGTTCTCATGGATCATTTAGACAGGTCTACCCTTGAAACAATAAATGAAGGGAAATGGTAGCCAATGACAAAAAAAGAGAGACTATATTATCACACTTTAGTGGTGAGCTAGGTGGATAGAAGAAATACCAGAAGATATAAGTTGCCTCATGGGCAAATAAATAACTAAAGTTAAGCAAAGTTCTGCACCATCTCTTCATTTTAAAACCTTGACCTAGTCCTAGACCTGTGTTTATGTAGTAAGCAATCAAGTACAAGCTGCCACCAGCAGAATCAAGATGAAATGTCCTGGTAATTTAATTCTATCTGAGCCTTTATACCATGATGTACATTGGTATGTCACCAAACATAGGTGATGAATAGAATTAGTGACAACGAGGTTATCTTCTATAATTTGGACCAGAAACAAAGAATTCTTCTTAATCAAGAATTCATATTATTCAAAAAGTCTTATTAATCAAGATCACATGTGAACATGTGTCTTTGCCATTCTTCCCCAAGAAGAGAAATTGAATTGCACATAGAATCTAATCTCTGATTACATCATTTCTTTTTTTCTTTTTACTTTTTAAAAAGTTAAAAAGTATTTTTTAACTCACTTCACAGCCTTGTTACAGCCCCATACTTCCTCCTATCCCAGTCTGACACTCCATTCCTACCCTTGCCCCCAGAAAAGGGGAGCTCCCTTTCCCATCCACCCCAGGTCATCAAATTGAATCAGGACTGAGCTTGTCCTCTTGCCCTGTGGCCTGGCAAGGAAGTCCCGCCAGGAAAAAGTGATCAAAAAGCTGACAAGTGAGTCTGTTTCCCATGCAGTCACTACTTTTCTTAATAAAGAACCCACATGAGGCCTAAGCTGCCCATCTGCTACAACTTTGTAGGGGAACTAGGCCCCGTTGGTGCATGGTCCTTGGATAATGCTTCAATCTCAGCAAGCAGTTAGTTGGTTCTGTTGGTCTTCTTGTAGAACTCCTGTCACCTTCAGGTCCTTTTCTCTTTCCTTACACTTTTCCACAAGACTCCCTACACATAGCCTAGTGTTTGGCTTTGAGTCTTGGCATTTGTTTTGAAGCACTGCTGGGTAGTGACTCTCAAAGGACAACTCTGTCAGACTCCTGTCTGCAAGTTTAGCAGAGTATCATTCATAGTATCTTGGATTGGCACTCTCCTATAGGATTGGTCTTTGGTTGGACCAGGAATTGGTTGGGCATTCCCTTAATCTCTGCTCTATCTTTATCCATGCACGTCTTGTAGGAAGAATAAAATTTGGGTAGAAGTTTTTGTGGGTTGGTTGATGTTCCTCTCCCTCTGCTAAGAGACTTGTCTAGTTAGTGGATGTTCTTTTCTTTTTTTTAATTTTTTTCCCTTTTTTTTTAAATTTTTCATCAATTACACTTTATTCATTCTGCATCCACCCATAAGCCCCTCCCTCCTCCCCTCCCAATCCCACCCTCCCTCCTCCCTCTGCTTGCATGCCACTCCCCAAGTCTACTAATAGGGGAGGTTCTCCTCTCCTTTCTGATCTTAGTCTGTCAGTTCACATCAAAAGTGGCTGCATTGTCCTCTACTATGGCCTGGTAAGGCTGCTCCCCCCCAGAGGGAGGTGATCAAAGAGCAGGCCAATCAGATTATGTCAGAGGCAGTCCCTCTTCCCATTACTATGTAACTCAATTGGACTCTGAACTGCCCTGGGCTACATCTGTGCAGGGGTTCTGGGTTATCTCCATGAATAGTCCTTGGTTGGAGTATGAGTCTCTTGGAAGTTCCCTGTGTTCAAATTTTCTTGTTCTGTTGCTCTCCTTGTGGAGACCCTGTCCTCTCCAGCTCTTACTATTTCCCAGTTCTTACCTAAAATTCCGTTCACCTGCCCAACAGTTGCCCATCCGGCTCAGCATCTGCTTTGATAGTCTGAAGGGCAGAGGCTTGAGCAATAAGACAGTTGAAGGAGATCAAGGGGATACAAATTGGAAAGGAAGAAGTCAAATTATCACTATTTGCAGATGATATGATAGTATACGTGAGTGACCCCAAAAACTCTACCAGGGAACTCCTACAGCTGATAAACACCTTCAGCAAAGTGGCAAGATACAAAATTAACTCAAAAAAATCAGTAGCCCTCCTGTATACAAAAGACAAAAGGGCTGAGAAAGAAATTAAGGAAACAACACCCTTCACAATAGCCACAAATGACATAAGGTACCTCGGAGTAACCCTAACAAGGAAGTCAAAGACTTGTATGAAAAAAATTTCAAATCTCTGAAGAAAGAATTAGAAGAAGATATGAGAAGATGGAAAGATCTCCCATGCTCATGGCTTGGTAGGATTAACATAGTAAAAATGGCCATCTTACCAAAAGCAATCTACAGATTCAATGCAATGCCCATCAAATTACCAACACAATTCTTTACAGACCTGGAAAGAAAAGTTCTTTTCAATCTCTATAGCCTCTTCTTACTGGTAGTCTCTGCTTGAGTCCCTCTCATATCCTCCAAGGAGCCTATCCCAACTTAGGTCTCCAGCTTGTCACAGAGATACCCCTATCCTCAGTTTCTCTTTTCTCTACAGGCCTTCTGACCTCTGAGCCCCAACCCTCCTTAGGTTTGATCTTCACCCTATTAACTCTCTGCAGCCCCTTTCCTACCTTGTTCCCTTTCTTCAACCACTACCTCTGTCTATTTTGACTCCCCTTCCAGTGAGAGTTGTGCATCTTCTTTTGAATCCTCTATGTTAGTTATCTTCTTTGGTTCTGTGCCTCATAGTATGCTTATCCTGTACTATAGCTAAAATCCACTCATAAGCGAGTCCCTACCATGTGTGTCTTTCCAGGTTAGGGTTACCTCACTCAGAATGATCTTTTCTACTTCAATCCATTTGCCTGCAAATTACATGATTTCTTTGTTTTTAATAGCTGAGTAGTATTCCATTGTGTAAATGTGCCACCACTTCTTTATGCATTCATTGATTAAGGGACATTTAGGCTGTTTCCAGATTCTGGTCATTATGAATAAAGCTGTTAAGAACATAGATGAGTAAGTGTTCTTGTTGTATGATGGAGCATCTTTTGGGTCTATACCCAAGAGAGGTATAGCTGGGTAGATTACATCATTTCTTCCTTCCCTTTTCTAAAGATATTACAAAATACCAGACAGGGCAATTAAAGGAAAGAAATAGAATACACATACATATAAAAACTATAATATACTTTATATATAAATGTACATATAAATTCATATATAATATATTTGTATATTATATTATTATATATAAATATATTTATAAAACTTGTACTTATAAAATATATATTAATATCTATAAAATATATATTTATATATAAAATATTTGCTTACTTATTATATAAATGTAATATAAATATATATAATCTGTTATATTTATGTATTTCTACAAATATGTATTATATAATATATAAATATTCTATATACCATATATAATAGAATAATACAAAATTATATAAATACATATATCATATATATATATATATTATATATATAATCCAGGATTCTACTTTACAGTTCTGGGTGGCCTTGAACTGACTAGGTAGATGACAACAAACTTAAATATAGAGATCTGCTTGCTACCTAATTCTTAGGATTAAAGCAATGAATGAAGGATGGAGGGAAGGAGAGAGGGAGGGAGGGAAAGAAAGAAAGAGAGAGAGAAAGAAAGAAAGAAAGAAAGAAAGAAAGAAGAAAGAAAGAAAGAAAAAGAAAGAAAGAAAGAAAATAATGACCAATATGTAGAATCTGACATTTGGTTGATTATGAAAATGTACAAATGATAGATGTGGCACAAAACACTGGAATTGCTAAGTAAGGCAAACTGAACCTAATAATAACTCTACCAAGTGCGTACCTATCAGTGTCCTGTTGACATGTTCTATTTCCATACATCTAACTACTGCTAATCATGATATCAGTGTGAAATGTCTCCCTATAGCTTCATGGGTTAAGCATGTGGCACTGTTTTGTGAGGATACGGAGCCTTTCAGAAGTGGATCAGTGAAGATGGCCTTTGTAGGCCTAGTGCAGCTAAGGTTCCATTCTAACTTTCTCCACTCCCTGCATGACATGCTGTAGTCAGTCTCACATTCCTGCCAACAGGAACTGAGATCTTCTGTCACTATGTCTCCTTAGCTATGATGTCTAGAAATTCCTAAGATCAAACAAAAATTAATTCTCCTTTCCTTAAATTACTCTGTGTGGTATTTTGTCATAGCATTGAGAAAGGGAATGGAGAAATTATATAATTACATTATAATACCAAAGCAATGAAAGGAAGGAAGAAAAAAAGAAAGAAGAAAAAAAAGAAAGAAAGATAACATGATATTGGTATCTTCTTCTCTATGTTTGGTTAATGTCCAATATGTAGAACATGATTAAACTGCTTTTTTCCTGTTTTCTGAATGTATATTCTCATATAATATCTGTCCCAGAGAAGAAATGGCTTGTCCTTATCCATCAATCAGACTTTCATATTATGTGAGTGAAACGTGCAAGATAACATGGAATAAGATGTATATCTATGCTTAAACACTGAGGGATTTAAAGCAACATTCTTCTATAGTCAGAAAAAAAAGTACACATGACACAGAATTGTGGTATTTTAGACCTAGTTGTTTTGTAGTGATAGTTCCCCTGGAAATGTTTTGATATATATTATTAAACGTAGACATTATGAAATCAAGAACAATCTCTTACAATATATTTTAAGTCTTTGGGAGTTTCATGTATCTTTTGTTCACATTAATTACCAACTCTTCTCATATAAAAGTTCCTTCCTTAACTAACAAATCAACCAATCAACCACCCAACCAACTTTCTGCTCCTTTAATAAAGCACTTCAGAATCAATTTGTGCTGCATAAATAGTCTTGGATGTGTGCTCTTCATCTGTAGAATAACTGAATCGTCAGGGACTACAATCTTAGAAAAAACTTTCTCTTCCTACCCAACAGATAATAATTTTTCAATATCTTCAAGGCTTTGGGTAGAACTGTGTATCCAACTCCCCTCTTCCTGGTGGGGTTTGGTCTGGCTTGAAATTACACAAGTTTTGTACATGTTGCCACAGTCTTTCTGAGTTCATATATAGCTTCCCTTGTTTGCCCAGAAATTAATGTTTCCTTGTAGTTAGCCACTACCTCAGTATCTTAAAATTTTTATCTCTACTTCTGCAATGATTGCTGACCTGGAGTGGGGGTGAGGAATATATTTTCCCTTTAGGGCTGAGAATTGTTCATTCTCTTAATCGCTACACCTTGCTCAATTATGGGTCTCTGAGTTAATCCCCATCTACCACAAATAGAACATTATCAGTGGAGGAATGAGAGATGTGTTGATATATGATGATAATGATAAGTTTTTAAGAGTAAGATTAATACTGTATACATTTATCTTCTTAAAAATAGTAACTTTTCCCCTAAGGCTTATTACCTGAGCAATAGGTTCTTGGCTCAGTTGTGTTTCAAGGAATAGGTCTCCTCTTGTAAAACAGGATTTAAATCCAATCCAATCAGAAAGTAGTTGGTTACTCCCATGAAGTTCATGACACTATCAAACCGAAGGGCATGTCCTGCTAGGCCGGACATTATTGTAGCGTGCAGAGTTCACACTGTGTAAAACTGATGAGATGACTTTTACCCTCTGTTAGCTACATAGCAACTTCTGGCACTGTAAAAGGTAACCAATAGGTTCAATATGTTTCAAACCATATAGCTGATGTCTGCTGCAAGATGCCCTTACAAGTCAAGTTTGGGTGAATAACAAAGAGCAATGACCATGGGCTATAATTCTTGGTGATCTTTGAAACAAAGAACTGTGTTTTAAAGTATATATATTTTTAATTACAGGTTGTTCTACATTCACCATAAACAGATGTCTATTGGGTATGACAAGGACAGTGTTGCTCAAGCTATGGATAATTGTGTCTCTAACCCAGACCTGTATCTTGAGTTCCAAACTTGATTGTGTATCAAAACTCAGCCTGAGCATCTTTAGAATCCAAAGTCACAATGTCCAGGTTTTAACTAAAGAGATTTTTATCATAAATAAGCCCTCTGCCTCTCAATATAACCAAAGATTCCTATCACTATTAAGTTGGACTTTGGGATGTTGAGACTTTCTATCAATTGACGTAATTCATCAGGGCAGAACTATTACAGTACAACACAGAGAATCCTTTCTTTATTCAACAGACTTTCATATGAGAAGACTGGGCAGTCCTTTGGGAGTCACTGAGCATAACAATCTTCACAGATGACTTCTAGTTCCTTCTGGTGACCCAGAACATACACAATAATACATCTCATCTACTTTCTTCTCCCCATTTTTGTTCTTTTCTTTCTTAAGTCACTTCTTATTTAATGCACTCCCATTTAGAATTCTACTTGGAAATAATTTTAACTAGTTTAAAGAAGATTTAAGATTTCAACAACATAGACTAGCAGAAAATAGTTCTGAATAAACTGAAAAAAAAATTGGATCAGAGAGAAAAAAATGCCACTCCCCATTCTCCTCCCCAAAAAACAGAATGTCATAATAGCTCCTGATTTACTATACCTTTCAGGACTGCCTATTGCTCTTAGCAATCTGTAAAGCAAATACAAACAAAACAAATCCTTTCAGCATATCTTCATGAAACTGTCTGGGATGTGACAAAACTTTGAGGAACTGTTTTGTGATAATGGTTTTTTACTTTATTGGTACTTCTCCAGAGAAGGTGGTGAATGGCTCCTTTCAAATACATAGAGCTAGCAAAGACTGAAGTCAATAAAACCTTGCAGAATAATTTGGGATGGAAGAAAAAGAGGGGCAAAAGGACATAAAAGGAATGAAAAGGAAAGTGGGACCTATAAACATAAAAGCCTGAGGAGCATATTTTGTGGGAATCGATGATGCATATCAAAATTGGGAATAGTTATTGGAGGAGCAAGAAAGCAAATAAAACAAGGAGATATACAACACCTGTCACCAGTCTGCACGTCCAGCTTATCACACACTTTTTCAGTGCTGTTTGTATGTGAGTTTCTTCTGGCTATGAAAACTGTTTAGATTTTTCTGAAAATTTTCTCACTATCAGAGGAAATAATGGGTTGATGAGTTTCAGAAACAATGGATCAATGGATACACCATTCTGTTTAAGAATGTGAAAGATAACAATTGAGTTTTCTTAGTAAATAAAGCAATTTGTATTCCCAATGCTTGGAAATACTAATTACTCAATGATGATAACTAACATAAGGCAATAATATGTTCCTCAAAGAAAGAAAACTGACAAAAAAAGAGATTGAGAGGTCAGAATTTGTTGGTGAAATTTGCACTTAATTTCAGTGCTTAAAATCCCATGTAGTGTCCCCTTGATCTCCTTCAATTGTCTTATTGCTCTAGCTAGGACTTCAAGAACAATGTTGAATAGATATGGAGAGAGTGGACAGCCTTTCCTTGTCCCTGATTTCAGTGGGAATGATTTAAGTTTCTCTCCATTGAGTTTGATGTTGGCTATAGGCTTGCTGTATATCACCTTTACTATGTTCAGGTATGTGCCTTGTATCCCTGATCTCTCCAAGACATTGAAGGAGATCAAGGGAATACAAATTGGAAAGGAAGAAGTCAAAGTATCACTGTTTGCAGATGATATGATAGTATATCTGAGTGACCCCAAAAATTCTACCAGAGAACTCCTACAGCTGATTAATACCTTCAGCAAAGTGGCTGGATACAAAATTAACTAAAAAAAAATCAGTAGCCTTCCTGTATACAAAAGACAAAAGGGCCGAGAAAGAAATTAGGGAAACAACACCCTTCACAATAGCCACAAAGGACATAAAGTACCTTGGTGTGAACCTAATCAAGCAAGTCAAAGACTTGTATGAAAAAAATTTCCAGTCTCTGACTAAAGAATTAGAAGAAGATATCAGAAGATGGAAAGATCTACCATGCTCATGGCTTGTCAGGATTAATATAGTAAAAATGGCCATCTTACCAAAAGCAATCTACAGATTCAATGCAATTCCCATCAAATTACCAACACAATTCTTTACAGACCTTGAAAGAAAAATTCTCACCTTCATATGGAACAACAAGAAACCCAGAACTGCTAAAACAATCCTCTACAGTAGAAGATCTTCAGGAGTTATCTGCATCCCTGATCGAAAGCTGTACTATAGAGCAACAATACTAAAAACTGCATGGTACTGGCATAGAAACAAATTGGTGGATCAACGGAATCGAATAGGAGACCCTGACATAAATCCACACACTTATGGACACCTGATTTTTGACAAAGATGCCAAATCCATTCAATGGAAAAAAGACAGCATCTTCAACAAATGGTGCTGGTCTAACTGGAAGTCTACATGTAGAAAAATGCAAATAGATCCATACTTATCACAATGCACAAAACTAAAGTCCAAGTGGATCAAAGACCTTAACATAAAACCAGACACACTAAACTGCTTAGAAGAAAAAGTGGGGAATACCCTTGAACTCATTGGCACAGGAGACAACTTCCTGAACAGAACACCAACAGCACAGGTTCTAAGAGCAACAATCAATAAATGGGACCTCATGAAACTGAAAAGCTTCTGTAAAGCAAAGGACACTGTCCTCAGAACAAAACGACAGCCTACAGATAGGGAAAGGATCTTCACCTTTAATAATAATATAGGTTTATCCTATATTACTGCTCAGCAATAAAAGAACAAGGAAATCATGAAATTTGCAGGTAAGTGGTGGGATCTGGAAAAGATCATCCTGAGTGAGTTATCCCAGAAGCAGAAAGATGCACACGGTATATACTCACTCATATAGACATATAATATAGGATAAACCTACTAAAATCTGTACACCTAAAGAAACTAATCAAGAGGAAGGACTCTTACTAAAATGCTCAATTCCTATCCAGAAAGGCAAAGAGGATAGTCATCAGAAGAAAGATAAAAGAGGGAACAAGTCAGGAGCCTGACACAGTAGACCTCTGAAAAGCTCTGCCCTGCAGACTATTAATGCAGATGATGAGACTTATGAGCAACCTTTGGGCAGAGTGCAGGGAATCTTAGGAAAGAAGTGGGAAACAGCAAGATCTGGAGAGGACAGGAACTCCACAAGGAGAGCAACAGAACCAAAAAATCTGAGCACAGGGGTCTTTCCTGAGACTGATACTCCAACCAAGTACTATACATGGAGATAACCTAAGACCCCTGCACAGATGTTCAGTATCCAAGTGGGTTCTATTGTAATAGGAACAGGGACTGTCTCTGACATGAACTGATTGGCCTGCTCTTTAATTCCTGAGGGGGAAGCAGCATTACCAGGCCACAGAAGAAGATGAAGCAGCCACTCCTGATGAGACCTAATTAGTAGGATCAGAAGGAAGGAAAAGAAGTCCTCCCCTATCAGTGGACTTGGGGAGGGGCATGCAGGCAGAGGGTGAAGGAAGGGAGGGATTGGCATGGGAGGAGGGAGGGAACCACGGGGGGGATACAAAGTGAATAAAGTGTAATTAATAAAGAAAAAAACTGTAAAAAAAATAAAAGAAAGTAAAGTGAAAAAAAATCCCATGTAGTGGATAAGCTAAGATCAGATGGAAAGGGAGAAGGACCTCCCCTATATGTGGACTTGGAGAGGGGCATAGGAAGAGATGAGGAAGGCAGGGTGGTATTGGGAGGGGTGGAGTAAGGGAGCTACAGCTGGGATACAAAGTGAATAAACTGTAATTAATATGAAAAAATTAACATTTAACTTAAAAAAATCTCATGTACTGTGAGTATACAATTAAGATAAATGTGAAATCATCTTCATGTTCTTGGGGAAGCACACTGGTGGCATGAAAGAGGACATCCAGAAGGTTGAAAACAGCTAGAGGAACTGGAGAGTTTGACAGCTACAGGGAGAAAACATTAGTTCTGTTTTTCAATCATACAAACATCTGGGAGGCATCTAAAAACAATGCCTGTCTAGTAGGTAGGTAGATATCTAGGATATGTATATTTATCATTTCCAAGGTAGTTTAATACAAACACAGGAAAACATCTACTGGCATCTATATAACTTGCTCAGAACTTAAATGTATAGTCCCTGAGGGCCCAAGAGACTATATTGTGGCTAAATGACCATTATGCTGACCTATTGTAGCTATTGTGAAAAAGTCATCATGATAGGGGAGGTCCTCCTCCCCTTCTTTCTGAGCTTAGCCAATCAGATCTCATCAGAACTGGTTGCACTGTCCTCCTCTGTGGCCTGATTAGGCTGCCCCCTCCTCAGTGGGAGGTATTCAAAGAGCAGGCCAATCAATTCATGTTGGAGACAGTCCCTTTTCCCATTACTATGGAACCCACTTGGGAAGGGAGGAGGGAGGGTGCTTCAGGTGGAAATAAAGTGAATAAACTGTAAATAATAAAAACATAAATTAAAAAAAGAAAAAAGTCATCAGAGACACAGAAAGAGAAAGAGGAGACAAAAGAAGAGGAATAATATAATTATTTGGATAGAACTAATGGAATGGGATACATATTGAAAACCATAATTGTAAAAGACCTTGAACCAGGAGGTTCAATTCTTGTGTGTTTTTGTTGGTGGTGGCCTCAGCTAGTTTTGCGACTTTGAGTAAGTTTTATAACCTTCCAGCACACAACACCCTCATCACTAACATTAGAGAGCACTACTAAATGCTTTCTGAGCACTGCCCTACTCAGAGACACTATTATTTTCTATTCATGATAGCAGTCCCAATTATATGGTGCTGTGCACCTCCAAAATGTATTTATGTGATAATGTTTGTTCTTTCAAACAATCCTGTATAGTAGCTTATATAGAAAGCACTATAGCTCATTTTAAAGATAAGGAAATGAAGGCTTAGGAAGGTAGGATGCCTTTCTCAAGGTTGCTTAGCTAATTAGTATTAGAGCAAAGACTAGAAACATGAGTCCGCTATGCTTGTAAAGATATCACCTTATTCCTTGGAGAAAAAAATAAAACCATATTAGAAGAGCGTTTCTTTATGTGAATTTTCTTCAACTATTGTATATCAACAGGGATGAGAGTTTCTTTTAAAAAAAGGAAAGAAAAAAGAAAAACAGATTTATAAAAAGGGAAACCCACGGCTGTATGTAGAAAATATAAACAGAGTTTAAAAAGCATTTTGTAATGTAATTTAAGTTTTTGCTGTTAAAATTTCATACATGAGCACACTATTTACATGATTTTTCGACCATACCTTTCCCAATCCATCTTCTCCCATGGCCTCTAGACTCCCTCTCTAATTTATGACCTCTTTATAATTATCATCATATATAGATATATAGTCATATGGTGATAATTATATATTTTATATATAAAAGATAATATATATGATTATATGTGTTATATATGTAACACACATTTACGTTGGCACATCACTTGGGATTGTCACCTGCTGCTGTCATTGTGATGGTTTTGTTTAGGTAATTAAATTGTTTAGATTCCATGTTTACAGCTTCCCTGGCCTTGAGATATTGCCTCAGAGCGGACACCCAGTCTTCTGGCTTTTACCTTTCTTCCCCCTTTTTCTATGCTTTAGGTGTAGGGATTATTAGATAAATATATCACTTGGGGTTTGACATCATATAGGCACCTTTTCTCTGTATTTTGGCTATTTGTGGATTTCTGTAATGCTCTCTGTCTTCTACAAAGAGAAGCTTCTTTGCTGGAGGTAAGAGATCCACTTATCTACGGAGAGAAGGAAGTTAGAAATTGTACTGCTTTAGAAAACTGTCATTAATTGGCTCTCTTCTAGAGTCCATAAGCTTACTAGCCACAAGTAGTAAACTAGGTTTTCTGAAGCAGGCATGAACTAGCTCCTGTTGAGCTGGTGTGGAGTACAACTAAATGGGCTCTGTTGTCCCCATTACATGTGCATCCCTGAATGGTTGGTTGTGTGACTCTTCACTTAAAAGCAATATTTTTAGGACATTTATACTGAAGATGGATGGTGCTGAGGATACATGTATACATATACATATTGTAAGAGAGATCAAGATTTATCAAAGAAAATATTTGCCAAAACAGGGCTTTTATAGACTAATGATAGTATCAGATATGTTGAAAGGAACATTTGTTGCAACAGATGGCAAACATTATTGAAAATCACAGCCAATCAAAATGTGAGTGTGGAGTTCAGTTCCAACTAACATATCTATAAAACAGCCTTTGCACCTACAGCTCAGGGGATCATTGCAGAAGATGCAGAGAGATTGCAAAAGCCAGAAGAACAGAAAAAAAATGCAGTAAGATTGTGTCTCCTAGGACATGTCAGAGACAGTACAACCATGAAGTCTCATTCACATGGCTGCCTAAACATGATATGAACAAAGGCAAACACCAACAGACATTCTTACATGTATGAGGTAAATCTTTAGACAGAGAATTACAGGCAACTATAGAATGATAACAGCAGAGAAATATTCTTCTTCAAGGCAGACCAATTCTTTATACAATAAAAGTAGTCAGCCTTGAAAACATATACACATAACATTATATACAATTACATTTATATATTTAGAAATATATATATAGATACAAAAGATGTCATGTATTTGAAAGAAAGCAAGAATGGTACATGGTATATTTTTTTTGAGAGAAGGAAGGGAAAGGATTAAATGATGTAATTATATTTTGAAAACATTAAAAAATAAGAAATGTAATGAATCATTTTATATATAAAACACATGAAATTTTCTGGCAAGACTCAAACTGAATGCATGTGAGTAATAAACTTTTAAGGATATGATATTTGGTGTTAGAAACAAAGTGGAATGTCTTGAAATTTGGTTTAAAATATTAGAAAGCTGACTAGCAGCATATGCTTGTAAATGTAGAAAATTAGACCTACCCCACCCCCACATACACATACATTGTATAGTCTGGCCATGTCAAGGTTGGCCATAGTACCTTGCCCACATTTTTCCTTGACTCTCTTTTTCATATCCCCATTTTTATTTCTTGTCTCAACGTCTGCTTTCCACAGACACAAGATAAGACACTAAATAGTTTGTGTTTAATGATCCAGAACATCATATAGGAAAAACTATGAGAACAGAAGTATTTTACTAAAATAAGGTATATTCCACCATAAAAGAATCCCCAAGAATTCTTATAGGGACATAAAATATAGTAGGTTCATAAAACTAGGTAATTCCATAAACATAATTCTCTTGAGTTAATAATGTGAAAAACTACTGATGTGTTGGACAAGCTTATATTTGCTGACAAACATCTATTACCTTAGATTCAAAACTCAATATTCCACAAGATAAAAAATTGCTAAAAAGACCAGCATATGCCAATACTGTCAAAGACAAGAGCAGAAATCATGTCAGCTGCCAGAAATACAGACTACAAAGACCAGAAGACCAAAGAAAAAAAATGGAATCCACTGAACAAACACCCACCCAACAAAGACAAACTCAGACACCTAGACCTATATTCATCCCAAACCCAGATGCTTAAACACCAGTGTAAGGACACTTCAATAACAGCCAGGGCAATATGGCACCATTAAAGCCCGGTTATCCTACTGCAGAAACACCTGAATATTTCAACACTGCTGAATCATGAGAAAATGAACTTAAAACCAACTTTATGAAGATGATAGAGGCCCTTAAAGAGAAAATGAATAAATCCCTTAAAGAAATCCAGGAAAACATAAACAAACAATGGCAGTAAATGAATAAATCCCTTAAAGAAATCCAAGAAAAACAAATGGGAAACAGGTAGGAAATGAATAAAACTGTTCAAGATCCAAAAATGAAAATAGGAGCAATAAAGTATTAGTCAGTTGTTTTAAAAAAACTAACAACATAAAATTTGCAGGCAAATGATTTGAACTAGAAAAAAAAAATCATCCTGAGTGAAGTAACCCAAACCCAGAAGACAAAAGTGCTATATATTCACTTACAAGTTGATATTAGCTACAAATTAAAGGATGCTACAATCCTCAGACCCAGAAAGGCTAAGTAACAAGGAGGGCTAAAGAGGAGGGGTATGAATCTCCCTGGGATAGGGAAATAGAGTAGATATGATGGATGGACTTGGAGGCAGATGAGTACAGGGACAGGAGGAATCAGATGGGGAAGAATTGAGGGAGAGAGTACAGGGAGAGACAACTGGAATTGGGAGTCATTTTATGGACAAGGTGGAAACCTAGTGCAATAGAATGTCCCAGGAATATATAGGGTGACTCTAGGAAAGACTCCTAGTAATGGGGGATACAGTTCAGAATACAGCCTAAACTCATCATCTTCTGGAACTCAACAAGCTTTCCAGAGGAAGGACTGGGACACTAAACCAGCCACAAAACCGCTGACCTCCTATTTGTCCTGCCTGAAAAACGTGCTAGTGTAAGCTTGCCACAGAATTTGTGGGAGCAGCCAACCAATGACTGGTCCAGCTTGACATCCATGCTACAAGAGTGAGCACTGCCTGTATGGCCAGAAACCAGATTCTAGCAAAATAAGTAAGTAAGTAAGTAAGTAAATAAATAAATAAATAAATGTCGATGAAATGATTCCTAATAATATGATGCTATTCTCATAGACAAGAACCTAGCATAATCATCATCAAAGAGGCTTAGTCCAACAACTGATAGAAGCAGCCAAACATTAGGAGGAGCAATGGAAGCCATAAGGTCAAAGACACCGTAGGAAAACAGCCCACAGAGTTAACTAACCGGGACTCATAGGTACTCACAGAGAGTGAAACAACAATCAGGAAACCTGTATGTGTCTGACCTAGGTCCTCTGAATATATGTTATCATTGTGTAGCCTGGTGTTCTTCTGAGACTCCAAACAGTGGGAGCAGGAGCTGTCTCTGACAATTTCACTGCTATTGATACACTCTTCCTCCTACAGGGTTGTCTCATCTAACTTTAAATATGGGGGTTGGGCCTAGTCTTATTGCTACTTTGTATGCCGTGTTTGCTTGATATCCCTGGGAGGCCTGTCCTTTTCTGAAGGGAAATAGAGAAGGAATCACTCTAGGAGAGAGGAAAGTAAGGGAGAGGAGAGAGAGGAAACTAAAGTGCAATATAATATATGAGAGAAGAAGGGAGGAAGGAAGGAAGGAAGGAAGGAAGGAAGGAAGGAAGGAAGGAAGGAAGGAAGGAAGGAAGGAAGGAAGGAAGGAAGGAAGGAAGGGGAAAGAAGGTCACAACTGAAAAACGAATAACAAAAATATTGACCAGCACGTACTTTACTAGTATATAGTTGATATTTGTGTTGATATATGCAAATTTAAATTAAAAACACAATTAAACAGGTGGAAATGCTTCTAATTCAATAATGGTATGGAGCCAAATAGTTCATGTTTTTATACAAAATACAGCAAGAGAGAGAGTGAGCTTGGGTCATTGACCTAGCTATGGTCAAAGAGCCCACCACTGGCCTCATACCAGAGACAATCCCTGTTCTCCTTACTAGGGTACCCACTTGGATACTGAGCTGTCATGGGCTACATCTCAGCAGGTGTTCTAGGTTATCTCCACGAATGGTCCTTAGTTGGAATATCAGTCTAAGAAAAGAGACCTGTGCCCAGATAGTTTGGTTCTCTTTCTCTCCTTGTGGAGCTCCTGTCCTCTCCAGGTCATATTATCTCCCCCTTCTTTCCTAAGATTCCCTACACTCTGCCCAAAGTTTGGTTATGAGTCTCAGCATCTGCTTTGATTCCCTGCTGGGTAGAGTCTTTCAGAGGCCCTCTGTGGTAGGCTCCTGTAATGTTTCCTGTTTTCTCCTTCTTCCAATGTCCATCCCATTTGTCTATCTGAGTGAGGACTGATCATCTTACCCTGGGTCCTCTCTCTTGCTTAGCTTCTTTAGGTTTACAGATTTTAGTATGATTATCCTATCTTTTAGGTCTAGTATCCACTTATAAGTCAGTATATACCATGTTTGTCTTTCTGCTTCTGGGATACCTCACTCAGTATGATCTTTTCTAGATCCTATCATTTGCCTGCAAATTTCATGATTTCCTTGTTTTTAATTGCTGAGTAATATTCCATTGTGTAGATGTACCACAGTTGTTATATCCATGTCTGTTGAGTGACATCTGGATTGTTTCCAAGCTCTGGCTATTATGAATAAAGCTGCTACGGACATGGTTGAACAAATGTCCTTGTGCATTTCAGCATATTTTGGATATAGGCCTAAGGGTGGTGTAGCTGGATCTTGAGGAAGCGCTATTCCTAATTGAATTTTATCTCCACTCGTTAGTGTCATCACCTGCCACTCAGAGCCAGATGTGGACAGAACTGATCAGGAAAACTACTAGGACCAAGGACCCAGCAAGAAAAAGAAGAGAGCTGCTGTGGAAAATGAAATCAAGCTATTGAGACCCAAGATCCTTCAAATGTATCAGGGAGTCTAAAGTTAATTCTGGAGGAAGAACCAGCAGTAAGGTGTGGGTGACTGCAGTTAAGTCTCCTCAGTACTGTTATATCTGTTGTATTTCTCTCTCTCTCTCTCTCTCTCTCTCTCTCTCTCTCTCTCTCTTTATCTCTCTCCTGCTCTCCCTCCTCCTCCTCTCTCTCTCTCTCCCCTCTCTCCCTTTGCATGTGCAGGCCAGAGGTTACTTTTTCATTGCCTGAATAGGGGACTTTCATCTTATTTTCTGAGATCTGATCTTTTTCTGGCTTAGAACTCATCGTGTAGGCAAGTCTAATTTGATAATATGCTCCAGAGAGCCACCCGTGTCCATGTCTTCATCACTTGGATTATAGGTCATGCAATCATGTTTTGTTTTGTTTGTTTATTTGTTTTAATGTGGGTTCTGGAGTTGGAACTCAGGTCCTTTTACTTTCAAGGCAAAACCTTGATATTGAGCTACTTCCCTAGTTCAACATTGACATTTTTGAGGCCACACCTCTGTTGAGAGAAAACTGCCTATAGTTAGCATCAGTTTCTTCTGCCTCCAACATTTAAGTAAGTAGCCTCCTTTCAGTTGCAACACATCCTCAGAACTATCTGAAGGCTTCATGGGGCACTGCTCTGTCGTTTGAACTTAGGACACACCCTTCTTAAAACGTGTTAAGCAATATCACTTCGGATGAGTTAACATGAATATTGCTCATGCGAATGAATGAGAACTCTGACCTTGTTCTTCCTATGCTAAAATCTGTTGCACAGGCTGTTCCTGTGTTGTCCAGAAATGCCTTGTACTTAAATTGAATGGTTTTGTTGTGACAGAAGATATTGAAATGGGAATCCAGGACTAAGATCAGAGTTTGTGCCTACATTTCCTTCCAGTCAGCTAGCACCTATGGCTGATTGCTTTATAGATACAGATGCTAGAAGCATCAAACATAGGAGCCTTCTATAAGGATACTGAACCTCTGCTCCCACTGACCCTAAGTTCTACCTGCACAGAAAAAGAATTGGAGGTAGTCATTATTTTCACACAGTGTCCTGGCTGATGTTGTAGACTTGATAACCTCTTCTAAGTCAGAAAAGCATAAAGTATAGCTTATTGCCCTTGGTGGCATCACTTCTCTCAGGTGTCCATTATTCTCCCCATGTGTCTTGCCCTGTGACCTTTCCTTCCAGGGATAGTACTGTAACAGCAAGATCTGTGCTCATTCTTAATGCCAGCATTACTATCGTTTATCATTATTGCAATCCTGTGAATTATGTTGATGATCACCATTTTATAGCGGAAAAACTGGAGACATAGACAAAGCAACTTGAATATATATCTAACAGATGGCTCCATTGTGATTGAACCTACATCTGTCTCCAGAACTTGAGTTAGGACTGACTGCACAACCATCTTTTAAATTAATTAATTTCCATTTTCACCATATGTGCTATTAATGCACTTTGAATATCCTTACGTTGTCAAACTACAACGGTGCATTTTACATAGATTTTCCACTGAAATGATGTTTTTAAAGAGCAAGATTTTGTAGACACAGTTTCAGTGGAGGCTATCTTATTTTTTTTTTAAGTTCTAGAAATGTGTCTCACTGGGAGGGAATTTGTCTATTGTGTATAAGGACCTAGGTTCAATGTCTAATAACAAAAAAAAAATGAGAATAAGGATGTGCTTGTCTGGTGGATTGATAAATTCAGGTATCTGATATAGAAGATGCTGTGGCTGTACCAGGGACCGTGTGAGTGTGTGTGTATGTGTGTGTGTGAGTGTGTGTGTACCCACACAGAGAGCAGAATGGGTTCTACATTGGTGTGTCCACATTCACTTATAGAACAATATTCTGATATTTCTTTGAAGAAATTGTTTGAGTGGGTAGAAAAAAGCTTCTTAAAAATGGAGTGTTCTGGATTTTTGTTGTTGCTGATTTGGTTTGGAATTTTGTTTGTTTGTTTGTTTATTGCTCTATGTTACAAACAGTATGAGCTTTGGAGAAAACGGCCTGATTGTACTTGTAGTTTTCTGTCCTCTTATAGGATCTCAAGTAGCTGGTTGAACTCCCAGCTGTGTGTTAAAATGTGAACTGCAGTTTGGTGGATTTGTTTTTAGTATTGCAGAAAATGCCTGCATTGAGTCTGCCACATCTGTGCTGTAAGTGCTCAAAGGGGAAGTCTCATTTGTTAACGTTACTCTTATTTGGGACTTACTCTTATTTGGAGGGTTTTATGTTAACCTATTGACTTATTCTTATTATTCTTATGCTTACTATTCTTACTCTTGTGCATACATATTTGCTGTCTTTGTTCTCTGTTGTGTTCTGTTACCAAGCCAAGATCTCAAGCTCTTAAATGATATTCTATGACAGGTACTCTATCTCCCTCCCCAAACTTTCTCTGTGTGTATACGAATAGTTGTGAGCCAAGGGTGCCCATGTGAGATGTGGGTAACTCCTGCACATTCGTATATTGACACAGGTAAAACTCAGAGACAACTGTACGTATTTTTCTGCCACCCTCTAAGTTTTGATGGAGGCCGGGCCTCTAATGAACCTGTAAGTAGATCAAGAGGGCTAGGATGGCTGGCCAATGAACTCTCATGGATATGCCTGTCCTTGCTTCCTCATCTCTGGGATGGTGGGCTGGTTCCACCATGCCAGCCTCTTACATTGTTTTCTGCATGTCCGAACTCAAGTGTTCCCATTTTGTATAAGACAAATGTTTCTCCAACTGAAAGCTGTGTCTTGCTCTTTATCTCATCAGTAATCTTCCTAATGTATTGCTTGTTTCCCCCAAGGCCCAGACTTCATGGAGGTGTGAAGTGGAAATTTCTGGTTTCTTTAAAGACTGAATTTTGTCATGTTTCTGCAAGCTGGTCACGTGATGCTTTGCTCAGGTTGGTTTGTGAGAGGTCACATGATGTGTGCTGTAACCCTTCACATGTAAAGAGTGTGACTTTGGCCAGCTGAGAACATCCTTGGGTAGACTTTGAGGAGTATACATATAGAGGAGCCCAAGCACAGGAGACATCGCTTTTCTGATTTTCATGCTTCGACACTTGATTTCACAGAAAGAAACGTTCCAGAGAACTTCTTCAGGCAATCCAACTGAGTCTTTTAGCTTTTTCTGCTTCATGTTGGCCTTTGGACTGGACTGCTGGTATCCTGAAGACTGGGTCTGGTAATCCCCTGAGGGCCCATCAACCCTGATCAGCAGAAAGTAGATAAAAGATCTACAGCCCTTTTTCCTACTAATCTCTTCCCTAAGGTTGGACAGGGGAGGTAAAGGTGCTTAATAACCCTAAATAAAGTACGTTTGGTGAAGATCTAAGCCTACAGGGATGCTATTGTTTGATCCCACATTGGTGTTATGTAAGCAAGGGATAATATGCCAGATATCAATCCCTTCCATAAGAGCAAACACACTTTGCTGCTCTTCATTTTCTTGGCTAAAACAAGACATGTGTGCCAATCTTATTTCATGTTGACAATGAAATTCCTGGAATGAGAAAACTACCCAGTGCATGACAGAGTTGCTCCCCTCCTCAACGGAGTCTCTTCATTGACACACTTGTGCTTTCATGCTTACATCAGTGCTGAAGGCAGAGAGAGACATTAACAGTGTCTTTGAAGGTGCTCACACAGTCTCTCTTAGTAGTACATCTATTGTCGTTGGACCATCTTCTAAGGAGCTAGTAATGGGGTGTGCTGTCTTGCCAGCCCCTCAGCACTTTGCAGCCTGCTCTGCACATCTACTTATTCAATAAATATTTGTTGAATTGAATTGAATAGCATTGCAGCAGCATGGCTAGCACCACCCACCAGCTGGCATACCAGGCTCACGTCGGTTTATCAGCTCTGTTTCTCCTGCCAAACACCAATGCACTCCACTAAGCGTCCCTCGGCTGTGAGTCTGTATTTTGGCAAACTAATTGACCTTAATGTAAATGTTCCCAGCCACATGAAATGCATTGTGGAAAGCAGACCAGAAGTCACAGCTGACTGCCAGCTGCCATCACAGGATGGCATGCAATTTATCCCTCCACAAACCCTCTCTAACACAACAAATAACAATGCTTTTCTTAGAAACCTCCTGTCAGTGTGCAAGGCATTATATTTTAATAACCAATACAAAAGAAAAAAGAAGAATATGGTAAGTATTAAAACAAGAATGTACCTTTCTCTGGGAAGGAACTCACCTGAGCTTATCAAAGATGATGCTTAGAATCACTTACTCCATAAAACAGTAGATCATCTGGTAGGGAACTCCATTAGGTAAAGGCACTGGTTTGGGGTCTGTTTTCTTCTCTCTATCATTGTTACACTTAGAGACCTTCAACTTCTTACACCTCAGCTACTTTCCTAGGCATTAGCTTTCGCACCTCTCAAATGGAGAGAATAACTTTCAAACACTCTCTTTCCAAACATTGATGAGGGACTCAACTGTGTAAAAAGCACAAATTATCTATGAACAAGATTTTTTTTTTTACAAATGTCAGCAACACAAGTAAATATATTTTATTTTCACCCTCTACACAGTCTGCTTGCTTTTCAATGTTTACTCTAAGCCATAGTTCTGCCATGGATTTGTCCATTTAATGGCTAAAGGTCATGTTTAAGGAATGATTAGGAAACACAGGGAAGGTATAGACTGCAGTCAGGTTCTGGTTAACATTTATGCTATGCTTAACCAGATGGGTCTCAAAGACTCAGATAGGGTCTTCTCCTTCTACATAAGTAATTGTACCTTAGAATGTATGGAAGTGAAAAGGTATTAATGAAGAGCCATTGCACCCAGAATCTGAGACCTAAATTAAACCATAAAGCATGATCTTGTGTTCCAAGTTCCAGAGCTCTGCAGAACAGTGATAAAAAAGTGCTGACACTGTTTCTTTGGAGCTCTTGTAGAAGCCTGATTCTGGAGGATGTGAGAAAGACCATTTTTTAAAAATTATTTTATAGCCCAGCTCTTTCTATCACTGAGCCACTGATGCTCATCTATGTTGTACCTGGCTTTCATCTCAGTCCATTCTGCACAGTGAAGCCATTCCTCTATTAACAGCATTACAAATGTCCATGTGAATGCTTTGCCCTTAAGCAGTGACACAGTTGTTTGAACATATCATACACATATGCATATGCTATTAATCATTCATTGTGGATCCTTGCTTCATTTCTTATGTTGGCATTCTTTTTTTCTACTCTCCAAAATGGAACAAAATGAAATCAAGTCCACCAAATTATTCATATCTCAAAATTAGCACAAAGATTCTTATTTCATTGAGTGATTTGCAATGGCATAGACCAATGCTTTTCTAGTGGCTACTACTACTGCTATTGCTACTACTGCTTTGAGGCAAGATCTCTCTATTACATAGGCCTGGGTAATTCACTATGCAACCCAAACTGACTTCAAATCCACAGAGATATGCCTAACTCTTCGTGCAAAGTGCTAGAAATAAAGATGTGTGACACCGTATTTGGCCTTTAAGTGACTTTTAGTTGCTTGGCTATTTTCTATGGTAACTTTCTCTGCACCCATTTTGAAAGTGTCAATTTTGTGTGCAAGCCAAATTATTATGGTTCTCAGAACACAGGCCAAAAGCTAAAGAGGAGCTAAATTATGCTGATTAAACCCAGGGAGAATACAGGAGACTACAAAGCCATCAAAAATGAAATCAACAGAGAAAAATGATATTGAAAGGTGATTTCAGAGGAGGATGGCAGGGCAGAGGTGACTACAACAAAGACACCTGAAAATGTAGAATCCTCTTACATTTTACAACTGATATTTATGACTGCGTTGTTATAGTATACATTTCATAAAACTGTACCATGTGTGTTTGCTGCACCAGCCAATAAACAGGATTTTTAAAAATTTAATCTTCTTGTATATATAGTTTATGACAATCTCAAATATCTCAAAATGGTCTCAAATTCAATATGTAGCCAGGACAACCTTGAACTTCTAATCCCCCTCCCTGCATCTTCTGAGAGTTGCAATTACCCACATGTGCCAAATTTGATGCCAGTAATATACAGCAAGACCTCATGCATACAAAGCAAGCACTATACCAGCAATGGTATATCCACACCTATTTTAAATATGTTTTAAAACACAACTTCATAAATAGTACACTTTTTTTTCATTTGGATTACTGAATTCCTAAACACGGTTACTAAGCTTTTCTAAAGGTAAAGACAATAAGATTGAACATGCAAAAAAAAATTAAATTTTCTCCTTTTACTTCCTTTTTTATCATGTATTTCTGTTCCATTCCACAACTTGCCATCTCTTACCTCTTGCATTCCCCCTTCTTTTCTTTCCTCTTTCTCTTTTTCTTACCCATTTCTCTCTATCTGTTTTGCCCTCTCTTTACAACTCTTTCATACCTCTGTCTGGTTTTGTTTAATCCTCACTTCTATTCTTCCAGTCCCAGTTATAAATGATTTTCTCTAAATAAGATAATCTAGTAAGTTATTTTATCATATTTTAACAAATATAATAACAATAGGATAAATGTTTAGGGCTTAATAGGTTGTTCTGGTATTACTTCCTATCTATTGCTTCTATGCTAAACTATATCATGGTAACATTTTAATTTTAAATGTTTCATATGTTGTAGAGACAGCTATAACAGTATCCTGTGGAGAACATGTTGTTAATTTCATAATTCTTTTTTATTATTCACCCCTATTTAAAAAAGAAAACAGAAAAAAAGAAGAAAGTGAGTGTGGGAAGAGGAGAGGACAGAAAAATATAGGAAAATGCAAAAGGGGTACTTAAGGATATGTATTGCTTTAGACAAGTGGTTATATTATTTAAATTCAGAGTATATTTCATCATTCAAAAATGAAAGGAGACAAACAAAGACAAAAACACTGTGCCCTGGGGTCCCAGCAGAGACTAATACCCCAACCAAAGACCATGCATGGAGAGGACCTTAAATGTGTGCTCAGTTGTATCCCATAGAACTCAGTGGGTTCACAAATAAAGGGAGCAGAGGCTGTCTCTGGCATGAACTCAGGGGCAGGCTCTCTGACCACTTCCCCTGGGAGATGCAGCCTTGTGAGACCACAGAGGGAAACAATGCAGCCAGTCCTGGTGACACCTGATAGGCTAGGGTCAGATGAAAGGGGAGGAGGACCTCCCCTATCTGTGGACTTGGGGAGGGGCATGGGAGGAGAAGAGGGAGGGAGAGGGGGATTGGGTGGAGAGGAGGGAAGGGGCCTCAACCTGAATATAAAGTGACTAAATTATAATAAATAATAATAATTTGAAAAAGAAAAGAAACTGAAGAAATACTTAAGAGTTAAAAAATCACTAACATTTGTAAATCAAAATTGTGGACAAAAAGAGTAACCATGGAGAAAGATGCATGATTAGTGAGAAGGTTGGAAACTATCAATGCTGACTTCTTACACATGAGCGTCATGGGGACCCACTGTGTACCCAAAATGTTCATCAGAGCTCATTAAGTTAAAAGTAGAGAAAATTAAATAAATCAAGGCTATAGTGCCTTCATTGAACTGCCCATCTTTTATTTTTTATTTATTTATTTATTTTTTACCAAAAGGAAGAGATAGCACTGAGAACCATCCTGACAGATGTCCCACTAGTTAGGGCCACTGCAGTTCACCATAGTTTTAGAATCACAGTTTATATTTCTTCTGAATTTTCTGAATACCACCACTGCATATTTGCTGTTATTTTGTATTCTCTTTTGAAGAAAACTATTTCCTAGACAAAAATATGCCAATCAATCTTTGACTGTTTTAACTCTGAGGATAACAAATTTCACAATATCCAGGTCCGAGTCTTGGTAGACCTCTGAAGTAATTGGTGAAATTTATGGACACAGCTGGTTTGCAGCTGTAAAATCCTGCATTTTTTAATGCAAAATGGCATCTGTGCCTGCTAATTGGATACTTAGGCATAAACACATAAATTTCCAGGGAATTAGAAAGGTGTATTTCTTGGATCCTGTCCACATCCTGCCATTTTGAGAATCATGGCTCAGATTCACTTTTCTTCCTTGTTATTCTTGTAGAGAGGGTGGAGAACTGAGCCTTCTCCTTGGTGTAAGTATTGCCTGGTGGGGAACAGCTTTGTTCCCGTTTTGATCCTTTCAAGCTCTGTGCTAAAAGCCCTTAGTATGTTGTGGGAGCTTATCGCCTAAGTGAGTGTGGGCTCTGTGGTCACTGTGCACAGAATGAAAAATGAAGCTGGAAAATGCAGCCCTGTCTCAGAAGTCAAAAGTCTGAGACCATAAAGAAGCAGTTAGAACTCGGCCTGGTTCAGCAAGCATCTCTGTACTCTATTGGTGCTGTCTAGCTTTCTAAGTTATTTCAACAATAGGATGGAGGTTTATTCTGCCTCAAGTATATGCAAACTTTATTAAATTTGTACTCATAATTATTTTGAGCCTGAGACAAAGTGACTTGGGCCCCAGAGCTTAGCCTGTTCTCCTCAGAGCAGATTGCTTTCTGATTCATCCATACACTAGTAATTTCCATTAGAAAGCCTGTGAACATCAAGTTGATGATTACAGGCCAAAATCACAAGTTCAAAAGGGTCCAGCCACTCTGTTCTGCCCTTCAGCTATTATCAACTTTGGGGAATAAAAATAACACAAAAAAATTTAAACACCTCACTCAGGTGTATCCACTTTTAACATAAGTACTACAAAGAGTGAAGCGTGAATGCAAAGAGAGAAAACTGCTTTTGAAGATTTAATACACGCAGAATGGAAAGTCTGGTTGTGACTGAAGGGGACTTTTCACCTCAAGGTCACTGCTTAGCCCCCACCTGGACTGACGGCACAGTCCTCACATTCAGTTATTTATGAGTTTTGTGATTTCGTTTTCTCACAGTACAGTCTCCCAGCTGGCAGACCTGCTTTATTCCCATGCAGCCTGTTGCTTGTTTGTCCTGCTCTTCCCATTGCAGCTCACATGGTCTGACCTTTTAGCTTGGCTGATGGCGTTGCGATGGAGAGGGTCATGATCCTCTCTATCATATTTCCCTTCAAAATATCAAGTTGGAATCAAATTCCCTGGCCTTTGATATTTAACAAGAAAAAAGAGAAAAAAAAGATGACTTACGAAACAAGGTACTGCTTGGTTGTCCTCGGAAACACCAACGCGAACTTTGGCCTAGTTTAAAAGTGTCAGCATAGATCAACTTACTTTGTCCCTCTAAAATTGAATATGTAAAATGCATACCTCTGAAAAATTTTTCTTGAGCCCGTACAAACCAACACATATTTTAAAATAGTTGACTCATAACATTTACTGTAAAGATAAGAACAATTTTTATAAATAATTACTAACACTGAAGTGGCAGAAAAACATTTTTAAAAATACTATAGTTTATAAATTCTTTCCTTACACTTAATTAACACATTCAGCAGAAAACTATAATTTATTTGTACAGAACAAAATTTAAATGCAGAGTAACATATCAAGTTAGCAATACATAATAAATACTATGGAAACTCAGTAGCTGGTATGGGTTCCTTAGGGAAGGTTTGAAATAGGAGGCAAGACACACATACACAAATACACAGTGCAAGAAGGAGAAACCGAAGAACATTCCAGAAAACTAAAGTAGAACATAAGTACAGGGGAATCTGTGGAGGTGATGTGATTGACAGGAAGCCTCTTTTTTAGTTGATAGAGTAGATACTTTAGAGTTTGTAGACAAGCATAAGTTTCCACCACAAAACCCTTTTTTCTTAAGCCAGTTCTTCAGCTTTTGTGTCCACTGTCTTCTCAGGCTACTCATAAATATAAGAAGTGGGCACTGACATCTGTTGCAGCCATGGACTACAGAATCTAAATCTCTTGACCCTTAATGCTGAGATGGTCTTCGAAAGGTAAGAGGTGAGAAATCCAGATGTGGATTCCAGTAAGGGAGATAAATTCTGCCTTATAGTGTTCAGACTGTGGTTTGGGGCTTTAACATTTTTCTTTCATTCTCCTTTAGAGCCATCAATTGCCTTATACAGACATTGAATTCACTTACAAAGTTAAAACAGAAAAATAAAATGGAATGCAATGATCAGGAAATTCCATTTTTTTTTCTCTCCCTTTCGTTATTGTGTTGAATGTGTGCAGAACTGTGTGAGGTTATTCATTTGTACCCAAACAGGAATATAGGATTTGCCATATTGGATCAGTCCACTGGTCCATCAATGTTGTATTTTCACTGCCTCTGGCACATGATGATACATGAAGCACCAGAGGAGAATGAGCTCCTCGCATACCCACAAGGCAGCGAGTCAATTGTGCAGCGCAATATATGGGGCGAACATCTTCACTGCTCAGGATAGGGCTCCATGAATGAGACAAGATTTGAAGATGTCCGAATAAGACAGGGGCTGCATCATTTGAAGACAAATTCAGGCTGTTGTTACCTTTGGAAACTGTGTCCAGTGTCTTCTTCCTCACTTTCGATTATAAGAACTACCATTTATCCCACAATAATAAATTTCTGTAGTCGTGTCTGGCAGAATAAAGACAGGGCTGTATGATAACTGACACGTGGCTGTTTATTCCTCGTAAAAGCAAGCAAGCAGCCAGTGATGGAAATTAAGGTAATATCTCAGAATTTGACCCCTTTACCATGGTATTCAATACATAAGTCCCATGTTCTGCTCAGTTCCTTAGGTTATTTGTTCCTTCCCTAAATTATTTGGGACATAGTATTTTCAATAGATACACACTTAGTCTAAGCCTGACTGGGGAATTATGACACCATGCATATTCACTGTGCAAGTAATGACAGAACTGTGTCACAGTTGATACTGAGGTTGATGGGCAGAATCAGTTAAGACAAGTTCAATTCCAGCTGATAGGACGTGGAACAAACACTATGCTGGTATTTTCTTTCTAGAGGGCAAATTAGCAAAATATACAACAAATAATATAGCGATCCTCAGAATCTAATAATTGTGCTATGTGAAACACATTCTGGGGCTAGAGGGATGGCTCAGTCGTCAGGCTTCCTTTGTAAACATCAGGATTGGTGTTTGGATTCTAGTGTCAATGTAAAGGCTCATGGTCCTGAGCACTACCTTGAACCAAGCACACAGGACGGTGAAGATGGAGGGACTGCTGTGCTACGCTGCTACAAGTCTAACTGAAAAAAAAAAAATAGTGAGACTCTGCCTAAAAGGAACAAGGCAGAAAATGATAGAGGAGGACTCCAAACATCTTCATCCTTCACAGATGCATGGTAGTCACTGTGTCTATATAACACACAGGCATACACACAATAAATAAAGTAAAATGTAGTAATATTAGCGATCAGCTTATAGGATGGGAATAGTGTTCAATGCAGAAGATAGTGTTCTGATCCAAACCATAGTCTTGCCTGTTTATTTCTAGTTTCAATAGTGATCCTTAACTACGATGCTTGTGCTGTAAATTGCTAAACGTGACTGTAGTATTGATGGTTGGACCAGTCTACATACTCAGTCAGTGTCAATATGAAGTGAAACTGCAAGGTCTTAGTTTGAAAAAAATAATGAAATGTTACTGTTAAAAACATTGAAATAGGGCTGGAGAGATGGCTCAGAGGTTAAGAACACTCACTGTTCCACTTAAGGCCCTGAGTTCAATTCCCAGCAACCACATGATGGCTCAGAACCATCTATAGTAAGGTCTGGTGTGCAGGCAGAATGTTGTATAAATAATAAATAAATCTTTAAAAACAAAACAAAACAAAAAAAACATTGAAATAGACTTGTACAACTTTTTTGAAAATCAATCTGGCGATTTTTCAGACAATTAGGAATATTGCTACCTTAAGATCCAACTATACCTCTCCTAGGCATCTATCCAAAAGTTGCTCAAGTACACATCAGTGACATTTGTTCAACCATGTTCATAGCAGCTTTATTTGGAATAGCCAGAACCTGGAAACAACCCAGATGTCCCTCACTTGAAGAATGGATACAGAAATTGTGGTACTTTTACACAAAGGACTACTACTCAGCAATTAAAAATGAGGAAATCATGAAATTTGCAGGCATATGGTGGGACCGAGAAATGATCATCCTGAGTGAGGTATCTCAAAAGCAGAAAGACACACATGGTATATACTCACTTATATAGACATATAAGATAGAATAAACATATTAAAATCTGTACACCTAAAGATAAACAAGAAAGAGAACCCAGGGTAAGAGGATCAATCCTCACTTAGAAAGACAAATGGGATGGACATTGGATGTAGAAGAAAACAAGTAACAGGACAAGAGCCTACCACAGAGGGCCTCAGAAAGACTCTACCTAGCAGTGTATCAAAGCAGATACTAAGACTCATTACCAAACCTTAGACAGAGTGCAGGGAATCATAAGAAAAAAGGAGGAGTTAATATGATCTGGAGAGGACAGAAGCTCCACAAGGACCAAATATCTCTGGACACAGGGGTCTTTTATGAGACTGTTTCTCCAACTAAGGACCCTGTATGGATATAACCTAGAACCTCTGCTCGGATGTAGCCCAAGTGGATGTAGCCCAGTATCCAAGTGGATACCCTATTAAGGGGAACAGGGACTGTTTCTGACATGAACTCAATGCTGACTCTTTGACCTCTCCACCCCCGAGGGAGGAGCAGCCAGGCCAGGCCACAGAGGCGGACTTTGCAGTCAGTCCTGAAGATACCTGATAAACCAGGGTCAGATGAAAGGGGAGGAGGTCCTCCCCTATTAATGGACTTGGAAAGGGGCAAGGAGGAGATGAAGGAGGGAGAGTGGGATTGGCAGGGAATGAAGGAGTGGGATACAGCAAGGCTACAAAGTTAATAAATTGTAACTAATATTCAAAAAGATAAAAATGGAAAGAAAAAAACATTGAAATATTGAGGTCCGAAAGTTTCATTTCAGGACCCATTGATTGGCTGGTTGTGTGATTTTTAAACTAATTTTTAAATGTCATGTGAAAAAATAATTTTAAATGTTATCATGTGCTTTATTGTTCACATTTATATGCTGCAATTCAAGCTTTAAGCAATAGCATAAAAACATTATGTTGCTCTAGAGTTACCAATATGAGTTGTCTCTACTCTAATTTTATCTATTCAGAAAAAAATGTGTTTTTCATGAATGGTGGGGATACCACATGAAACTGACTCAACTATTGGTAACTCAGTCAGGGGGATACTTCCCTATCTTGTCAGTGCATTCTACCTCTGGCTTGACAAAAATAAGGAATCAAAGAGAAAATAACTATATTTGACTCTATCACTCTCTTTCTTCTAAAGTATTAATTTTAAGGTAATTGTTTAGCTAATTTACAAGCTAGTAACTTTTTTAATGAAGAATATCTGAGAGGCTTTCAATTGTCCATAACTACCAGAGTGAAATGACCTTCATTCCACATTCAAAGCCAGTCCCTATTCAGAGAGCAGTGTGTCCTCTTCCATTAGATCATAGTTCTAGCACATAAAGTGCTACATTAAAAATAAAAAAATAAAAAAACTTATTGAATATCATGTTACCTTGAGTTTTTACAATACTATGCTTCTGGTACATTGTAAATTTTATTTTATTTTAATTTGGGGGGGAATTTCATACTTGAGTATGAAATGTATTTATATTATTTCTATTCCACCTCTGCTCCATTGACTCCTCCCATGTCCCACCCACTGCCTATGAAATTGATGGCACCTTATTTGTGTATATGGTATAAAGAAATACCGCTCAGTGGTATACCTGAGTGGTATACTTGCTGAGTTCATTTAGTGCAATTCATATTAACATGTATTGAGGGATGATCAGTTGTGATGGGATAACCTATCAGGACATTTGTTCCTGGAAAGAAAGATCGTCCCTTTTTCAGCACCTAGTAATTGTCTGAGGGTCTTTATCTAGGGGTCTTTTGAGATACCCCATGACCACTCTGGTTTGGCATGACAACTGGTAACATCATTGTTTAGGCAATCATGATGCTGAGATTTTATGGGTGCAGCTTCTTGGTCTTATCTGAAAGGTATAATGTCAAAACAGACTTTCTGGTACTCTGGCCCGTAAAATCATTCTGTCCTATCTTCTTTGATATTCCCTGAGCTTTATATGTAGGGATGATGTTGCTGATGGATCATTTAGGGATGGGTACCCTTGTTGGGTGTTTTAAATGTAAACAGTTATCCACATCTTTTCAAACAATACATGTTGGGAGTATATGTATCATTTGTATGATTCTTTTTTTCATTTGAATTGCAATTTATAAAACTCAAGCTCAAAGAACAATCTTTAAGAGTTCAGGACAAAGCTGGAGCAATGGTGGCACCTGCCTTTTATCGCAATGCTTGGGAGGCAGAGGCAGATAGATCTCTGTGAGTCTGAGGCCAGCCTCGTCTACAGAGTGAGTTCCAGGATTGGCAAAACTACACACAAAGTAACCCTGTCTTGGAAACAAAAACAAAAACAATTCCAGACAAAACAATAAAACAATAGAACATTAACTCAAATATTAGGAATCCTTTTAAAAAAGCAGTCTGTTAAACTAAGCCAGTGATAATCTACTATGAGCAAGGGTACTGATAGAGTTCCTGATACATATTAGATTGGCAGTTTGTGTATGGATATGTGATATAAAATACCTTTTGTGGGCATTCTTTATGTAATTTTCTCAATGTATTGGATTTGTATCCAAGCCATTTAGTTCCAGCATCAGTGTCTCTTCTTGTGAGTTTAAACTGTACCTGCAAGTTAATATTCTTATTATGAGATAAAATTAAGTTAACAGTAAATAGTAAAGGGGAAAGTTTGATAAAATTAAAGAAGCTTGATGAAATACTTTCTTGTAACAGTAATCTAAATATAAAATCCTAGAGAATAAGTCATCTTTCTATTTTCGGAAGTAAGCATGTATCTTTGAAATATTAAGAATTTTCTAATGACCAAGTTACAAAAATGCAAATATTGAGTGTTCATGTTTTTCTTTGCTTTGTGATTTAATATCTGTGTCTTTGCATTTTGGTGCCAACTGTAAAAATTTGATCTTACCTGATGTGTCTAAAACAAAAAGGGGGAACTGTAGAGACCTGTGTAATGCCGTGCCTTAAAGATGGAGCTGGTTTCTGCCTTCCACCTTCCCGATGGTGAGTGCTCTCTGTCATGAACAACTCCACATTTGGCTAAGGCCGAGGATCTGGCTTGCTTCCATGTATGTGGACCTATCTGCATTGCCCACGTGGCACACTGAGGTTGGCTACTCAGAGGCTATTTAAGCTGTGGGCTGGCTTTCCCCAGGGTCAGATGATTGTTCTAGGTTCCTGAATAAGCTGCATTGAAAAAAAAAATTTTGATCTACAGTTTTCAGCTAATACGCCTTATCAATTCCAAACTCTTCAGTAGAAACTTCACAAGTCAACTTTTAGGCAAGAGATAGTTACTTTTTTACTTTTTATTTTGAGAAGTGTTCGGTCCAGTTAACTGAGTCAAGAGCATTAATCAAAGTCAAGAGTATTTTGTTTGCAGAATCTGTGATACCAGTAGTACAAATCCATACACTGGCTTAGTGTGATCTGTAGTAATCAACCATGTGACATAATATACCAAGCTACTGCATATAAAATGAGTTTGTTTTGAAGAAAATCATAATAAGCACTAAATGGACAAGGGGTGGAGTATTTGAGGATATCATTTTGCTTCAGTTTAAGATTAAAGTAGAAAGACACATTTCCCCATCTGAGGTGGTAAGAGTAATGACCAGGAATGTTCAAGTTCATTTCACATCTCAGTAGAAGACATTATTTGATAGGCTCTTGCATATGTAAATATTTAGATGAGATTATACTGGTTAGTCTGGACGTAAATTCGAAATTAATAACCAGGAACACATATACAGAGAAAGAAAAAATATACAGGCAAATAGAAGTTGGATTACCATATCTATAAGCCAAGGCATCCAAGAGTTGCCAGTGGCCGGGCAGAGAAAAGAGCTCAATCTGTGGATGGTTCCCTTAGCAACTGAAAAGGAATGATGTTTGATGACATTTTTAGTTCAACTTTTTTACTCATAAAGAGAACATTTCTATTGCTTTAATTAAGTGACTCAAATTGTTCTGATTTCTTATTTGGTCCTGGAAATTAATACAGTATTACCACTGAATACTGGTGATGGCTGACTATAATTTTAATGAAGTTTTTTTTTGCATAAAGTATGTTTCACAAAGTCAGTCAATATTTTTTTAGCCTTTGATCTATTTATATAAGAAAACATAGTGTTCCTAGTTAGAATTTTAAAGACAAAAGAACAAAATTATAAAAGGTGAGATGATTCATTCATTGACTTGTAGAATCAAAAATAAGGAAATGTCTATGAGAAGATACAATTATTCAATTAGGACTATGACCTACCTTATATAAATGGTACCTGAGGTTCTTGCATGGATGGATGGATTTCAGAGTTTATAATATGTACACTTGAGAATTTGATTATACATAAAATTCCAAAGAGTCTATAAAACCTTCCAGATTATTATTGCTAGTATATTCCTATGTCCTATTATAGTCAACACTGAAATTCACAAAATATGTTCAACTCTATGTTTGTCCCCAAAAGCTTAAGGCACAGGTAAGGGGTGGGGCAAATAGCTTTAGGAACTGCCATCACTGGTTTTTTTTTTTTCCATTGAGAGTCTTAGGACATTTTTCTGACATACCCTGCTAGCATATATAAGATGGCATTGTTCGTCAGAAAACAAAATCAGCAGCCAGTGGGAAAGGAATGGGCTATTCAACGATGCCATTTGCTTAATACCTTTCTAGTAAGCACAAGATGATACACTTTACCATCTGTAGTATAATGAATGAGTGCAGGAAGTCTAATGATCGTAAGTAATGATGAGGAATTGACAAAGTCTCACTGTGTGTGTGTGTGTGTGTGTGTGTGTGTGTGTGTGTACACAAGCACACTGTTGCTAGAGTTAGGCTTATTTTTTTAATTGTCTGTTTTTGTCAACATGACACAAGCTAGAGTCAACTGAAAGAGGGAAGATAAGTTGAAATAATATCTTAATCACATTAGTCTGTGGACAAATAGACATTTTCTTGATTAATGGTTAATGTGTGTGATACAGGGATGAGGCATACGGTCCTGGAGAGTATAAGAAAGAAGTTGAGCAAGCCACCAAAAATAAATAAATGAATAAATAAATAAATATAACTATAAGAAGTATAGCTCCATGGCACCTGTTTCTCTTCCTGCTTCTGGAATTCTGCCTTGAGTTCCTGCACTAATTTCTCTCCTTGATAGACTGTAAAATTAAAGTGTGGGCCAAATAGGTTTACTTCTCTTCAAGTTTCTTTTGGTCTTGAGGGCTTATCGCAGCAAGAGAAATCATACCAGGGTAACACATGTGTTCATATGTGTAAATATGCGCATGCATATTCGTACAAATATGGGCATACATGTATGTGTGTGTGTGCATACAAGCATGCATGAGTGTGTGTGAAATTTGATAAAAGGGGAAATCTTTTTTTTTTCAATGCAGTTTATTCAGGAACATTGAACAATCCTTGGACCCTGGGGAAAGCCAGCCCACAGCTTAAATAGCCTCTGGGTAGCCAACCCTAGCGTGCCACGTGGGCAATGCAGATAGGTCCACATACATGGAAGCAAGCCAGATCCTCAGCCTTAGCCAAATGTGGAATTGTTCATGACAGAGAGCACTCACCATCGGGAAGGTGGAAGGCAGAAACCAGCTCCATCTTTAAGGCATAGCATTCCGCAGCTCTCTACAGTTCCCCCTTTTTGTTTTAGACACATCAGGCAAGAGTAGAGGTCTGATCTCTGATATTATAAATAAATTGGGACTTTGTACCAATGTTCATTTAGGTGTCATCCACCCAAAGAGCATCAGACCCGTCCGATAAAAAGGGGAAATCTTAATATCATTTTACAATGGTATTTTCTGAAATTGAGGGAATGAGATTGTGTATTTCTGGTAGGGAGAATTATTCTCTTCTTTCACACATATATCTTTCTTCTGTGTTATTTTTGTTAGTTCTTAAACTGCAGGTAAGCTTCATAAATCTTTTCTTTGCAAGAAAAAGGTGGAAAGTGGAAAAGAGAAAGAGTGGGGCAGGGGGGTGAACAAAAAGAGTGGAAGAATTCTGCATCCAAAGCAATATGATAAATTAGCAGAGACCAAGCTGACTGTTAATTAAGTTAATATTATGAAGGGAAAGTTTTATTTTTGTTTATCTGACAAAGTTCACCTTAATTGTGTGTGTGTGTGAGAGAGAGAGAGAGAGAGAGAGAGAGAGAGACAGAGACAGAGACAGAGACAGAGACAGAGACAGAGAGAGAGAGGTGGACATAGGAGACAAGGAAAGAGGAGAGGAAGGGAGAAGTTGAAGGAGAGAGAACAGCAGAATGCATGCCTCCTGTCAGGAGCAGAAGATAGGTTGGAAAGTGCCCAGACCCCTCCTATGAGATGTCTTTATTATAGAGAGGACAGTCATCTTCTTCATAATGGTCAACTGAAATAATTATATGTCCTTATGCCTGTGAAGCAAGGAAAATAAACTTAATCATTAAAAATGTGGTATGTTTCTTTTTAAAAATGGTCTAAAGTGCATAATAATATATCAAATCATTCTGGAAAAATCATGAAACCTCACAATGAAAAAGAAAATCTCCCTTGCTACAAAGGCCTGCAGTCAGCCTCCCAGTTGTAATTCTCTAAGACAGCTGGATATTAAGAATGTGAAGAATATTCTTGAGTAGATTATAAATAATAGTGTGAGACAGAGTGAATTATATTTTCCAATAATTGCCATTACATTACAGACTGGGGGGAGAGGATGAAAGCAAAGACAATGTGAATGCAAGGAATTAAGTCCTTCTCATACCCATGGAAAATAAAGAAATAAATCAGATAAAGAGAGAGAGGGGGGAGGATAAAGATATCGGGAGAAGAATGGGACAGAGAGTGGACAGACAGAAAGACATACGAGGAAAGAAAAAAAGGATATTAAAGTGAAAAGACCAATATTTGTTTCCAGATGAGTGCTAATGAGGTTTCACAAACCTCTGTAAAAAGGAGGGATGATTCTAACCTAACCTGTGGAAAGAAAAGTATGCCTGTCAGCAGGGTCTACAAGCCCAGTTTTCATGAGTTAGTCACAGACTTTTCCCCTTGAAAACAAGAAGCAAGAAAATCATACATGCTTATTTATTACATTTCCCTATCTTTGATCTATGTATTTAATATAAAATTAGTTTAATGTAAACTCAAAGGTGACAGCATTTCAAAGACTAAGAAATTAGCTTCTTCCATAATCAGTTTCTAATGTTGTTACAAAACATCCTTCAGTAGTTTTCCCTCCCTAAATATTTCACGTGATCTGGGGGTTACCAAGCAAAGTTAGCTCTAAGACATACTCGACATTTTTAAAATGTAAATCATCAAATCTGTCTGTCTATTTCTGTCTGTCTCTGTCTCTCAATCTCTCTCTCTCTCTCTCTCTCTCTCTCTCTCTCTCTCTACCTATTGAGATAGTTTCTTGGGACATACTTCTCTTTTAACCAAAGAGAAAAGACATTACTTTTTAATGTTGATATTGTGAAGTGAAATGTGAAAGCAGGAACATAAAAAATTTAAGTCCTGAGAACACATTACAAAGGAGAAAAGGGTTGTTTCGTGAGTGGAGCTTAAGAATTTTTTATCTAGATAGTTTGTCTGCATGGTCAAACCTGTACAAACAAAGACCTTGATTACTGGAGAAGAACCTGATGTCTCCAGGAGCTGAGATAGGCACGAAGGTGGTGTGAACCCAAATCCTGCCCACTCTGAGCAAACTCAGGCAGGTGGACTCAGGGGTAATGGATAATAAATGGGGTCCAGAAGAGAGAAAAAGGATTCACAAGTATAAAGATGAAGAGGAAAGATACATGGAGAAAATCCAGTTTAAGAGGGAAGGAGTATGTCATCATTCTGAGACAAAATATAGAAACTAAAGAAAGACTGAGAGAAAAATGACTCAGTGTGTTGTACCACAGAAATGTGCTCTAGTTCCACTGTCACAGAGACAGGCTCCCTACATGATTCTTCTTCTGTTTTCCATCAGACCAGATTTCCATGGAAACACTACTGAGGTTTTCTACCCACTGCAACAGTGTGAATGTGGCGATCAGGAACAGTACCTTGTACAAATCATTTCTTTCCCAGTCACTATAGAATGTGACCCAATGGACTAGACTTAGAATGGTGGAGTGTGCTTATTCTACACCAAATTCTACCCTGATCAATTCTGTTTGGGTTTCTTTCCTCTCCTCTAGACCAAAAGAGCTATAGCTATGTAAATAGTATATTTCCCAAAATATATGTGATGCAATCTAGTGTTGTCTAATAAAAGATTAAGAATCCTGTCCAGCATCATAATTGCGAATTTATAGCTCTTATTGTTTTTTCTATTATTCTCCATTCTCCCATAATCATCCACAATCATAACCACACTAATACAGACCTCACTTACACCTTCTTTAATCCTAGTATGTACCCCATCTTCAATTTAGATGGCAAAACAAAACCATCAAAAACAAGTGCACTAGGTTCTTTAAAATGAATTTCTACTTTTGCATCTCTTTCCTTCTGACTCCTTTCTAGATAGAAGCTTTACACAGTTTGCATTTGGTGTCAGGTTCCAGATGTTTTCAGGAATCTTAACCCCTTCGTCTCAGGACATGGATCTTACAGAAAAACAAACATAAGGACAAATATGACATTGGACTTTGACAAATGTTTGTTTATAAAGTAATTTATATTTATTTATTTGTGAATGTGTGACCTTGTCAGTGTCTACTATCATATAACAGTGCATGAGGAGGCCAGAAGAGGGTATTGGATACTCTGAAATTGGAGTTTTAAGTGGCTGTAAGCTATGCAATTTGGGAATTGGGACCTCAATTTGAGTCCTCTAAAGAATATTACAATATAAGCTCATAAATACAGTATACTGGAATATTTCTATGCCTTTCTTCTGTTCTTAAATTTTTTTTGTTAATTTTGCTGAGGATACTTTACTTGATATGAATACCTACCTTCTAATCTACAGTACAATATTATGCGTATATGCACAGACACACACAGTAGAGAAGGGATGGGGGAGGAAACAAGAATTAGAGGGACATATTGTTGAACAGATAAACAGATAAGAGAAATTTCAGAGCTAGACAAGCTATTGATTGGTTAAGTCTTTGAAGTAATCTGTGGAGATGAGATTAAAAGCAGACAGAGGAATTAGAATTGAAGAAAAAGCTGCAGTTTACTTTTTTAAATTGACTGATTTTAGGCTAAATTTCTTTTAAAATTTCATTTAATTATTTAATTAATTACTTCTTTATTTGGTTTTACACTGCAGGGTTTCTCTGTGTAGAATTGGCTGTCCTGGACTCCCTTTGTAGACCAGGCTGGCCTTGAACTTACAGAGATCCTCCTACCTCTGGCTCCTTAGCACTGGGATTAAAGATCTGAGCCATCACACCCAGCTACGCTAAATTTCTTTATTGATATCAGCAATGACAAAGATGAGAAGTTCTTTGGTTGTCACGAATAATCAATAATTTTCCTGTTCAAATAAAAAGTATTTTGTTATAGAAGACAAGGGTCAAATTTTGTGGGCTCATGTTCTAATGCTGGTGATTCTATTGAGTTTTCAAAACTTCTATTTTATTAGTGAAACTTTTAAAACATTAATAGACAGAAATTAAAGGGAGGTGGTCAAAAGTGATGTCAACTTTGAGTTGGAAAAGTATGGTTCTTTGATGTTAATGCACTCAGAGCTCCGTTATGAGACTCTTCAGAAGCAACACAATGGTCAGAATAGAAGAGCTGAGAAGATGGTCACTATGAGGTATTTAATTTGGAGAGCACTGTTGATGAAATGTTTGGAAAGAGATGGAAACCACTCTAGTCTGCCTCCTGGTGTTAGTAGGCTTAGAGAGGTCACAAACACAAGAAGATGGCCACCTTCATCATGTTTAAGTCTCAAAAGTCCTGACTCAGGGCAGAGAAACTGAAGTAGGTTCATTAGAAGTCACGTAGTTCATCTATGTCTTTATAGAGTAGATTAAGAAGTCTCCCCTATTCTGCATTCCTTCTTACAAGGAAATATCCTGGATATATTTATATTGCTGTTGTAAAACACGATGGCCAAAATCAACTTGAGGATAAAAGGGTTTATTTGAGTTATTTGTCCTAATTACCATCCATCATTGAAGGATTCTAAGGGAATCAGAAGCAAGGAGGAAAATTGCTGTGTACTAACCTGTTCAGCCTGCTTTCTCAAACAACCTAGAACCATCTATCCATGGAGAGCACTGCCTACTGAGAGCTGGGCCCTCTAACAACAATCATTAAGCAAGAAAATGACTCAGAGATTTGCCATAAGATAATTTGGTGTAGACATTTCTGAATTAAGGATCCCTTTTTTCAAATGACTCTAGCTTGTGTCAAGTTGACACAGAATGTAACCAACACAAGAACATTTTTAGACAAGAAAAGTTATAAAATATGCAATTATCCCCCAAAAAAGTTGAAGTATACAAATCTCCCCACCTTGCCTGAAAATATTTACATTTCTGTTTATTAGCTTTGCTTTGGTACCAGGCAGTTCAACTCAACACTAATGTTTCAACAAAAAACTGTTTCCAATGAACTTATGGATTAAAATATCATTTCCTTACTTAGGCTATTAACTTAATAGGATAATATATAATGAGTTCAGTCTTATAAATGGAATTGATAATCACTTACTAATTTTGAGTAGCTGTTAACAACTCCACATGCTATTCTGTAATTCAGCATTATTTCTTGTCAAGTCTCATAGGTCAACTATGTGCCAACTTTGCAGCCACTTCTGGCACCTAACTCCATTTTGTATTTCTATCGCAAGTCTTAAAACTGCTCATACCTCTCTGAGAGTGAGTCAGTAACCTCACTCCTGCTGTTATCATTCCTCAACCTCCTTAAGACCTTGAGCTGACTTCCCTATCTGCTTGTACCTAGACTACTGTCTTCAGCTAGAATATCCCATATAAGGAAAGGGAGTGGCTGACACACCTTCATCAAACACAGTCTCAAAGAAAGACATGATATACTCATCAAAGTCCTGATGTCCAAGAAAAGAACTCTAGCCTGGTAGCATGAACAGAGCTCATAGCCCAGAAAGATGTTCTAGGGATAGGAAAGGAATCTCTTACAAGTTATGCTTACCATCCCTTCATAATAAAGGCAAAGGTAGTGCATCAGCAGGGACAGGCAGCCTCTCATCCCATGTGTAGAATGACTGGCTTGGGTAGCTGAAGATTTAAGTGGTACTGAGTTCAATGTTACTAGTCTTAAGGACAGTCATATCCAGAGAGTGGCATGACTGGTGAGGTCATTTTAAGTGAGGATGTGCACCATGGCTGTCAAGCTCACCTGGACAATAGTTTTCTATTTAATGAAATCCATGGAGATGGCCTGATGGAAGGGATTTTGAGAGTTCAGGCTTTCTCTAGTCATCATTTGGAAGAAATGTTTCTCAAGTGTTTTTCCTTTATATCCCAGAGTTCCATAAAAGGGGACTGAAACCACTTGCTTTATTATTCTCTGACTTTTGGGTCTTCTGTAGTTTTTGCATTGAGGTCAATTCTCCACTTCTGTTTCCTCCCAGGCTCTAAAATTGATCCAGATCTAAAGCCAGGGGAATCTACAAAGCTCAAAGTCTGTAGCTTACAAGTTTCACCCCTTACAACCAAGTGCAGAATAATCTTTAATGATCTTTTCTACTCACAAGAACAAAACTCTTAAGGTAAAATGATACCTAAACTGTGACATTACATGCTACTTTCATGGCAAAAACCTTGTTTCCTCCCTCAGAGATTTGGCTTGGGAATTACAGCCTTCTTAACTGGGAATGGGTCATTTGCAAAGATGTTTCCCATTTATAAATGTCAGCTGCTGAAACACATTCTTATCACCCTTTGCCCTTGTCCGTTCACTCAAAACTCTCCAGTGATCCTGTACTCATTGTACTATGCTATATTCTCCACACAATTTTGGGACTGGGGAGAAGATATGGGGCAAAACCAAAACGAACCTGTTTTCACATTGATAGCATTCACTTGTCTTTTGACCCCCTCTGTCCTTCAGCCCTGACACCTGCATTCCAGGCAGTTCTTTTGTAGCATCTCTCCATGTAAGTCTATTGACACCCTCACCTATTAACTGCCTCTGACCTGGTTATCCAAAGCACTACTTTGATGTTAGTTGACAGGCCCTGTATCGTTGGCAGGGCATTGTCCCACACATCCTGCTCTCAGCTTCCTGCAACACACTTACTTATTCTGTCAGTTACGGAGTGACTTCTCCCACTGCCTTAAGTTGTTTATGTTTGTCTCCAAAAAAAAAAAAAAAAAGAAAAAGAAACAAACAAACAAAAACAAAAAGCAGCAAACCACCTCTACCTCTCTCACAAGAAGTCATTTGGGAGAGAGCCTTTGCCAAAGCAGCTCCCATAATATTTTTCCTTACACATTTTTAGCATTTAACTGAGGGTAGAAATAAAAACTTTGTTACTAAGCAGTACAGCTCTCCCCAGCTGAATCTTCACTTTGTTCATGGATCAGCAAACACCCTGGTTCGTCTGTAATTGAAAAAATATTGCCACATTTCTATTAAAAACCTTCCCCTTCATGAATGTTTAAACAAATTAACTTGTGCAGGAAGAAGTGATACGCATATCAAAACAGTTCTTAAACCTGAAGTCAACCATAGCTGCAGAGACCTGCATGCTGGGAGGTATTCCTTTAGAATTTTGCACTAGCAATTTCCAAGGCTCCCTTTCCTCTCTTCAAGCAGCACTTGTGTTTTGATCTTCAATGCCCTTAGAGGTTGGACCATTGATTAAAAACATTTTTGCTTTCCTAAGAACCAAGATGGCTTTGAAGGACCACATTGAGATGAATGGAACCATCATGTATAGTGAGATCCTACGATCTCACACTCAAGATGCATGCTGAAAGTTCCATTAACAGCCACATTTGAAAGTGTGTCCAGGTGCACACCACACTCAAACATGCAGGTTTTGTTCACTCTCCTCATATTCTCAGTCTTCTCATCTGAGAAGCCAAACAGGGTAGTTTCTGTATCCAGAGATGGAAAGAAGTGATGAAGTTCTGTGGGGAATGTAAATATAAGCCTTTTGGAGGCACATAGGGAATGGCCAGTGAAGCATCAGGAACTCTTATGGCTCCTAGAAGATCCTGGTCCACTGCACAGAGGGTTGATATACTAGAGCCTCCTAGCACACTAGGGAAGTCTCCAAATAGATCTGAAGAGAGGGTAGTGACTGCTTCCCCCTTCTTTACAGAAGTCTCCTGAGGTGGCATTGCCCCTCCTCCACACACACACACATACACACAAACACACACACACACACACACACACATACACACACACCACATTTTCTTATAGTCACACCAATCTGATTGATTGTTGAGGTCAGATTTTTTCTTTGTCATTTTTTTCTCTTTCCAACATCATTCTTTCTGACTTGCTTGCTTTCTCTTTATCTGAGTTTCTCTGTATCTGTTTCTACATCTTTCTTGGTCTTCTTCTCCCTTTCCTTATTCTCTTTGAGGCTAGTGTGGGATGGTCTGGTTGGCCTTTCAATCATTTAAAGACCTTTACACTGGACAGTAAAATTAGATGTGCACCTTTGAGTTTGGTCTCCTGAACCTGATTCCTGGAATTCGGTGTGGGCTCCATCACCACTTACCCCATTTCTCTGGTTCTTGATCCTCACAGCAACAGAGATGGAAACCTCACAGTGATGAAGTTGTTTGTGTACATCCCAAGTAACTACATTGTCTATATGAACACAGTTTTCATACCATGAGTAATGTGTATAAAACACAGGATTTCCTTGATACATGAAATTGTGTATTTTTAGTTTTAGAGAAAGCACAACAACCCACCTGGTCCACACTTAGAGTCTTTCTACACATACCTTCAGAAAGGAGTAGAGGTCAGATTAACTTTGCACCCTCTTGTCATTCTGGATTTTGAGAAACTCTACTTATATAACAAAGAACTATGTTATGGTCCATAGCTACCTTAACAAACATGTTGCTCTCCTGTTCTGCCTTGAAGATAAAGACCATTAGAACATGGAGTTTTTGGAATTTGAACAAGTAAAGACACAATTTTCCACCCCCTCAGGAACTCAGTGCAGAGGGCACTAGTTAATAATCGACTCAGAAAACTACATTGAGAGGAAGAAGTGTGCCACAAGGAGTGAAAGTAGAATAAGGAAAAGGAGGAGACCAAGAAAGATGTAGAAACATATACAGAGAAACTCAGATAAATAGAGAACAAGCAAGTCAGAAAGAATGTTGGAAAGAATGAAAAATAAAGAAAACTTCTGACCTTGAATACTTGGTAGAGGTATGTGAGCTGAAAGTTCCCACTCTGAACGTTGAGGAAATTAATTCATACATAAGTAAATAAATAAGTGGATTAACTAATTTAGATGTCATCTTACTTCACAGGCTTTTCTTTCCCTTCCTTTGTGTTAATCATTGCTTTTATCTCAGAAGGAATGAAAACTCCTCTCCCCTAACACACATTGAAACCTTCTTAAGAAGAGAGATTTCTTATTTATGTATATTCTTTGAGTATCAAAGTCTGGTTGCCACAGATAGATGAAAAAAACAAAGCAATGACACAGTTCGCTTGGGTTCTTCTCAGTCCCCAGTAGATACCTGCACCCCAGTTGACTCAGCTAACACCACAGGGCTGACTCTACTCCTTTTTCAGTGCTGTAAGCTGTACAGAAAGGCAAGCCACTGAATATCTTCAAAGAAACAAATATGTGGTCCATGTGAAAGGGGGAGGGATAGAATCTGCCAAAGCTTTGGGCCGGAAAAGAATGAGGGTGTGTAGAAAGCCTCTAACATAGACTGTAGGTGTGGCACAAACCCTTGGAGACTGTGATAAACTAGATTTTGTTGTTGTTTTGTTATTGTTGTTGCTGCTAGTAGTCTTGTTACACATTCAATTCCTTTAATCCAGTTGACTACAACAGCTTTTGTATTAATGTTGGGATTTTAGAGAAAGCAACCCTGAGAGTCCCACCCTCTTCTTTCTAGCTATCTTTCTGACTCTCTTTCTTCCTCTTTCTTGCTCTCTCCTTGCAACTATTTTCTTTCACTACCCAAGTTATTCAATTTCATAAAAAATTACTCAGTCTCCCTTAATTTCATTAAAATCACAAAAATGAAGAACACATTTTTAGTAATAGTTTCAAACCTCACAGAAATGTATTGCTTTTCTTTTCATTTTTGTTTGGTTGCCTCCCCATTCCAGAGATAAGTACTATAAATAAATACAGATTTAATCTCCCACCACCAAAGGGAAATGTGGAGTACAGGTGAATGGAAGAAATGATAAACATAGAAAAATAGCCTCTCTGCTCATCAAACCTTTCATTTTCAAACAGAAATAATTACAGTGATGGTCAGTGGGGAGATATGAGCAATTTACAGACTTGTAACTGTGGCTCCTCTGAACACATTTTTATATTCAGGGCAAGGAAAGGGACTCCCAGGTCCTGCAGCATTGCCTATAATCTTTATTTCATTTTTAGAAGTTATGCCGTAATATAATGTAAAAAGGGAATACATAAAAAGTTATAAAGTTAGGAGAAAACATGGTTTGAAGTATGCTGCCATTTCCTGACAGGGCGTGTTCTGTGGATATGCAGAGAATATCAAATGCCGTTGAAGCAGGCACACTAGGACTGTGAAACTAGACAGGACACTCAAGTCAATCTCCCTCAATGCCACTGGACTAGCATTCTTATAGAAACAGACTGTTTGAACAGCCCTGGAATTCTGAGTGTGGATGTGCTTGGAACATGTGAGATGGGATCTTCCCACCAATTTCATTACACTGGCTTTACAGCCTTATCTTCTCACATTCTTCCTTTGTGCTCCCAATCATCCATAAATGAAGCAATGCCTGAATCAGTGTGATTGATTGTAGCATGGCATGCATGTACACTCATGTGAAGGAAGTTATTTTTCTACTCCATGCTCAATTTGTCTTTGAGATGCTCCAGGGAAAACCCTGCACCTTGGGGATAGGTTTTGGGTGAGAAGATGAGATAAAATTCTCAAGCCAGTGGGAAGCTCTGCACAGGTGACCAGCCCTACTTGATGCCTGTGGGTGTTTTCACAGAGAAGAACTCCCGTTTTTTGCAGTGATGTTTATTCTGGTTTCTTGAGAGGAACTAAGAGGAGAGTTATGTAGCATCTGGGAAACAGAGATAGGAGGGTTGTCCTGTGTCACTCTCCATCCTTTGTGGTTAAGCTGAGCAGAAACTTTGTCTACTATTGTAACCTCACTAATTTCTAATTCACATGCATTTAATCACCAAATTAAAGCCAGATGTAATATAAACTCTTTTGCCTTTTACCCATTCTGTTTTTCTCAACGGTCTTAAACTTTTCTGATGCTGAAACTCTTTAATATAGCTCTTTGTGTTGTGCTGACCCATAATCATGAAGTCATTGCATTGCCACTTCATAAATGTAAATTAGCTAATGTAAATATTAAATATGTCTCCCCAGAGGGGTTGCAACCCACAGGTTTATATTTTATATTGAGAATCACTGGTTTATACTTTAATCCATTTCAGTCCATTGGAAAATGGATTTGGCTTAAGTCTAAGGTATCTTTGCCATACCACTACCCACTAAAATGTGTTTAGAAAATACTACAAATTTCATGTATATGTTCAGATTACTTAGTACAGATTCTATGCTCCTCTCTCTGTCTCTCTCTCTCTTCCTTCCTTTCCATTCCATGTGCAATATAGCAGACAATTTTAAAATGAGAAGCCTAGTGGTATAAAGACCCACATGAGAAACTTTAGTAGCTACGGACAGACCTGACAGGGCTGAAGAAGGACTTCCAGACTAGCCTCAGAAAGGGAAAACAACAAGTCACATTAACAGGAATGGACTTATTTGAAAACAATTGAGCAAAGCGTTCAGACAAAGATTTTTGGGTGAAGAGTGGATTTTTGAGGGTAAAGTGGAAAACTGGAGCAAGCAGATAATATAGTATTTGGATTATTTGGGGGGAAAATGCCACAACAAATGTAATTTTTTTTGATGAATTTGGCTACTTTTACTGAGTAGATTCCAAAATAATCTTTCAATTTTCCATTTTAGTTTGATTTTGTATAAAATCAAAATGTAATGAGGGGGGCATTTATCCAGCTATCCAGTACGGTTGCCATGAATATTTTTCTTAATTTGTGCGGCCTGCTTTATTTAAGCAGAGAATGCCCAGAGTCCAGTCAGCTCCTGCAGATAACAAAACCAAGTGTTCATGCTATTTGCCTATTGTCCAGTGATATTTTTTTTTAAATATAGTGTCCGCATCTCTTTGTTTTTGTACCACCTGACTGTATCTACTTGTAGTTTTCCTTAGATTGCTCATTTTACCGCCATTTTCTGGCAACGCTGTGGGAGAAAGTGGACATGCACAGTCTCTGTCATGCACATGCTGCATTCACATCCACAAACATAATTTCAGCTTGAGGGAATTCTCTCCAGAAAAACCAACCAAATCTGCTCACTCTCCCTCAGTCAAAACTTTACTGTCAACTCTCCAATACATTGAAATCCACGGGAAAGAAATATGGTTGAAATTATGAGATCTCAGGAGATTGGTTGAGGTGTGGACAAACACTTCAAAGCTTACATTTAGCCTGTAGAAAAGTCCCTTTGCTATTTTTTTTTCTGTTTTGTTTATAACAAAGTGTTGACACCCCTTCTACTCTCTTATGCACAATCAAAAGAGGAGGTATTGATGATTCCTTCGCCGATCACCTGTCCTGAAATGAAATAAAGGATTGTCCTTTTGGTGTGCAGGGACCATGGGGTTGACACTGACCTGATGCCTGAGGGTGTACAGTAAAGCGAGATTCAAAGACAATGTGGGATGGCATCATGAAAAGAAAAATGACATCTCTAATAACCACCAGGAATGGCTACTAATTAGCTGAAATGACAATAATTAACAGAAATGACAAGTCTAATAAATTTTCACTTCGGCATTGTCAAGTAGCACTGTGAGATTCTAGCTTTCATTTTCAATATTAATCCCCATGGAATTTTTCTTAGATGAGGGGTCTTATAAAGTGCAGAGATGGAAATAAGTTCATACGCTTACTCCATCAAAGTGTGTTTTGCTTATTTTACCAGTGCAATTATCAGCAAGAAATGGATTAAGACACCACAATGCCTTCCTGAAAATGTGTGTGTGTGTGTGTGTGTGTGTGTGTGTCTCATTTATGTAGCTCAGCAACACCCAGCCATGGAGATTAGGAAATCAGAAGAAATAGTTGTTTTTATTTGTATTTGATGTCTTCAAAGATAAGAAGTTCTCACCCCTCCCTTTTCTTCCTCTTCAGCAACAGACAAAGAAGGTTAAATCTTATTAGCATGTCCTATAGAGCTACTTGTAACCTAAGTGACCTGTCATGGCACTAAATGCTACTAGAACTTTCTCTGTACTTGCAAGATGGAAATTTTATGCATCAATGCTTTTATGCATGCATTTGATTTGGGAAGTTCACTGCTTCATGGATATGAGCATTGTGATCATGTAAATTGATCTACATAATGGGATTTTGTGTGTGTGCATGCATATATCTCTACGGATGCAGATGTATGGAAGCATTTTCAGAAACGAAGGATAATACATGAAATGTTAACTTTAATGATCTGAAATGCATTAAATTTAAACTATCTTGTATATGTATGCAGGCTTTACATCTCTATCAATGTGCTCTGCAAGAATTTAAAGGAGAAAAGAAGTCATTATATACTCTGATGTGCTGTCCTAAATATGACTACAACGTGGTACTATTCTAGGCAATAAATAAGACCCAAGAAGACCGAGACTTATGGAGCTTTTAAAGAGAGCCTTAGCACAATAGTAATGAATGTCCAATCTTTTCTGGGGATGTAAGCTCTACCTTCCAGGTGCCTTGCCTTAGAGGCAAAGCTTTTTGCCTCTAAACTATCTATTGTTAAATACCAAAAGTTTTAAGTTGCAGAGTTCTGATGTCTGAAAAGTGAATAGTGTGCTCAGCTTCCTCCTTTGCTGAGTTTGTTCACTATTATGCCTCATTGCTCCATGTTCTAATAGTTAGCTTGCTCAAATAAGCTAAATTAGCTACAGCATTCATTCCTTAAGACTTATCTTGTGCAGACAACACAACACCTTAACCAAGGTCCACTTAAAGCTATCTATAATAAAGCCTGTTTGGTAACCTTAATCCTTTAAATTAATTTCAGGCAAATGATATCCAAGGAGGGTTGCAGCCTGTATATTAATCACTTTCAAAACTATGCCTTGTGTTAATGACCTATAGCAACCTAGTTGTTAATTTTCTCAAACTGGATTCAATTGCTTGCCTTCATATGTATCATTGTCAACAATGAGAAGATACACGGCACCATTCCCAGATAATACCAATGAGTACAGATGGACAATTCATCAGAAGGAGTTCTGAACAACAGGCTTCCTACTACCTTAAGAAAAAAGTGCATGTAGTGGAGGAAAACTTTAAAAACTTAAATCAAGCATCTTTGCGTTTCATTTGCAATCCCATCAGTTATTAATTCAGTCCTGGAACAACAGAAACAATAATCCTGTAGATTTGCTCCTGAAAACGAGCCTTTATTTTTTAAAATTGTATTCTGCACCTAATCAGCATAATCATTTGGCAAATATTTATTTCATAACTGTTAAATTGTAGAAAACCAAGGAATGATCATTTTCTATCTTTTCAATGGTTACTTTTCTGGGCTACAGAGAATATTAGAAGTAAAATTGAGTAGACACTGATATGAAAGTTTGAAAGACTTGTGTGTGTGACATTGACTTTGTCAGTTTATGAAGAATATTGGAAACTTCATAAACTCTTCTTTACAGCAGTGACAGTGCATTAGTTTGGGTACTATCTTCCCTAATCCACAAACACTTGAAATCCATGAATGTACTTCTCCATAAATCTAATAACTTACCATTATGGAAAAGCTAAACATGAAGATAGGGGGTTGGAAATGGAGATAGTGTCTTTGGTGACCCTGCTATAAGCCCGAGAAGACCAAAGCTGTTGGGAAACAGTGACAGTCAGGAAGCAGGGCAAGTGTAAAGAGGAGGCTTTCATCTCATAACCTCCAGAGTGGTTTCCCTTGTGGCAGCTTTGTACATCTGACAACCAAAAGAAAGCAAGAACACACTTCTATGATCAGAAGTTCCATATGCATATTCTGTTGTGACTTATAAGAGTTACTTTAGAAATTTTATGTACCTGAAAATTGGTCATAGTAAACAACCAAGTTAAGGTTTAGAGATGTGGAATCCGAGCCTGTTTTTATTATTATTATTATTATTATTATTATTATTAATTACACTTTATTCATTTTGTATCCCCCCATAAGCCCCTCCCTCATCCCCTCCTGATCCCACCCTTTCTTCCCTTTCTGCATGCATGCCCCTCCCCAAGTCCACTGATAGGGGAGGTCTTCCTCTCCTTCTTTCTGATCTTAGACTATCAGTTCTCATCAGAAGTGGCTGCATTGTCATCTTCTGTGGCCTGGTAAGGCTGCTCCCCCCTCAGGGGAAGGTGATCAAAGAGCAGGCTAATCAGATTATGTCAGAGGCAGTCCCTCTTCCCATTACTATGTAACCCACTTGGACACTGAACTGTCATGGGCTTCATCTGTGCAGGGGTTCTAGGTTATCTCTATGAATAGTCCTTGGCTGGAGTATGAGTGAGCTGGAGAGGACAAGAACTCCACAAGGAGAGCAACAGAACAAGAAAATTTGAACACAGGGAACTTCGCAGAGCCTGTTTTAATCAAAGATTAATATTTGGTTAGCACAATAGGCTTATGTATAATGATACATGCTGTGTTTTTGCTGTAATTGTGGCTGTGCTTTCTGAAGAGGTGCTCTTCCCTAGGCAGAATTATGCTGTCCTTACAAACATCTTGGTGGATACAGGAACCATCAAGTTCTCTTTTTTGTAAATAGAAGTCTCCTCAGCTCTGTATCCTCAGGCTGGATCCTTGCCCAAATAATATGCTCCCAGCTAAGAAACTACCCATTTTGGCTTGAGGGCAGTGTCTTCAGAGTCTAGATTCTGCCATCACACAGGCTTTCGATGACTGCCTTTTGAAAAGACTTAGATTACCCTAACCTACTAACAAGAAGCCAACAAGAAAAACTCCACCATGAACCCATGGGAAGATGGAAAACAACGGGGTGAGGGTGGGGAACAGCCACAGGCCTCCGTGCAGGGCCCGGGAAGTCTGAAATTCTTTTTTACTTCTCTATATCCTCATGCTTTAGCACATTGGTTACTCAATAAATTTTATTGGTTGATGGATTGATGGATTGTATTTGTCAAGCTGACTAATCACAAAGCGTATTTTAAATCTCTAGATGAGACAGTGTTTTATTGTTCATTTGTCTTCTGATTCCAGCTGCCCTCAAGATGAATTATACTGGGTAATATAGTGCTATTATGAGAAATATCAACAAGAATTCAGGATATCATAAAGAAATGAGATATAAAATGTCACAAGCCAGTATTTTTTTTTTCATTCCCTGCATTTGTTATCTTACATTTGGAAAATCAGAAAATATGTGAAAATTGGACGTGTTTCTAACAACAGAAATAATATTAGTATGGACACATATGAGAAAATTAAATTGCATTTCTATCATCAAAGCCAACAACTCCTTAGATAACCCACCTCAGCTCCATGGTTGCCTCTTGGCAGTAATGAGGACTGGACCGTGCATTCTGTGTCCTTTGCTTTAATTCCTTTTCTTTCATTTTCTTTTATTTTTATTTTTGCTGCTGCTGTTGTCTGTTTAATTGTAGGTCCTATTAAAGCAATTTCTTTAAATGGTTTATCTATCTCTTCATTTTCCTACCTTGGGCAGGATTCTCTCTCATCTCCTGCTTATCCAGTGAGGCCCCTCCATTCTTTTTTTTAATATTTATTTATTTATTATGTATGCAGTATTCTGCCTGCATGTATCCTGCAAGCCAGAAGAGTGCACAGGATTTTATTATCGATGGTTATGAGCCACCATGTAGTTGCTGGGAATCGATCTCAGGACCTTTGGAAGAACAGCCAGTACTCTTAACCTCTGAGCCATCTCTCCAGCCCCCAACCCCTCTTCATTCTTTTTATTCCTAAATTATGAGTTGAGTTCAAAGTGGTCAGGGCTCAGACAAAATTTTGAGTTTTAATTGGCCAGGGATTCCCCAAAATGATTACTATATGGTAAAACACACTGTTAGGTTTCTATAGCAAACACTGTAAAAAAAAAAAAAAGAGAGACATCTAAAAAGAAAATCACATCAAAACTACCAGTAAAGAGTTATCAGGTTTAATGAATAATGAAATCTCCCTTTAGATCACCCTACTTGACAGTCATCACTCTTGTAACCAGCTGGCTTTTGGCCTTTTGTTTCTTTCACTGAGCATGCCTTGAGCGCCACACAACACCGTCACATAGTAATATAGGTTGAAAATGCTTTTGATACGCATATTACCTGCTAGGAAGTCAGTGATCATATTGGCTAGCATGGAATAATTTGTATACTGTAATTTGACTAGGGAATAGAAATCTTCTAAACAGCTCCCTTTCTTTCTTCCAACATTGCCCCCTGCCTTTCTTTTCTTGACTTGTTTCCATTATTTTTCTCTTTTTACTTCTCTGCTTCTTTTTTGCTTCTCTGGTCCCATTTAGACCAGAAATATCTACTAAGAACAAAGAACCAAGATAACAGGTATAAAAAGACAATCCAATGGCATAAATTTTAGGACCATTGTGCACTCCCAAAGGAAAAAAAAATAACCTATAAGATCCTAGCAGATTTCTAGTCTCCCCCTTTGAATAAAAATAGAATGTTTTTAAACACCGAAGTAAGAAAAGTAAGAAGTGCACTAGTGTTTTGTCATCAAACCCACATTGCCATTTGTGTCAGTGTCAGGCCAAGTGGAAGTTAGTGTGGCTGTGGCCAGGGCCAAGACAGAGGTTCTCCTTGCTATCCACTCTTTTCTGTCATTTTGTAATAACAATAACCTTTGTCCAGCCTTTATAGGTCCCTGGAGCTCAGTTTCTCCCTCTACAAAGGCTGGATGTAATGAATCTATTAAAAATAACTGAATATCTTCACAGGATACTTTATCCTTCTCACTTGTTATATGACAGTATAGGAACAAGAGATAAAAAGAATATCAGTTAAATAATGTTTTGTTTGTGCTAAAAATCATTCATTTATATAACGAGACATATACAACCTTACTTCCCTTTGTCATTCCTATACCCAACTCCTACTCCTTCCTCCCTCCCTTGCCCCTCCTTCTCTACCTGTCTCTATTCTTTATCCTTTCCCCTTTTTCTTTCTTCTTTCCTTTGTTGCCTGTGTGTGAGAGAGAGAGAGAGAGAGAGAGAGAGAGAGAGAGAAAGAGAGAGAGAGAGGGAGAGGAGTAGTGTTTAGGACTAACCCTAAGTCTTGTATGTCCTCCTACAGTAGAAAACATTTCCAGCCTGAATCTTTGCTCAACTTTAGGTTGGTGATGTGCTGTTAACTTTATCCTTTTTTTTTCTATTTTTTTCTGACCAATTATCCTTGTGCATTTATATTGCAATAAAATCAGTCATAGTAAATCAGAGTTGCCTAACTGAAACAAGATAAAGATGAGAAGAATAGAAAAAGAGGGGTATATGAAGGGAGTTCAATAGAGGAGAGAGGATGAGAAAACAGCAAAAGAGATAATGACAACAAATAAGCCTTCAAACTGCAAAAGTCAACTAAAAAGATAATCTTTTTAATTATATAGCAGATTCCACAAATGCTGAATTTCTCTTATAAATAAGCAAAGATTCCGTGCACTGTGCCCAAAATTTGGCTATGATGCTCATGTTTGTATACCGTAATTCGACTAGGGAATAGAAATCTTTGGCTTGATACCTTGGTGGGTAGAGTCTTTCAGAGGCCCTTTGTGGTAGGCTCCTGTCCTGTTCCCTTTTCTCCCTCTTCTGATAGTCACATTTGCCTTTATGAGAGAGGGTTGATCATCTTACCCAGGATCCTCATCCTTGCTTAGCTTCTTTAGGTGTACAGATTTTAGTATGTTTATCCTGTTATATGTTTATTATCCACTCAAAATTGAATATATACCATGTTTGTCTTTTTGCTTCTGGGATATGTCACTCAGGATGATCTTTTCTAGTTCCCACCATTTGCCTGCAAATTTCATGATTTCCTTTTTTCTAATTGCTGAGTAGTAGTCCATTGTGTAAATATATCTAAAGTTCTGTATGCTTTCTTCCATTGAAGGACATCTGGGTTGTTCCAAGACTCTGGCTATTACAAATAAAGCTTCTACAAACATGACTGAGCAAATGTCCTTGTTGTATACTAGAGCATATATTGGATATATGCCTAGGAGTGGTATAGCTGGATCTTGAGGAAGCACTATTCCTAATTGTCTGAGAAAGCACCAGATTGGTTTCCAAAGTAGTTGTACAAGTTTACATTCCCTCCAGCAATGGAGGAGGGTTCCCCTTTCTCCACATCCTCTCCAGGTGTGTTGTCACTTGAATCTTATGAAAGAAGAGGGAAATGGAATGACCTAGAGGGGTCAGAAGTGCCATAAGGAGAGCAACAGAATAAAAAAAAAAAAATCTGGGTCCAGGTGTCATTTCTGAGACTGATACCTTGGACCATGCATGGAGATAACAGAGAACCCCTGCACAGATATATCCCATGGCAGCTCAGTCTCCAAATGGGAACTTAGTAAGGGGAACAGGGGCTGTCTCTGACATGAACTCAGTAGCTGCTCCTGAGGGGGGGAGCAACTTTACCAGGCCACAGAGGAAGACAATGCAGCCAGTCCAGAAGCTTGATAGGCTAGGGTCAGAGGGAAGGGGAGGAGGACCTCACCTATCAGTGGACTGGGGTAAAGTCATGGGAGAAGAAGAGGAAGGGAGGGTAATATTGGAAGGGGATGAGGGTAGTTGCATCAGATGAGATATAAAGTAAATAAGCTTTAATTAATAAAAATAAATAAATAAATTTAAAAAATACAGAAGCAAATTAAATTTGGACTTTGCTTTCCTACTTTAGAATACATTTGTTTTCTCAGAGTCACTGATGTTCATGGCTGAACAGCTAGAACATGGCATGGAAGGTCAGTAGTAGCTAAGGACAAGCAGCTATGTACTCTGCTATTCAGAGGGGTTGTGAGTGGCTTCTCCAAAAGCTCAAGGAAACCCATTGATTCAAATTGCTGCTCTGTACTTTAGATTTGTGAGATTTGAGGAGGTAAGAGGTGTTACTTGCTCATAGCTTCTTCAGTGGAATGTTTCCAAAGCCTTATCTCTCAGTTTCAGAGAGCAAATTTGCTGTCTGTTGACTTTCTGCTTCCTGCTCAGAAAGAATATGCATATGAATGGTATTTGGAATGGAGGCATTGGCACTTGAAAAGGCCAAGTAAACAAACATTGTGTGTCCATTACCCAAGTAAATTTCTAGTAAAAAAAAAAATATATATATATATATTATATAGTAAATATATATATATATATATATATATATATATATATATATATCCTCCAGGGTCATTTCCCATTGTGTTGAATCCCAGTATACAGTGGCTTGATGGTAGCTAGGGCCAAGTCATGATCATGAGAAGTCAACTTGAATAACAACAGAAGCAGCAGCAAAAACACTCCCATGGGAAGATTTTATTTACTTTCCTGACATACAAGGCTTCATGGCATCAAATATTGTTTAGCACATAAAAAAAGTGCAGAACCTGGATCACTGAATCCACTATTCCTCATGTTTAGAGAGCTTGCTCACTTTATAAAGATCAAGATTCATCAGTCAAGTAGGAAGTCATTAAGTGAATACAGAGTAATAGGAGAGAAGGTGACACAGGCTGAATGGAAACTCAAGTATATCTGGACTAATGGAATATGCACCTATAGAAAGCCTTTCATGTATATAATATAGAACCATGATCCATGAAAGGAGCCCGAACAGCAGTAAGAAACTAAAACTCATGAAAGTAATCTGCAGTCCTCTTTCTAGGCCCAAGAAAGCATTACTAGCACTAACAAACTAATTGATGTCTTAAAAATCTCAGAAATAATATTCTTTTAATCTCCATACAAACAGATATTAGAATTTTAAGCCTCTCGACTCTTTGTGTAATGAACATCTCAAGGTATCAGGTGCTAAAATTAAATGAGAAAACATGTTGTATTGTATGGACAGAAAATCACTGGCTGTTATAGTGATGAGCCTTCACAATCCTGGAAAAAGCTCTTTTAGCACAAGGGAAATTGCATCTCCCGTTTCCTTGTATTGTCTTATGTGAGCACACATGCATGCATGAACTCACATCCATAAGGTTCTTCTATTATTATTAAGAGTGTTCATTATTGTGTAGTTCTGAATCACACCTTAGCTTCTCTGGTGAAGTACTCTAGAGACCCAGAAGCCAATAACATCTAGCACAGAGCTTGTAAGATTAATCATTCCTTTTCACAACAGGCATTTTCAGCCCTTAAAAGCCTTGGCATTCTGAGTAGTGAAGACACAAGTAATATGTGATTGCTTAATCAGAGTCTGCTTAAATGGCCCCCTACTTAGGGCTCACTCAGAATTCCTCACAATCATTTCCCTTTTATGTGAATGTGAGTGACTGTTTATTTCTGTTCATCCAATTTTCATAAGGAAAGGGAACAAAGTGTTTTCTTGGCTTGCTTTTGTTTGCTTGTTTTCATTGAATTTTTTTTTCTTCGTAAGAAGCTGTACGTGTGAGAGAGAGAGATGAAATTGAGTGATTCTGCAGTCTGGGAGTGCAGAAGTTGAGTGGCAGGCTAGCCTCATTCACCAGATGAATCACTCACTCCAAGCACAAGTGATTCAATTTTGTGCCTCAGCAAAACTGCAGATTACTACATGCCATACACCAGTGGGTCGCAACCCCAGCTGAGAATTAGAATTCCACTGGGAGCTAATTTTAAACACCAATGTTCATTCCCTTACACAGAGTGTGAATGTTCTTAGGTGTATGCATATGGTTGTGCCTGTTTGTGTGTGAGTGTGTGTGTGTGTGTGTGTGTGTGTGTGTGTGTGTGTGTGTGTTTGATGTCCAGGTGCTTCCAGTGTACACAGTGGAACTGGATGAGAATCAGTTCTAAAGCTACACTTTTTCACTGGCACTTGCTGAACATAGAGTGAGATTAGATTGTCGAGTTCATGAATAATAAATGTGCTATAATTCAACTAGAAAAAAACAAAGAATGTGAAATTGATATTTTCTTAAAGAGTTTTTTTTAATGTTCCTTAGATAATAAATTGTTGTTTTATTTCGACATAAAAATTGACCCAATTGCATTAAAGTGGACATTTTTGTTCTCAAAATGTTCAGGATTCCAACAGAATATCTGAATAATTGAATGATCAACCGCCTTTATATTTTTTGTTGTTGTTGTTGTTAATCAGAGACTTCACTGAGATTATTATTTTTATCTAGAACATTCAAAATTGGGGCCAATAAGTTGGCTCAAAGGGTAAGAGCACTTTCTGCTCTTACAGAGGAGATTGAGTCTGACTCCCAGTACTCACATGTCAGCTCAAAACTGCCTATTACTTCAGTTCCTGGGAGCCTTCTATGTTCCTTTGGTAGCAGGAACAATCATGGTGCTCTTCCATAAATATAAGCAAAACACACATATGCATAAAATAAAAAACTCTTGTAAAAAATGTTCAAAACTGGAATTTGACATTATCTTATTCAGAGAAGAGTTTTGTTATGAATCTAAAATTATATACATTTGCAACACTATTTTTATATAACATTTACATTTTACTTCAGAGTTATCTTGTGCTAACACATATGCATACAACACATTATATGTATATATATTATACATATATAATATATATAATATATATTATATAATATATATTTTATACATAATACATTTTATATTATATATATATATATATATATATATATATATATATACACATTAGGATTTTTTTCCTTAGACCCCTGAAGAGGTGACCTTAATTCAATATCAGAGAATCAGCCTCCAAAAAATCTCTGAATCTTTCTGCTGGTATTTTCTAATTTGTCCTGTGTCTTTAGCTTCATGCTCTGTGAGAGTCTTTTTTTGGGCCAGCATTTTGTTTCAATTACATTATCAGCTCTGTGAGTAGTTTTAACTCCCACCATGTAGAACAGCATTGGACACCTTGCAATGCATCCTTAATTTGTTTCCCCACCTACAGCAACTCTCTCTAAGCTCCAAGTCTGTGTGCAAACAAATTTCGTCATGTCTGATGATCTCTGCTGCATTATCATCATGGGGCAAATTGCATTTATTGGAAAAAGTTTTCACTTAGTTTTGGCCCTGATAAACATAGACTCCCTCCTCTAACAAACTGTATCTCTTTCTGTATCACGCAGTGTGACGTCATCTTGTGATCAACTCATAATTTCCTTACATAAAAATCATATTTTAGTAACAGTGGGGATGTGAACAGTGGAGAAGACAGATCTGTAAGTAGTAAATAGTTTGCTAATTAACCCTTTTGTCTCCTTGCCTTAGGCACAAATAACCTTGAACATCTGGACCTTAGTAATAAAGTCACCTCTACCTGTATCATCTCCATCATTGTTCTTCAGAAAGAGCAAAATTTGAGACAAGGTGCAGCTGCCAGATGGCCACTTCCATTACTGTCTCTTCAAGCCATGGGCACAATATATCTATCTAACCAGTTCCTATGTTTGTATAAACACTTCAAAACACCCAATCAATCACATCTCTCTAGCCAGCACTTTTCTTAGAGACGTATATCCCCTGACCTAGTAGAGACTAGATGGGACTCTATTCTTTCATGAGCTGAAGATTTAATGGACCAGACACAACAATGGCACAGGCGAGTGATTTCAAGGAACTCTCATTATAACCAGGATCTATGTTGCGGAGATTCACAGGACGCAGGTACTGCCTTTAGAGACACATTGCCTTATAGACAGTGTTACAAACAACCAGGCTGACAGCTTTTACTAAAGGTCAAAAAAGGTTATGTGAGACTCTTAACTGTAAAACTCTGGCTGAGAAGAAATTTATAAGTTTCTGTCTTCCAGAAAGTTGATTTTGGTAATAGTGTATCTATTAAAATTTGTACAGTAAGGCAGCTCATCGTGCATAGTGAGGAAGAAAATGATCAAAGACTTCTTCAGCACTGATGTGTGTGTGTGTGTGTGTGTGTGTATAAACTGAATTGGTACCTAAGTACTATCTCATAAGATGCATTGCTTTTTGAAGGTTTTTTTTTTTTCTCCTTGATTGCTTTCTGTAACTATGCCATTTTGTGCTTATCTTTATTTCTTGGAAGTTCCTTTATAATCAGGTTCCTGATTTTATGCTAAAAAACACAAACAAGATATAGGATTAGTGAAGTGTGCTTTAAAAGCAAAGGGTTGATCAGAGCACATTCTGTCTTCCACAGACAGCATATCTGTACAGATGGAACACAAAGCCATTCTGAAGGAACATTAAAGCAGCCCAGCCTTCATGGGAACACAGTGTACTCTACACTGAGGGTCAGGAGCATAAAATTACCAACCTTCAATGATCCTGGCCGCAGGAGTCATAACAACCTCATTTGTGTTTGAAGAGTATTTAATAGCACAAATTTTCAATACTTCAGTTCAAAAGACATGAATACATGGAACTGAAGAGTGTCTTGTTGCAAAACATGGGGAGTAATCATTACTGACAGAGCAAATGATGTCCTCACCACTCCAGGATTTCGACTTTAAATAACTTGACTCTATTTTCAAATTCTAACAGTTGGTAGAGACAGAAAGTAAGTTGTTCTTCAGGCCCAACAGGCCGTAGGGCTTTCAGATGAACATGGGACTCTTCTTTGAATCTACAAATAAACTACGGTCAGCTGATTCCCAGCTTAAAAGGACTGGATTCAGACTGATCATGCTGAGAGTGCTATAGGACATTGGAGGTAGCCTTTTCTTCCTATCTGTTTTCAAAAGGAGTTGAAGCATTACATTCAAAATTTCGGAGCATAAAAAATCAAAATGACAACAACAAAAAGCTACTGAAATCTTTCAACTAGTCTATGCCTTGAAACAAAAGGTGATTGTGTTATAATCCCAGCCTGTCTGAGATTATTACCAGTAGATACAGAGAGTTACGTTTAAAATTTTCTTCCTTTTAACATGTGATCTACTTTTTAAAAATATTCCTCTGCCTTCAGGTTGAGTTAGTACTGTTATTCTGAGAATTCAGGTTGAATGTTCTTGATATGTGTAGGGGAAGAAATAGATATTGTCTGGTCCTAAATGGACCAGATAATGACCTAGGAAACATGAGGCAAGATGCCTCCTCTGGTTCTGAGGTGGAAACATTTTCAGCTTCCATCCTTTACTCTAAAAGGCAGAGAATGACACTGTTTAACCTGGTACTCAAGTCAGACAGAAGCATGGAGGAATCAGAGGTTTCAGAGCAAGCACAAATGCCATGCTCAACATGAATTTGACTTCATACAACTCGAGGCTTCTACTTTATTTCACAAATCGCTTCCCATGCATTTGTGGGTTCAGGCAACAAATACAACAAATACCTTGATTCTGGAAAGTATTTTCCAAGGCAGAGTGCTCTATTTAGGCACAGACACCCACCATTCTTCCAGACTTCATCTCAGTTTCAACCTACGCAACAGTACTGCCAGGATTGTAGCATTTGTGGTACAAGAGGCTGAGAAAGTATGTTTTCAACAAAAATATTAAGTAGGGATTTGTTTTTACTTTTGTTAACTCTATTTTGTTTTAGTTTATTATGAGCTAGAAAAGAAAACTTGGTATCACCTGGCAGGATCATTTGATTCATGAAGTGGAGTGAAATACGGAGACTTTGCATGATCCTTCCGCCTTGGCTGCTGCACCCAGGAAATCCTGATGTCTTTGGAAGCCCTGCTTTGGATAAACAATAAACCACTGGATAGTGAACACAGCTAAGTTATGAAGTGTTTGTTTTCCTCCATCCTCAGAACCCATGTCGTGTTTTTTGTTGTTGTTCTTGTTTTGTTTTGTCTTGTCTTGTTTTGTTTTGTTTTGTTTTTAAATCTAGACCTCAGGTAGCACATACTTGTAATCCCATACCTGGGGAGGTGAGAAAAGGTGGGTCCCTGCCCTCATTGGCCTGCAAGCCTAACCTACCCAATCAGGTCCCAGACACTGGATCCTTTCTAAAGAAAACATTCTCTTCTCAAATGAAGAATGTAGCCCAGTGTATTCTGTTTATTGACTTCACTCTTGGCTGAGATTTTTTTGGCTGGTCCTTTATTTTTTTACCACAATATTCTTATGTCAGATGCTGGGCAGGGAAGATGAACTCAAAGGACACCTCTCTTGAGAAAAGGAATTAACATCAGAGCTCCAGCAAGCAGCCTCCAGGAGGTAAGAGGGATCTAGCCAGACTAACGAGGGAGAAGAAATGAACAGTTAAGTCCCGATTGTTTGTCAGAGAACCTCTCTTCCCTGGAATGTAAACTGACTCAGTCTGAGTGTTTCACACTGCTCTTTGCCTCCTCGGCCTGCTCTTGTCATAAAACAACATTCCGGGAAGACTACAAGTTTCGCGTTGTTTTACATGTCAACAATGGTGAATTTATTTGGAAAGCTACAACTTTCACGGATAATGAACTCCTGAGCCATGGAGAGGTCAAGTGCCAGGCGGGTCATCCCAGGCTGCTAGTTGTTCCTGTCTGATCAGCTCTAGCTTATTAAAAACAAAGGGATAAATTTGAAGAACACTTCCTTACCTTGACTGAAGATCGTCTTATCCTTTTATTGCTTCTTGTATCTTATAAGCATCCTCTTACTGCTCAGTTCTGTTGAGTGGATTTCAAGCATCATGTCTCAAACCCTTCTTGTATGAGACACTGTGATATCCACATCATCCAATCCTCTTGGCCAAGACAGCTTGTGTGAGCAATGATCATACCTCTTTCTTTTTACACTTTCGCCTTCCCACCAGTTTTTATTTTTTAGTAGTAAATACTAAAGTTATATCTAAGTTATATCTCAATTCTTTACAGATTTATTTTATTTACAGTTACATATAGTCATATAATGAATTTTATTTGTTTTCACCTCATTTCTTTCTACTATCCCCTTTTCTCTTTTGGTGAAACTTTTCATGTTTCACCAAAACTCACCTCCTACTTTCATATGCTGTTTTTGTGTGACCCAATGAAATTAATTGCAGTATCTTCCCTGACCATGATATGAGGTTCTTTACTAGAGCAAGGGCTCTAATATAAACAGAACCGAGATTATAAAGGGTTTCTCAAATCAACTCTGACATGGATAGGAATGAAGACCATGTAGAGGAATCAATCAGTGGCCAAAGAAAATGATACCCCTTCTTTGCCTACCCTTAAATGCCAGTAAACCTCCAGGGAGATGGGACATTATGAATTTTTCTCCCATTTTTTCTTCTTGACTGTTGAGGCAGATATCAAACTGGGAAATAAAACTTCCTATCCCCTTATGAGCTCCTCTTCTCCGTAGAGATGTCCTTAGAGATCCATACTTACATTTGAACAAAAAGGTATTGTTTTCATGTCTGAGGAGCTCCCTCATATTACAGAGCACACTATATAGTTCATTTAGGTTGCAACAATGTGATGGATATTCACTTGATGTGACGAATTTGTGCTAAGGTTTAATAAACATTGGACAGGAACAAACTTCCCTATCCTCTGATTTTGTTTAAATTTGCATTTCCTTAAATATTTTGTCATTACACCCATATAATACACATGATATAAATTCGTTTGATCTTGCATCCTTTTGTTCCTCACTATCCTCAAAAGCCAGAAATCCCCAATAATTTTTACCCTAAAATCTTCTAAGCTTGGAGAACTACAGGGAATGTCACTTTAGTCATCTAACCCGCTTTCAACTCAGACAGGTATGAGTCTTACAGTTTGATTATGTCTTCTATTGTGCATTCTTGGCTTGAGTCATCTGTCCTAACACATACTGCTCCCAGAGCACCTATCACCATGATTACCATGACATTATAAACTCAGCTGCAGCCACAGTGAGGTGCATATGACAGCAGAAATTTGAGGCTTATATTGCGTGCTCCTACCCACTTGGAAGCTCACAGGTTAAAGGACATTTATAAAGGACATGTATTAAGACATTTCTCTATCTTTTTGATTAATTTTTTTGCCTCTTTGCCCTTCCATAACTCTCATTATAACTGAAATTAGTTGTTCACTGGCTGTGTTCTCTGTTCAATTATATGGTTCTTGAGGACAGGGGTCAACCTTATGATCTGTCTAGTCCACTGATACATCTTTAGTACCTAACGCATTTCCCTAACAGCCACTTATTTATTAAGTGGATTGATAAATGGACAGAGAATGAAAATACTGTCATTACTTTTTATTAGATTTAGCAAATGATTGTTCAACCTTTCATTTGAATCTGCCCTTGGGACTATCAAGAACTTCACTGACTCTGTCCCTCTCCACAACTATTGATTTGTCTACGTGTTCTTCATTCTTATCCATGTCAGAGGTGATTGAGAAACCCTTTAAAATCTCAGTTCTGTATATTCTAGAGATGTTGGTTAAACAGTGTATGTGTGAGTGTTTGGGTGTGTTTAACAAATAAACAAAAATTGACTTAATATGACTTTAAAATTTATATATTTTTGTTGTTTTGCTTCTTTAGATGGGGTCTCACTAGATAATCTAGGCTGACATACAATGCAATATCTAGCCCACGTCGCATTTGAATTTGTAGCAAACCTCCTGCCTCAGAGTCTGCAGTTAATATTGCAGGTATGCCAATATGTTAAGGTTAAATTTTTTTTAAAAAAAGATAACATTTGAAGAAAAAAAAGATACAAAATATTGCTTTTTGTTCTCAATGTTTACATCTTAATTATGTCTGCTTATTTTGCCCTCCTAAGTGGTTTATGCAGAATAGTTTAGAAGGCCACATCTAACAACAGTTTTGAGTACTACAAAAAGAAAAAGAGTAGGTATTAAGATTTCTTCCCATGAATGCTAGTGTGATTTTTTTCTTACATTTTTCTGTGAATGAAATAGTTTATTATCTTATATCTATGATCTTAAAACAGTGAGATTATAGCAAATGCTGCTGGCTCTAACATGTTTATGTTAAGGGATCATGGGCAGTAGGGCACCATCCCTCATCTTGTTCCCATCAAGTAAGGCTCCCATTGACTCTATATCTTCAGGACTCGTGCTTTCCACCACCCTATCAATCCCTGTTTCCCATCTCACATCTACTACCTTGAACACTTTTGTAAGTCTTTGTGCTAGTGATAAAGGACTAAACTCTAGTACTGGAGGACATCTCTAAGGCCAACTTCATCAGCCCACTTCATATCCAGAAAGGATAAAAGGTAGAACATTTGGGGATGAAGGAGACTAGAATGGAACCATTCGTTTCTATTCCAGGTATTCTGCCTTGGTGAGCCCTGCATTCTGAAAATGATCGACTATATTTATTAGCCTGAAAAATTGCATATTAAACCGAAATAGTTTACATTATTTTTAAATGATGGTTCAAAATTCACAATGCAGTATATTTTACATAAAAAAGAAATTAAGAATGACAAATTAAAAAAAAAATTAAAAATTTCAAGATTCTTTGTACACAACACAATATGATACTTTCAGGTAAAATCTGAGAAAATAATTACAGAAAACAACATGTCCAATCCACTTAAATGCCCTCTGCTTCTTGGATTACTTTTGGTTTTGCTGCTGGTTGGTTCAGTTGTATGCTGATCAAAGCCCTGTCACTCTCTAGCTTTCAGAGAGATGCTACCAAAGTAGCTTCAGTTCCTCCCAGGACAGTCATTCTCAAACTGCTAGAAATTCCATCTCTCTGGAAGGAAGTCTGAGTGCATTCCTGTGAAGTTTTGTGTACGTGACCAGCCACTGTTAGCAATGACTACCTGACCTCTAGAGAGCCAGGAAAGTAAGTCAGACAGAAGTAGATAAGACAGGGAAAGAGATGTATGCCAGCTTCTTTTCATCTTTCCAGCCACACCCACTCATGAAGAGTCAGCAGCAACAACACAGTCATCTTCAAAGGAAAGGACACCAAAGCAAGAGGGGGAAAAAAGTCTTAATGACTAATTGGCAAGCCATCTGTCTATGTGTGTTATCTCCCTATGTTACCTTCATGATTTTCTTTTTTAAGTTTTCATTGATCTAAGCCCGACAACTTTAAAGAGCGTAATATATTCCTGGCTGCTCCTCAGCAAAACTGCCCTCATGGATCAGGGATGGCTGTCTTGTAGACATTATCATTATTTTATCAGTTAAGAAGCAAAGACCTGGAGGTTTGGACAATATGGCCTGCACTGTCCAGTGCATGGAAGCAGCAGCATTAGAAACCCAATACTCTAAATATCTCCCATTTCACATCTTGCTCGAATATTAAAACACTAAAAGTAATGTCTTTGTTTTATAGCATTCTACCTTAAGTCTTTTATAACCACCTACCTGGCCATATCCATTTTGAAACCAGAAACTTTGGATTTTATTATATTCAACAAAACTTATAATCGGAATATATCTCATCCCTTTCTTTTACCACTAAAGATGAATGAGAATGCATGTTCTGCCCCATCAGAGGGTGTGCTCCTATTTGGTCTCTTATTCTGAGTTTTGGAATGGAAGATCTCTGTGTTAAAGGTCTCTACAGATTGGAGCTGACAAAATGTGTACGTCTTAGATTTACTAGAAAACACTGGATGGAGGCTGACTAGTTTGACAACAGCCATCTGTACTCCACACAAGCTAAGAACCCTTTTAGCTATACAGTCCACAGACCAGGATGCCTCAGCAATTCCCAATCTGATGTTGAAGGCCAAAGCAATCACAGCTATTTAGATCAGTTGGAGCGTGAAGATACTGAAGACTGATGGGAGTGAGGAAAGGCAACAGCAGCTGAGATGCAGCCAATCACCATCAGGGAGTGAAGGCAGAAGACGGTTCTGTACTTTTCCTAGACCTATTGACATCTGGGCTGCTGTGGAATAGTATCACATACGCTGGGGAATGGACAGACTTTGCCCCAGTTAATCCTTCCAGAAAATACCCACACAGACCTGACCAGAGGCATGGCTCCAAGTTCATCGAATCCTACCTAGTGGCCAACAATGACACTATGCCTATGAATTTGGCACTTGAGTAGTCTGAAGGGAGAAGTAGGATGGAGTTTGGTTGAGTTGTTGAGCTGTTCTTAGCAATTGAAAATGCACACACAGCCTGTCTCCATAAACTATATAATGGGAGAAGTGAATGCCCAAGAAAATGAGCACACTCATTTTCTGAAGAGCCTCCCCAGCCAAAACATTTCACAAACACAAATGGCAGAGCAGTCCTGAGTTCCCAGAGAGGACAGTGAATAGTTCTATTATTTCATTTTCTTTTCATAGCAGAATAAATGTGTCTTCGGTGTCATTGCTGTCTCCATTTTGGGGTTTCTCTCTCTTGCCTCAGACCTCCTGGGGACTCTGAAGGGGGAACATCTGTGTGTCTGTTTTGCTCCCTTTTGCTAAACCTGCTAAATAGCAAAGAAGCTAAATTTTTAATGTTCCGGAAGCTCTGTGTGTGAAGCGATGATATTGGTTGCAATTGAAGAAGAGTTTTAAGACGGGCAATTTTATAGCAACTTACATAATGCATGCCAAAGTGTGAGGCTGTTATGAAATCGCATCTGCGATTGAGAGCTGCATAATACAGCAATAGTATTTGAATATTATCAGATTGTAAATGGAGGAAATGTGGTATTAAGTGTTTGTGAGGAGTGAATTATGCCCTATTATGCTACAGACACCCTGGGAGCAGTGGAAGCAGCCGGTGAATGGCGGGCTTCTTTGATTTATTAACAGGGCTAGTTGACTGGGATTATGCTTATTTTTATGTGTGGAACCATTATAAGTTCTGAGGCTGTACTCTAAGGAGGACTCATGCAGTGAGAAGGGATGGCAGTCATATGCACATCCTCTGCCTGCCACAGCTCCTGGGCAATTTGATTTTATTTGGAAGTGAGGAATTTCTATCTGTCTATTATCTATCTATCTATCTATCTATCCATCCATCCATCTATATTGACCTACCTACCCAAAATGTAAGCAATTCTGTGGATTGGAAAGCTGAACAGAAGAACATAATCAAGGATGATAAATAGCATGATGGTAGGACTATCAATGAGTGGTGGGAATTATGCAGCCTCGTAGTTTGGCAGGAATAGGCATATTGGCCTGGAACTAAAGAAAAAACATGGGCCACACAATAAGCAAAGTTTATCATTGTAAGAATGACACTGTAGATAATTCGTTCTCAAGGCTCAGTAAACAGCTTAGGTAAAATATGGGTAGTATAAATGCCATGAGGAAGGAGAATGGGCAGTGAGTAGGCCCAGAGCTTCCTCCACTGGGTTTGAGAATATGCCTTGTGCTCTCCACACATTCTAAATGCAGGTGTGCAAATACTCAAAATAAAATCTTTACACAGCAAAACTCACAATTACTTTGCCACCTAAAATACAGCAAACATCAAGCCTGGTCATCTGCCTTTTACAGGGAAAACCCTTACTCCGATTTTGAAGAACTGATCAGGGAAAAAGACAGGTTATCATGGACCAATAGGTGAGAGGAAGTATTGAGGAAAACATAAGCATTAGTAAGAGAAGAATGTTTCATGATATCTCCTTATCCCTTACGATTCTAAAAAGCACTTGGATCAGTCGCTGGGAGGTAATAATGAGACGGGAATAAACATGAGGCGGGAGGCTACAGCCGACCAGGACTCCCTCATGGTTTACACAGTAAAAATAGCAATGTGGGAAGGCCAACAGTTCTCATGATGGAGGTTGGAGGCAACAGACTTGGAAAGGCTGATATATTTCTCAACGAGTAAATATATGGAATCATTACATTAAAAGCAATATCGAAAAGAAAGTGTCAAAAATTACCCAACAGCAGCATATAGAGTACTCAGTTCCTACTTTACAAAATTAAGAAGGTAGGTGTCACCTGAGATATGCTACCCTCCTTCCAGAGTGCAAGCATAATTGGCGCAATCATTTGGTGGGAAGAGCAAGGCAATGGCTTTAAAAAATGCTAAAAGTCAGAGGGGGTTCACTAGAAAATAACAATTCAGGAATATAAAAAAAACCCTTACCTTCACTGTAGCTCTACCCGGACATCAGTACACATTACCATGATATGGCTTGACCCATAACCCATGGATTCTGTACAAACAGATAGAACAGTGCCAGAAAGGTAACAGTGGTCCTCAGATACAAAGACAAACACATAACCAAGCATAGCCAACTATCTAGGGAGAGCCACACCACGAAGGAGAGGTGGGAAGCATGGCAAAGAGAATACTGAACTTACAGAAACAGAAAATGAAGCAAATGAGGTATTTGAGTGAATATCCTCGGAGAGTGACAAAGGACATCCAGATCATTTAAAAAAAAATCAGTTTCATACTCAGAATCTGAAAAGTTCTTCTCTAACTACTGGAAACATTGAATAGTGGTATATTCAAATGCGTAAAGAATAAAACCGGAATTTAGTAGCATGGTAGGGTTGAGTTGATTTTACACTCCCTAGAATATAAAAGAACAAACATGTAAAACAGCTTTTGGATGAATATAGAAAAATTATCTATAAAATGGTCATTGAAATGTGGAAGGCAAAGTGGGCTGTTCAAATATAATTTTTCAAACTTTACCTGGATGAAGAAAAAAAATCTAATTTTTAAAACAAAAGATCCCATGAAAATGATAAATGTACTTTAAAAAAGATGAAAGAGTGTACTGAGAAACATCATATTAAGACTAAAACTTTCAAAGCTAATAAGGATGCTCTAGGAAGTGTCCAGGGAGAATAAAATGTTGTGTAGGGATTTTCATATCCTGACAGTGCTGATGTGCCACGTACCTCAGTAAGGCTGAAAGTGGGTAATTCATCTCCCTCAGGGTCCTCAGGGTAAAGTGTATTGAATAATATTGTTAGGGTTTGAAGAAAAATAAAACATTTAATATTTTATATATTGGTCATGGATATTTTTTTCTGTAAGTCTGAAAAAATAAGTAGGACATGTATTCCAGGATGTAAAATTAATCTTCTAGAATGAAATGAGATTAAGAAATTGTAGTGAGAAGGGAAATCTTGCGTGTTTCACTAAGTCTAAATGCATACTATTCACCACGCATCAGCCCGAAGCCAAACTCACAAATGACGGAAGTTATAAAGCACCAATGAAATGTAACGGAATAACTCACCAATGAGCTATTTCTGTATTTTTTTTTTCATTTTTGTTTTATTCATGGTCTTAAACCTTGTCTTCTATGGTGGTAAACACTGTTTGGTAAGGGGATATTTTCTTTCCTGATACCATTTCTTACTCTGAGCTGTTTAACTGGCTTCTCTTTGTTTGTGTTATAATACCAGAGAGATTACAAGCACTATCAGTTATGTAAATGAACTATTCAATTTATTAATTTAATAATAAGGGAATAATAAACAATTGAAAAGTGCTAGTTAGACAACTGAGAGAAACTGACTCTCTGTGATACTGTGTGAGGCAGACATCACAGAATTAGGTAGAAAGCATAGATGATGAAGCTAAATGAAGAAACACAGAGAACTGTGGTTCTTATAGAACAATGTGTGTGGTCCTAAGAAAAAGGGAAGCCTTAAAATAACAACCAAACAAAAGAGACAGATGTCCAGCATCTCTGTTTTCTGCACTCACTGCTGGGATTGTGGTTTATGTAGGAACTTATGCAAAATAATAATAACAATAACAACAACAACAACAATAACAGCCAGATTCTGGAAACAACCTAGATGCTCCTCAAAGGAGGAATGGATACAGAAATTGTGGTACACAATGGAATACTACTCAGCAATTAAAAACAAGGAAATAATGAAATTTGCAGGCAAATGCATGGAACTAGAAAAGATCATCTTGAGTGAGGTAATCCAGAAACAGAGAGATAAGCATGGTGTACACTTATAAGTAGATATTAGCCGTATAATACAGGATGACCATCTACAGACCTAAAGAAGCTAAACACTAAGGAGGACCCTAGGGAAGATGCTTAAATCTCATTCAGAATGCAAACAGGATAGACACCAGAAGCTGTGCAAGTGAGGAAACAAGAAGGGAACCTACAATAGAGGGTTCTCTGAAAGGCTCCACCCAAAAGGGGATTAAAGCAGATGCTGAGACTCACAGCCAAACTTTGGGCAGAGCACAGGAGTCTTATGAAAGATGAGGGGGCAGGGATAGAGGGACATGGAGAGCACAGGGGCTCCACAAGAATACTAACAAAGCTAAAATATATGAGCCCAGGAGATCCTGCAGAGACTAATACATGAACGGAGGACCATGCACAGAGAGGGCCTAGACATTCTGCTCAGATGTAGCCTATTTGAAGCTCAGTCTCCATGTGCATATCTGAGTAAAGGGAGCAGGGACTGCCTCTCTCATTAAGTCTTGCCTGCTCTTTGATCACTTTCCCCTGGTGATGTGGTTTTGCCAGGCCACAGAGGAAGAGGGTCCACGCAGTCCTGAGGAAACTTAAGATATGGGTAGATGGCAATAGTGGCGACCTCCCCCTTTCAGTGGACTAGAGGAAGGTGATAGGGAGAAAGAGGGAGGGAAGGTGAGACTGGCTTCAGTCAGGATATATAATAAATAAACTGTGAAAAAATAAAATTAAAAATTAAAAAAAAAAAACTGATTTTGGGAAAAACCCTCAGCTGCATCTGGTATCTTGTAAAAGGCTTTGTTCTCACTAGCATAAAAATCAGATGAAACACAAGATCAGTTCACCTCTTTCCCTCTCCACAGAAGTACTATAAAAAGGAAAGAGAAAAATTACAAAAAGACATGAAAAAATACCAGGAAACCAATATTCCCAAGATATAAATAAATGTAAAAAAAATACTTTATGATCACTGAAGAAAACTAGTATGTTCAACTATGCTTTGAAGCAATGATGCAAGCATAAATACATGAATAAAAATTATTGTATAATAAATTTTTAGGATGATCATTAGGTGAAAAATGCATTCAAGAAGCAAATGGAGTAAAAAAAATTAACCACAGAAATGGAGGTGGCAAAGAAGGTACCATGAATAATATTTAGTTGGGTCAATAGGACATATAATGAAAAAAAATAATATAAAACTTAAATAAAAGGAAGTATTTAAAAGGATGAAAAAGAGTGGAAATTAAGGGTTATTCCGTATGCAATTAAAGTTTATAAAAGAAAAAGCATAAATCATATGAATAAAATATTTAAAGAAGTAAGTCAAAAACACTTATCTATGATTTTTTAAAGAAATTATTTTTCATCATTAACCTGTACCCTGGAAGACAGAAGATGAGTAAGTCCAAAATGATTCTTAATAAAGGCACTGTGCCTAAGAATTAAACAAACAAACAAAAATTCCTCAGGGAACCATGAACAATAATCAATTCACTTATAAAAGGAAAGAAAAATAAGCAACACACAAGGCCAGCTGCATCATCTCCATGGCAACATTCAACAGCAAGGACAGCTGGGCAACACCTACAAATTACTTGAGGATAGAAACTGACCTATGTATTTTATCTCTAGATCAGGTGTCAATCAATTATTATATCAACTGACAAGTGGTTTTCAGCATGCAAGAACTCAGGAAAGACTTTCTTATGTGAACTTGTGAAAATTGGACTTCTCATCAGAGTTAATCAAAATGAGAATCATGACTCTCCAGCAAAGGCATTGGCAGATGCTGTTTCTAGATTAAACTGTGACAAGAGCAGATATGACCCAAGGTCACAGGTTAAGGCAGAAGCAGTAGGTCTGCAAATAAAGAACTCACACAAGGAGTTTAAACTGAGAAAGGAAATGCAACTGAAAGACAAACTTCTAAAGATTTGACATCACCTTATTTAAAGCATAAAGGTAAGCATTAATGGAAACATAAAAAAGACAAATCTGTGGATAAGGTGCAATGCCAGTCTAGAGTCTAACAACGGTCTAAAACATATTTATTTTGCCCATTACGTTGTGAATATACTAGCCTGTTCATGCACATACAGAGGCCAGAAGTTGACCTTGAGGATCCATTACTCTCTTTCTTTTTTCTTTGGGGCAGTTTCTTGCACTCAACCTCGAGTTCAGTTTTGGATAAACTGTCTGGCAATCAAGTTTGTTGTCTTTCTTCGAACAAACAAACAAAAAATGACAGATGCAGGGTATACAGGATGCCACATTAGGCTTTTGGTGGGTGGCAGGGATTGGGATCTGGACCTCATCTGTGAGCACCAAACATTTTATTTTCTGAGCCATTTACCTAACCCCAATAATTGTCTAAAACTTTGAAACTGGTATGATAAAGTAAATGGTACATAAATATTTTAGTATAAAATTTATGAACAGATTATAAAATCACAAAATTATCTTAAAATGTTTTAAAATATTAATATCTAATCCATGTATATATGTCATGTCAATAATTTGAAGTAGCCAATTTTAGTGTTTAAAGAAAAGTGGATTTCTCATATGGCTTAAACTGAAACAAAAATCCCAGGTTACTAATATCAAACTTAATACCCTAATGTACATATAAACAGTATTTTAAAATAATTCAAAAATGTTGAAAAGTTTTAAATTGGTTTAAATTTTCCAGAAAACTCAAGGAAAGAAGAAACAATAATGATTAAGTAAGAATTAGAAACATTTAAACTATGAACAAATAGTCCCAAAATACATTAACATCCTCTCTCTTTTAGAATCTAGTGAGTAAAATCCCCAACAAACTTGTAATTAATAAATGTCTGTGTCCTACATAGCCTGGGTCTAATACTTTTGAGACTGAATAATTAATTAAAAACACAGTGATGATATGCTTTGTCACCTTGTTCTGACATTAAAACCAAATAACTTGAATTCTTTTTCTAAAAGTGTGTTCAGGAAACATAAAAGTCCTAGAAACTATCTGCATCTTGTTCCATGAACACAATCCTAAGCTTCAGGCAGCAATTAGCCTGAAAAAGCTGTTGAGAAAAAGAAACCTGCCTGATAAGGACTCCCCACGTAACTACAACAGTATCAGTAACCAAAGGGTCCAGCATAACAAGTAACAAATCACACTTCTGACAGACTGTACAAATTTCGTAATTACAATCAGTGAGAGGAAAACCACCCAATCTCATTGCATGCTGCATCTGTGCCCTTCTTTGAACACAGGCCAAACTGAAAATTAAAAATTTGCAAAAGCATAGATCAAGGTTTGATGTGAAAATTCTGCTCGCAAAGACCAATTTGATAAGAGTAAATCTTGAGATGGTGGAAATGTGTATTAGTTAGCAACATGCACAGTAAAGAGAAGAAACTGCATAGGGTATGAAATGGATGGGAAATGTGTGCATGTGATTTACAAGGAAGAAGAAATAAGAAATACGGAGGGAATGAGGGATCGGGACATGGCTGAGATACAGAGTTAATAAAATGTAACTGATAAGAAAAAAATAAAGTTAAAGGAAAAAAAAGAAATACAGAAGTAATGGAAGCATCCCTGGGCAAGTGTGATAGAATGAAAAGAGGGAGTTAGGTGGGACATCAGAAGATATAAAATGCATGAGAGAGTGACAGTAAGGAAAAAAAGAAAACTCAACCACACATTAACACTGGCCACTTTGTTGTGAACTAATTCAAATTGTAATAAATAAAAACACTAAATCTACAGAACAAAGAAAAGATATTAAAAGCAGCAAGGTAAAAAGGCCAAGTAACGTGAAGAGGGACTGCCTCTGACATAATCTGATTGGCCTGCTCTTTGATCACCTCCCCTGGAGGGGAGCAGCCCTACCAGGCCATAGTAGAGGACAATGTAGCCACTTTTGATGTGAACTGATAGACTAAGATCAGAAAGGAGAGGAGAACCTCCCCTATCAGTGGACTTGGGGAGTGGCATGCAAGCAGAGGGAGGAGGGAGGGTGGGATTGGTAGGGGAGGAGGGAGGGGTTTTTGGGGGGATGCAGAATGAATGAAGTGTAATTGATGAAAAAAAAATAAATATTAAAAAAAAAGGCCAAGTAACATATGAAGGTAGACCTATCAGAATCACACCAGACTTCTCATCAGAAACTATGAAAGCCAGAAGGGCCTGGGCAAGTATCATGGAGACTCTAAGAGATCACAAATGTCAACCCAGACTACTATACCCTGCAAAGCTTTCAATCAACATAGATGGAGAAAACAAAATATTCCATGACAAAACTAAATTTACACAATATCTACACAGCAAACCATCCCTACAGAAGATACTAGAAGGAAAACTCCAATCCAATGAAAACAAATTCACCCAAGAAAACAGGACATACAGAGAAGATCCCAACGAAAATGAAAAGAAAACAAGCAATGAAACAGGGTTAGATCACCGACTCCATTACAAAAGGAACTAACATGCATTGGTCACTATTATCTATCAATATCAATGGACTCAACTCACCAATAAAAAGACACAGGCTAACAGAATGGTTAAGGAAACAGGATCCAACATTCTGTTGCATCCAAGAAACACACCTATGCAACAAAGATAAACACTACCTCAGAGTAAAGGGCTGGAAAAATGGTTTTCAAGCAAATGGTTCCAGAAAAAAAGCTGGAGTAGCCATCCTAATATCTAATAAAATAGACTTTCAACCCAAGTTAATCAAAAAAGATAAGGAGGGCCACTATATTCTCATCAAAGGAAAAATCCACCAAGAGGACATCACAATCTTGAATATCTATGCCCCAAATACAAGAGCACCAACATTCGTAAATGAAACATTATTAAAGCTTAAATCATACATTGATCCTAATACCTTAATATTGGGAGACTTCAACACTCCACTCTCACCAAGGGACAGATCAACTAGACAGACACCAAATAGGGAAATAAAAGCAATCACAGAATCCCTAAATCAAATGGACCTAATAGACGTCTACAGATTGTTTCACCCAAACTCAAAAGAGTACACCTTCTTTTCAGCACCACATGGAACCTTTTCCAAAATAGACCATATAGTGGGTCACAAAACAAGCCTCAGCAGATACAAAGGGATTGAAATAATCCCTTGTATACTATCTGACCACCATGGACTAAAGCTAGACATCAACAACAACAGAAACAACAAAAAGCCGACACGCACATGGAAACTGAACAACTTACTACTCAATGACAGCTGGGTTAAGGAAGAAATAAAGAAAGAAATTAAAGACTTCCTAGAATTCAATGAAAAGGAAGGCACAACATACCCAAATTTATGGGACACATTGAAAGCAGTGCTCAGAGGAAAATTTATAGCACTAAGTGCCTGCAAGAAGAAATTCGTAACATCACATACAAACAACTTAATGGCCCAACTGAAAACCCTAGAAAAAAAAGAAGCAGATACACCCAAGAGGAGCAGACGGCTGGAAATAATCAAACTAAGGGCTGAAATCAATCAACTAGAAACAAATAAAACTATCCAAAGAATCAATGAAACAAAAAGCTGGTTCTTTGAGAAAATCAACAAGATAGACAAACCCTTAGCCAAACTAACTAAAAAGCAGAGAGAAACTATCCAGATCAGCAAAATCAGAAATGAAAATGGGGACATAACCACAGACACTGAGGAAATCCAAACAATTATTAGGTCATACTACAAAAGCCTATATACCACAAAATTTGAGAATCTAAATGAAATGGATAATTTTCTTGAAAGATTCCATCTACCAAAACTAAGTCAAGATCAGGTAGAAAGACTGAATAGCCCCATATCTCCCAAGGAAATCGAAGCAGTCATTAACAGTCTCCCCTCCAAAAAAAGCCCTGGACCAGATGGCTTCAGCGCAGAATTCTACAAGACCTTCAAAGAAGTGCTAACTCCAATTCTCCTCAAGCTATTCCACAAAATAGAAACAGAAGGAACACTACCAAACTCATTCTATGAAGCCACAGTCACCTTAATACCTAAACCACACAAAGACCCAACAAAAAAAGAGAACTTCAGGCCTATCTCTCTTATGACTATTGACGCAAAAATACTCAATAAAATACTTGCAAACCAAATCCAAGAACATATCAAAGATATCATCCACCATGACCAAGTAGGCTTCATCCCAGGCATGCAAGGGTAGTTCAACATACGGAAATCCATCAATGTAATCCACTACATAAACAAACTGAAGGAGAAAAACCACATGATCATCTCCTTAGATGCTGAAAAAGCATTTGACAAAGTCCAACATCCATTCATGTTTAAAGTCTTGGAGAGATCAGGGATACAAGGCACATACCTAAAGATAGTAAAGGCAATATACAGCAAGCCTATAGCTAACATCAAACTCAATGGAGAGAAACTTAAATCAATCCCACTGAAATCAGGGACAAGACAAGGCTGTCCATTGTCCCCATATCTCTTCAACATAGTACTTGAAGTCCTAGCCAGAGCAATAAGACAACTAAAGGAGATCAAGGGGATACAAATCGGAAAGGAAGAGGTCAAAGTGTCACTATTTGCAGATGATATGATAGTATACATGAGCGACCCCAAAAATTCAACCAGAGAACTCCTTCAGCTCATAAACACCTTCAGCAAAGTGGCAGGATAGTGCTCTCTGTCACAAACAACTCCACATTTGGCTAAGGCCAAGGATCTGGCTTGCTTCCATGTATGTGGACCTATCTGCATTGCCCCCGTGGCACGCCTGGGTTGACTACCCAGAGGCTATTTAAGCTGTGGGCTGGCTTTCCCCGGGGTCCGAGGATTGTTCAATGTTCCTGAATAAACTGCATTGAAAAAAAAAAATTAGAAGCCCTCCTATATACCAAAGACAAAAAGGCTGAGAAAGAAATTAGGGAAACAACACCCTTCACAATAGCCACTAATAACATAAAGTACCTTGGTGTAACTCTAACCAAGCAAGTGAAAGACCTGTTTGAGAAAAACTTCAAGTCTCTGAAGAAAGAAATTGAAGAAGATATCAGAAGATGGAAAGATCTCCCGTGCTCATGGATTGGTAGGATTAACATTGTGAAAATGGCCATACTGCCGAAAGCAATCTACAAATTCAATGCAATTCCCATCAAAATACCAACTCAGTTCTTCACAGACCTTGAAAAAAAGATTCTCAGCTTCATATGGAGAAACAAAAAACCTAGAATCTCCAAAACGATCCCGTACAACAACAGATCATCTGGAGGTATCTCCATCCCTGATCTCAAGCTGTACTACAGGGCAACAGTAACAAAAACTGCATGGTATTGGCATAGAAACAGAAAGGAGGATCAATGGAACTGCATAGAAGACCCAGAAATAAATCCACACACCTATGAATTCTCGATATTTGACAAAGAAGCCAAATCCATTCAATGGAAAAAAGACAGCATCTTCAACAAATGGTGCTGGAACAACTGGATGTCTACATGCAGAAAAATGAAAATAGATCCATATTTATCACCCTGCACAAAACTAAAGTCAAAGTGGATCAAGGACCTCAACATAAAACCAGATACCCTAAATCAATTGGGAAAAAAAAAAGTGGGGAACAGCCTAGAACTCATTGGCACAGGAGACAACTTCCTGAACAGAACACCAACAGCACAGGCTCTAAGAGCAACAATCAATAAATGGGACCTCATCAAACTGAAAAGTTTCTGTAAAGCAAAGAATTCTGTCATCAAAACAGAACGACTGCCTACAGATTGGAAAGAATCTTCACTAACCCTTTATCTGACAGAGGACTAATATCCAGTATATACAAAGAACTAAAGAAGCTGAAAAGCTGCAAACCAAGTAATCCACTTAAAAAATGGGGAACAGAGCTAAACAGAGAATTCTCGACAGAAGAATATCGAATGGCAGAAAAACACTTAAAGAAATGCTCATCCTCATTAGCCATCAGAAAAATGCAAATCAAAACGACCCTGAGATATCACCTTACACCCATCAGAATGGCCAAGATGAAAAACTCAAGCGATAACACATGCTGGAGAGGTTGTGGAGAAAGGGGAACCCTCCTCCACTGCTGGTGGGAATGTAAACTGGTACAACCACTCTGGAAAGCTATCTGGAGCTTTCTAAGACAATTAGGAATAGTGCTTTCTCCAGACCCAGCTATACCACTGCTAGGTATATACCCAAAGTTCGTTCAAGTACACAAAAGGGATACTTGCTCAACCATGTTTATAGCAGCTTTATTTGTAATAGCCAGAAGCTGGAAACAACCCAGATGTCCATCAATGGAGGAATAGGTACAGAAATTGTGATATTTTTACACAATGGAATACTACTCAGCAATCAAAAAAGGAGGAAATCATGAAATTTGCAGGCAAATGGTGGGACCTAGAAAAGATCATTCTGAGTGAAATATCCCAGAAGGAGAAAGACAAACATGGGATATACTCACTTATATAGACCTATAAGATATGATAAACATAATGAAATCTATACACCTAAAAAAGATAATCAATTGAGCGGACATGGGGTAAGATGATCAATCCTCATTTAGAAAGACAGATGGGATGTGTATTGAACGTATGACAGGAGTCTACTGAGCGCATCTGAAAGACTCTAACTAGCAGAGTTTTCAAAGCAAAGACTCATGACCAAACCTTTGGCAGAGTACAGGGAATCATAAGAAAGAAGGGGAGTTAGTCTGTTGGGGAAAGGATAGGAGCTCCACAAGGACCAAATATATCTGGGCACAGGGTCTTTTCTGAGACTGACATTCAACCAAGGACCATGTATGGTTATAACCTAGAACCTCCACTCAGATGTAGCCTGTGGTAGCTCAGTAACCAATTGGTTTCCCAAAGTGAGGGGAACAAGGACTATTTCTAACAGGAACTCAATGACTGGCTCTTTGGTCTCCCCACCCCCAAAGGGAAGAGCAGTCCTGTTAGGCCACAGAGGAGGGCTTTGCAGCCAGTCCTGAAGATACCTGATAAAACAGGATCAGATGAATGGGGAGGAGGTCCCCCCCTATCAGTGGACTTGGAAAGGGGCACGGTGGAGATGAGGGAGGGAGGAAGGGACTGGGAGGGAATGAGGGATCGGGACACGGCTGGGATACAGAGTTAATAAAATGTAACTGATAAAAAAAAATAATAATAAAATAAAAAAACATAAAAATAAAAATCCAAAAAAAATTGTAATAAATAAATGATAGATAGATAGATAGATAGATAGATAGATAGATAGATAGATAGATAGATAGGAAGAGGCTAATAATCCCTAGGAGCCATTTCTAATGTTCTGTGCTGTTTAGAAATGAAACAAATACACAAATTCCACCAACAAAGATAAGAAAATTAATTTTTTTTTTCAGAAATACCACAGAAAAGTCAGGAGACATATGTTAAAGATGGTTTTCATTCAACAAAACAGCCAGAGAACAGAAGGAGATAAAGATTACCACCCAGAGGTCCTTTGGCCCCTGACAAAGACCAAAAGAGAGAAAAAAAATCTTCTAGTGTTAGAAAATCGAAACATTAAGCAGAAATTAATATAAAAATATGTGGAAATGAAATGAGATTTAAACTCAATAGATAAAAGATACAAAATAGAAATAAGAAATAAAGTACAGACACTGAAAAAACTGAATCAAGTGTAAATATAATAAAATGTAGTAACAAGGTAGAAAAGGCATCTAAGAGAAAGAAAATTGTATTAATGAAGAATATGAACAAGAATATGAAGCATAGACTAACATTTATATTCGATAAATTGTCTGAATTAGGAAAACTGGGACAGCAGAACAGACTTAATGTCTCTTCAATCAAAGGAAACTTCTAGAAATGGAAAATATTAAATCTATGCTGTGCATATGTAAGAAGAAGAAACCTAGAATGCCAAGCTCGGAGGCTGATCCTAGAAAAATCAAAAGCTGTGAGCAAATTTTCAATGACCTGGCACTGACAACATACTTAGACTAATAATTGAAGTGTTTAAAAGAAACATATAAAAGAAGGAAAAAGTGAAGCAGATTTTCCAAGAAATAATTCAGTGTAAAGAGTACAAAGTTATAATTTTCTTACCCTGTGAATCTCATGTCCAGATGTCAAAGCAGAGCAGAATGTAAAGCCTGTTAGGGACCAAAGAACTGCATCAATCATCCCTGAATACAGAATCTCCTGACAGGTGAAAGTCATCTGCAAAGGAAGTGATAGGAAGACTTAAGAAGAAAGATGACAAAGGACACTTTGTAATATACAAATGCATTCTGGGACTAAAAATGGTAGTGGAAAGTGGTCAGATAGATAGCTCACCCACTGACATGTTTCCTGTAAAATGGTGGGATTAACATAGTGAAAATGGCCATCCTGCCAAAAACAATCCACAGATTCAATGCAATTCCCATCAAAATACCAATACAATTCTTTACAGACCTTGAAAGAAAAATTCTCAACTTCATATTGGGAAACAAAAACCCCAGAATTTAAAATGATCTTGTACAACAATAGATCATCTGGAGGTATCTCCATCCCTGATCTCAAGCTGTACTACAGAGCAATAGTAAAATAAACAGCATGATGTTGGCATAGAAGCAGAAAGGTGGATCAATGGAACCGAATAGAATACCCAGAAATAAACCCACACACCTATGGATACTTGATTTTCGACAAAGAAGCCAAAACCATTCAATGGAAAAAAGACAGCATCTTCAACAAATGGTGCTTGTCCACCTGGTTGTCTACCTGTAGAAAAATGCAAATAGAGCCATATTTATCACCCTGCACAAAACTAAAGTCCATGTGGATCAAAGACCTCAACATAAAACCAGATACACTTTGGTTAGAAGAAAAAGTGGAGAAGAGCCTGGAGCTCATTGGCACAGGAGACTACTTCCTGAACAGAACACCAACAGCACAGGCTCTAAGAGCAACAATCAATAAATGGGACCTCATGAAACTGAAAACTTCTGTAAAGCAAAAGACATAGTCATCAGAACAAAATGGTAGCCTACAGACTGGGAAAGGATCTTCACCAACCCTATATCTGACAGAGGGCTGATAGCCAGAATATATAAAGAACTAAAGTTAAAAGACAATAAATCAAGCAATCCAATTAGAACATGGATTCAAAGCTAAACAGAGAATTCTCCATAGAGTAATATAGAATGGCAGAAAAACACCTAAAGAGATGCCAAACGTCTTTAGCCATCAGAGAGGTGCAAATCAAAACGACCCTGAGATTTTACCTTATACCCAGGAGAATGGCAAAGATTAAAACTCAAGTGACAACACATGCTGGAGAGGTTGTGGAGAATTGGGAACCCTCCTCCATTTCTGGAGGGATTATAAACTTGTACAACCACTTCGGAAATCAATCTGGCACTTCTCTAAGACAATTAGGCATAGTGCTTCCTCAAGATCCAACTATCCCATTCCTAGGCATATATCCAAAAGAAGCTCAAGTACACAACAAGGACATTTTCTCATCCATGTTTGTAGCAGCTTTATTCGGAATAACCAGAAACTGGAAACAACCCAGATGCCCATCAATGGAGGAATGGATACAGAATTGTGGTACATTTTCACAATGGAATACTACTCAGTAATTAAAAATAAGGAAATCATGAAATTTGCAGGCAAATGGTGAGATCTAGAAGAGATCATCCTGAGTGAGGTATCCCAGGAACAGAAAGACAAACATGATATATACTCACTTATATAGACCTATCAGATATGATAAACATACTAACATATATGCACCTAAAGAAGATAAACAAGAAAGAAGACCAGGGGTAAGATGATCAATCCTCACTTAGGAAAACAAATAGGATGGACATGGGAAGAAGGAGAAAACAAGTAACAGAACAGGAGCCTACAGCAAAGGCCCCTGAAAGACTCTACTTAGCAGTGTATCAAAGCGATGCTGAGACTAATAATCAAACTTTCGGCAGAGTGCAGGGAATCATGAGATAAAATGGGGAGGTAATATGACTGGGAGAGGACAGGAGCTCCACAAGGACAAAATATATCAGGGCAAGTGGGTCCTCTATGAGACTGCTTATCCAACCAAGGACCATGTATGGATATAACCTACAACCCCTGCTTGGATGTAGCTCATGGTAGCTCAGTATCCAAGTTGGCTTTTCCTAGTAAGGGGAACAGGAACTATTTCTGATATGAACTCAATGACTGGCTCCTTTACCTCCCTTCCCATCCTCCCCCTACCCCCGGGGGAGGAACAGCCTTTTTAGGTCACAGAGGAGGACATGGCAGCCAGTCCTGAAGATACCTGATAAGCTAAGGTTAGATGGAAGGGGAGGAGGACTTCCCTTAGCAGTGAACTTGGAAAGGGGCTGGGAAGAGATGAGGGAGGGTGGGGTTGGGAGGATATGAGGACTGGGCCTAAGGATGTGATACAAAGTAAATAACCTCTGATTAATATAAAAAAATAAAAATTAATAAAAAATGACGCTTGGAAAATAATTTGTTGTGTATTACGAAAGGCTGTGGAATGTTTTTAGAAAGTACAAATGAAGAAATTGAAATAACAGAAAGACATGGCATAGAAAAAGAAAAGCTTCACTATTGTGGGAGCAATAGGTAAACACTTAAGAGAGCACTAAGGGAAAGGAAAGATAAACCAGACTTTTAAGTTTTTAAAAGTTTAGAAAACATGAGTTAAGCTCTTTTAACAAAGGAACGAATACAAGAGTTATCACTGAAGGAAAGTGGAAACAGAACTGACAGGGTTGCTGTGTGGGTGAGGATGACTACCAAAGCTGACAGTCTAAGTGTGATCCTCAAGCCCCACAGGCAAGAAGGGGAGAACTGACTAACACAAGTTGCCTTCTGACCTCCATGTGTGTTCTGTGTGGGGCATGCCCTCACTCCAATTAATCAATCAATCAATCAATCATTTTCTAGATATCACACAAGATCTTAGATTTACTGTCTATTTCTGACCACTGTTGTATCAGTAAGTAAAGGTATCTACTGCTGAGCTCAAAGACCTTAATTCATTCCTGGGGTCCACATTGGGAAAAAGAACTGCAAATTGTCCTCTGAACTCCTAATGACACAGTATTTGTGTACCCACTCATGTACACACACTTGCACACACACACACACAATATGTAACTCGTATTATATAAAGAAACAAGCAAACATGACTTCTTTATCTTCTGGGTAAAATGGCACATAAGAAAGAAGTACATAAAATCTAAAAATAATGTAAAAATGATACATTATGACATAACTGACTTGATCAAATTGTTTCAATCAATAAACATGAGTAGATTTAAGGTTCTGATAAAATATAAGGGCAACAAATTCCTTACTCATAAAGAGTGCTTCATAAGAAAAACTGTGGAAAAATTCAGAAACATAAAAAATAATTAGACAAAACCATGTGTTGGAACAGAAGACCAAAGAACGCTGGTACCTGCTGAAGAAGCATCCAAACTGAGTACCACTAAGAACTTGAGAGAATGCATTTCGACACTGAGCCCCACAATTCACAATAAGTGAGATACTCGTGATAAATGACACAGCAGCCCTCCTCAGAAACCAAGGACTTAGTGACATGGGAAGAGCCCTGGTTCAGTATGCTGAAAACAGAGAATAAGAGGCAGCAGTTACCCAACAGGTGCACGAAGGTGGAAGATCAAAACACACTAGGATGTGGTTCAGTTGGTAAAGCACTAGGCTTGCAGTCGTGAAGCCCTGGGTACAGTCACCAGCATAGTATATGCCAGGTGTGGTGGCACATGTCTCTAGTCCCAGCACTCAGGAGGCAGAGGCTGGGGGATCAAAAATTTAAGATCATCCTAGTCTGCACAGAGAACTGAAGATCATCCTGACCTACATAAGACTAGGACATCATCCCTAAAGACCAAAACAAGAAACTTGTTTTATACAACTTTACGTACTGACAATACGAAATGTACAATTTTTTTTTCTCCTCTATATGGTCTCATTCCTAAAACTGACCATAATCTGGATTATAAAGAAAACATTGGTAATTTTAAACAATTAGAAATACAAAAGCCACTATGATTAAAATGCACAAAAGTAGAAATCTATCAAGCATGAAAGCAAATGAAAAAAGAGCACTTGGTGTGGAAATTCAAGACTTCTATTAACTTCTGTAACCAAGAGAGAGATATAGTGTAAAATTACAACTTTTCCTAAAAAGACAGTAAGAGGAACGGAGTTCACAGCATGTGGCATATACTAAAAACATAAAAAAGTGAACAACATTGACATGTTTTTATTAGTAAGCATGACAATGAAGAGTGTGTCCAAGTTTTCCAGCTCAGCAAAACACATAACAGACACACTACAAACATATCACGTACACAACACATATATGTACACACACAACACATATCATACACATAAACAATACATAATGCACACACAGCATACATCCACATATACCATACTATACACACATACACATGCAATACCACAGACATACATACCACATAAATACATCACCACACACACCCAGACATAAGCTTCACAAATACCACAGACATGTAATAAACACACATATTAACCACATCTCTCCCACACAAACAAGCCACATTACATTACACACACACACACACACACACACACACACACACGAACGAAAATGAGAAGAGATTAGGAAAATAGGAATAGAGCTTAAGAATAAATCAAAATTCTACTACAGTTTAGAAAAAATAAAAAGAAGAGCAGTTAATTTAATCAAGAAACAAAACACTACACAAAATTAGGCATGGTAAATGTAAAACAGCTTCTATAATAAGTAGATTTTTATTTAAATTAAAACATATTACAAATGATTTGTCACAAAATTGAAAACCCAGATGTAATGATGCTCTGGAAAAATGCAACTATCACACGACATAGGAATATTATGGGCAAGAAGAATGGTATTAGCAACCATGTACACCAAATATCATAGGATCAATGTGAGCTTGTCAATGTTTTGTCATGCTTTATAAAGTAAATGTGAATTTATGTTAGTCATGTCTAACACGTATGCAGAGGAACTCTGTCATCAGCCCGGTCCTCTACTCAGTCTGAACATCTACTTCAATGTTCTTAGATGTTGCTGTCCTCTCTTCATCTGCTCCTTGGGGAGATGAATAAACATGTCTGTGGTGGTGATGATTCTTGGAAGAATGAACAGATGCATCCTGCAAATACACACAGCATTAGTGACTTCTGTGAAAGTCCCCACAGCAGTTTGTTGAGCCCAAATCAGGCTTCCTGTTGTGGCTCCTCTTAAAGTGGTGACAGGTCACAGTGTCCTGGAAAAGGGACTCCCACTGTTAAGGAAGGACATTGAAATCAACCATGTGTCCTCGGGGTAGGTGTCCCATGAAGGCACCAAGAGATGGCATGACTTTCACTTCTGAGTGCTGTTAGTTCAATGTCTGCAAGCCCACAGTGGGCCAATTACCATTTTTAATGCCACTGTGTTATACTGAAGGTCATTAATATTTGATGAAAAGCTATTGGCTAAAATGTAGAGAATATCTGAATATAGATAATAATTATCAGATGATTCCTAATATTTACTGAACACTCCAGAGTGCTTGACACAGTATATATATATATATATATATATATATATATATATATATATATATATATATATAAAATCCCCTTTTCACAACAGCTTCATTAGGAAATGAAGGCGCAATGCTTTCATTTCATGATATGAAGTTGCCTGTATGTGTTATCGTAAAGGATATTCAGAACTAGTATAATTAATTTTCTGATGCAGTCCTCTTTCTTTCAAGTGGTACCCCAACATTTCATATGATCATATTTTTATGAAGTCCATGGAGCTCAGAAAGAACTTGGCTAAAGCTTTGTTCACAGTGAGTAAACACTCTTACCCTTGGAGTCACTGACACACTTCTAGAAATTTCCTGCTTGGCAAAAGGAGCAACCTAATATACAACAGCACATCCCTGATTTTGTCGTCTGCTGTTACGGAAGGCAGTGTGTTTATTTTTCTTAAAGACGATTTAAAACAAAGCAAAAATGCTTAAATCATTTTATTATTTGAGAGGTTCATACGTGCACTTAGTGTTTTGAGCAAATTTAGCCATCCCACTTTCTTGCCTCCAATCCCTTCCCACCCCACCCCATTTTTCCCTCCCAACTTTATGTGATCTTGTTTTCATTTAATCAGGCTTAGTTCACCCAGCAATAAATGTACACTCTTTGCATGGGACCACAGGCTGCAGCGTTCCCGGCTTCTCAGAGCCCACCACTCTGAAGAAAGTTGTCTCTCCCTCCCTAAATACAAAGAGTACTTGGTGTATAAAAGCTAGATAACAAGGCCCTCTCAGCTCTAAGTCTAAGGAAGTACAGAGAATCAAGGTTCCAAGCCACAAGTATATTACATTTTTATGATTCTGAGTAAGAGGTGAGCTGGTGAGAGAAGGCTACATGCCTAAGAGGTTTCATAGAAAAGACATGTAAAATGTGTAAAATTCATAGTGTGCAGTATTAAAAAACCCTTTTATTAATTCTTCTTATTATTTTATCTTCTCGCAGGTTGTCACCGTACACAGAAGTGCCTTTTATCTGCATATATATATAGCATTATGTTTAATTAATATCGTGTTTGTAATTCTCTGATGTTCTGAAAATCTCAGTTGCTAAGCTTCTCTGTAGACATGCGTTACATTATGTGACTTGTGCACACACACTAGCACATTTTGTGGATTTGTACGTAAACACACATGGCAAGGTTTATATAGAGATTACCATATGTGTATACATGAATATCATTTTGTAAGACGTGTTCTCTGCTTATATCCTATGGGGAGCCCAAAATATTATGTATGTAATTGAAACACACACAGTAAGGCAGACAGAAATTTCCACTGGTGTTTTGGTCTTAACATGCAGGCAGACAATAAAATATAACAATCCCTAGAGAAATACTAAGACTCAAGACTTTGTGTAAATTGAATAAAGGGTGAAATACATATGGATGTCAGATGTCTTGATTTTGCAGTGATGTCTTTGGGTAAAGACACAAAAGTTGGCAATAAACTGAAGTGCTGTATTATAGGAGTAAAGCCCGGAATTTTTTATATGATGTGGTCATAAAATCTTTCTGAGACTCACTTATTTCCTCTGTCAAAACACATACACACACACACACACACACACACACACACACACAAATTTCCTGACACTGAATTATAGGAATTAAACCAACCAATGTATATAATGTCACACTACCCAGTGTAAGAGTGAGTTTGAATAGGCCTGCATCTGAAAATCAATAACATATGTTACCAGATTCTTTTACAGCCCTAGCAAAGCTGGGGAAAATACAAGAATCCTAACCAGGAGGAGGGGTTATAGGGAGTCTGAAGACTTCCCATGGAATTATGGTGCCATTTGGGTTCTGCTAATTTTAACAGTTCACAAATACACATCCCATGGATTTGTTCACCATCAGCCACGTTTTCCGTGACAGTGCCTGGTATAAATTTACAGCAGCAGCAGCACGTGAATCCCTTCCCCAGCAGCACAACCTCAGTGGGTATAAACCCTCTTTTTATCACTTTTACTTTAGTAATGCCCATTTCTATTAGTACCATAACAGTAAAGAGTCCTCAATTTTTAGTTTGTTTTTTACAGACGCACTGTAAGAATCAGTGGTGCAGGTTGCTAAGATAAAGTTCTGTCTCAGAAGAAACTGGGTTATGACTGGGATTCTGCAAGGCAAGAAGCTCCACGTGCTCAGGCTGCTAGGAAGAAATCACAAGACCATACTGTAAAGTATGAGGATCCCAACCACTGGTGACAAAACTTTCTGTGAAGGACAAAAGACTCACCCAAGTTGTCTCTGCTAAGGTCCAAAGGCACTCTCAGTGGGCAAATGAGTACAGTCCTTTGGTTCATAGAAACTATTCATTCAGTTGAAATTTCATGATTTTACATAGCAACATATAATGTCATTATTACATGTTGTCAACTTCCTAAAGATGTTAAATGTTCTGAAGCTGTAGGTGGGCCTTACCAAAATAAACATTGGGCTATGTACGGTCTGAATGTTGAGTGTGTGTATATTTGATATAGGCTGAAGAGTTACCTGTTATCAGGACATATGGCATTATTTTATACATTGGAGAGAGAGAGAGAGAGAGAGAGAGAGAGAGAGAGAGAGAGAGAGAGAGAGAGAGAGAAGGGTGTGGTTAAGGAGAAGAAGAAGGAAGAGAGAGAAAGAGAAAAAGAGAGAGAGAAGACACAGACACAGAGACAGACAAGAGGCAGAGACAGATTGACCGTCAGTATAGCCTTCTTTAGAAAGCAACATTTTATAAGGGAGTTCCAGAAAATATTTTGCAATTCTTCCCTGAATTGGCCACGCCAAAGCTAGGGTTTCTCTCATCCTATGACAGGAGCAGTTGTAGCAGAGCACCTGTAGGTTTGGACAACTCATGGTTTTCTTGTTTCGTTTTTTAGCTCCCAGCAGTGCAATCAGTGGGAAGATGCTGCAATGTGACCCCCATGATTAGTCTTTATAGCATTGCAGCCTAACTTTATTACACGTCTGATTAGATCATTCTTCTAATTGGTGGAATTTACTTTATCTACATCCAAACGCAAATGGGCTTAGAAAAATATACCAATCAGAATAAGTTTTGGAGAAAGTCTTCTTCAATGTTTTCAGTGATTTTTACCACCCTATCAGTTCAGAGGAAAACTCAGTGTGTGCCCAGGGCTCTGTGATCCAGACTGAACTGGCCCATAGCAAGTGTGAAATTTCTTTGAAGTCCTCCGTTTTATCTCAGAAATTCATGCATATCTTGCATTTTATTCCATAATATATTGATATTTGTTGTAATATACGAAATGTTTAAATTACTTCTCAGTTCACTTTCTCAAATTTTTATGCCGAAAATTGAAAGCCCCAGGAAGCTGGCCTCTGTTTATTCCTCTGGTTCATGGACTGAGAGTGACTGAAATGTATGTCTGCTAACTGGATTTGAAAAGTTTAAACAGAGAAGCAGTCAGCATTTCTCACTAGCAGGACATGCTTAACAGAGGCCAGACCCATGTGTACCTTACCCTTTTAGAGTGCCTATTTCCATGTGGGGTATCTGCGTAGGCAACACAAATTCATTTATGGCTCTCATAGATAGAAGTTGTATGATCTTCACTTGAATCTCATCTCCTCTGCTCATCTCATGCATTGGAGGGTCCTTAGTATTAAAACCAAGTTAGCAATGGGAGATATATCTTTAATTTTACCGGTAAGCCTACACGTAAAATGCAATGGGTTGAAACTTCTTTTATGAACAATCTTGCCCAGTCTCTACACAAGGATGTAGCTCTTTCACTCCTATGTATACATAATTGAAAATTTACACTAAGGTGTGTAAGTTTCTATTACTATCTAATGTCTGTATTAGTTAACAGATTTGATTAAATTGGCTGAAGTTGAAATGAGGAGTTACTTGTTTTCATTTGTGTTGCTCTCTTTCTTGGCAGTAATCGCGAACTGTAAACCACTGAAGTCCAGTAGTTGAGCAAAATCACTACTAATTTCATCACTAGGGTTATTTTTACAGATTGATGTTCTCATTCTTCTCTCTCTCTCTGTATATATATGCATATATATACACACATATATATATGTACACATATATCTCTCCCTGTGTGTATGTGTGTGTACACTTGTGTATGTGTATGTCTATGAGAAGAATTTGAAAGTTGGAAAGATTTTTTTTTTGTTTTCCATAAACACATTGCTTTAAAACTATTTGTACAAATGCTTCATCTTTAATTGATATGAAAGTATGTAATTTCTGTACCAGACTAGGCTGGGTGGCATTATATGAACATCCTTTTTGTGAATACTGGAAATGGTAACAAAGACAACAGAGACAAACTGTGTGTGAGAGAGATATCTGTAAAGTAAACTCTGTGGTAGCAGAGTCCCACCCCATCAACCCATGTGAGCTGACCTTTTATGAGGACTTTTACACAGAGTAGAATTTAAGGTTAGAAGGGGGCTCTATATCATCAGCCGAATAGGCTCTTCTTAACAAGATGAAAAATGACAGCAAATACATAAATTGCAGCACCCATTTATTGAGTGTAAATAGACAGTTATATGTTGTATATTAGGTGGCTTTCCTACCTATCTTAGGTCAAAGCTGTCAGTTAGGGTAAAATACCTATACAAAAAAGAGAGAGATTAACAACTGAACTTCATCTGCCTTATTGTTCAATCAAATAAAAGGAGGCCTTAAAATTATTTTTATGAGACTTTTCATTTCTTGTCCTTTGCTCCTTGTGAGCTTTACCCTTTTCTGTTTAATCATTGACACCCTGTTCATTCATGATGCCAATACCTCTTTATCTCCGTTTTCTATAGTTTCTTGTTTCTCCTGGACACCATATTGTGTCAGAAGCTTTCTCCAGTCCACATTACAGATTTATTTTTCTTGAGCAAGAGAGATTGCTGAGCTCTTAAAGGCTGGTCTCACAACCAAAATGTCAACATTTGTTGTTTTTGCTACTGTAATAGTTGATGACTTGTGGCTGATAGCATAGCTGAACTCTCCTTTTCTAGAAACTTTTCTTGACCATACACAGTCATGTTACTAAAACTCATTCTGTTCCAAGGAATTTATGCATACCATAATAAGTTAATGTGAGATTTAAGACTGTAGTCCTCAATGGCTCATTTTTCTCTTCAGACGTTCCTGCAGGATGATCCAGGTTATCCTTCTGCCCAAGTCTGCCCTTCTATTTTTTCACAGATGTATGTTAGAAAAATGTTCATTTAAAAGTCCCACATGCAATTTTTCACTCTGAAAGGCTTACTTCTAAGCATTCTTCATGAACTAATAGAATTGCCTAATTTCTTATCACCCTTTCCAAAATCCTCCATGCCTTTACTTTGGTGAATAAAACAGGAAGTATAGCAATTCAGGCTTCTGCTGCCCACCTCGCTCATTTTGTGTACCATGAATTAGAAAACTGGCTATGGAATTGTCTAGCTTCACATAGCTTTGTCTTATTTGGTTTCACAGAACTGTTCATGGAATTTGGAGAAATAAGTGACTCTTTTATTCTCTGTGGGATATGTATGAGCCTCTTTCTTGATAGGAACACAGCAATTCATGGCAATGTGTGTTTCTGTGTGTGTGTGTTGTGTACGATTCACTCTGTGTGTGCAAAATGCCACACCAGAATATTATCTATCACATTAGAGAATAAGAATTTACTCCGTGTAGGGTTGCCAACTATTTTCTTATGATCATGTCTGACTTCTACAGAAACAGTCTGTGTAATTATTTGATATTTAGGGACTGCTGCTTTGTATTCTTCAATTTTAACTTTACCATTAAGATTTGATACTTTTTTCTTGTCTAAGGAGTTACAACATTGGAAACTTTCACTTTGATTTCACTGTTAAGACACCTTTTTTACCACAAACTAAGAGGGTGCTATGGGTAGATTTCTGGAAGACATCTGTACTTAATCAAAACATTTAAGGGCAAGTAACAACAGTGGGCAGGTCCTGGAATCCTGGGAACCAATCAGGAATTATATGATCTAGTATTCTGTAACTCTTGATTAATCCAACCATCCCAGCTCAGTGTACTGTGACAAGGCTCGGAGTATGTGAATATTAGAAACAGAATCGATCTTGAAAATGTCTGGGATTTTCACTTCAGCAAGTGTATGCTGTCATGAATTTCCATGCACCCATTTGAAATGCATGAAGAGGGAGCAAACAAAAAAAAAAATTTAACACATAACCGGGACCCTTGAAACACAGCCTCTCCATCAGTCTTAATTTAGGACTGAAAAATGAAAAAAAATTCAGAAATAGACAAAGAATTGTGGCTTTACAAAAAATGTAGGTGACCTCAGCTTTCTGATAATCCACCATCCGTATTTTTTTACTTTCATGAATTGAAAATTATACTTCTTAGTATCCTATACATCAATTCTAGCTGACCAGCTGCCGTCTTACTTACTTTGATGTTCCTACAGGGGATATCATTTGTTGTGATTTCTGTGACCATGCAGTTTCTTTTTTTTTTCTTTTTTTTTTTTTTACTTAGAAAGTGCCCAACCACTGACATATGCCTCAGTTTCATTTATGAGACAACTTTAATGTATTATCAATTTTATCAAACCAAGAAGGCATCCACTCACATGTTTACCCAGACCAAGTTTTATGATAACACTGGTATTATTCCTTTGATTTACTTCAGACCAACACAGCTTTACTACTGACATGCAAATAATATGTTAATTTTATTCTTGCCTTTAGATCTGACATGAAGAGCTTGAATGTTTTATGGACTGTGTTTGTTCTTCCAAATGCCCATCTGTACCTGAGCAGTGCTTTCATAACAGGTGAGGCAATGCCCTCAGAATTAGATATTTCTAATAAATAATTTATTACTCAGAACTTGATTATCTTGGCCATGGTCCTAATTATAAGCATTTTTTTTCTGACAATTTATAGAGGCTTGGAAACAATCAAAATTCTTTTCATTTACTGTTGGTGGTACTTGTAACTGCTTCTACTTTATTGATGAAGAACTCTATCTTTTAGCTTTGCAAAAGAAATTAATAAATTTGTAGGGGTAAGAAGGGTGGTTTATACCACATTTTATTTTGGCAGGTTTTTTTTTTAAATGAGATTAAAATATATTTACAACTTCTGCTTCCTCCTTCTAAACGTTCCCATATAACTTCCTCCTCTCCTTCAACTTTGTAGCTTTTAAAAAAAATAAGAAGTTTTCGTTATTGCATGCATCTATTATATGTATATACATAAACATACATATTCCTAACTATAGTCTGCTCAGTCTGTATGATGTTAATTTCATATATGTTTTCAGGGATGACCATCTGGCACTGGACAACAAATTAGTATGTTCTTCCCTGGGTAGGACAACCTCTTCTATTCCCAGCATTCCTCAATTGTGTATATTTCTTTGTGTAGGACTGAGGCCTCATTTGCTTTACCTACTCCTTGGGAATATCTAATGGAGTCATCCTTGTTCAGTTCACATTTAGGTAGTCATGTTGGTAGCTTCCGATTTTACTTGGAGACATAACCTCATAACAAACTCTCTGATCCTCTGGTTCTTCGAATATTTTGCCCCCTCTTCTGCAATATTCCCTGAGCTTTAGGTGCAGTAGTGTTTTGTAGACGTATCCATTGGGATTGTGCTCCATGACTGCATTTTCATTGGTTGTGGTTTTCTGTAGCGGTCTCTCTCTGTTGCAAGTTGTAATTTTCTTGATGAGTGATAAAGACTATACTTATCTGTGGCTATAAGGACAAATGAATTTAAGTTATTGTTAGGGATTATGTCTCTTTAGTAAAGTAGTGGGTGTAGATTCTTTAATAACCCCAACTTCCCTAGCACTGAGTATTTGACTGGTTTCTGGTTCCACAAATGCTTTTCCTCTTGTTAAGTGGGTCTTGACTCCAATTAGAAAGCTATTAGTTGCTTCCCACATATGCATGTCATACTGTAACCTTAGGATTATTTTGTCATCCTGGTCTTTGATATGGCTCATAAACATTATAGATGTGTAGGGATGTTGGTTGCCTTCCTTCTTTTGAAGCTAATATAGTGCCTTCTTGTACTATGAAAGAGATTCTTTGGAGACAGACATTTATGTCAATTTCAGTTCAGGGCCTCTGGACCATGTGACCAAAGAGTGTGATACCTTTAGCAATAGGAACTAACATTCCACTGTGGAATGTAACCAAGGGTGACAGCAATAAACTTTTATTTTGGGAGTTTTTGGACAACCCAGCCCAAAAATTAGAAAGAGAGCTTTTTATGGCTGATGTGATTTTTGAAATGGTCTTTGACTCTTAGAAGGAACAGCATTTTCCCAGATGGCATAAGTTTGTTAAAACAGTATTTTTATATTTATACGCTGTATTGTGGTATATTTTAGCTTTATCATTAATAGTATGATTTTCTGTGGCTTTTTCAGACATTTCATATTGTTATTTTTTTCTCCTCCTACCTTATTGTGTATTTATTCCCTCTCCCAAAATAGTCACTTATTTTTCCATTGCTCTGATCCTGCTATTCTCTTTTAGCATCCTCCTACTTTAATCTGTATTTAACTTTCCTGCTCCTTTCCATGAAAAGCAGTCCTTTACCCATTTCTCTGACCTTTACCTTCTAGTCTTGCTGATTCATTCCATTTATAAAGCTTTTCTTTAGGTTTTCTGATTGGTCTACTGGGTTTTTCTATTGACCTTCATTTCAGCTTCAGCCTGCTTCATTGTTTCTATATAATGACTGAAATCTGTCCTCAAGCCTTGAATCATTTCGTCATTTCCGTGAGTTTTGTTGTTGTTGTTGTTGTTGTTTGTTTGTTTGTTTTTGTTTCTTTTTCTTTTTTTTTCATCATTCAGGCATTTATTCTAAAGTTTTCTCCTTTGTGTCATTAAACTTTATTTTTGTATTTATTAAGATTTTTTACTTTTTGATGAAGTTTATGATTGTTCTTTTAAAGTATATATCTTAGGCTTCATCTATGTAATTGTCATTGGCAAGCATTTCAGTAAGTTTGATAGGATTTGGAAAGAATATACTAGCTTGATATTTCATAGTGTTAGTATTCTTTCATGAGATATGGGCATGTAGATTTTATTTGTTACTCCTGAGTTTGTTATAGAGAGAAAGGGTTTTTGAGAAAGAGAAAAAAAATGTGATTCCTTGGATATAGAGGTTGGAAATGGCTTGAATGGATTAAGGAACTGGACTAATATTCAGGATGTATTTACTGCTTCTAGCCTGGAGTGTGGCTGTAGATCTATCTAGATATGTACATTGGGTATTATATGGCAGAGACTGTGATATGTAGGCGAGGTAAGGAAGATGTTGGCCCAGGTTTAGAGCTCCTTTGCACTGAAATTAGGCAAGTCCAACCTAGGGTGGTGTACTGGTTGTGGGACACACTTAATGTAGTGGCTTGTGGAAAAGAAATGGATGAAGAAAGAGAACAAGGATCTTCAGTAGGCTAGACCTTGGTGGAAAAGTCTGGGTACCTAGTGGAGTGGTGATTGTGGTCTAGAAGAGACCTGTGGGTGTTTACAGACAGGATAGGTTCTGAAAGAGGCCTACCTCACATGGTGGTTGGTCAGACAAAAGGAAGAGCAGATGTGGGACTCAGGCTAAATCATGCAGATTTCAAACAATGAGGATGGTTCACTCAAGGCTACTCAGCAAGCTAGATCTTTGAAGAGGACATGAAAAGTTTACTTATCTGGTATAAAGTTTTTAAATCTAACAATTAATTGATTTAAAAATAAACATATGTAGAAACATGCATTTGTAATAAAATAAATGTTTACAAACTCATCGATAAGATTATAAACTTTTATACTAAATTTTCAAGACTGCGCACTAGTCTAGTCCTTTTTGGAGGGGAGGTGAACTAAAGCTCAATGAAGCCATACATAGATGGTAAAAATACTTAAAAGGAGTACTGGATTCCAAAACCAAACTTGTCTTCCACTAAAACTTACTTTTCCCATTCATTCTGCTCTACTATGTATGTCTTGTTATTTCATAATATGTATATACACATACACACACACACACATACACACACACACACACACATATATATATATATCAGCAAAAATATTATCAGAATTCTGTGAAACTTCTAGATCATATTTGTGCCTTTTGGCATTTTAAACTTCATCCAAGCAAAATTAAAATGTCAGTCATTTTCAAGGGTACCCTTCATTGTAGATATTTGTCATTGTCATGAACTCTCTAACCTGAAGAAGATTCCAGTCCTGAAATATAAAGTTATTTTCAAAGATTGATATCTTGGACTAAGATAAAGGAACTGAGGAGAAGGTGAGGGAAGGCTCCAGGTAATGAAATATAGAACTGTTAACAACTTGGTAACACAGGTACACAGACATTGAAGGAAAAAAGAAAACTCAAATTTCTTCCTCTCTGTTTAGTTTGGTTTGACAGTGGAGAACATGAGGCTTTATTTAAGCACTAGCAAATCTGAAACAGATTAATGTAAGTAACAGGTCTTTGGGAATTACTACTGTAGAATCCCTTTAAATCAAATACTAATGTCTGACAATAGCAGGACTAATTTAATGAGCATGCTAGAGTTTGGGCTGAAGAAGATGAACAACATCTCATAGCCTGAGCTGATGAGTTCCAGAGTAAGGAGATTCAAATTTTTCATGAACTAGGTGAGCATTCATTAGATCAACCATGACTCTTCTTTTCTTATTACCAGGACATACCTTCAGGCCACATGCTTAGCTCGTGTACTAAGCATTTCTTTGCAATGGAACCAATAAAAAGGTGGTAGAATAAATGAGCATAAAAGATAGCTCTAATGTTCTTCTCCCAATGTGGAGGTGAGTTATACTGAATCAGTGTAAAAATCATTTTCAGTTTAAGAAAATTGACTAAATAACTAGATAGACTAGAAGAACACAAATTAATGTGATTATTTTGCACAGTAAAACTCATGTCTATGAAATGAGGTATGCCTATAAACACAGTCTATCATTCTTAATGCTTAATACATAATATGCTTTCTGCCAATTCAATGTGGAAAACTCACATATTTTTAGCTCACTTGATATTTCATAACATAAGTGAAATATCTTCATTATGTGCAGCTAAAAATTGTGACAAACTCAATAGAAAATAGAGTTACATTCCCATTTGTAACATGGATAACAAACAGTACATATATTTCCTTGGGCTTTCTACCATCTCACATCTGACTAATTTCTGTGTGAATTGCTAAGTCACTGTACAAATATTATTGTTCTCGCCTGAGAGAGACTTCAGCCAAAGATTTGTAAGTTCTGTATCCATCAGTGTGAGTGAAAAGGGTGAGGGTCTTTACCACCAAATGACCTTTGTGATGTTGCTCTGATTAGCAGATTTATTTCTTTGTTTTGCTAATGTTTGTGAGTGTCATAATCTGAACACATTTACAAATATTTAATGCCAGTTTTATTCTAACTCACCTTTCTAAGTCTTTCGGTCTTTGTTATAAAATATATGTGTACATACAACATACATATATGTTATGTGATACTTAGGTAGGTTTTATACACACACACATATATATACATATCTATACCTATAACCCATTACTAAGATATCAAAAACTTAAAACAATCACTAGTTGAGTAGCGTGTATCTGGAAGAGATGAAATGCAAAGGTCATATTGACAAACACTTGAAAAATTAATGATGAGCTTCCTTACAGCGATGAATTGCATAAATCAATGGGATTAGATGTGTTTCATATTGTTCTGTTTCGTTCATTCAATATTGATTTCCTGGTGATTTCTTGTGTCTATTTTTTATGCTGTGTTTGTTTGTTTGTTTGTTTGTACTTATCTGTTTTGGATCAGTGCATCCTTAACCCCTCCTTGTTCTTTGCACAGCTGTGTCACTTTTCTACCACTTATGTCTACTCTGCACATGAACTTTATCTACTGGTTCTTTTTGTTGTTGTTGTTGTTTTCAGTTGTTTTATTTATTTTACATCCCAGGAATGCCCCCTCCCTCCACTCCTCCCAGTCCCTCCTCCTCTTTCCTCTTCCCCTCTCTCATTTCCCCCAGAAAAGGAGAGCTCCCCCCCCCCCGCACCAGCCCTCCTCAGCATACCAAGTCACACCAGGGCTGAGCATATCCTCATCCCCAAAGGACTGTCAAGGCAACCTCAGACATGGGGAAGCAATTCAAATGCAGGCAATAGAGTCCATGTTAGAAACAACTCTCCCCCCACACACACATACTCACCAGACGACCCACATGAAGACCAACTCTCCCCACCCCCGTTGGCCACATATGTGTGGGGGACCCAGCTCCAGACCATGCATGCTCCCTAGTTGATGTCTCAGTCTCCGTAAGTCCCCATGGGTCAGGGTTAGTTGTCTCTGCTGGTCTTCCCGTGAGTTTGTTATCCCATCCAGGTCCTTCCATCCTTCTCCCAACATTTCCTCAAGACCCCCAGAACTCAGCCCCATGCTTGGCTTCAAGTCCTTGAGTCTGTCTCCGCCCACTGCTGTCTGGAGCTTCCCAGAGGACTGTGAAGTTAGGATCCTGTCTCCAAGCACAGTAAAACATCATTGATAGTGTCAGGTTTGGCTCTGCCATGGGGTGCTTAAAAATAAGTTGGTTTCCTTGGCCCATGGGGGCTCACAGAGACTGAATGACCAGACCCCTAAACATACCTAGCAGATGTGTGACTTTGGTCAATATGTTGGTCCTCTAACAATGAGAGTAGGGACTGTCTCTGACTCTGTTTCCTGCTTCTGGATCCCTTTCCCCTAGCTGGGCTGCTAAGTCAGGCTTCAGTGGGAGAAGATGCAATGTGCTTAGTCCTGCTGAATCTTGAGGTGCAAGGATGGATTGGTAATCCTGGGGGGCCTCTCCTTCTCTGAGAAGGAGGAGGAATTAAGGGAAGGAGGTATGAAGGTGGGACTGGGAGGAGAGAAGGGAGGGGACTGGGATCAGGCTGTAAAGTGATTAAATAAATAAATAAATAAATAAATAAATAATAGGTTGGTTGAAAGTAACAATGTCTTATTTTTCCCCCATCTATACTTTTTATTTTTATTTTTATTTTTTGTGGTCAATAAAAGTCCATGTTTAAACTTGGTATGGTGGCACATCCCTTTAATTCCAGCACTCAGGGAAGCAGAGGCAGATGGATTTCTGTGAGTTTGAAGCTAGGTTGGTATACAAAGTGAATCCAGTACAGCCAAGGCTAGACAGAGAAACCTTGTCTTGAAAAAACAAAACAACATCAACAACAAAAGTCCATGTTTAGTGTACCTGTCTCTCAATTTCCTACCAAAATTGTGTCTGGTCCCAAATTCCCAGCCCAACATTTCACACAGTGAGACTGCTCCTCCCTTCAAGGTTTTCACATCCACTCTGGGCAGGCTATTAGCATAAAGCTCGAGATGGAACTGAATTATCATCTCTTTCCTAACAGATTGATTTCCACTGGGTTTTATTTTCTGTTTTCTTGTTAATAGAAATGCCCATTGGCAGTGGCCTAAGATCAAAAGTATGACCTAACAAAATCTAAAAGTTCATGTTTAATTTTAAAATCAAACTCCCTTTAGATTCCAACTATTGCCAAAATTCATCTGAGAAGCAGGAAATGTCATTTTTCTACCACCTTCAAAGGCAGCTGAACAAAATTTAAATACATCTGGTTATAACAAACAAGCTAAAAAGTGCACCACGATTGGGAGAAGCCTGTGCCCAGATCCAATTTCTATGACTGAGTTAGAAAGCCCTTGAAAAATGGGGCTCATGGCACAGTCCCTGCTGGGGCATTATCTGGATGTTCTTTGGCAAGAAAGACTGGAGAAATAAGCAAGAGTGACATTTTCCCAAAGCAAGTTAAATACCCCAATAGAGGCTGAGGAGAAATTGTGCTTAAAGGCTCTCCCTGGCAGCTGGAGTTGATCTGACAACTGCTCCTAGTGTGTGACTTCCCCGGTTGACAAATTACATGATACAATCTTTGGGGAAAATGAGAGGTTTTATGGGCATTAATGCCACAGTTCATGGAAGCAAGTCAATGTGACTGTAATAATGTTTTTACTTCTTTCTTCAGTTAGAATTTCCCCTCTAATCAGGAAAATGAGATTATTTGAAGGGCAGACTCACAGTGGCCAATCTTTTGTTTGTTTGTTTGTTTGTTACTGTTTTATTTTCTGAGACAGGGTCTCATTCTTTAGTCTTGGCTTGTCTGGAGCTCTCTAGGTAGAACTCACAGTGTTTTACCTATTTCTGACTGTTGAGTGCTGAGATGAAAGGCATAGGCCATCAAGCCTTGATTTTTTGTTTTTTTTTTTAATATATATCTTATATCTTGAGATCATTAACAGCTACATCATTTTCTCCTTCTGTTTGCTCCCTCCATACCCTCCTATGTACCTCTTGGCTCCATTTCAAATTCATAGTCTTTACTTTATTGATTCTTTCTCTCTCTCTCTCTCTCTCTCTCTCTCTCTCTATATATATATATATATATATATATATACATATATATATAACGTGTGTGTCTATGTATGTTTATAACTACTAGTTATATACATAGTAGTTATAAACATATATATATATATATATATATATACATGGTTCAGTAAATAACCACTTGGAACTGGTTATTTACTGGTCATTCTTTTACCCAGGAGCATGACTTCATGATGGTCAATCAGAAGGAGATGGGTTGTCTGTGGTCCCCAGTGAAGGGGTGGGTTAGCTCATCTGTTGCTCTGTCCAATGTGTCCGGTCATGTCAGAGCTTCATCTCACACAGTGTACAACACTGGCTAACAGTAAAGCAAAGTTCTTCACAGCATGAATGTCTACGCTTTTGTTTATAAATAATTTGTTTTCATATCATATGGAAAATTCCTCAAAGGTAGACTGTGTACTTGACATTCCACATGCTAAGATAAAGCTCTGATACATTTCTGTGGAGGAGAAATTATTTTTGGAACCTGGAAATATGGATCAGCAGTTGAGCGCCTGTACTGCTCTTGCAGGGGACCTAGGTAAAGCTCTGAATACCAACATCTAATGCTGATCCCATTCCGGGGATCCTACACATCTGGCTTCCAAGGAGACCCCCACATATGTACACAGATACACAATATTAAATTTTGAAAAATTAAGAAATAATTTAAACATTTTTATATGAGCTTGAACAGAAATCATACCAACTGAAATGCCAAGTAGAAGGGATGAAGGTGCTCATCCCCACACAAAGAATTACAGGCAGCTAAGGAATGCTAAGATTCAGTGGAATAGTCTTTCACAGGAAAGTGGGCAGTAACTAGTTATCTGCTACTAATGGAAAGTCCTGAAAACATACATACATGTAACACAATGCAGACTAGAAAGGTTAAGAATATAAGTATACATAAGCTACCCACACATATATAACATATATGCATATAGGGGATACACACACACATACACACATACAGGCTCATGGACCCTGCCTGCCTCCAGGGAAACTAGCTTAGGAACTGGGGAGATGGCACATGTTCAAACCCTAGAAATCTCAAACTTGAGATTTGAAATCTCATCCTGAGAACAGAAAGTGTGGAACAAAGCTCTCTTTCCTGTTTCAGAGCCTGTCACATGCATGGCTCAGAAGTGTGTGACACGCCTGAAGGTGCTTTACAGGTGGTCAATCATGTGAGTTTGTCACCCGTTATTTTTTCCCCATGTAAGTAGAGCATCGCCAAGCATCCTAGATCACACATTCGCCCCCAAAAACCCTCACCCAAGATTTATACTGTCCCTGTTCACATGAAATAAAACCCACCCTCTATTTCATTGGGAATCATCTGAGAAGCTGTTTACTATGAGAGGGCACACTGCGTAAAGAAGGGTCTCCTTCTCAGACCTCCAGACTTGCCTTCCAGCCAGTCTGTTGCTGCAGGACTGCCATGGCTGCTGTAGAAGCTCGCCTGGAGGTCCCCAGCATTTGCTGTTCATCAGTGAGTCAGCACCGGATCTCTGCTACAGTATTTTGTGCTACTCTGCTCACCACAGTGCTGTGAAAAAACGTTTTTCTCATGCATCTCCGGCCAGACTGGACACCCTGTGGCATGGGCTACTTTCTGAGCTCTACACTTACCTGGCCAGAGCCTCGCTTCATCCTTTTTCCACCAGAAGACCAAAGGAGCTCAGACCTTCTGGCAGAGGAGTGTGCACTTCTGGCCCAGTGCCAGCGATATGCAAGCATTCCAGGGTAGACAGAAGTACACACACACACACAGATACACATACACAAATACACATGTGTGAGTAAGTATAAAATTTGTAGCCAGGGTGTCTACATCTGTAATGAATTTCATGACTAAAGCAAGCTGGGAAAGCAAGGATATACTTGGCTTATACTTCCACATTGTAGTCCATCAGGGAAGGCCCTCAAGTAGAGCAGAAATGTAGAAGCAGGAGCTAATGCAGAGGTCACGGAGGAGTGCTGCTACCTAACTTGTTCCTCATGGCTTGCTCAGCCTGCTTATAGAACCTAGGACTACTGATCCAGGGGTGGCCCACCTACCATGAGCTGGGTCCTCCCACATCAATCACTAAGAAATGCCCTACAGGTTTCTTTTCTTACAGCTTGAGCTTCTGAACATATTTTCTCAAGCTAAGTTACAGCTTCTTAGATGACTGTAGATGGTGCAAAGTTGACATGAAGCAAGCCAGTTCATATGCATGTAACAAAACTAATGGAAAAGGGGAACCATGATGTTGGGGGAAAAAAAGCAAGAAGGTGCAGTATCTGAGAAGATGTCAAGAAAAGAAAGGAAAAGGAGAACTGATGCAATTAGCTTATAACCTCCAATATAAAAGAAATAACTTTATAGGATTTTTAATTACATACATGTACATATCTGTGTGTGTGTGCATGTGGATGACTACATGAGTGTGCATGCAAGTTTCAAGGGAGCCAGAGGCATTGGATGTAGCTGAAGCAGTAGTTACAGAGCAGTGAACTGCACGACATGGTGCTGAGAACTGAATTTGGGTTCACTAGAAGGGCAGTAAGTGCTCCTAACCTCTGACTCTTCCCTTCTCTACCACCAAAATGAACATTTTAGTCAATTCTTGTTCAGAAAACTCAGAACTTGATTATTTGCTAACCCCATTCCCACAGTCAAGTTATTTTCTTTTGGCTTTTCATTTGTAAAAATGGGTTGAAATACTGCTGGTCTCTTTTAGTATCTTTCCATTTTTTAAAGTTAAAACTCATTTTCTAAAGATTAGTGAGATGTAGTCTTGTCTTCCTAAGGGTTCAAGTCTGTAATGCTGCCTCTGTTATGTTTATATTGCTTTTTTAACCCCTTCTTCATATATCTTTCCCTTTCTCTCTGTGTCTGTCTCTTCCGTATCCTCTTCTCATCACAATGTCTTCTTTTTAGCTAACTGTCCTTTAATTTATTCATATACTGAAGTACGTATTAATAAATATCCAAAACAAAGTGTATAATACTTGCAAGATTTTTTTTACTTTATGTGTCTGTTTACATGTATATGCTTACACTGTGTGCATTCTTCATGCATGTAGAAACCAGAGGAGAGCATTGGGCACATTGAAAATGGAATTAGAAATGACTGCTGTTGTGTGCGTGCTGCAATCAAGACCTGCCGTAGGCAAGAGCAGCAAGTGCTGTTATTTGTTGCACTGTCTCCACTACCAGTATCTACTTGGCATTTATTTATTCTTTGTCTATATTTGATTCAGGCAAGCCTTAGTGGACACACTGAAATTTTTAGTGGTCTTGGAAATATGCTTAGGATATGATGTTGTTGTTTGTAACTGTGTTCAGTTAAAGTATCAGAAGCCCCTCTTTATTTTCCCTGAGCATCTTGGGTATTGCTTTGGGCCTCTACCATTCTCCAGGGTGTCTTCTCTACTTGGCCCCTTTCTGTTCTAACCCCATCTATAACTGGGCATAGTATCTCCATCTCTTTCACATCAGTGATGTTCTGGAAACATTTGACTAGCCCATTGTCACTAATTCTCAGTCAATCTGGTTCAACACATACTGCGCAAAGGTCCCGAGCTCACCTTCAGTGCTGCTTGATTTTTTCTTTTTCTTTTTTCTCTCTCATATATTATATCCTAAGCACAGTTTCCACTATGTCCTAATCTCCCAATTCCTCCCCACCCTCTACACACACCCCATCTCCTCCTTCTCCATTTCCCTTCAGAAAAGGTCAGGCCTCCCAGGAATATCACCCAACTTGACATATTAAATGGCATTAAGACTAGGCACATCCCCACTTAATAAGGATGGACAAGGCAACCCAGTGGGAGGAAAAAGGTTGCCCAAAGCAAGAAAAAGAGTTGGAGACAGTACCCCTCTCACTGTTAGGACTCCTACAAGAAGACCAAGCCACACAACCTTAACATATAGGCAGAGGGCCTAAACCAGACCCATGCAGGCTCACTGATTGTTCCTTCAGTCTCTGTGAGCCCGTATGAGCTCAGGCTATTCGATTCTGTGATTTTCTTGTGGTTTCCTTGTCCCTAATGTCTCCTACAGTCTGTTCTCCCCATCTTCATCAGGAATCCCCAAGCTTTGCTTAATGTTTACCTGTGGTTTTCTGCATCTGCTGCCATCAGTGGCTGGATAAAGTCTCTTTGATGACACCATAGGAGACTACTGGGTCCTTTGGAAATGAAATTAGAAATGCCTGCTATCATGTAGGGGCTAGAGAGCCATCTATGAGTACAGCAGAATATTATTAGGAATCATTTAATTGACTTTGGGAAGGGGAGACTTCATATTTAGTTCTATCCTAGGTGACTGGGCTATCAAGCCCCTGGTTGCTAGCCCTCCAGGCACTGACAGAGGTGGGCTCATTCTCATGGCATGGATCTCACCTGGAACAGTCACTGGTTGACCACTCTCTTCATTTCTGTGCCACCTTTACCCCAGCACAGTTTGGTTGAAAATTTTGAGTCTGGTTTGGTGTCCTAATTACTCCACAGAGTGTCTCACCTGGTTATAGGAGATGGCTGGTTCAGGCTCTGTATCCCTCCTTATTAGGAGTCTTGGCCAGGCTCACCCTCGTAGACAGAAGGACAGGTCACGCTCGTAGAACTCAGGGAGTCTCCACTGCACTATGTTTCTGCCTCATACCCCAAAGGGCCCCCAGTTCCTGTTGTCTTTCCCAGTACTCTCTACCCCCATCTCCCCTTACCTGACTTTTCCTGTTCCTTTCCCCACCTGCCCCCAGTCCACCTCCTTCCCAGAAAGATTCAACTATTTCCCCTTGAGACTTCCTTGTTACTTAGCCTCTCTGTATCTCTAGATTGTAACATAATTATCTTTTGCTTTACAGCTAATATCTTTTGCTTTACAGCTAATAATTTTTTTTTCTCTTTGCTTGCTGTTTTTTTGTTTGTTTTGCTAATATTCACTTATAAGTGAGTACATGCCATGTTTGTCTTTTGAGGTTTGGCTTACCTCACTCAGAATGATATTTTTTCTACTTCTGTCCATTTGCCTGAAAATTTGATGATTTTTTTTAGTTGTTTAGTTATCACTTTTTGTTGTTGTTTTTCCAGCAGCTGAGTACCCCATTGTGTACATGTACCTGCTTCTCTTTATCTGTCTCTGGTTGAGGGACATCTAAGTTGATTCCAGTTTCTGGTTATTATGAATAAAACTGCTATGAACGTAGTTGAACAAGTGTCCTTGTGGTAGGATGGAGCATTCTGTGGGCACATAACCAGCAGTAGTTATAGCTTAGTCTTCAGGGAGGTCTATTGCTAAATTTCTGAAAAACCGCCAAATTTATTTCCAAAGTGGCTGTACAAGTTTGCAGTCCCACCAGCAATGGAGGAGTGTTTCCCTTGCTCCAGATCCTTGCCAGCAGGACCTGTGACTTGTGTTTTGATTGTAGCCATTCTGACAGGAGTAAAATGGAATCTCAAAGTCATTTTAACTTGCATTTCCATGATAGCTAATGTTACTGAACATGTCTTTAAGTGTTTCTCAGCCATTTGCGTTTCCTCTGTTGAGAGCTCTCTTTAGATTTGTACCATGTTTTTCAAGTAAATTATTTAGTTTGTTGATGTTGAGTTTCTTGAGTTCTTTATATATTTTGAACATTAACTCTTCCTCAGATTTGGTGTTGGTGTAATGCTTTTCCATTTCTGTACGGTGTCACTTTGTCTTATTGATGGTTTTGCCTTGTAGAAGCTTTTCAGTCAGTCTCATGGGGTCCCATTTATTAATTGTTGATCTTAGTATCTGTGTTATTCACTGCTGCTTTTTTTCTGCCCAGACTATTTTGATCGAACCCTGCTTGCATTTCTGGGCTTATTCATTTCACTTCCACAGTGTTGAGTGACTTTTCTCTCTTTCAGGATATTTGGACTTCTGGTAACCATTACATTTTCTTTATATTCTATTTTCTTTTTCACTGTTCCTCTTCCTGAATGGTCATCACTATAGTATTGAAGGATCTGGTTTACTCTGAAACCCAATATCATTTAGCACATGATAGCAAAACTTTGCATGCTCATTAGGTCTTTGTAAGAAAATGAATAGAGCAGTTTCTCAGTTTCTTGACATTATATTAACTAAACCTGTTTATTAAATGCCCTTCTTCACTGTCCATAAAATTATGAATAAAGTCCTTGGTCATGTCTTGTTATTGGGATTTTATGTATTCATTTAGAATCATAAAAGGAAGCATTATTGTCAGCATTTTTTTTAGAGTTATTATATACTGATCCTTGGTGAGAGAATGTTCTACTTAGGTACTACATGAAAAACATCCAAAATGTGAACTCTATAAAACTAGCATACAACTGGGAGCAAACTGCTCATATTCCTGTATTCATAGCATACACCTGACGCTTGCAAGCTACAGGATATTTTATGCGTCAAAATTCCTCATCCCACCTTTATAATACATTTAGAAATTAAAGGAGGAAAAAAAAAGGAGAATGGAAAGGAATAGTGGTGTTCATTGAAAGTCTAACAGGAAGCCTCTCTCTATTCTTTTACCATACACCTATGTGGATATGTCACTAATATCTATGAATAGGGTTCTGTTCAACAGAAATAAAAGAATGGTTAATAGTGATTGTGATGTACCTCCCAGTCTAATAATCTAATGATGTACTTTGACACTCCAGTCCCATCCTCTTGACACTCCAATGACATCTTTCCAACTCTTCCTTCCTTGTTTTCCCTCATAGTTTTCACATTGCCTTCTTCTTCTCTCATTTCTCATCTTTTAAATACATTTAAATAAATACACAGAACTTTTATATTTACAGAAAAAGAAACAAATAATGTGAACATTCATCCTCTACATGAAATGTTAAGAGTCTGGGAGAAGAGAAAAAAAAGGAGTTTCTTTTGAACAACAACAACAAAAAAGTGAGAACATTTGATTAAAAATAATAATGGACAAAGAATACAACTTGGCAAAGACATGAGTTGGGGAATGAGAGAAAAACGAAACTTTTCATCTCAACTACAAGAAGAGCTGTGTCCTTTCTCTGGAATTTAAAATAGAAGAGAAAGAATGTCTGCATGTATTCAGATCAAGAAACAAAGGCAGGTGAGATTTTGTAGAGCAGTTCCCTATTTAAAAGTTCAATTGGTGTGAGTCACTGGCACAGTCACAATGAGCCTTTGTACTTCCCCGAATGGCTTTTGTTCAAAGATCTCACAAGGCAAAGAGCTGCAAAGAATGCCTGTTCTCATTGCAGATGGAGGACAACTAAATCAGAAAACCGAGGCAGAATAGAGGTAGGCTTCTGAATACTTCATTATTTCATCTCTGTAACTTTTCTTTACATACTATTTAAATTCAAAGAATTGAAGAGCACAGTTCAATGAGCTTTGTTAAAATGATCTCATCCCTGCACCCTCACCCTGTGAAGATAGAGAATATTGTTCTCGTTCCAGGAATTTCCTGCCTGAGGTCAAGCTATACTCTTCTCAAGAGACGATTGCTAACTGGATTTTTCCTTTCATTATAAATTAATAAGAGATGAGAGGATGTGGGGATGGTGTGGTAGAGTTGTGGGAGAGAAACAGTAATCTGAATATACTATATAAAAATCTGTTTTTAATAAAAATAATAAATTAGTGTTGTCTGCTTTGGAACTTGAGAGAAATTTATTCTGTGCAGTGTGTATTTATGTTCCTGACTTTTTCGTCCACTTTTAATTTTATTTACCCTTACTTTTCAGGAAAATTTATACCCTTGACATTCCTATAACACCAACATCTCCATCAGCATGAAACATTCAGATATGAACAATGAAGGTAAATTCAGATGCCTTAGTATGTGCTGACGTCCATGGCTATTCAGAGAGCACAGCCAAGACACCACGTTGCCATGGAGGCATGATGTCGCCAGACTGCTTAGTTTGCACTTTCTTGTGATTGTTCCCTTCTTTTCCATGACTTTGCTGATTGGGGACGATTACTACATAGATATCTTTTACTATTATATCACAATTGAGATGTATATATTTTTTTTTAGTTTCTCAAGATTAGTCTAGAGATACAGATTCAGACATTCAGATAATAGAGTTCGAAACTGCCATGGCCATTTAATAATGTCAACAAATGCAAACTAGCTAGGTTTTCATTATTGGTGTTGACCCTGACCACCTGTTTAATGTGGTTGCTGTGTCATTATTCTCATCGCACTTCAGAATAATTGATTGAGATTCCTCCACTATTTTTGGTACATGCTATACTATTTTTTACTATGTGCAAAGGCAGGATCCCATCATTTGATTTCACAATGATTTACTTATCCATTCTATAGTAAGAGAACATTTTTGTCGTTTCTAGTGCCACCTTGCAATACATCTTTAAATTAGTTACATAGTTTCTTAATGTTTGTGTCTTTCTCCTGAGGCATTCTCACCCCTTATGGTTTATTTACATTTCCATGCTTTCTATTGTTTTAGGGTTTCTTTGTTCAGTTTTACTGAAGTTGTGCCAAGACTTTACTTGGGATTTCTGAATGTATCAATCAGTTCTATAAAATAAAGTAAAATAAAAAAAAAGAAAAGAAAGAAAGAAGAAAAAATCACAGCTGAGCATATGGGGTGTTACAAACAGGAGGAGGACACAACTCTCCCTTTGATTAGGTAGGCTTTAACCTATTTCTAAGTATTGTCTGTAAATGGATAGGAAATAAACTAATCTTTTAAAACTACTCACTTCCTTCTGAAACCACATAGACTGGTAAAATCCTTAGACTGTCCAATGTAACTAAGCATTTCACTTCTGTTAGAGATTGTTCTGTCTCTCATACATGGACTTGTTCCTTCCTCATCTTACTCCTTTTGCCCTCCACTATAGTTATAAATAGAGCTGCTCTCAGAGCCAACTTCTTCTTTCTCAAAAGAAAACATTACATATGTTGCTAAGTATAAGTTATTTGAAACTGCTTGTTCAGATTGTTGAGTTACTTTCTATTCGTAGTTTGTTCAGAAGTTATACTTCAAATGTGTGGTAAACTTGGCCAATTAACATTTCTGCACATGTTGGCACAGCAATATTCTTACAAATATTTTGTTCATATGTCTTATTACACTCTTCAATGTTCAAGCAATTAAACCAACTTTGCATTTCTATGACAAAGTTAACTTAGTCATGATAGTTATTCACTTATTTTCCTAAATATTCTCATATATACGAAAAACATGTTGCTTAGGATCTTATTTTTCTTTTAATAGAATTGTCTGATGGTGAATGCAAGGCTGGGTTGTTAGTAGAAAATGTGGGGTGACTATTTCCTCCCCCATTTTCCTAAAATAATGTGTTTAAAGATAGCATTTCTTTCAAATGTGTGTCTTAGAATTCAACAGGTAAGTCATAAAACACCTCACTTTTTTGTTTATTTGTTTGTTTGCTTTTTGCTATGTATGTCTATATATAAATGCAATCTACTAGGTGTTCTATTTGTTTATGAATTAAGGAAGGGTAAAGTTTTCTATATTTTATTTGTGACTTTCAAAATATTAACATATTTTTCTCAAAATTGTAGAAATTTTGGCATAAAATCTAAGTCAGAGACACGATTCTAAGGGGAAAAAGATGTTCTTTTATTCTTTTTTCAACAGATGAACAGGCTATGTGGCTCTTTCTATGGATACTTACTATCTTTCATAAAGTGACGGTTTGTCCTTGATATATTTATAATAAACACATCTTGAATAATTCCCCTAATATTTTTGTATTAACAAAATTTTGCTAATAAATAATATATTATGAAGGACTTATTAGAAAAATACTGAGTTGTATTTTAAGGCAGAATCAAATACTGTAATTGTCTTTCTTGATCTTGGATAGCTGTTTTGTTGAAGTTTGAAGAATACATTATGATTGATTAAAACAAAATTAGCTAACGATAAGAAAAGTTAAATCATATAAATGTAAGTTTATTAGGAACAGTGCTGGTGGGGGAAGAGGGAAGATAGAGGGAAAAGAGAGAAAGTAGGGAGAAGAGGAGAGACACAGAAAGAGAAGGAAAGAGCAGAAGAGAGAGGAAGGCAGTGGAAAACGCAAGGGACATAGAGGAAAGGACAAGGGACTGGAGAAGCCAAAATGTCTGAATTGTATACTGAACTGCCTCTGGAAGAGGGGAGGCCCTCCCCCAAGGTAGAGGGCAGTGTATGCCAGCCATGCCCTGAAGCAGGTAGGGACCTAACTCATTACTGTCCTTAAAGGCTTTGCTAATCTAAGTTACTTCAGTATTTCCAACTGTACATCTAGGTAAAAGAAATATTTCGACAAGCCATAATCTTAGAACTTCTTTTTCATGACAACTCTTGCACCTACTTGTAAGTTGAAAAAGTACAATATCAGGTGCTAGCTGGTTCTAAGCGGAAAAGACCTAGTAAGTGAACTTCACTGGATCTTAGCTATTTCCGAGAGTGGTGTGTGCATGCCACCTTGTTCCATACTGCTGCCAAGTGCTGTTGGGCATTCACTTTAGGGAGAGTGTCTTAGTTTTTCTTTCTACACAACAGAATTTGAATTGGAACAAAGAATTGAGGACATAAGTTTCATATCCAAAATGCTTTTTTTTTTTTTTTTTTGGCATTTTTTAAGATGGGAAGCTGGAGCTTTTGGATACACTCTGGACAGAGCTATTCAGGAAAAACATCCTAACTTTTCTATGTTCGGTCACAGTACAAACCATGTGGGTGGCCATATCACGAAGAGAACCCAAGGTGGAGCAGAGCCCCGGACTTAAAAATTTAGAACAGATGCAATTCCGGAGGTAGAGCTCACTTGAGAGACTGTTGTTCAGCACTTACAAAGTCTAAATTTAATCCTCAGTCCATGTTGACACACGGCATTTGAGAAGGTAGAATGCAGAGGATTTGCATTTCAAGGTCATTCCTGGCTACACGTGGGATTAGAGAATAACCTGGACTGTGGGACTCTGACGCATCCAAACGGGACCAATTAGGACTGATATCAAAAACATGACAAGAAATCTAGTAAGGCAGCTGATGTGGAAATTAACATGGAAATTTTATCCAAAATGTTGGGAAAGTATCTGTGCAAATCCATACACACAAAGGAGAACTTGGACTGGTGGGTAGTAGGAGTTCACTGGAGATGAACCTGAGCAACATGGGAGTTACCTTAGCACCACAGATTGTGTCCAAGTAAACACTGCGGCATGTGATGGCAGCAGATGTGGGGAAGCAGTCAGATACACTACACCATTTTATTGCGCAGAAGAGTAACTTACCTCTGACATGAACTAAGTCAAGTATTTACAAATATTAAACCATTTAAAATATAAGCTCTGTGCGCATGCTAAATTTAAATGTAGTTTAGTTTAGTGACAAATAAAATGACCTTTAAATTATAAACTAGTAAGTATTTTTGAGAGTAGGTCTTTTATTATAAGCTGCTGTTCTGCATTTCCCGCCTTTGCTGGGCTGCTGTCACCGCAAGCTGCACTGCGAGTTTCAGCTTCTCTCTCAGGACAACCTGAGGATTGCCAGCTTTCTGGCGGAAACAGAGGAAACTTGTTTCAGGTTCCACTTCCCTCATGAACAGCTAGAGGACACGCAGAGTGAGGTCCACGCGCAAGACTCCCAGCCTCAGCACAGGTGTGGAAAGAGTTTTCCACCATCTTACAATTAGCTCTTTCTTTTCTTTTTTAAATTTTTTTTATTAATTACAATTGATTCATTTTGTATCCCAGCTGTACTACCCTCCCTTGTCCCTTCTCAATCCCACCCTCCCTTTCTTTTCTCCTCCCTTGCTCCTCCCCTAGTCCACTGATAGGGGAGGTCCTCCTCCCCTTCCCTCTGACCCTAGCCTATCAGGTCTCATCAGGACTGGATGCATTGTCTTCCTCTGTGGCTGGGTAAGGCTGCTTCCCCCTCAGGGGAAGGTGATCAAAGAGCTGGCCACTGAGTTCATGTCAGAGATAGTCCCTGTTCCCATAACTAGGGAACCCACTTGGAGACTGAGTCGCCATGACCTACATCTGTGCAGGGGTTCTAGGTTATTTCCATGCATGGTCCTTGGTTGGAGTATCCATCTCAGAAAAGATCCCTGTGCCAAGATTTCATGGTTCTGTTGCTCTCCTTGTGGAGCTCCTGTCCCCTTCAGGTCTTTATATCTCTCCCTTCTTTCATAAGATTTCCTGCACTATGCCCAAAATTTGGCTATGGGCCTCAGCATCTGCTTTGATACCCTGCTGGGTAGTCTTTCAGAGGCCCTCTGTGGTAGGCTCCTGTCCTGCTCCATGTTTTCTCCCTCTTCTGATGCCCATCGTTTGCCTTTCTGAGTGAGGATTGATCATCTTACCCAGGGCCCTCCTTCTTGTTCTTTTAATGAAGTTGTTTGTACCAGACATCATCAGAAACTTGAGAGTTCCAAAGCCAGTGGTGATACCATACTGTTAAAGGCCTTAGGTTAAGCAGCAGTGCTAATTGTAGAGGGTGGAGGCAAATGCTCATGCCTGGTCAGTAGGTTCATGGCCAGAAGACAGGTCCAATGGCTGCGTGCTCAGTGGCGGTCAGCAGCTCATGTTGGTACAACAGGCTTCAGCAGTGAATTCTTCAGGAAGAAGGTGAGTCCTTCCTTCCCTAGAATAAATGAACAGTCTCAGATGGTCATGGTGGAGGAATGGAGTGAGAAAGTGTTTACTTCTTGAATCAGAGACGTTATAAACCTGGGGCAGTGGGTTTATTCCCGGGTTGAATGTGGCAATGAGAGTCAAGGAGACTTCATTTGCACCCAGCACCACAGTCCTATCACAAGAAGGGGAATGCATTACTTATGGGTAGTGAGGGTGGGTGTGGGGTGGGGGAAAAACTCCAGGTATGGAAACAGGACATTGGTTGAAAGCTAAGTTACCAAGACACCTCATTGCATGGAGGGTATTTCCAGGAATCCCCAGACACATATTGGACAGGTTTCTTATTGGGAAAGGGTTGGTCATGTCACCTTCCTGAGTCATTTCTTAGATGATCTGGGGATTCCCCTGATCAGGCAGAGAGGAGCCACCCAGCTGAGGAAGTCTTAGCACAGAGCTCAGGGGTTATCCAGTAATGACAGACTTTGACCTTAACAGCAAGTTCTAACAATAAGCAATCAATAATTGAAAAAAGACAGTGTTCATTTTATATTAGTACTATTCTTTACTGGTAAAACAGGAAAATTACTAAGTAAAATTGATCTTAGTTTGGGTATGTGACTAGCTTTTTAAAGAGGATAATTATCAATTAAAACTTCCACGGTAGAAGTGGTTCGTTTTCTTGTTGATTACCATTGCCGCTGACTGAATGAGACAGGCCTTTGTCTGTGGTGTCATTAACTGAAGATTAGGGAGACTCCTCACACTCTGTCATCAGCATTCATATCTGCTCTCCATAGTCTATGTCACAGAAACTTGTCAGTGCACATGGAAATATCACAGATTCTCAGGAAATATTTTAACCTGAACATACTGTTATTATGAAGCATTCCTCTCTGACTCCAGATGTAAATACAATTTCAACAGGAAGACATGATGTCCTGGGTCACCAAATCCAGCTATTCTTTGGTTCTGTTCGCCACTGAGCAGCCTTCAGTTTAGCTCCCAGGGAAGTTAAAGTCATAATAATGAGGCCTCTGAAGAGCAAAGATAAGTTCTTTGGACAGATTTTCCTTCATATATACAGTTCTTGAATGTACATAAAAAACAACCTAAGACACCTTGATGGAGTCTAGAATGGAAGGGTTATATTGAGGTTTATTTGGTAAAATTAGTAAATTTCTTCCTAAGGAATAGTGAGACATCCAACAGTTCTTTTGTTTTTATTATTATTTTAATTTTTCACAATTTATTCATTATGTATTCTGATTGAAGCCCCCTCCCTCAATTTCTCCCTCCCTCTTACCCCCTTTCCCTTCCCCTAGTCCATTGAAAGGGGAGTTCTCCTCCTTTGCCATCTGCCCATAGCTTATCAAGTCTCCTCAGTACTACCTGGATCCTCTTCCTCTGTGGCCTGGAAAGACCACATCAGCAGGGGCAAGTTATCAAAGAGCAGGCAATCGAGTTCAAGACAGAGGCAGTCCCTGCTCCCCTTACTTGAACATCCACATGGAGACAGAGCTGACAATCGGCTACATCTGAGCAGGGGATCTAGGTCCTCTCTGTGCATAGTTCTTGGTTGGTGCATCATTCTCTGCAGTACCACCTGGGTTCAGAATTTTAGCTTTGTTTTTCTGCTTGTGGGGTTCCTGCCTCTTCCATGTCCTTCTATCCCCCTTTTCTTCCATAAGACTCCCTGCACTCTGCCCAAAGTTTGGCTGTGAGTCTAAGCATCTGCTTCCATTCCTTGTTGGGTGGAGCCTTTTAGAGGACCCTCTATTTTGAATTTTCAATGACACATTGCATTCAGCAAGATTTCACACATCTTACAAATGTGAGAATATGATGAGGTAGCTGTAGCACACAGATGTTTTATGAAACGGTCACATAAAAAAAAGAGAAAAGATACTGATGGAAAGTTAAGAGGAATATCAGTATAATCATGACCCCTTTCACTGCCTGCCTTATTGTTTGCATAATTTAATTTTATTGCTACTATGAAATGTATCTTTAAAATGAAAGGTTAATTAGAAAAAAATGCTATCTTTATTTGCTTTTCACAATGAAAAAATTTTATTTTTTAAGAACCCATCCACTGCCTTCACTGTGAACTGAAGTGGGTTTTGAAAGTCATTCCCATAATAGCTAACAAAAATGTAGTTGGCCATACCCTTGGCTTTCTAAACACAAAAGATAATTGTGTTGGAAGAATGATATTCTATTTGCCTTCTCCATGTTTTTAGAAACATTTATTCTTCCTGTAAACATTGTAGCACAGACACAGATTAACATGTACCTGTTAACTGTGGGTGATCGCTGTGGCACAGAGCAGGTAGTCTGCTCACAGGGCTGAGGTGAAGCAAAAGCCAGGAAAGAAAGAAATGCTGCATTCCACTGCTAGCATGAACGTACCACCTGAATGGTATTTTTCATTATCTCCTACACTGGGAACATTCTATTAGTCCACAGGGAAGTCATAGCGGAAGAGACGTAATTATCAGCAGAGTAATGGAGAAGCTCTCACTAATGGCCAGCTATTCAAATATCTCAATATGATCATCGTGCCCAATCTCTCCCTGTTGCATACTCTCTGGAGAAACTCATCATTTTTTCCACTTACTCCAGCATAATGAATTCATTTTGCATTTTCTTTCTGAGAAATTAAGAGGAATCACAATATAATGTGTTGACATTTGAAACTCTGTACAGAAAAGTTTAGGCTGGCAATTTGGTTTAATCACAAGCTAACAGCGAAAGGCTGTTTATTAAATTAGTTCCTTGTGTACAAAATGTGTATTTTCTTTGTAAATCCTTGACTGTACACCTAGAGTTAGATTTTTAACCCTAGTTTTTATAAATTTCAGATTTCTCAAAAGAATAAAAGTATGTTTTCGAAGAAAGCACTTCATTCCCTGACCTCTGTTTTAAACATCAAAAATGTTGATGCTAAAGATGATGCTGAAAAGAGATCCTTTGAAGAAGTAAAAAGTAAAACAAGTGACAAGGTACCTTAAGAGAAGCCAACAAAGAATGTTTCTTTCTCTGACATTTAACCACTATGTTGGCAGAATGCTCAGAAAAGATCCTTCTCCTTATTAAATTAAAGCTATTATTTTTGCTTATTTGCTCAGCTGTGAGACTGGGTCACCTCTTCTGCATTTTCTCTCTCTACTCCTCTCTTCATTTTTTATTGATTTTCTCTAGTGAAACTGGTAAGCTGTTAAGAAAACTGCCTTTTCTCTTTCCCTTGGGAATGCCAGGTATCCGGGCAGGGGATAGCAGATAAAGACAGTACAACAGTGAGTGCAGCATGCAGAGTTGGAAGCTGGCCTGCCTTTCAAAAAAGTTCTCACCCTGTACAGTTAGATGGCTGGGTTCCAACACTTTCAAAGGACGGCAGAAAATGACAAATGCAGGCACAGGTTCTGCCTGCGTTTGACAGGGGCAAGAGGAAAAAGCGGGTGCTGTGTTCTGCTTACCTTCTTATTGTTTCTGTCTTGAGCTTTGCTTTATTTTGCTTATAATTTCTATATATTAAAAAAAAACCTCATGTGTAATATTGCACTCTGGTATTTATGAAGAAGACATATCTTTTCAGAGTATACCCAGGGGTGGCTCTTCTGCACCTGTGATTTTCTCCTGTGTTACGCTCAACACCCAGATGAGAACTGCTGTTCCCCACCTGGAATTTATCCTAAGCTTCTGGGAATAGAGATACGGAAAGGAAGCATGGCATTGATTTCAGCAATGGCAATAAATGCTACCTCTAGATTCAAGACTAGCACTGAGGAGAACAATTTGAGAGTATTGACAAGACTGAAAGCCAGGCAGAACTGCAGTGAGAACCTATTTGGAAAAAAAAAAAAAAATATATATATATATATATATATATATGTACAGAAAAAGAAAAAATGAAAAAGTAAAAGGAAAGAAAGAAGAAAAAGAAAGTCAGTCTTAGAAACTAGCATACACCCAGCAGGATTGTGTTTGGCTTGAGTCAAACCTTTGTCCCATGTTCTCTCCACTGAATCTAATCTCCACTGAATGCTACTCGTTTCTATAGATAGATTCATCACTTCTTGTCATGCTGTGACAGCTCTATATTATGCTGTATTTAATGTTGTCATTCTTATTTTCTTCTCACTCTGAATAATTCCATCAAAAGTAAAATCCATGCCTATAATTATCAAGTAATTCTATTGTTATTGTTCGTAATCATTAAAACATCTGATTGTTCACCTTACTTAGATGAGATTGTGTGTCTAAATTATTGAGATTTCTATAATAAGGATGACTTTTATGAAGTAAAAATGCTGTATCAATCTGTGCTTATAAAAACAAGTGGATCCACTAGGATTTTTCACTGGGAGAGGGAAGTACATAGAAGATTTGGATGCATATTTTTAATAAATGCCATTTACTGATTATTTTACCTTCAGTCTCTCATCTTTCTTGCATCATCCCAAAAGAAGCAAACAAGGAATAAGCTATAACAAAGAGGGATATCTTGCCTTTGAGAAGCTACTCTCCTATCATGTATGCCAACATTTGTTTATAATGCAGGACTCCTGACCCTCATCTAACCAACTTGCTATGTGACCCTGAGGCTCTGGCATAATCCTTTGTGAGATAAAGACACAAATATGAACAGTTGTAGTCTAAGGAAAGCTACAGAATTGTAGGCTGTTCTAAAAGTAAGACACAAAGGAACTTGTCTTGTTTTGAAGCATTGAAAAAAAGCACATGCATCACACTACAGTTTTGTCGAGGTTGCAGTGTGAACAGGTAATAGCACCTTCAGTGCTGGCAATGTATTTGTGAAGAACAAGCCTGAGAGACAACCAGACACATTAGAGTTTTCCAAGAATCCTGGAAAAACTGAGAGCTGCCTTTACCAGTGCAAATCATCAAAGACAAAACACCAGTCTCGATCCTTCTTTTTCCAAAGCCTTAATGCTTGAGTCACATCTGATATAACATGAAGTCCTCTCCTTTTATATAAGTGTACAGGCACGCATTTCTACCCAGGGTAGCTAGAAAAGAATACAAAGATAGATTAGAATGTGTTTCTTCTTAGCTTCTCAGATAAAAGTTTCAAAGTGTTCAAATCATGTAGTTTTCATTACTTATGGAAAACCCAGAAACTTGCATTTTTAATTGTAAAATCATTAGTACATGGTGGTTAAATAGATACATAAACCATGTTTTGTCTTACAGAAAAGAGTAGATAAGATGACTAAAAACTGTGATTTTTCAAAACCTCAAAAAAAAAAAAAAACCTTTTGGCTACTGTCTGTAATCGTGTCCCCCTAATTATCATCAAAAGACTTTTGAAAAGCTGTTACTCTTACATACTTTTAAGCTGACATCTAAAAGTTTCTGTCATAAATTTATACTAATGGTACAAAGATACAAAGTCAATGCATTATAAATGTTGATATTTAAATGCAATTTTTGACTTACTATATTAAGTACATCTAGTAGACTCTAAATGCTTTGATTTGAAAACTGCCATCATTACTGGAAAAGATGACATGAATTTTCTTAATAATTCATTTTTATATTTTGGTAGTTTCCATAACTTTTGTTAACAGTCTACATTGCCATGGAATTTTATCTTTTGGTGTGTGTTTATGACTCTCTGATCAGGTGTTCATGTTTCTCTGCAAAAACATCATGTCAAATATAACTTAATATTTGATCTTGAGTTTTCCAATCAAGAAAAGGCCTGAGTCAGGTTGTTTTAGGACAGAAGTACACCAGACTTTCAAAGAAGAGCCAATACCAATACTCCTGAAACTATGCCACAAAATAGAAACAGAAGAATCACTATTATGCAAGGTGAGCTGCACAGGGAGCTGATGCTCATCACCTGCCACCAGAGGAGGCTTGTGGCATCCCCAGCAACATTAGGCAGAGAGCACTATTTCCTACCTACCTGATCCATCTGGGACACAGCCAAGAGAGCCAGAAAGTAGCACAGACAGCTAAGTTCTGCAGTACCCCAGGAACATTCAGGGCCACCCGAGGCACAGGTATCAGAGCCAACACCAAGGACAGCCAGATGGCTAAAGGCCAGCATAAGAACATAATCAAAAGAGCCCAGATATCCTGCTACAGTACTAAGAGGAAGGTTCATAGCACTAGTGTCTTCGTAAAGCAATTGGAGAGATCTCATACTAGCAACTTAACAGCACACCTGAAAGCTCTAAAACAAAAAGAATCAAACACACCTGTAAAAGTAGATGGCAGAAAAATAACCAAACTCAGGGCTGAAATCAATAAATTAAAAAAAACAGAATAATAGTAAGGTTCAACAAAACCAAGAGATGGTTCTTTGAGAAAATCAACATGATAGACAAACCCTTCTGCAAACTAACTAAAACTTAGAGTGAGAGTGTGTCCAAATTAACAAAATCAATAATGAAAAGGGGCACATACCAATAGACACTGAAAAAGTCTAAGAATCATTAGGTTTTACTTCAAAAACTGTATTCCACAATGCAAAAATGTCAATGAAATGGATGATTTTCTTGATAGGTACAAATTACCAACTTTAAGTCAAGATAAGCTAAACAAGAGACATAGACCTACAACCCCTAAAGATTGAGAAACCATCATTAAGAGTTTTCCAATCAAGAAAAGGCCTGAGTCAGGTGGTTTTAGGACAGAAGTACACCAGACTTTCAAAGAAGAGCCAATACCAATACTCCTGAAACTATGCCACAAAATAGAAACAGAAGAATCACTATTATGCAAGGCCACAGTCATCCTGACACCTAAATCACACAAAGACCCAACAAAGAAAGAAAATTTGAGACCTATCTCTCTCATGAACATTGATGAAAAATATTCAATAAAATATTCATAAACTGAATCCAAGAACAGATAAAACATCATCCACCATGGTCAAGTAGGTTTCATCCCAGGCATGCAGGTATAGTTCAACATACAAAAACCCATCAATGTAACCTACCATATAAAAAACTAAAAGAAAAAGGTCACATGATCATCTCACTAGATGTTGAAAGCCTTTGACAAAATCCGAAACCCTTTACTGTTAAAAGTCTTGGAGAAATCAGGGATATAATGCACATACCTAAATACAATAAAGAAAATATACAGCAAGCCAATAACCAACATCAAATTAAATGGAGAGAAATGTAATGCAATTCCACTAAAACCCTAAAAACAAGGACAAGACAAGGCTGGTCACTTCCTCCATATCTAATATAAAACTTGAAGTTCTAACTAGAGCTATAAGACATCAAAAGATCGAGGGGATACAAGTTGGAAAGGAACAAGTCAGCTACTGCTATTCACAGATTCTATGATAGTATACATAAGTGACCCCACAAATTCTACCAGGGAACTCGTACTGTTGATAAACAAGTTCAGCAAGTGCTTTAATACAAAATTAACTTAAAAAATCAGTAGCCCTCCTTTAAACTAACAATAAACAGACTGAGAAAGAATTCAGGAAAAAAATACCCTTTATTTATTTACTTATTTATTTTGGCAGGTCACTAGAAATTTTATTTAATTGGCCAGGTATAGTTTTTTTATTATTTTTATTTTTATTATTAGATGCATTTTTTTAACTCTGTATCCCAGCTGTATCCCGCTCCCTCATTCCCTCCCAATCCCACCATCCTTCTCTATTCTCCTCCCTGCCCCTTTCCAAGTCCACTGATTGGGGAGGATCTCCTCCCCTTTCATCTGACCCTGTTTTATCAGGTATCTTCAAGACTGGCTGCAAAGTCCTCCTCTGTGGCCTAGCAGTACTGCTCCTCCCTTGGGGGGTGGGGAGGTCAAAGAGCCTGTCATTGAGTTCATGTCAGAAATAGTCCCTGTTCCACTTACTAGGGAAAACCAATTGGTTACTGAGCTACCATGGGCTACATCCGAGCAGAGGTTCTAAGTTATATTAATACGTGGACCTTGGTGGAGTATATCTCAGAAAAGACCCCTGTGCCCAGATATATTTGGTCCTTGTGGAACTCCTATACTCTCCACATCATACTAACTCCCCCTTCTTTCATATGATTCCCTGCACTCTGCCTAAGGTTTGGTTATGAGTCTTAGTATCTGATCTGATACACCTTACAACCATCAAAACGGCAAAAATCATAAAGTCAGATGACAACACATGCTGGAGAGGTTGCAGAGAATTGGGAACCCTCCTCTATTGCCGATGGGAATGTAAACTAATACAACTGCTTTGGAAATCAATCTGGCACTTTCTCAAACAATTAAGAATAGTGCTTCCTCAAGACCCAGCAATACCACTCTTAGGCATATACCCAAAATTTGCTCAAGTACAAAAAAAGAACATTTGCTCAACCATGTTTGTAGCAGCTTTATTTGTAATAGCCAGAACCTGGAAACAACCCAGATGTCCATCAATGGAGGAATGGATACAGAAATTGTGGTATTTTTACACAATGGAATACTACTCAGCAATTGAAAATGAGGAAATCATGAAATTTTCAGGCAAATGGTGGGATCTAGAAAAAATCCTTCTGAGGTATCTCAGAAGGAGAAAGACACACATGGTATATACTCACTTATATAGACCTATAAAATATGATAAACATAGTGAAATCTATACACATAAAGAAGATAAACAAGAAAGAAGACCCGGGGAAGATGATCAATCCTCACTTAGAAAGAAGAATAGGATGGGCATTGGACGTAGGAGAAAGCAAGTAAAAGGACAGGAGCATACCACAGAGGGCCTCTGAAAGACTCTACCTACCAGTTTATCAAAGCAGATACTAAAAATACCCTTTATAATAGCCAAAAATAATGTAAAATATCTTGGTGTAACTCTAACCAAGCAAGTAAAGGACTTTATGTTAAGAACTTCAAATCCTTGAAGAAAATAAATTGAAGAAGCTATCAGAAGATATCCCTGCTTATGGATTGGTAGAATTAACACAGTAAAAATGTCTATCTTACAAAAAGCAATCTACAGTTTCAATGCAATTCCTATTAAAATTCCAACAGAATTCTTACAGAATTGAAAGAGCAAGTCTCAACTTCATATGGAAAAATAAAATACACACAATAGTTAAAACTATTCTATAAAATAAAATAACTTTTGGAGGTATCACCATCCCTGATTTCAAGCTGTACTACTGAGCAATAGTAATAAAAACTGCATGGTGTTTGTATAAAAACAGAGAGGTTAATCAATGGACTCAAAAATCCAGAAATAAATCCACACACCTAATGACACCTGATTTTTTTGACAAAGAAGTGAAAATCAGACAATTGGGGAGTGCATCTTCAACAAATGGTGTAGGTCTAACTGGATGTCTGCATGCAGAAAAATGCAAATAGATTCATATTTATCACCCCGCATAAAACTCAAGTCCAAGTTGATCAAAGACCTCAACATAAAACTGAATACACTAAATGTATTAGAAGAGAATGGGGGAAATAACCTTGAACTCACTGGCACAGGAGACAACTTCCTGAACAGAACACCAACAGCTCAGATCAACTAAGATCAACCATTAATAAACGGGACCTCAGGAAACTGAAAAGCTTCTGTAAAGCAAAGGACACCTCAACAGGACAAAATGGCAGCCTACGAATTGAAAAAGCTCTTCACTAACCCTACATCTGACAAGGCTAATATTCCCAAATATAGAAAGAACTCAAGAAATTAAACAACAACAAATCAAATAACCCAATTAAAAATGGGGTACAGACTTAAACAGAGAATTCTGAACTGAAAAATCTCTAATGAGTGAGAAGCACTTAAAGAAATGTACAAATCCTTAGTTACCAGGGAGATGCTAATTAAAATTACTCTGAGATTCCACATTAACCCTTCAGAATGGCTAAGATAAAAGTCAGCACATGCTGGCAAGAACATGGAACAAGGGGGGCACTCCTCCATTGTTTGTGGTGGTGCAAACTTGTACAACCATTTTGGAAATCAATCTGTCACTTTCTCATAAAAATGGGAATAGTTTTACCTCAAGACCCAGATTCAGTACTCCTGGACATAGATCCAAAACATACCATACCACAATGACAACTTTTCAACTTGTTTATAGCAGCTTTATTCATAATATCCATACTGGAAACAGCCTAGGTGTTCTTCAACTGAATACTGGATGAAGAAATTGAGGTACATTTACCCAATGGCATACTATTCAGCTATTAAAAACAAAGACATCACGTAACATGCAGGCAAATGGATGGAACTAGAAAAGATCTTCCTCAGTGAGATAACTCAGACCCAGAAAGACATGAATTGTATGTACTCACTTATAAGTGGACATTAGCCATCATATACAGGATAACTTTGGATCCACAGACCCAAAGAATTCCTGGAGGGCTCAAGGAAGGATGCTTCAATTTTACACAGAAAAGAAAATAATCATCTGAAGTAGATGGAGGAAGGGAGCTGTTTGGGAAAGGGTGTGGGGCAGTAAAGAGGGTGAGGATCAGGTGTATGGAGAGTGAGCATGGATGGTAGGATGGGGCAGAAGGAGGACCTGCAGAGAGAAAGAAAATGTGTTGGAGAGCATCCCTGGGACAGGAGAGGCCCCTGGAATTTTATGGGGGTGACCAAGCTCAGATCCTTAACAGGAGGGGACATAGAGCCTGAATTTGCCACATCCTGTAGCCAAGTAGTACTTCCAGTGGTGGCAGAGTCACACCAACCCACCCATAAAATCTTTGACCCAAAATTTGTTTTGCCTACAAGAAGTGTACAGAGAAAGATGGAGCAGAAATTCAAGGAATGGGAAAAAAAAATGACTGGCCCAACTTGAGACCCACCTCATAGATCTGCTGTGTTGTAGACAGGGGTGGAGTATAACTCCCTTCTGTGAGGCTTCATCCACCACCTGATGAAAACAGATGCAAAAGACCCTCAGCCATACAATCAGCCGAGTTTGGGGAGTTTTGTGCAAGAGCAAGGATTGAGGGATTCAGAGGGGTCAAGGATACCAGAAGAAGTTGTACAGAGTAACCTAACTTGGGCCCATGGGGCACACAGAGATTGAGCCACCAACTAAAGAGTTTGAATGGGTGAGATGTAGGCCCCCTACACATATGTAGCAGACGTGCAGCAGGGTTATCATGGGAATCTCCTAACAGTGGGTGTAGGGGCTCTCTCCAACTCTGTTGCTTGCCTTTGGATCCATTTCCCTTATCTGGGCTGCCTTGTCTGGCCTTGGTGGGAGAAGATGCACTTACTCTTTTTTTTTTTAAGATTTATTTATTTTATATATATGAGTGTTCTATCTGCATTTACATCTGCCAAAAGAGGGAATCAGTTTACTTTATAGATGGTTGTGAACCACCATGTGGTCACCGGGAATTGAACTTATGAGCTCTGGAAGAACAGGCAGTGCTCTTAACTGCTGAGCCATCTCACTAGCCCGATGCGCTTACTCTTATTGTGACTTGAGATGATAGGATGGATTGGTGCCTCTTTTTTTTTTCCATTTTTTAAAATTAATTAATTCCATTTACATCTTGGTCATAGGCCACTCTCTCCTCTACTCCCAGTTCCACCCTTCCTCCTGCATCCTCTCTCCCCTATTCCTCAGAAAAGGGGAGCCCCTCTACCCCAACACTCCAGTTCATCTGTTCACATGAGGACTGAGTTCATCTTCCTCCCCTGTGGACTGGTACGGAAGTCCAATCCAGGGGAACTGATCAAAAAGCAAGTAACATAGTCCAGCTTAGGGGCCAGGAAATGAGGGAATAATACATGAGGGTTGGACTGGGAAAAGAGAGAGGGGGCTGTTATCAAGTTTAAAAGTGATTAAATAAATACAATTAAAAAAACTGCATGTATGAAATTTTCAAAGAATTAAGATTATGACACAGAGGCAGAGGCAGATGGACTTCTGTGAGTTTGAGGACAGTCTGGTCTACAAATTGAATCCAGGACAATCAAGGCTACACAGAGAAACCCTGTTTCGAAAAACAAAACAAACAAACAAAAACAAAACAACAACAACAACAAAAACAACAAGATTATCACACACAACTAAAGTCTTCCCTGGGTAACTGTTAGTATAATTGTCAATAACAATGGATCAATATTACAAAAATAAGAGAGGGAATGCGGCTTAGATGGCAGAATGGTTGATTACAGGTACGAAGCTCTGGGTTCAGTACAAAGTACCACACAAACTGTGTGTCACAGTACACTTCTTGAGTCTTGGTGTTCAGGAGGTGGAGGTACCAGGATGGAAGTTCAAGTTCATTCTCAGCCACATGGCAAGATGAGGTCCAATCTGAGGTACATGAGACTGTTTCCTGGTGGAAAGGATGTAGGAGCAACTGAAGTCTCTTATTAAGTAATATTAACTGTAAAAGGCAGAGCTCATTGTTTGCCTCCTCATGACATGGACTCTTCCTTCTTTGTTAGTTATAGATTCATGGATGAATCTCATCACCATTAATGTGAGACATTGATTTACTGCCAATACCCTGTCCTGTTATCTATTTAAAGGTGTTTGAGTGACACACAGCCTAATAAGAAGTGTGGTACTTTCGTGTGTATGTCAAGAAGCATTAAAGTCAAAGCAATCAGTCAGATTTTGTGCAAAAAAGAAAAATATTTTTAAATATGTATGAATGTGGTCCTTGATTCTTCTACCTCACAACATTTCTGAACTTTATTAAAGGGGTGTAAGCTAACAGGTACATTATATCTATTGCAATACCTAACACAGACATAAAGAAACATATATACACAGGGAAGACCACACAAATTGGTTTTCTAGTACCAAATGGTCAACCCTGAAAACATACATACTGGTAACATGATATGTGCATGTTTCCATTTATACAGTTCTAGTCAAGTGACACATCCTCCATATCTGCTGTACAAAGTCATGTTCCCAAAGGATCTGTAATTTAAGGTTTTCTTAGTATGATATTAAAACTGGGACTGCAAGAGTTTTGTTATTGAGAAAGCAAGCCTGTCATTAAACCAAAGAGATGAAAAATCCAGAGTCCTCTGATACTCTAAACAGTTCTGTGCAGTCTACAACCTTACCACTATAAGGGTCAAAGGTATGGTCACAGAGACCTTGTATTTGCACTTAAAAGTTTTATTAAAATAAATATCAAAACAGATGCTGCAACTCATAGCCAAACGTTGGGCAGAGTGCAGGGAATCTTATAAAAGCAAGGGGAGATAGACCTGGAGGGGACCAGAGCTCCACTAGGACAGCAACAGAATCAAAAATCTAGACACAGGGGTCTTTTCTGTACTGGTATTCCAACCAGGGACTGTGCATGGAGATGACCTAGAACCCCTGCACAAATGTAGCCCATGGCAGTTCAGTGTCCAAGTGGGTTCCTTAGTAATGGGGACAGGAACTGTCTCTGACATGAACTCAGTGGCTGGCTCTTTAATCACCTCCCCCTGAGTGGGGAGCGGCCTTGCTAGGCCACAGAGAAAGAGAATACAGCCAGTCCTGATGAGACCTGATAGGCTAGTGTCAGAGGGAGGGGGAGGATGATTTCCCCTCTCAATGGACTTTTGGAGGGATATTGGAGGAGAAAGGGAGGGAATTGGGTAGAATTGGGAGGGGCTGAGGGAGGGCGCTACTGCTGGGACACAAAGTGAATAAACTGTAACTAATAACTAAATAAATAATATGTGCCTCTTTCCGAGTGTATTTGTGTGATTGTGTACATGAGAGTGCAACTGACGGCAACGGACAAATAGGGTGCCAAATCCACCAGAGCTGGAGTCACAACTGGTTGCATGCCACCTAACATGGGCACTCAGCACTAAACTTTGGTCTTCTGTAAGAATGCAGCCACTTCTGATGAGAATTGATAGACTAAGATCAGAAAGAAGGAGAGGAGGACCTCCCCTAAAAGTGGACTTGGGGAGGGGCATGCTTGCAGAAGGGGGGGAGGGTGGGATCGGGAGGGGAGGAGGGAGGGGCGTAGAGGGGGATACAAAATGAATAAAGTGTAATTAATAAAAGTTAAATAAAAAGAATAGCAAGTGCTCTTAACGACTGACCATTTTCTAGTGCTCACTGTTAGAATTCTTAGTAATACTGAAATTTTAGTTAGAAAACAAAGCCAATACTGACTAGATTTACCATCTTAGCTAGATTTTTCTGAAGGCCTTTCTCTAACTCACCATCAAATCTTAGTTGCATTATTGTTTTTTTCATTCACAATGCAAAGAAGTAAATAGACTCTTCTCAGATCTCTTCTCCCTGGCTGTCATTAGTTATGCAGGTCAACAGCTAACCTTCTTATCTTGAGGTTTCACATCTGAAGGCATAACCAAAAATAAGCAGAAAATATTTTTAAAAACTTATCTATACTGATTTTCTTTCTTGTTATTGTGCACTAAAAGAACAATATAAGAAACGTCACATAGTAGTAGCATTGTACTTATTCTGTTTAGGTTGGTTTATACATAAATACTTCATTATCGTTTTTCATGGTTATTTTAGCAACTGATTACACTATTAACCAAAGAGGATCCCTGATTCCTGAATTTCTGTGTGCTGAGGGGTAACTATTCACTGTTTCTTTCAAGTAGAATTTAAAATTTTACCATTCTATAATCATCATAGGCATTGATTTCTTAGAATATTACATTATTTGTTCATAGAATAGTCTTCTAGTTGGGGGGGGAGTATGCATATATATTTGTTTGAACTTATGAAATGAGAAGAAAATATTTGTTTCCTTTTTGTACTCAAACATCAAAAATGTATTTTGCCTTAAGAGATTTCTATGAAATGGTAGTCAAATGTGTGTCTGCTCTCTCCAGAAAGACTGACACACTAATTTTTACTTCAAAGCTTGGCAGTTTGTAAACTTGGCTTACACTATTAATTTTAGAAGCCTTCTCCCAATGCCTTTCAACAATGTATCATCAATCAGCTGTGTTTGGTTTAAGAGTACAGAACAAAAGCACTTTTAAAAAATAGAAAATTAAAAACTGGAGTTTAAGTGAATAAAACTCAAAATCCTTTATTTTTTGTATGCAATATGTCAACAACATCAACGAAAAAGAACACTACTCAATTTGATGAGGAAGATCCAAACTTTGCTTTAAGTTAAAAGTTATAACATACACTTGGCAAATAGAAGTAGACCTATGCCAAATAGACACACATACACACACACACATGCTCACACAAATGAAGACATATTGTTTTAATTTATCAGAGACCGTATTTTGTGTTCTGGCAGAATTATTGTATAAGCCTACTAGTGTGCATCATTTTGCAAATATAAACATGAAAACTTTAAAGACAAAAAGAACACTGCTCCAAGTATGAGCATACAAAAGTTTCCTCACTGTTATTTTCTGACAGTCTTCTTCATCCATTTGCTGCATGAAATGTACCGCTCTACCGAAAGTCATATTGACCTTCCAGATCTTCCTCTCGGGATGTAGGAGATTATCCAGATATTCAAGCCACATCTCACAAGCTGTGTTCAATCCTCCCACACCCTTTCTTGAATCTTGGGTTTGGTTAGCAGTGTCTCTTGTTAGCTTTGACTGGCATCTTTATGCTGGGACTCTATACTTGTTTTGAGAACATGTTCTTTGGAACTGCAGATTTCTTGTGAGCTACACACTTGTAAGCAATAGGTTAGAGATTTGAACAAATCACATGCTTTGGGTACAGGCTTTTAGTCTGTAAGTTTTGGAATGAGTTTTGTTCCTTGCACCTGGCTGATTTTCAAGGTAATGTCAATGGTTATCTAACCAGATGATCTCAGTTACAGCTGGAACAAATTAGTTCTAATTTCAGATTTGTTGCTGCTTTGTCTTAGCGAGAGCTGATCTGAAGGTTCTTAGTTAAAGATTCTGAATTGATGAAGTGGTCTGAGTTTTTTTGTATAGAGAGAATATTGTATTATTACATGGATGTACTACCTGTCAATTAAAAAAACAAAGAAACAACCACAAAAAAAAAAAAAAAAACTGTGGCCTATAATGGAAGGTGGGACATCTGGCAGGCAGAAAGGTTCCTAGGATTGAGCCAGGATAGGAAGAATATTGCAGGAAGCTATAAGGAAGACAGATGCATGGTACCTGAGCAGAGGTAACCAGCATGTGGCAGAATAAATGGGCTACTTTAAGTTATGAGCTAGTCAGGGAAGAGCATAGCAATTTGGCCTAAGTATATTTGAATATAGTTTGAATCTAATGGGTCATAATTCTGGGATCTTGGGGATGGGAGAAAGAAAGCACACCCTACTACATGTGTAGTCTCTGTCTTCACGGCAAACTGAAGATGTTAACTCTTGGTGCATACTACAAACTGAACTTGGCTGTTCTCTGCTGAGATCCTGAATTCAGTAGGATTTTGTTAGGAGGAAGGGACTTTATGAGATGATTTTGTTTCATCCTTCTGCATGGAATGAGTGCTCCTGTACCAGAGACCCAAGATAATGTTCTTCTCTCATTTGCTGTGAGAAGACAATGAGAAGATTGACTTTAAAAAATATATTTTAATTTTGTATATATGTATGCATAGGAGGGTGGTGCTATGCTATGTGCCCATGAGTACAAACACCTCAAAAATTCCCAAGAGAGCATCAAATGCCCTGGAGCTAGAGTTACAGGTGGTTGTGAGCTATATGACTTAGGTTCTGGGAACTAAACATGGATCCTTGGCAAGGACAGTATGTACTCTTTACCAGTGAAATGTCTCTTCATCACAAAGAAGATGCATGTGTGTGTGTGAACTGGAAGAAATGCCTAACCAGGCAGGCATCTGCTATAATCTCTTAGACCTCAGCCCACAAATCTGAGAATGTTTGTTGTTTTTGATGGCTAGTCTATGGAACTTTCATTAGAAGAGTCCAAATGCTCTCAATGGAACACAGTTTACACAGGTTGAAATTCAAGTGATCTTGCATATATATGTCTTCAGATCTGACTATTTGTGTTACACTCCCACATATATATACACACAATTTGTATATATGTATATATACATATGCACATATATATATATATATATATATATATATATATATATATATATATACAAATTACGAAAAAGAAGCCATGAATTAGATTCAGAGCAAGGATGCATCTACAAGACTGTTTGGAGGAAATAAAGAAAATGAAGAAATGATGTTACTATATTAAAATATCAAAAGATAAACAATTTTAAAACAGTGGAGTGAACTTTACTATTGTATGTTAGCAGAATTGTACTTAATCTCCACTACTTTACTTTGAGGAATTGATAGTTTTAGATTGGAGCTGGTTCTGCTGCTACTTGCCTGTGTTAGAAAACAGCTAAGATTTAACTGAGATTTGACTGACTAATATCAAAAATTCTTACTCCTTCCTTCCTTCTGACATGTTTTATGATTTCTGGAACAACAAATTTCAGGAAGGAAAAAAAAGTTTGAAATATCATAAGCCCATCAGAGGTAGACTCTGAATAGAAGCTCAATCATAAATTGTCTGAGCCAACATGAAAATCAAGGGAAACTAGTTTGAATTAAGGCTTGTTAACAAACGTGTAAAAATGAAAATTTAAATAATATACACTTCGTGAGAGGGAGGATAGGAAATGTAAATTCAAAATGCTAAATGTATTTAGATCCAACATTTCTGTTCTCTGTTACCCTTAATCAAAGAACATACAAAATAATACAAAAACAAAAAAAGATGGCACAGAATCTCTCTCCATACCTAGCACCATGAACAACTAGAAATATTTGAAAATGAAAGACCTAACACGCAGAAACAGAGAAAAAGAGTAAGATAGAGAGAGGTAGATCCACAGCACTCGATAAGAAATATAAATAGAATTTTAGAAAATTATGGAGTCTGATCTCAAAGAATGAATGTTTCATTCATGGTGGCAAAGCTTCATCAGAAAGAGAAACTTGGAAACAGAAAACATGAGTTAAGTGAGTGAGATGTATGGCCTAGGAGGAGAAGAGGAGGATAAAGAGGCGGAGGAGAGGGGAAGAGGAGGGGAAGGACAAAAAAGAGGAAGAAGAAGAAGGAAAGAAAGAAAGAAGGAAGGAAGGAAGGAAGGAAGGAAGGAAGGAAGGAAAAAGAAAAGAGAGAAAGTTTAAAGGCTTAGAAAACTCTGCTTCAAGGTCTGAAATAAATTTCTTCAAAGGCTGCTTTAGTGCTCTCTTTATTTAGGGGGAGTGCAACAGGGATTGACTGGAAGTGAACTGTGGGTAAAAGCCATGATGTTCTTAGAATAGCAGACTTCTTAATTCAGTATGCACTGGCGTCCCTCTTTTTTATTATTTTCTTTTTGTCAGATCACCCAGCAGCACATTGTGCCATTGCCCTTTGAACACCACATCTTATTTTCTCAGTGTAAAGCAGTAGAGACATCATTCTCCAGTTCATGTGGTCTTTCGACTATCCTTGGGATTCCTGCTTTTTAGAGTCTTTTCTACTTAGTTATATAAATGAACCTGAGAAGTAGGGGTATCGGCTGAAATGAGAAACCATTAAATCATGAAGTGTCAGCAATATATCACTATCAATGGCTCACAACTTATATTCATGCCTAAAATCTGCTCTAATAGTTGCTTCCTAAGGTCCTGTTTCGATGTACGTTTTAAAACTGTCTTAGTTGTTTTTCTATTGTGAAGAGATACCACATCTAAGAAACCTGTAAAAGAGCATTTACGCTTATGGTTTCAGAGGGTGTGTCCTCTGAATGACCATCATTAGAGGTAGCATGTTAGGAGGCAGACAGGTGTTACACTGGAGCAGTAGCTGAGAGCTTACATGTTGAAACAACAGCCATAAGAAAGAAATAGAGGCCAGGGAGAAAGAGAGAAAGAAAGAGCAGGTTAAAGACATAGTCATGAATGCAGTTAGTAAGAAGGCAATCCTGTGTCTGAGGACACCAGCTTTTGCCTCCACCCTTCTAATTTTTTGCATAAGCAAGGTGTGCTAGAGTGACTGTCTACTCTGTGCCACTCTAATATCGTGAAATGCTGAGTGGATTTTCCTCTTTCCTTTTGCTTCCTTTTCTACCAGTGAAAATGTCTGCCACTCATTATTTTTGGACTTCAACAACTGGCTTGGTTAATTAAATAAATGTTTTTTTAAGTTTCACTTTGGCAAAAGCTACCATTCTGTTACAGGTTGATTTGTTTTCTCACTCTGTCTCTGTCTCTCTGTATCTGTCTTTTTCTGTCTCTCTCTGTGTGTGTCTCTCTCTCTGTGTTTCTTTCTCTCTCTCTCTTTCTCTCTTTCCTCTGTGTATACATGTATTTGTGCTGGATTGAAGAAAAATTACCCCTTAGGCTCATATATTTGTATGCTTTATCCCCACATGGTGGAACTCTTTGGGAAGGGTTAGGAAGTATGACCTTGTTAAAGGAACTGTGGCCTTGTTGAAGGAGCCATGATCTTGTTGGAGAAAGCATATCACTGGAGATGAGCTTTGATATTTAAGAGGCCCACATCATTCCCAGTTAGTGCTTTCCCAGAACCTGAACTTTTCAAAGCTTAATCTAAAGAAGTCACAAATCTCAAAGAATTACTTAAGCACTCCTACAGCTGTTGTCAAAATGGTTAAAACATCTTCAAACTATAGAACCTGATGTTTGAGTTTAATTTTAAGCTTCATTAAAATGTCCTTACTTTCTCATGAGTTAAAGTTTGAATGGAGGTAGGTGGAGAAAGACACACCAGGCATTAAGATTCTGATTTAACCAATTATTGAAGAATTGTGATTTGGTTCTTGAGAAAAATCAGTAAAAGTGAGGCAAGGTCTTTAAAATAAAAGTCATATGGCTTCAATTTGCATTCCATTAATCCAGCTTTAAAAGTTTCTTTCCTTCCCTCTTTCCAAACTGTCATATCATATCACCATGTAGAAAAGTGTTACTTCTTATTAAGCACTGCAGAACTCTAGTAATGGAAGGAAAATTACAGCTCTTTAGATACTTTTCTTATGTGAGTGTACAGTCTGCGGAGGTTCCATGGTTGTCAGATCCTTATTGCATGTCAGCAGTGTCTCTTCTGCTCCTCAGGGGCCATAGGACTGCGTTACCCCCTCTTGTGGGCTGTGCATTTGACTTTCGTAGTGTCACAGCCTATGATTTTCCTATGTCCACATCCCTGAGCTGACCATTTGAGAAAAACAAATGAAATCTGCAAACGAACTGGCATCTCACTGCATGCATTGTTCTTCATGGGTGTCCAACTTCAGGAGAATCACCATTTGCCATTATCATGGGTGGGACAGGTCCTTTGGTATTTGTGTTGAAAAGTAACCTAACAAGGACTCACCATACTGCAGCATCAAATTGTTGAATCAGCTTTTCCTTTTCAGCCCATTCATTTTGCTCAGAGAAATTGAAGTGTATATCCTAGACTAAAGTAAAAACTAAGGACCTCAGAGTGCACCAAGTTCCCTTTTCTGTAGAAATTTTCTTTTCTTTCTTTTTGCCCATAGGCTTTCCCCTCTTTTAATTGTTAACTTTATTAATTTTTTTTTTTAAAAAAGGAGACAATTGCTGAGAAAGTAGTCATAGATGTAGCAGTCATGTTTACCATCACTGACAAGTAACTGAGAAACGAATTAACAGAAAAATAGATTTGTTTGACAATTTTGGAGAATTGGGTTTGTAGCGACTTGGTCCTCTCACCTAGGGACTGAGATCAGGCTAGACATCATGGCATAAAAGGCATAGCGAGGCAGAACTTCTTACATCATAACAGCAGAGGTGAGGACAAGAAGGGCAAGGTGAAGAAGACACTCTTCAAAGGCATGTCCTTCAGAGGTCTGCTTTCTCCACATTGCCAGTTTACATTCTCACAGTGCCTCAGTATTGCATGCAAATATATATATATATATATATATATATATATATATATATATATATATTCCCTCAGAGTATTAGATTGGTGTTTAGGTCAAGATGCTCAGGACAAGAACATCTCTCACTGATGGGCTCTTCCAGGAGAAACGGGTGCTTTAAAACACAATCCTTTGGGCATAGTTGAATCTGTAATAGTATATGTTACACAACATGGAGGACACACTTAAAAAATGTCTTCAGATTCATTAAAAGTTCTTTGTTTTCCCAGAATAGCTACAAGCTGACTTTAAGGGAAATTTTCATTCAGGGAGATAGCTCAGATGGTATAGGGCTTGCTCAGCACATAGAAAGTTCAGGGTTCAAGTTCAGCCTCCAGCACTATAGAAACCAGCTACAGAGGCATATATCGGGAATCCTAGAACTTGTTAGTTGGATTCAGGAGTTCAAAGACAGCATATATTACACAGAAAAAAGAAAGGAACCTGGGAACAAGGGGAAAATCCAGGAAAGGAGACTAGTTCTAAGACTCTGGTTTTATTGCCCTTTCTCTGATCTGCCTTTTAGTTTGACCAGCTTCTTGCATGAATTCCCTCCTCAAAAGAAGCATAGTCAAGTCTGAGTCATCACCTAAGATAATTGTCCAAGCTGTCACTTCACAGCCCACTCCTTGTAAAGGCTTACTCATTCATTGCAGGGCTGTCCTTCCTCAGTCTTCAGGCAGAGATAATAAAACACCCTCAGTTCCATACATAATGAGTAGAAGTCAACCTCTGGCACTTCTGAAGGCTGAGAAGTCTAATAGCTAGACAGCTTTGAATCTAGTAAGGCCTTGATTTTGGGTCATGGGTGACCCCCTTCTTCTTAGGCCTCTCCTGAAGCTGATGTACTCATGAGATTCCAATCAAGACCTATCCATCTTCCCAAAACCATCACCAGGACTGAATATTAACCGAGAATCTTAAGGGATGCTGCTTAATAGTTTCTTTCAAATTAAAATATTCACCAAAGAAGGAGAGGGAGGCTCAAAGATACAGAACACAAATAATGATTACATGTCTAGGAAATCTGAAACTTTCAACAGTCTTGAAGTTCCCTTCACAGTTTTATGTAGAAGCTTTAAACAACTCCTGGGCAAGTAGACTTGATTAAAAGACTCCAACCAAGGACTATGCATGGAGATAACCTAAGACCCCTGCACAGATGTAGCCCATGGCAGTTCAGTATCCAAGTGGGTTCCATTGTAATAAGAACAGGGACTGTCTCAGATATGAACTGATTGGCCTGCTCTTTAATTACCTCCCCCTGAGGGGGAAGCAGCATTACCAGGCCACAGAGGAAGACACTGCAGCCACTCCTGATGAGACCTAATTGACTAGGATCAGAAGGAAGGAAAAGAAGTCCTCCCCTATCAGTGGACTTGGGGAGGGGCATGCATTCAAAGGGGGGAGGAAGGGAGGGATTGGGACTGGAGGAGGGAGGGAACCACAGGGGGGGACACAAAGTGAATAAAGTGTAATTAATAAAGAATAATAATAAAAAAAAGAATAGATATTGTCAGACGTGAATGGCTGCGTTGTGAAGAGAGCCCCAGGGAGAAAGGTTTCAAAAGCCACCCACACTGGGGTTGGGCTTTTGGGTGATTCAGCTGCTTTTGAGACATTCCTCCTCCTATGAGTAAACCCTCATCCATATTCCTCTTAGTAACGTCAATGGTTCACCAAGTTGAACTTTGGTAAAATTGACTATTGGGATGAGTAAGCAGGCACCTCTGCAGCCAGCCCCAAGGGACCTGACAAACCGGTTATCAGGCATTTGTGAAGACACCCAGACCACCTGGAATTACCTGCGCATGCCCTGGGTCACCCTGTAAGAACTACTGGAGCCCTCCTCTCTTACTCCCCCCCCCCCCTCTCTCTCTCTCTCTCTCTCTCTCTCTCTCTGCAACCCCCCTCCCCCTAATAATCTAATAATCTTCCCACATAGAACTGATCTCATGGTGTGATTTGTGAACCCGCGTGTAACCTTCACAGGCGCACAGGTGCACGTTTCCCAACATTGCTACTTTGTACTGTTATGTGCTCCCTTTCCAGGGTATGTAGACGTGTGGGTTGTGTTTCTCTAAGAAAAGTCTCTTGCACAACAAGATGGCATAATGATTCTGACCAGAAAGTGTCCCTGTGAGACCGCCATCTGCCTTCTGGACTCATACAAGATACCCAGAATGACCTGTCCCTACATTTGGATTATGGTAAATTTAAACATTTTTTTACTTTCTGAGTATTCTCCATATCACCAATTTATTTTTAATCACTTAGTCACAATACAATAAAGATTTATGTAGTCAATTTCACAATTGAAACAAAACAAAAGCATTCTGTCTAAAAGAAATTTAGAAGAAAAAGCCAACTATCTCATTTTATTTATGGATAGGAAAGCAGTAGGCAGAGCTGTTAAGATAGCTTCATAGTGCTAGTATTTGGGGTACACGTTTGGGATTAAAATTCAGTCTCTGGTATGTTGGGCCAACATTCATGTTACCTGCTACTGCCTCAGTCACAGTAGATCATTAGGAGGAGAAGAAAGAGCAACGTGCCTTGAAAAGCTGACACATACCGCTGTCTGGATGCAAGGCTCCAAAGCTTCACATCCAGAATGTCAGCTCTGAGCTCCTTCAAAAACAATACCACCTGAAATAAAGCAACAGGCGGTGAGAAAAGCTGTCAAGTCCCAATTTGCAGTTTCTAGCAAAGATCACAGCAAAAACAGACTCCAGATCAACTTGTCTTTATTTCAACTCCTCCAGGGCTGGCACCAGCTAACTGCTGGAATTCCATACGAGCCTGCTGACCAGCTTTGTGCTTGCCTCTTCTCCTGCCTGGTTCCCCAATTAGCTCCTTGTTAACTACACACCTGCCGTGTTTCTCCCCCCAGGCTCTTCTCCTTTCTGTGTAGCTTTAACCCCTTCTGTACACATGTTTAAAACACTACTAAGGTGCGTCCATGGCAGAATTTTTGGGGCCCCTTTAATCAACAAACAATTAGCTTTCAAGGTCATCTCACATAATATGACTGCAAAAGGTTTAAATCTAACTTCCTTACCTGTGAAATCCACAGAAATACAGGTCGTTAAGTAACATGGCAGCACCCAGAAACTCAGCTTATCCAAAGGGTTCAGTCAAAGGAAAGATGGGGAAACAGCTGTCTTACTAAAACATTCTGGGATCCAGTTTTTCAGCACCCTTTGTGCCCAGTAGAGAATGAAAAGCTAAGAAAATAGAGTTATTTGTGATCAAGAAAGCAATCTCATAGAGTTATGTACGGAAGCTAGAGTAGGACAGGGGTATGTGAGATAATGTACTGAACACATGGTTACCTCTGTCAGGTCCCCTCCTTCTTACAAATCTTTCCCCTTTTTATTTTGCTTTGTGATGCAATGAGTGGTCTGGGCTTTTGTTTTAAAAATACATATATAGGTAGGTGTTATTAGAGAAGATGGGCCTGAGCTAAGTTTCAAAGGCACTAGGCTTTAAGTGTGGCAATTAGGTGTGATTTGAACTCCTTTGTCTTCTTTATGTCTGTATATGGTGGACAGTGATGTGGCTTTTGGAAGAGATACCATATTGACAAGGTGACCTGTACTTACTGTCTGTCACTCCACATGTTTTTCATAACTGTTCTGCCTAGATTTTTGGTCAAGTTGACACAAATTGGACTTATCTAGGAAGGAGAAACTCAGGAAAATACCTCCATCAGATTATCTTTAGTTAAGTCTGTGAGCCATTTTGTTGTTTAATGACTGATGTGGGAGGATCCACCCCACTGAAGACAGTGACACCCCTGTGTCCTAGACGGCAAAACAAGGCAAGATGAACAAGCCATGCAGAGAAAGCCAGTGAATGCACTCCTCCATAGCCTATGTTTTAGTTCCTGCCTCTAGGTTTCTGCCTAAAGTTTCTGTCAATACTTCCCTCTGTGATTGAGTGGGACCTGAGAGGTGTGAGCTGAAATAAGCCCTTTCCTCCCCAAGTTACTTTTGTTCATGGTGTTTTACCACAGCAATAGAAACCCTGACTAAGAGAGTAACATATGAATATAATGTACTTGCTATTAACCAAATGGCTAAAAGAGCAATACAACAATATAATATTATCCTGCATTCTACATGAGTTAGGATAATGTTAATAAATTTATATCCTGAAAGACCATTTGGATGTAGGTTAGGATAGTAATGACTGATAACCAAAAAGAAATAATTCTTTGAGATTTATTTTTGTTATTTGTTGAGTATGGCTGAAATCTCAGTTTATGTGGCAAAGAGACCTGAGTTCCTAACTCTGTTCCAATTACTTCTGGATGACTTTGATGATAGCATTTGACCCTTTAAGCCAGTTTCTGCATCTGTAAAATTATTACCTATCTCATATCATTAGAAGTAAATGAGAGCAATGTTCAACCGTAGGGCTTGTACTAATATGAATTCAATGTCTTAAATATTTCTGATACTTTCTTTTCATGCACTTTTATCATGATTTTTTCCTGGGAGTTTGTTATTAGGTAAATCATATTTAATGTTATAATAGTATGGAAGAAATTGTAGTATTACTTAGGCATTCATTTATCATTATTTGCTAATAAGTACATAACAAGCAGATTCAATGTTTTATTTTGCAAATGGAAAGTATAAAAGACTAGAATATAATTATTTTGGTGAGATTTAAATGGCCTTTAGTTGCTGATGTAGAATTCCATACTTCTTTTTACTGAGAAGACATACTAGCAAGAATGGAGACTTTCTGATATATTAATGGTTCACAATTTTGAGATTCATATGTGGTCTGTATGAACTTACATGAAGCTGCTGACAATGATAGGTATGACTGTGCTGATGGGAGTTGGTGTGTGAGTAGGTGCCAATTTTCTTCTCTTAGAATTCTGGTACCTGTGAACTCACCAAGGTCTTGGAGTAAGAAGGATAGAAATTGTAAATGAGCCTAGTGAGGCCTAAGAAAGAAAATATTTGTAGGTCTATCTAACTGATTTAGTAGAAGCTTTTATTTTGAAATATAATAGAAATATAATGTGAGCCACAGGCATAAGTTCAAATTTTGATATGTACATTTATAAAAGCAAATTGAAACTGGATAAATAATTTTTAGTAAACTTTTGTTAGCTCCAAAGTAATCCAAACATAAATTTAATTTGAATCAATACAAAAATTTTAATAATTTAATTTATATTGTATATTTCATCATCCTTATTGCATCTTAATGCAGAGAGCAAATTCCACTGAATTTTTTTACTTGAATTGAGATTATGAAATTTATAGCTAAAAAGGTGTCTCATAAATTATACTTCAACACACAACTGGACAAAGTACATAGAGTGAGAGAGTTTGGAGCATTCAGTCCTAAATCGGAGGTCTTCATCAAATCTCTCTCCTCAGGGCTCAGAAATCAATGAGGAAGAAGTGGAGGAAAGATTGTAAGAGCCAGAAATAATGGATTACTCCAAAGAAATAATGCCTTCTGGACACAATAAGATTGACACATATATGAGCTTACAGAAACTGACAGCATGCACAAAGCCTGCACAGATTCCAGCCAGATGGGGACCAGTGCTGAATAAGGGAAATGGACATAGCCTCTTACCTCTCACTAAACATCTATCTGCAACTGACAACCAATTGCAAAGAAAATGTTAATAATGTTTTCAGTGGATCCTCTACTAATATGTAAGCCTCATGACGAACAGTAGATGGCCAACACAAAATGAACTCTACAGTAATTTTGTAGACTTGTTTTCACTCATATTTTTCTGTTTGGGCCCTTTTTTCTTATCGGTCTTTTACGTGTGTGTGTGTGTGTGTGTGTGTGTGTGTGTGTGTCTGCATGTTTCTTGGGTTTTCCTTTTTTAGTACTGTCTTTTCTTTGTTTGGATTTTTGGTTGGTTGGTTGTCAATTTGTTTTCTCAAGGGAGAGGGGCATGGAGGTGGGGGAGTAGAAAAATCTGGAGGAGTTCAAGGAGAGGAAACAGAATATGAAAGATGAAATTTCAAAAAAAAATGATAATGTCATTCCAAAAGAAAAAAAAAGGAAGACAGACAGGAAGGAAGGAACAAAAGAAGGAAGAAGAAAAGAAAAAGAAAGAGAGAAAGAGAAAAAACAAAGGAACAAATGAAAAATAAAGGAAGAAAGAACAAGAGAAAAGACATGGCCTTCAAAAAGAACTAGCTGGCCAGCCATGCTCTGGTGCTCCCAAGCAGATTCCCATCCTCAGCAACAGAACCTGAGAAGCAAGGGACATCTTTTTTTCATATCTTTTAAATGATAAAAAGACAATAGATCAGTTTTTTTGGTGACACATTATTACCTGAGCAGTAGGAAACAACTAACTTACCATCTATATTACTAAAAAGCAAAAAATGGTCATTGAAACTAAAAAGGGGAAAACAGTAAGCTTAAAAATTACAGCATAATCCACTCCTGATGTGATCTGATAGATTAAGATCAGAAGGAAGGAGAGGAGGACCTCCCCTATCAGTGGACTTGGGGAGGGGCATGTGTGAAGAAAGGGGAAGGAGGGTGGGACCGAGAGGGGTGGAGGGAGGGAATTTTGGGGGGATACAAAGTGAATAAAGTGTAATTAATAAAGTAAAATTAAATTTAAAAAAATTACAGCATAGTAAAGCCAGACGTGGTGGTTCTTACCTTTAATCCCAGCGCTGGGGAGGCAGAGGCAGGTGGATCTCTATGAGTTTAAAGCCAGCCTGGTCTACAAAGCAAGTTCCACAATAGCAGGATAATTACACAGAACTTTGTCTTAAAACAAAACAAAGCAAAAATAATAACAGCATAATTATGGCCAAGATGTTATAGAAAGAAAAGAGTTTTGGTTTTGTTTTGTTTTATTTTCTAAGTTTTCACAAGTCTTAAAAATATAATTTTAGCATCATGTATGAATTTCAAGTAATCATTGAAACTATAGCCAAAAGGTTAATTTAAAAAAAAAAAAAAGATTTAGGAGGGGCAAGATGGCGGTGCCTGGAGGACTCTCATTCTGAGCGGCAGCAGCAGGATCAGCACAGTGACCAGTAATCAGAACTTGCGGCCATAAAACACAGTCATTGTGTTTCCCAGGTGAGAGGATACCCCACGGTGGGGGATTCAGTCAGCTTTTAACTCACCCGGCTAAACCGCGGAAGAGATCCCAGTTCCGCCAGACGCTTGGCTGCCGGCCGCCAGCCCCAGCCCCAGCCCAGAGCCACAAGCCAGTGTCTCTGGTCACGGTCCCAGACTGAACCCTGGGCACCACACTATCAGAGACTGGAATTTTCAGTCGAGAGATAACCCCAGGGTACAGGAAATGATTGGGACCGGCCTTAGGTCACCCAGATATCCCCTGGAAAAGACTCGGGTGGGTTCCACGGGCACCCAGGAGCCAGCCCGGAGCCAGAATCGGGGACCCAGGTTCAGGCACTGAGCCCTGCCTGCCTGCTCGCCTGACTCGCCGCCTGAGATAGAACTGTGGGCACCAGGGCACCAGCGAATGAGTTTCACTGTCCGGAGCAAACACACAGGGAGGGAAATGGCTGGTCTGATCTCAGAGCACTCAGCTGACACCCCCAACCTGAAAAGGTCCCCGGAAAATTACCCAGCTTAGGGAGGCACCCAGGTTCCCAAAGGCCACAAAGGCAGACACAGGCAGTTTCTGCGCACCAGACAGCTGGCAGAGACTGAGCCGCCATCACACAGCTGTGCTCCAGGCACAGGCAGTTTCTGTGGCCAGCCAGTTGGCGGACACTGAGCAGTGTGCACCAGGGCAAAAAAAAAAATCCTCCACCACAGGATCCCCAGGAACCACCAGAAAATAACCCCAAACACCTAAGATAGCACAATGGGTAGAGGCCAGCGTAAAAGCTCAAGCAACAAAAGACAGAGCAATATGGCATCTCCAGAACCCAGTTACCCAGGGGCAAGTAGCCCTGGACACCCCACCATAACTGAAATCCAAGAAGATGACCTAACAAGTATGCTCATGAAGATGATAACAGAGAAAACAAATAAGATTCGTAAAGACATAGAGGAAGATAAACTCAAACAGAATATTGTCATCTGTAAAGAAATAGAGGAAGCTGCAGCCAAACAGTTTATGGCCTTTAGAAAGGAAATGCTTAAAACACTGAATGAAATAAAAGAAACAGAGTTGAAGGAACTAAAAGAAAAACAGGAAAGTACAATCAGACAGGTGAAGGAAGTAAACAAAACAACTCAAGACCTGAAGATAGAATTGGAAAAATTAAAGAAAACACAAATGGAAGAAATAATGGAAAGGAAGAATCTAGGGAAGAAAACAGGAACTACAGAGGTAAGCATAACCAACAGACTACAAGAGATGGAAGAAAGAATCTCAGGTGTAGAAGATACAATGGAAGAAATCGATGTATCTGTCAAAGAAAATGTTAAATCCAAAAAATTCCTGACACAGACCGTCCAAGAAATGCAAGACAATATGAAAAGACAAAACCTAAGAATAATAGGTATAGAGGAAAAAGAAGACTCCATTCTCCAAGGCCCAGAAAATATTTTCAACAAAATCATTGAAGAAAATTTTCCTGAGCTAAAGGAGAGGCCAATTAGAATACATGAGGCCTACAGAACACCCAACAAATTTGACCAGAAAAGAAAATCCTCCCGCCACATAATAATCAAAACAGTAAGTATACAGAACAAAGAAAAAAATACTAAAAGCTGCAAGGGAAAAAGGCCAAGTAACATATAATGGCAAACCCATTAGAATCACACCTGACTTTTCAACAGAGACTATGAAAGCCAGAAGGGCCTGGACAGATATCATGCAGACCCTAAGAGAACACAGATGTCAGCCCAGGCTACTATACCCCACAAAACTCTCAGTCCTCATAAACGGAGAAAAGAAGATACTCAATGACAAAAACAAATTTCAACAATACCTACAAACAAATCCAGCATTACAGAAGACACTGGAAGGGAAAATACAACCCAAGAAAGCTAGCTACATTCAAGAAAACACAGGAAATAAATAACCTCACTTCAGTAAAACAAAAAGCAACCAAGCACACAACCTGATGACCACAGCCAACATCAAAATCAAGAGATCTAACAGCCACTGGTCATTAATCTCTCTCAACATCAATGGACTCAACTCTCCAATAAAAAGACACAGATTAACAGAATGGATACATAAACTAAACCCAGCAATCTGTTGCATACAAGAAACACACCTAAGACACAAATATAGACATTACCTGAGAGTAAAGGGTTGGAAGATGACTTTCCAAGCAAACGGACCCAAGAAGCAAGCAGGAGTAGCCATTCTAATATCTGAGAAAATAGACTTTCAACCAAAATTAATCAAAAGAGAAGGGGAAGAACACTTCATACTCATCAAGGGAAAATTCCACCAGGAAGACATCACAATCCTGAACATCTATGCCCCAAATACAAGGGCACCCACATTTCTGAAAGAAACATTGATAAAATTTAAAGCACATATAGATGCACACACATTAATAGTGGGAGATTTCAACACCCCACTCTCAACAAAGGACAGGTCAACGAAACAGAAATTAAACAAAGAAACAATGTCTCTGACAGAGGTCATGAATCAAATGGACCTAACAGACATTTACAGAACTTTACACCCAAACACAAAAGAATGTACCTTCTTCTCAGCACTTCATGGAACCTTCTCCAAAATAGACCATATAGTGGGTCACAAAGCAAGCCTCAACAGATACAAGAAGATTAAAATAATCCCATGTATCTTGTCTGATCACCATGGAATAAAGCTGGACCTCAACAATAACAGAAATAACAAAAAGCCTACACACACATGGAAACTGAACAACTTGTTACTAAATGACAGCTGGGTCAGGGAAGAAATAAAGAAAGAAATTAAAGTCTTTCTAGAAATCAATGAAAATGAAGATACAACATACCTGAACTTGTGGGACACAATGAAAGCAGTGCTAAGAGGAAAGTTCATAGCACTAAGTGCCTTCAAGAAGAAATTCGAGACAGCTCATTCAAGCACCCTAATGGCTCACTTAAAAACCCTAGAAAAAGAAGAAGCAGACACACCAAGAAGGAGTAGACGGCTGGAAATAATCAAACTCAGGGCTGAAATCAATCAATTGGAAACAAATAAAACAATTCAAAGAATCAATGAAACCAAGAGCTGGTTCTTTGAGAAAATCAACAAGATCGACAAACCCTAAGCCAGGCTAACTAAAAGGCAGAGAGACACCACCCAAATCAACAAAATCAGAAATGAAAAGGGAGATATAACTACAAACACTGAGGAAATCCAAACAATCATTAGGACTTACTTCAAAAGTCTATATGCCACAAAATTTGAAAATCTAAATGAAATGGACAATTTTCTTGATCGACTTGACTTACCAAAGCTGAATCAGGACCAGGTAAATCAACTAAATAGTCCCATCTCCCCCAAAGAAATATAAGCGGTCATCAAAAGTCTCCCATCCAAAAAAATAGCCCAGGACCAGATGGCTTCAGCGCAGAATTCTACCAGACCTTCAAAGAAGAGCTAACACCAATTCTCTTCAAACTATTCCACAAAATAGAAACAGAAGGAATATTACCAAATTCATTCTATGAAGCCACAGTCACCTTGGTACCTAAACCTCACAAAGACTCAACAAAGAAAGAGAATTTCTGGCCAATCTCCCTTATGAACATTGATGAAAAAATACTTAATAAAATACTTGCAAACCGAATCCAAGAACACATCAAAGATATTATCCACTATGACCAAGTAGGCTTCATCCCAGGTATGCAGGGGTGGTTCAATATACGGAAATCCATCAATGTGATCCACCATATTAACAAACTGAAAGAAAAAAAAACACATGATAATCTCCCTAGATGCTGAAAAAGCATTTGACAAAATCCAACCTCCATTCATGTTCAAAGTATTGGAGAGATCAGGGATACAAGGCACATATCTAAACATAGTAAATGCAATATACAGCAAGCCTATAGCCAACATCAAACTGAATGGAGAGAAACTTAAAGCAATCCCACTAAAATCAGGGACTAGACAAGGCTGCCTACTCTCTCCATATCTCTTCAACATAGTGCTGGAAGTCCTTGCTAGAGCAATAAGACAGTTGAAGGAGATCAAGGGGATACAAATTGGAAAGGAAGAAGTCAAATTATCACTATTTGCAGATGATATGATAGTATATGTGAGTGACCCCAAAAACTCTACCAGGGAACTCCTACAGCTGATAAACACCTTCAGCAAAGTGGCTGGATAAAAAATTAACTCAAAAAAATCAGTAGCCCTCCTGTATACAAAAGACAAAAGGGCTGAGAAAGAAATTAGGGAAACAACACCCTTCACAATGGCCACAAATGACCATGGAGTAACCCTAACCAAGGAAGTCAAATACTTGTATGAAAAAAATTTCAAATCTCTGAAGAAAGCATTAGAAGAAGATATGAGAAGATGGAAAGATCTCCCATGCTCATGGCTTGGCAAGATTAACATAGTAAAAATGGCCATCTTACCAAAAGCAATCTACAGATTCAATGCAATGCCCATCAAATTACCAACACAATTCTTTACAGACCTGGAAAGAAAAATTCTCAACTTCATATGGAATAACAAGAAGCCCAGAATTGCTAAAACAATCCTCTACAATAAAAGATCTTCTGGAGGTATCTCCATCCCTGATCTTAAGTTGTACTATAGAGCAACAGTATTAAAAACTGCATGGTACTGGCATAGAAACAGAATGGTGGATCAATGGAACCGAACAGAGGACCCAGAAATAAACCCACACACTTATGGAAACCTGATCTTTGACAAAGACGCCAAAACCATACAATGGAAAAAAGATAGCATCTTCAACAAATGGTGCTGGTTTAACTGGATGTCTACATGTAGAAAAATGAAAATAGATCCATACTTGTCACCTTGCACAAAACTGAAATCCAAGTGGATCAAAGACCTCAACATAAAACCAGACACATTAAATCGGCTTGAAAAAAAAAAGTGGGAAATACCCTAGAACTCATTGGTACAGGGGAAAACTTCCTGAACAGAACACCAACAGCACAGGCTCTAAGAACAACAATCAATAAATGGGACCTCATGAAACTGAAAAGCTTCTGTAAAGCAAAGGACACCATCATCAAAACAAAGCGACCGCCTACAGATTGGGAAAGAATCTTCACCAACCCTTTATCTGACAGAGGACTCATATCCAGTATATATAAAGAATTAAAGATGCTGAAAAGCAGCAAACCAAGTAATCCACTTAAAAAATGGGGAACAGAGCTAAACAGAGAATTCTCTGTAGAGGAATACCAAATGGCAGAGAAGCACTTAAAGAAATGCTCAACCTCACTAGCCATTATGGAAATGCAAATCAAAACAACCCTGAGATTTTACCTTACACCCATGAGAATGGCCAAGATAAAAAACTCAAGTGACAACACATGCTGGAGAGGTTGTGGAGAAAGGGGAACCCTTCTCCACTGCTGGTGGGAATGTAAACTTGTACAACCACTCTGGAAATCAATCTGGCACTTTCTCAGAAAACTAGGTAGGAATAGCACTTCCTCAAGATCCAGCCATACCACTACTGGGCATATATCCAAAAGAGGCTCAAGTACACAAAAAGGACATTTGCTCAACCATGTTTGTAGCAGCTTTATTTATAATAGCCAGAAGCTGGAAACAACCCAGATGCCCCTCAACTGAAGAATGGATGCAGAAATTGTGGTACATCTACACAATGGAATATTACTCAGCAATGAAAAATAAGGAAATCATGAAATTTGCAGGTAAATGGTGGGATCTGGAAAGGATCATCCTGAGTGAGTTGTCCCAGAAGCAAAAAGACACACATGGTATATACTAACTCATATAGATATACAACATAGGACAAACCCACTAAAACCTGTGCATCTAAAGAAATTAAGCAAGAGAGAGGACCCTAACACAAAGGTTCAATCCCCATCCGGAAAGGCAAAGAGGATGGACATCAGAAGAAGAAGAAGAAAACAGGAAACAACCTAGGAACCTACCACAGAGGGCCTTTGAAAGCCTCTGCCCTTTAGACTATCAAAGCAAATGCTGAGCCTGATGGTCAACTGTTGGGCAGAGTGAATGGAATTTTAGGTAAGAACTGGGAAATAGTAAGAGCTGGAGAGGACAGGGTCTCTACAAGGAGAGCAACAGAACAAGAAAATTTGAACACAGGGAACTTCCCAGAGACTCATACTCCAACCAAGGACTATTCATGGAGATAACCCAGAACCCCTGCACAGATGTAGCCCAGGGAAGTTCAGAATCCAATTGGGTTATATAGTAATGTGAAGAGGGACTGCCTCTGACATAATCTGATTGGCCTGCTCTTTGATCACCTCCCTCTGGGGCGGAGCAGCCTTACCAGGCCATAGTAGAGGACAATGCAGCCACTTTTGATGTGAACTGATAGACTAAGATCAGAAAGGAGAGGAGAACCTCCCCTATCAGTGGACTTGGGGAGTGGCATGCAAGCAGAGGGAGAAGGGAGGTTGGGATTGGGAGGGGTGGAAGGAGGGGCTTATGGGGGGATGCAGAATGAATAAAGTGTAATTGATGAAAAATTAAAAAAAAGGGAAAAAATAATTTAAGAACCTTAAATGACTTTCAAAAGTGGAGGAAAACATGGAGTTAGTCAATTTACATTGAGCATGTCTCGCCCCTGGGGGCAATGGTCTCCTGAACCTACTCAGACCTCAGACACCACCATTGCTAGTTCTAGAACTGATGCAGGATGTTGCAACGAGGGGGTTAAGGCTTCTCATAGTATTTCCTATAAGCCCACACCTGTTTGTTTATATCCCCCATTTTTATTCATTATTAGCCAGATAGAGCCAAGTAATTGTGGTAATGACACTTGCTTTTTTGCCCAATGCTGGAATGCTAATAAACTTAGGTATGCCCTGGTTACTCGCATGCCTCGCTGGGTGCCTGTGCCTGTTGATGCCCCTCACGCTATGACTCTCTTCAGACAGAAAATGGATCTTGGAACTACAGCCACCATTGTTACTGCCATCTCATTGGCGGCTGTTGGAGCTACCACCGGGGCATTAGCCATGAGTCATACTGGGCAGACTGCTCAGACCCTGAATAATCATTTAGCCAATGTAGCTCATGCCTTAGTTGTACAAAAAGGAATTAATGCTCAACTAAAAGGAAGCTTGGTGGTGTTCAATCAGAGGATTGATCTCATGCAGGAGCAAATTGATACCCTATGGCAAATCGCTCAACTTGGCTGTCAATGAAAATATGCTGGACTTTGAGTCACTAGCATATAACATGAGAATATTTCCTGTGCTGCAAATCTTTCTAAACAATTGTCAAGCTATATTTTAGGTAATTGGACTGGAGAATTCGATACTACGATGGAGCAGCTGAGAGTGGCCATTGTCACAGTAAATTCTACCAGAGTGGACGCAGGACTAGCCACAGGATTATCATCATGGATTGCTGCAGCCATGAATCATCTGAAGGAATGGGCAGGCATGGGAGCTTTAGCAGGCCTTCTGGTGTTGGTCTCCTTGGTTTGCCTGTGGTATATATGCAAGATTAGAGTCTCACAACAGCGTAATGCAGCCATGACCATTCAGACCTTTACAGCCATTGAAGCAGGACAGTCTCCCCAAGCATGGTTGGCTACCATAAAAAGCTAAAATGTTACGCTCAGAATGCGAGGCTAAGCACTGCACTCAGGGTCAGCCGCTTTCGACCCAGAGAAGAGCATGTCTGATTGCATGTGGGTTGATGCCCCAGGTCCCGCCTCTGAGAAAAAGGTATTGGACGGGTCTGATGCTCTTTGGGTGGATGACACCTAAATGAACATCAGTACAAAGTCCCAATTTATTTCTAATATCAGAGATCAGACCTCTACTCTTGCCTGATGCGTCTAAAACAAAAAGGGGGAACTGTAGAGAGCTGCGGAATGCTGTGCCTTAAAGATGGAGCTGGTTTCTGCCTTCCACCTTCCCGATGGTGAGTGCTCTCTGTCACGAACAATTCCACATTTGGCTAAGGCTGAGGATCTGGCTTACTTCCATGTATGTGGACCTATCTGCATTGCCCACGTGGCACGCTGGGGTTGGCTACCCAGAGGCTATTTAAGCTGTGGGCTGGCTCTCCCCAGGGTCAGATGATTGTTCAAGGTTCCTGAATAAACTGCATTGAAAAAAAAAAAAGATTTATTTATTTTCTGTATATGAGTGCTCTATCTGCATACATACCTGCGCTCCAAAAGATCTCATTATAGATGGTTGTGGGCCACCATGTGGTTGCCAGGAATTGAACTCAGGTCCTCTGGAAGAGCAGCCAGTACTCTTAAGTGCTAAGCCATCTCTCCAGCCCCAAAGGTTAAGATATTAAGATAGTAGACACCCATGTTGCTCTTGCTCAGTTGGTATATTAAAAGGCTGACTAAAACAAACCTGGAAGGAAAGGGTTTACTTCATTCATAGGATTACAGTACCTCATCAGGACAAGCCAAGGTAAGCACCTGAAGGCAGGAACTGAAGCAGAGGTAATAGGTGAATGCTGCTTACTAGCTTTGATCCTCTGGCTTTCTCAACCTTTTTCCTGTAAAAACCAGGACCACTGCTCAGGGGTGGCACTGCTCAAAGTGGGTTGAGCTCTTCTAATTCAATTAGCAATGTAAAAAGCCCCACTGACTCTTACAACCTTTTTTTTTTTTTTTCAATGCAGTTTATTCAGGAACATTGAACAATCCTCGGACCCCGGGGAAAGCCAGCCCACAGCTTAAATAGCCTCTGGGTAGCCAACCCAGGCATGCCACGGGGGCAATGCAGATAGGTCCACATACATGGAAGCAAGCCAGATCCTCGGCCTTAGCCAAATACAACCTTTTGACCTCTCTTTTCCATATGAGCCTTAGATGTATTCACTGGGAATGGGCTCTACAACTCTGCATTTTGATTGGTTGTAATTTTCTCTGAAGATCTTTTGATGAGGGGTATGGACTACACTGTAGATTTTGGGATACGTGTATGCAAAAAACAATTACAAAAGGAAACAGCATGAATTTTAAAGAAGTTGAAGGTCAGTCGTGGAAGGGTTTGGAGGGAGGAAAGGGGATGAGGAAAGGATATAATCATACTAAAATTTCAAATAACTTTTAAAATATTAAAAAGTCCCACTGACATTGCCACAGGCCAGTCAGATAGAAGCAATTCCTCAGCTGAAGTTACTTTTTTCAAGTGTGTTAATTTGACAACTGAAACTAATGACACAAACATTCACAGATAGTGGATAACAGTACATGCTGAAAATTACTACTCTAGTGTTTAACCCCGATTGCCATTAAAATTGTCAATTAATTATTAAATAATCCCTTTGAACAAAGTCAAAGAAAAGCAATGTGATATATAAGAAAAATGCTAAAGCTAATTTATTAAACAATGCTAAAAACTCACTAAAAATTCAGTAAGTTTTATTACCAATATTATGACATTGCATCCAAGAATTTCAATAAAATACGTTGAAGATAAAGAGACAAATGCATGTTTAACATTTGAGTAATGTCAAGGCAATTGGATGTATGTTCCTTAAAGCATAAGAACCTGAATGGAGCCCAAGGCTGTGTTGTATCTTTATAAAGATATCAGATGCATCTGCATCATCATCCCCAGCTGGGGACATAGGATGACAACAAATGAGCATTGTCATAGAACTCTCCTGCTTCACAGAAGTTAGTATAACAATATGTGGGAAATAAATTATTATTGATTCTCCATATTTTTATAGTCAGATGACAAGCTTAATCATTATGTCAGCAATTTCTGCAAAGCAAAAGTTCTAGAATGATGTCCCACACTGACAAGGTAAGTTAATAAGTGTAACTTTGAGCATTGACCTTATATTAAAGGGTATTTCTTGATATTTTTAAATGTTCTATGACTCCAAAATCAGAATAGACTGTAACATGGTTTGACTTTCAAAATAGCTAATCAGACACTATTATCAGAACAAAATGACAGGCTACCGAGAGGGAAAGAATCATCAACAAACCTATATGTGACAGAGGGCTAATATCCATATTATATAAAGAACTTAAGAAATTAAACAGCAACAAATCAAATAATCCAATTTGAATATGGGGTACAGAGCTAAACAGAGAATTCTCAACAGAGGAATATTGAATGGCAGAGAAACATTCAAAGAAAGGCTCTATCTGATAAACCTACTAAAATCTGTACACCTAAAGAAACTAATCAAGAGGGAGGACTCTTGCTAAAATGCTCAATTCCTATCCAGAAAGGCAAAGAGGCTGGACATCAGAAGAAGGAGAAAAGAGGGAACAAGTCAGGAGCCTGACACAGAGGACCTCTGAAAAACTCTGCCCTGCAGATATCAATGTAGATGCTGAGACTTATGGGCAACCTTTGGGCAGAGTGCAGGGAATCTTAGGAAAGAAGTGGGAAACAGTAAGATCTGGAGAGGAGAGGAACTCCATAAGGAGAGCAACAGAACCAAAAAATCTGAGCACAGGGGTCTATCCTGAGACTGATATTTCAACCAAGGACTATGCATGGAGATAACCTAAGACCCCTGCACAGATGTAGCCCATGGCAATTCAGTATCCAAGTGAGTTCCATTGTAATAGGAATGAACAGGGACTGTCTCTGACATGAACTGATTGGTCTGCTCTTTAATTACCTCCCCCTGAGGGGGAAGCAGCATTACAGGCCACAGAAGAGGACAAGGCAGCCACTCCTGATGAGATCTAATTGACTAGGATCATAAGGAAGGAAAAGAAGTCCTCCCCTATCAGTGGACTTAGGGGGGGGGCATGCATGCAGAGGGTGGAGGAAGGGCGTGATTGGGAAGGGGGGGAACCACAGGGGAGATACAAAGTGAATAAAGTGTAATTATTAAAGAATTTTAAAAAATGTTCATTGTCCTCAGTGATTAGAGAAATGTAAATCGAAAGATCTTTGAACACTAGGCACAGTGGCATACTCCTGTAATCCCAGCACTTGGTGAGGCAAAGGCAGGCAGATCTCTATGAGTTCAAGGTCAGCCTGGTCTAAAATGTGAGTCCCGAACAGCTAAGGCTACACAGAGAAACCAAAATCTTTGAGATTACCTCAGTCAGAATGATGACGTTCCAAAAAGTCCAGTAACAATATATGTAGGCCTGCATGTGAGGAAAGGGAAACCTCATTCATTGTTAGTGGGATTGAAAAGTTTCAGCCTCTGTGGAAATCAATGCAGAAAATCCTCAAAAATCTAAAAATAAATTCACCATAGGACCTACTATTCAATTGCTTGGCATATGCCCAAAGGAAAAGTATACAATTCCATGGATACTTGTTTAGCCATGTTCATTGTTAATCTATTCTTAATAGCTAGTATGTGGAAACATCCTAAATCTTCTTAAACTGACAAATGAATAATGAAAAAATTGTACATGTATAACAAGGAATACCATTCAGGCATAAAGAAAAACTAAATCATGAACTTCTCATGTGAATAAAGTGTAATTAATAAAGAAAAAAATTTTAAAAAGTTAAAAAAAAAGAAATGCTCAATGTCCTTAGTAATCAGGGAAATGCAAATCAAGATGACTTTGAGATTTCACCTTACACCCATCAGAATGGCTAAGATCAAAAAGACAAGTGACAATAAATACTGGAGAGGATTTAGAGAAAGGCCTCTATTGCTCATGGGAATGTAAACTTGTACAACCACTTTGGAAATCAATCCAGCACTTTCTCAGACAATTAGGAATAGTGTTACCTGAAAATTCAGCTATATTACTTCTAGGAATACATCTAAAATATGCTCAAGTACACAACAAGAACATTTGCTTAGCCATGTCCATAGCATTCTTATTTGTAGTAGCCAGAATCAGAAACAACCCAGATGTCCCTCATTTGAGGAATGGATAGAGAATGTGTGGTACATTTACACAATGGAATACTACTCAGCAATTAAAAACAAGGAAATCACGAAATTTATAGTAAAATGGTAGAAAATATCATTTTGAGTGAGGTATCCCAGAATCAGAAAGATGCACATGGTACATACTCACTTATAAGTGGATATTGGGCATATAATATACAATAATCATACTAAAATCTGTACACCTAAGGAAGCTAGGCAAGAAAGAGGACCCTGGGGGAGGGGGGGAAGAGGACCCTGGGTAAGATGCTTAATCTTTATTCAGAAAGGCAAAGAGCATAGACATTGGAAGAAGGAGAAAACTGGGAATAGGACAGGAGCCTACCACAGAGGTACTCTGAAAGACTCTACCCAGCAGGGTATTAAAGCAGATGATGAGGCTCATAGACAAACTTTGGGCAGAGTGTAGGGAATCTTATTAAAAAGGGGGGAGATAGAAAGATCTAAGGAGACAGGAGCTCCACAAGAAGAGCAACAAAACCAAAATATCTTGGCCTAGGAATCTTTTCTGAGACTGATACTCCAGCCAAGGACCATTCATGGAGATAACGTAGAACACCTGCACAGATGTAGCCCATGACAGCTCAGTGTCCATGTGGGTACCCTAGTAAGGGGAACAGGAACTGTCTCTGACATGAACTCAGTGGCTGGCTTTTGATCACCTCCCTCTGAAGGGGGAGCAACCTTACCAGACCACAGAGGAAGACAATGCAGCCAGTCCTAATGTGACCTGATAGGCTAGGGTCAGATGGAAGGGAAGGAAGACCTCCCTTATCAGTGGAATATGGGAGGGGCATGGAAGGGAAAGAGGGAAGGAGGGAGGGAGGGATTGAGAAGGGAAGAGGGAAGGGGCTACAGCTGGGATAAAAAGTGAATAAATTGTGATAAGTAAAAAATAAATTAAACATTAAAAAAAAAACAAAATAGCTAATCAGAAGCTTAATTGTATAAATAAAGATAAAGTTTATTATCCAAACTTTAGAGGGATTGACAACATTGGTTTGATCATTTGGAAAGTTTTTGTTTGTTTGTTTGTTTGTTTGTTTTTTAATTCTGATTAGGATACCTGGGAGTTTTTAAAGAAAAGTAACAGGTAGGAATTAACTCTTGTAAGTTGAATAATAGTAGTAAACTTAAGGTTAGATATTCTGTTATGTGTGAACTCATCAAATTTCTTGAATATTTCAGTTGAAAACTTATTTGTATGCTGCCAAGATTACTGATTGGGAATACAATGTAATTTTTAATTATATATATATATATATATATATATATATATATATATATATATACAACACAGGAAATCAGGGGTTGACATTTAATATTGCAGATGCTCAAAATGACCAAATGTACCCTGGAAGGTAAGCTGTCAGGAATATTTGACAAACAGCTTCTCCATTTGGTAAGAGGCTGGCCTAAGTGATATCTAAGGTTCCTTCTAGTTTTCTCATCTAAATCGATGGGGCTGTGGAATAGAGACATTTTCCTCTGAGCACGTGCCTCTGGGTGAATGCTTTCCTCTGAATTACTATTCTATAACCACGAGAGATGAGCAGTTATTAAGCAGGAATGGTTTCTCCAATTCCCCCTGCCTTGATCTATGGGTGTTATCATCATAGCAGTCAAATTCAATATTGAGTGAGCCTAGCACCTCAATCAAGTCAGTTTTTATCTTTTTTATTGCACTTTGTACAAGCAAAAATACAAACTCACTCCTCATATTTTGATGATGCCTTTGTTGCTATTGTTTTCTAAAAACAAGCAATTTTTCACCTCCCAGACAGATTTTAAAATGCAGGACAATTAAACTTGCAATTTATTTTAATTTTAAACATATATTCAGTCTAATTCCAGAGGTGACAGGTTTTATAATCCACACTAGGGCTGAAATAAGGATGATATAACAGCATTTCTAAGCTTTGATAGTGTTCGAGTTCCTGTTATCAAGAGGCTGATTTCCTGTTGTCCTTTTAGGGTAGAAGAGGCTGGCTGTGGCTATGGATGGATGATAGACAGGTTTCTGAATTCTATTGCCCTCAGAAATCCTGGTTCCCCTCCATCTGTGAGTTGTGAGGTAGAAATGCACTTAGTCTAAATTTTCTCAAATAAATGTGAGTCTTGGGGGCTGGAGAGGTTAAGAATACTTGCTGTTCTTCAAAAGGTCCTGAGTTCAATTCCCAGCAGTGACATGGTGTCTCATAACCATCTATAATGAGATCTGGTGCCTTCTTCTGGTGCAAAGGTAGAAACATGCAGAATGCTGTATAAATAATAAATAAATCTTAAAAAAAAAAGAAATGTCTCTGTGTATGTCCGAGGCTCCTCCTTCCGTACTGTCCTCCATCTTCCATTCCCAAAAGTTTGTTTTTCGTCCTTCCTTCCTTCCTTCCTTCCTTCCTTCCTTCCTTCCTTCCTTCTTTCTTTCTTTCTTTCTTTCTTTCTTTTTCTTTTTTACAAGACATTTTGTTGATGTGTCTTTGGGTATTACTTCATCAATTAATCTTCTGCTCCTAGTTTTCACCTCTAATGCATACTATTATTTATTGCCTTGGAAGGAAACCTGTAAGCACTCTATATGTAGGAAAAGACAGAAATCTTAACTACTTTGAACTGTTTGCTTACATTTATTTATATATCTATACATATATAATTACTTTATTGGTATACATGTTTTAATTTTTTTTAATTTTTATTTTTTATATTAATTACAGTTTATTCACTTTGTATCCCAGCTGTAGCCCCCTTCTCTCATTCCCTCCCAATCCCACTGTCCCTCTATCATCTCCTCCCATGCCCCTCTCCAATTCTACAGATAGGGGAGGTCTTCCTCCCCTTCCATCTGACACCAGCCTATCAGGTCTCATCAGGACTGGCTGCCTTGCCTTCCTCTGGGGTCTGGCAAGGCTGCCTCCCTGAAAGGGGTAGGTGATCAAAGAGCCAACCACTGAGTTCATGTCCCTGTTCTCCTTACTAGGGTACCCACTTGGATCCTGAGCTACCATGGTCTACATCTATGCAGGGGTTCTAGGTTATCTCCATGCATGGTCCTTGGTTGGAGTATCACTCTCAAAAAAGACACCTAGACCAAGACATTTTGGTTCTATTGCTCTCCTTGTGCAGCTCCTGTCTCTTCCAGGTCTTTCTATCTTCCCCTTCTTTCATAAGTTTCCCTCCACTCTGCCCAAAGTTTGCTTATGAGCCTTAGCATCTGCTTTGATAAACTTAAAACAAAGGAAATATGGGAGAGAATGTAGCCCAATCACAGAGAATTTTTCAGTAATGAAGTGCCCATGGATCAAAAACATGTAAACCAATCAGTATAATAAAATACAGAAAGTAATAGGGAAATATCAAATTTTCAGTAGTGTGTGTAAAATAAAGGAAAAGTAATATATAGTAGAATATTTTGTTCTTCCTTTTAATATTCTCTGTATATCATAAACATGACATTGTAATGGAAAAATCCTTAATTAACACAAATAAATGTATTACATATTTTTATATTTTCCTATGTTATTTTTTTGTATGTATTAATTTATGATATAAAAATATTTTATCAGGGGATCCTAGGTGGCGGCGACCAGCACGAACCATACCTAAAGAGTGGAGGATCTGAAACTCCGAAATTGGTGAGTGGAGGGACATCTAAAGCCAGAACATCCACTTTGAATCTTCCTGGGCAAGAGCAGACCTCCTGTGAGCTGAGCCAATTTGGAACTACGTCACCCGGAGACTTCTCCAGGGACTGAGAGTGGTGAATACCCAATTGCCCTGCGCTTCCCCTTGTCTATCCACCCTCTCCTTAGCAGAAGAGGCTCACAGTGCCTGCTGCTCCTAGCACAAAACCCACTGCTCAGTATCTGAAACAAAGCAAGCCTCAAAAGGAACAAGAAGATTGAAATAATCCCTTGTTTCCTATCTGACCACCATGGACTAAAGCTATACTGCAACAATAAAAATAGCAAAAAGCCTACACACACATGGAAACTGAAAAACTCACCACTCAATGACAGCTGGGTTGGGGAAGAAATAAAGAAAGAAATTAAAGACTTCTTAGAATTCAATGAAAATGAAGGCACAACATACCCAAACTTATGGACACAATGAAAGCAGTGCTAAGAGGAAAATTCATAACACTAAGTGACTTCAAAAAGAAATTTGAAATATCTATTTCATACAAGCAAATTAATGGCCCACCAAAAAGCCCTAGGGGGGTGGGGGGAAGAAGACTCAGACACACCCAAGAGGAGTAGACAGCTGGAAATAATCAAATTCAAGGCTGAAATTAATAAATTAGAAACAAATAAAACAATTTAAAGAATCAATGAAACCAAGAGCTGGTTCTTTGAGAAAATCAAGAAGATAGATAAAACCTTAGCCAAACTAACTAAAATGCAGGTAGAAACTATCCAAATCAGCAAAATCCGAAATGAAAAGGGGGAAATAACAACAGACACTGAGGAAATCCAAACAATCATTAGGTCTTACTACAAAAGCCTGTGTGCCACAAAAGTTGAAAATCTAAATGAAATGGAAAATTTTCTTGACAGATTCAATCTACAAAAATTAAGTCAAGATCACATAAATAGTCTGAATAGTCCTATACCCACCAAGGAAATAGAAGCAGTCATCAAAAGTCTCCTCTCCAAAAAAAGCCTCAGGCCAGATGGTTTCAGCGCAGAATTCTACCAGACCTGCAAGGAAGAGCTAACCCCAATCTCTTCAAACTATTCCACAAAATAGAAGCAGAAGGAACATTACCGAACTCATTCTATGAAGCTACAGTCACCTTGATATGTAAACCACACAAAGACCTACAAAAAAAGAGAATTTCAGACTTATTTCTCTTATGAACATTGATGTAAAAATTCTCAATAAAATACCTGCAAATCGAATCCAGAACCACATAAAAGATATCATCCACCATGACCAAGTAGGCTTCATCCCAGGCATGCAGGAGTGGTTCAATATACAGAAATCCATCAATGTAATCCACTGTATAAACAAACTGAAGCAGAAAAACTGCATGATCATCTCCATAGATGCTGAAAAGGCATTTGACAAAATCCAACACCCATTCATGTTTAAAGTCTTGGAAAGATCCGTGATACAAGGCAATAACTAAACATAGTAAAGGTTATATACAGCAAGCTTATAGCCAACATCAAACTCAATGGAGAGAAACTTAAATCAATCCCACTGAAATCAAGGACAAGGGAAGGCTGCCCACTCTCTCTGTATCACTTCAACCTAGTACTTGAAGTCCTAGTTAGAGCAATAAGACAACTAGAGGATATCAAGGAGATACAAATCAGAAAGGAAGAAGTCAAAGTATCATTATTCACAGATGATATGATAGTATATATGAGCGACCCCAAAAATTCAACCATAGAACTCCTTCAACTGATGAACACCTTCAGCAAAGTGGATGGATACAAAACAAAATTAACTCAAAAATAAAATCAGAAGCCCTCGAAAAGATGGAGAAAGAAATTAGGGAAACAACACCCTTCGCAATTGCCACTAATAAGAGAAAGTACCTTTTGGTGACTCTAATTAAGCAAGTGAATGAACTGTTTGAAAAAAAATTTCAAGTCTCAGAAGAAAAACATTGAAGATATCAGAAGATGGAAAGGTCTCCTGTGCTCATGGATCAGTAGGATAAACATAGTGAAAACTGGCCATCCCACCAAAAGCAATCTACAGATTCAATGCAATTCTCATTAAAATACCAACAAAATTCTTTACAGACCTTGAAAGAAAATTTCTCAACTTCACATGGAAAAACAAAAAATCCAAAACAATCCTGTACAACAACAGATCATCTGGAGGTATCTCCATCCCTGATCTCAAGCTGTACTACAGAACAACAGTAATAAAAATTGCATGGTACTAGCATAGAAGCAGAATGGAATCAAATAGAAGACCCAGAAATAAACCCTACACCTATGGATACTTGATTTTGACAAAAACCAAAAACCATACAATGGAAAAAAAAGATAGCACCTTCAACAAATGCTGCTGGTCAAACTAGATGTCTATATGTAGAAGAATGCACATAGATCCATATTCATCACCCTGAACAAAACTAAAGTCCAAGTGGATCAAAGATAAACATAATACCCGACACACTAAATTGGTTAGAAGAAAAAGTGGGAAAGAGCCTTGATCTCTTTGGCGCAGAAGACAATTTCCTGAACAGAAGACCAGCAGCAGAGGCTCTGGGTTCAACAATCAGTAAATGGGACCTCATGAAACTGAAAATCTTCTGTAAAGCAAAGGACACTGTCATCAGAACAAAGCAACAGCCTACATACTGGGAAAGGATCTTCACCAACCCTATATCTGACAGAGGGCTAATATCCAGGATATATAAAGAATGCAAAAAGTTAAACGGCAGCAAATCAAGTAATCCAATTAAAAAATGGGGTACAGTGCTAAACAGAGAATTCTCATTAGAGGAATGTAGAATGGCAGAGAAACACTTAAATAAATGCTCAATGTCCCTAGTCATCAGGAAAATGCAAATCAAAACGACCTTGAGATTTCCCCTTATGCCCATCAGAATAGCTAAGATCAAAAAATTCAAGTGACAACACATGCTGGATGAAGAGAAAGGGGAATCTTCCTCCATTGATGGCAGGAATGTAAAATTGTACAACCACTTTGGAAATCAGTCCAGCAATTTCTCAGACAAGTAGGAATAGCTCATCC